>NC_137148.1:62863447-63463447 GCF_951394435.1 Stenella coeruleoalba
CGCCATCTTGGACCTAGTTGGTTCTAACCAGTTTATGTCACATCCTCAAGGGTTGTGTCTTTTTTTTTTTTTTTTTTTTGGCCGTACGCGAGCCTCTCACTGTTGTGGCCTCTCCCATTGCGGAGCACAGGCTCCGGACGCGCAGGCTCAGCGGCCATGGCTCACTGGCCTAGCTGCTCCGCGGCATGTGGGATCTTCCCAGACCGGGGCACGAACCCGCGTTCCCTGCATCGGCAAGCGGACTCTCAACCACTGTGCCACCAGGGAAGCCCTGTGTCATTCTTTTAAAGATTGTGCCCTGTCCCCTTCCCTCCTGTTTCAGGCTGATAGAATTAGGACTCTTACTTTATTTACATATTTGACCATTTGGAAGAAAATCCTAGTGGAGTCCCTGATGGCAACCTAGGTTGGCAGGGTGATGGAGGACCAAGGCAGAGAGAGGACTGCTAGCATCAGTCAGCACCTTATCATCTGAATAACAAGAATCAATGACCTACTTTATCTTGAAGGAAAATGGCAAGAAATGGCAACCACTTCCTAAGAGTTTTCTATTTCTCTCTGCTCCAGTTCCTCCTTGCTGCTCAACCTGCCAAAGTTTCCACTTGTCAATCCCATAAGTTCCCATGGACTGAGTTTGCATAGATTAAGAGTTTAGAATCATGAATTCAGAAACCCAAGCTTTAGTAACAATACTGACATTGAACAGGTTTCTAGTTGCCGGTAGAGACATATGTAAGTGATTTTCTCTAGGTGAGGGGTGCTGCCTTGGGTTCCAGAGTCGGTGTCAGTCAGTGTTTTTTGTTTTTTTTTTTGAGGTACGCGGGCGTCTCACTGTTGTGGCCTCTCCCGTTGCAGAGCACAGGCTCCGGACGCTCAGGCTCAGCGACCATGGCTCACGGGCCCAGCCGCTCCGCGGCATGTGGGATCTTCCCGGACCGGGGCACGAACCCGTGTCCCCTGCATCGGCAGGCGGACTCTCAACCACTGTGCCACCAGGAAGCCCCCAGTCAGTGTTTTGAGTTGCAATAGAAACTGTGACCGATTTAAGCAGAAAATGACTTTATTCAAGAGATGTTGATAGCTCACAGAATTGTGAGAATTGTTGAAAAGTAGGTTTATTGTGGCCAGGAACAACTCTTAAAACCATGCCTCAAAACTGGTCTGGTGGAGAGAAGTGAACATGCAGAGAAGTGAACATGTATGTCCACATAAAAACTTGTACACAAGTGTTCCTAGCAGCATTATTCATAATAGCCAAAAAGTGGAAACAACGGAAGTGTCCATCAACTATTGAATGGATAAAAAAAATGTACATTCATACAATGGAATATTATTCAGCCATAAAAAGGAATGAAATACTGATTCTTGCTACAACGTGGATGAACCCTGAAAACAGTATGCTATGTGAAAGAAGGCAGACACAAAGGATCACATTGTATATTTCCATTTATATAAAATGTCCAGAAATAGGCAAATCTTTAGAGACAGAAAGTAGATTAGTGGTTACCTAGAGCTGGGAGGGAGATAGGGGGAGGAATTAGGGGATGTTGCTTAAGGGGTGTGGGGTTAATTTTGGGGTGATGAAAATGTTTTAAACTTGATTGTGGTGATGGTTGCACAACTCTGTGAATATACTAAAAGCCAGTGAATTATACAGTTTAAATGGGTGAATTGTATGGTATGTGAATTATATCGCAATAAAGCTGTTTTTTTTTTTTTTTTTGAGTTCTCTGGTAAAGAAACAGTTGTCATTACTGTTGGGCCCTAGATGTCATAGTTTATACTATTTCCACTTCCATACCAGCAGCTCAACATGGCATCAGCTGTAACCTCCGCTTCCTTCAGAGAGAGTGAGGAACCCCGCCTCCACTTCCTCCATCACTAGCTCTCAAGTCAGTCTGTAATGGGTGTGAAGGTCATCACGAGTAGCTGGCACTGTCAGATCTACCTCCTCCAGGACCCCCAAGGTGGGGAATGTACCAGATGGGAAGAGAGGTCAGAAGCTGGACAGTCAAAAATGATGTCAGATGTCCACTAGGACAGTATGGGGCACTGGGCTAGGCTTTCACCAGGTGTTACCTGACCCTCAGGATTTTTAACATATGATGCAGTAGATTTTGCTTTTTCTATGGATATACAACACTTTGTTTAAACAATGGAGCAAATCAACTAGTTAACATTTCCATAAGGAATTTAATTGAAAATACAACACAGAGCAATGACCAAATACACAACCATATAAGGTTGAAGTACCTTTTCCCATTAAATATCTGCTGAATCTGAATATCCCTGTTTAGTCTAGCTTTGACTTTACATTTTATGATAAAAACAAACAATTCTTTCATTTAGGCCTCAGCATGGCCTATCTTACGTACCTTGGTATCTCTGCTTTGGGGTTTCAAAGCCCTATTAAAATCTGTCAACTATCTGTTTGCTATTATCAGAAAATTAATTGCCTTCTAATCCTTTTAGTCTGTATACCTAGGTCAATCCTCCTGTGGAGAATTGTGCTGCAACTCACAAAGTGGGCTGCTCTGACCCTGGTCACGGGGAGAAATGAGACTCAAGTAGTGTCAGATTCTCTTTTCTGGTAACTTAGAAATGGAGACACGAATTCTGTTTAGCTAGTTTTAGAAGAGAAGGGTTTGAGGACAGGTCTCGACTTTCTGGAGATCTATTCAATGTTATTTTGATCTTTTTAATAATATTTTGTCATAGAATATTGGTTGTCATGTTTTCGAAAATTATTAGTTTATTTTTCTGTTAGTTAAAAAAAGATTTTAAATTTACATCTGTCTAAGAAGAACGCTAGCTAAAATTGCTGAGCATAATTTGGTATCTGGGATGGTATCCAGAAAAAAATTGCTATGTAATGCTAAATAAAAGCTATCTGTCAGGTCAGGGAGCCCAGAGTACAGTAGTCCCCTCTTATACACAGTGGATATTTTCCAAGATCCCCAGTGGATGCCTGAAACCACAGGTAGTACTGAACCCTTAGGAACAGTGAGAGATTAACAACAATAACTAATAACAAAATAGGACAGTTACAACTATATATTATAACAAGTTATATGAATGTGGTCTCTCTCTCAAAATACCTTACTGTATTTCATTCACTTTTCTTGTGGTTCTGTGAGATGGTAACATGCCTATGTGATGGGATAAAGGGATGTGAATGACATAGGCATTATGATGTAGGGTTAGGCTACTACTGACCTGACAGTATGTCAGTAGCAGGATCATCAGCTTTGGGTGATCTGGCTCATGGAGCCCGTGTGATGTTGATGGTTGGATGTCAGGAGCAGACGATGTCCATGTGGGGTGGGATGGAGCGGCATGGTGCAAGATTTGATCACGCTGCTCTGAATGGCATGCAATTGAAAACTGATGAGTTGTTTATTTCTGGAATTTTCTATTTGATATTTCTGGACCATCGTTGACTGTGGGTAACTGAAACCATAGAAAGTGAAACTGTGAAGAAGGGAGGACTTTTGTATAGAAGATGGGTTTTGAGGAGACCCTATACAGAGGGGAAGGCTAAGACTCTGAATTCAGGATCACCCAAATGAGTTTCTAAAACCTTAAAACAATCCACCCAAAACAGAGCACCTACAAGGAATGACTGGCTCAGAATTCTGTGAGTATACCTTACTGTCTACCCATCTGTAAGAGAGAGAAAGATGTTTGAAGCTGTCCTGTCACCCACAAGGGCTCCATCCTTCATCAAGGCAGGTTAGGCCAACAACCAGAGATGAGGTAATGTCGCTTTTCCCATCCCTTTCTCTTTGTTCTCTGGAATCTAGAGATGGGAAGAGGGAGAAGCAATAAAACACCTTTTCAGAAAGCCAGGTGCTTCTGCTTTTGTTTTTGGTGTATCGCTTAATTTCCTTGGGAACAAATTGTGTGTTACCAAAAAAAACCCCTAAGAACTCCAAGACAATTTTGTAGACTCTGGGACTGAAGGTGTCCTTTGGTGGCAGCTGTGTTGAGCCATGTGCAAGAGAAAGAGAGGTAGCTGTGTTAGAGGAGAGAGAGACACATACACAGAGACAGAGAGACACATCCCTTGATTCCTGGTGGTTTTCCTTTTTTCTCTTCCCTGTGAAGCCTGGATACCCTTCCTGCCTGCCCTTGGATTTCATGAGACATCTCTGTTTCCTTAAGATAAATCCCTTCTATTTAAGCAAGCTTGAGGCCATTTGCCCTTAATACCACGAGTCCCTCACCTCTTCTTAACATTTCTAACATTCTTGTTCCCCTACAGACCTTGGCTACACATGTGCCCTTCCTCAGGCCTAGTCAGAAGAACCCCCTAAAGCTGGAGTCATGCTCCACATTTCAAGAAATACTTTTTTTTTCCCCACCATCAGGAATCTTTTGAACATCGATAGCCACACTATCAAAACCCAAAGCTGCCACTGGTGTATCATGACCACAACATGCCACCAGCATATTTTTTAAAACCTGTCTCAGATCTGAAGGAACTAATCCTTCCCATCCACATGCCTTCCCATTGCCAATATTTTAAGGTCTACTGAACATAGAGTTATAGACCTGAAGAGAAGTTTCTGATGAACTAACACCAACTTTAGCATATACCGTTCAGGTGCTGGTAGCAAAAAGCTCTTGATCAGTCTCAGTTTGACCTCAAGCATCAGAGTCCCAGAGTTTCTTTACATCTCTCCTGGAGTTGTTAAAGCCTGAGCACGCACAGTTCTCCAGAATATACCTCTGAGAACCACTTGACCTCTTTGAGCCTCAGACTCTGAAAGATGTAGGTGTCAGTGGGGTGGGGTAAACAAGAATATGAAATGCACAAGGAAATCACGTGTGCCTGGGACAGAGTAGAGCGTGAATGAGTGTCAGTTCCCCCTCCCTTCCTTCAGTATAAATACCCTGGCTTGAGTATTTTTGTGGGTTCATACTGCCATCACTAGCAATGCTATTCCCCAGAGAACACTCCTCACCCTACATCATTGTTGGGGTGTACTCCCAGATGCACAGATAACTCTCCTTGATTTGTGCTTTGTTTAAATTTTGAGGTAAAACCAGGAGTGAACTTCAACCTGGACTGCACCTATCTCACTAGTGTCTTTTCTCTAATTTCCTTGGTTGGGTTATCAGAAAATGTCAAAGCCTCCTTGTTCATATTTGGATACATTTCAGGGTCACATTAAAATATTCTAGTCCTAAAGCCCCACTGCAATAAGTGTCAGCTTTGAACCAGAATAGGGCCCGGGGTGATGTTCCTGCAGCCGCAGAGATGTACAATTAGAACAGCTCTCTCAGCATAACTTTCTGAATGGCTTCTCTCTGAATTCAGGTTTCAGTGTGATCAGAGAATTAGCATTCTGGCACTAAAAAGGATTTCATTTTACATTTCTGTTTTGTTTAGGGACTGGGTGTAATCTGTCTTTGGAACACACGGTACACACTCATAGATATTGACTGACTGAGAGAATGAGTAACGATTGAGTGATGCAAGGAAGAATAATTAGAATGCTTGTCAATTTTGCTTAGTTACACTTCCCAGAGGTAATCATTGTTAAAGAGATGCGTTCTGCCTTCATTAATTATAGCCTTATTCGTAAATCAGAGTGAATTTTTAGATCCTCAGAGTTTGGATTTCACAAAGTTAGTTCAACACTGGAAAGGAAAAGAGAGAGAACAAACAAATGGAACATTTGTTATTTGCCTAGTATGGTATGATGCATTTTACACACAGCATTTCAACACAGCTGTCTTATGAAGTAAGTATTAGTCTCCCTGTTACCGTGATGACCTTCAAGCTCAGGGAAGGAAGGGGAAGTAGTTCGCCCAAGCTTGCACAGCTAGTAAGTGGGAAGTGACGATTTAAACCCAGGTCTGTCGCGCTGAGGTGAAAAGTGCTCTTTCCACTACTACCCAGTGCAGTCTCTGTCCCATGGGCTCAGCACTGTGGTATATTCTGTGATAATGAGGCATGGTTTCTTATTGTCAAGTGGAAAACACATGGTAATACTAATGTAATAATTCGAAGTAGCAGTAAATAGACACTCTGGTAGAATTATCAGAGAAGTACTCTGCAAGCAGAGAATTCCAGTAAATCTCAAGTATTGTGGTTCATCTAAGAGACAGAGCTCACTAACCTCCAGCTCAGTCACATTTTGATTTTCTAAAAACAGATCTCAGGACAGAGCTCACATGGTACCTGGTGCTGATAGGCATGTGGGTCAGGATGGAAGGCACTTGCACAGGCCACTGATAGGAATGCAAATTAATAAACCTTTCTGGAGGGAAAATTGGCAGTGTGTATAAAAAGCCTGACAAAATAACTTTGTTTTTGACTCTCAAATTCTACTTCCTGAGGTGTTAATTCTAAGGAAACAAATGTGCAGAAAGAGCTATCTCTAAGGATGTTTGTTGTAGCTTTTTGTATAATGGCAAAAACCTGTGAACAGTCTAAATGTTCAACAACATGGTGTTGGATAAAGTGTTATATCCTGTGGTAGAATGCTAGGCTAACCATTAAATAGGAGGTTGTAGGACAGTGGTTCTCAAAGTGTGGTCCCATTTCAGGGCATCCTCAAGGGCAAAACTGTTTTCATTGTAATACTAAGGTTTGCATTTCCCACTTTCATTCTCTTGTGTGAGTTTAGAATACTTATCGACAGGAATTTTATTTAATATCTTTGTTTCTTTTTCCCTCTGGAATTTGAGATGCTTCCTTTTATGGTGTTGGTTTTGCTGTCTGCATTTTGTTGTAGGTCAAATATTCCTTGTTGCTTCCTAGCAGTGGTGTTTGAGCCTGAGGAGGAGAGACTATCAGATAGGTTCTTCCAGAGTTTCTTACCTGCTGGCTCTAGCCAGGATACTGCTGATGTGCTTTCAACTTTGTGGGAATCAGGTACCCCTGCCGCCAACCTAGCATGACAGAGTTTGATTAAAGTGTAATAACCACTAAAGGTAGAATGAGTATAAGAATGTAAGATACCCAGACAACTGCTTGGAAAGTTGAAAAGGAGAGATACAAAATTTAGTTATCAATGTAGATTTTATGACCAGACTTTGTAAACTGTGTTCTTGAGAGATGAATCTTTCAGGTTGCACTTCTCCCGTATTAAGGCTGCATTGGAGAGGGAAATAAAAAATGCATTTTTAAAAAAGGTAAAGTGTCCCACACAACCTTTATAGATCATTGATTTGAGAATAAAGAAAAAAATGGAGATTGGAAAATTTTCTAAACATTTTACGTGTGCACAAAAGAACACACTTCCTAATACCGCACTTGCAGAAACCATACAGTTAAGGATGTTAATGAGTTATTGTCCAGAGCTGATCTAGCAAAAAATGTCTGAGGGTTTGTCAGTAGCTGTAACGTTATGATTAATTTTCCTTGAGGGATTATTGGCAGCATTAGTTTGGGGACTAGATCAAAAGTCCCTGGAGGAGCACTTGGGAATTAAAGAGAAGGTGTGTGGCTGTCACTCAGTCAGAATGTTCTGGTTTAACTCCTCTCCCCTGTACATCTTGTACTCCTCTATATGTAGCACACAAGATTCTCAAGGATGTTCTCTCCATAGCTGGAGGGCGCCCTCATTGTGCCTCCAGTGGTATAGCTCTGTGAGGTTGATCCAGAAAGCCCCAGGACAGCCAACCCCCTGGCCCCAAAGCCTCTCTGCTGACACAGGCAGAAGTGTCTTCCCTCTTGAAGCTTCAGGGCTGGGAGGATTTTCACCCAGCCTTGCTCATTTCTCTAGTATCTGCTGGAGTGAGGCTTTGGGGTGTGTGTGTGTGTGTGTGTGTGTGTGTGTGTCTTAATATTTATTTATTTGGCTACACTGGGTCTTAGTTGCTGCATGCAGGATATTTGTTGCGGTATGCGGGATCTTTAGTTGTGTTTTATTACTATTACTTCCTTTAAAAAACAACAGAAAAAAGAAAAACTGTTGCCATTATATACTAGGCATGTGGGCAAACCCCCGTTTCATCTAATAGAGGAGCTGAGTTTCATTTTTAAATGTATTCTTTTTATTTTCAAGGTCACAATTTAATGGCTCTTTCTCTGTTGCAAACTTAAGAAAAATTGGAGGAGGGTCACTAAGGAAATGAGGGAACTTGATCAAATTTCTCCTACTTTTTGGATCAATTGGCCCTAATCCTCTGTGCTTTTATGGAATTATAATTGTAGTAAAAAAAAAAAAAAAAAAGTCTGTGGAACAGCAGGGGAGAAGTCTGTCCCGACTCACTGATTTATTTTAAAAGATCCCAGCCTGACACATTCTATTCAGATGAAGTACTCTGTCTCTTAGTAACCACCACTCAACTTTCACAGGAATTTGACAGCAGTGGCTGGTGGGGTACCGTTTCTGTTCTGTGCTAATACTCAGTAGCTTTTGAAGAATTCTAGTGCTAAAGAGCTAAGCCTGTATTTAACTCCTCAACTGGGAATCCCAGAACATGGAATGTTCTTATCCTCCGTGGTTTTTCCATATATCCTCAGCCAAGGTTAATGTTGCCCGTGGTTGATTATTTATTTATTTACTTACTTACTTATTTATCTATTCATTTGCTCTTTCACTCTTGTACACTCTTTCACTCTTATACTCAGCTAGTATAATTCTGAGGACACATTTTTCGTTGTCAGAACTAGGAGTAGGGTACTGTTGGCATCTGGTAGGTAGAGGTCAGGGTGCCACTGAGCACGCATGCTAGCTCCCACAGCAAGGAATTTTTGTAGCCCAAAATGTCAGTAGTGACACTGAGGAACTCCCACTGTCGAGGAGCTGCCAAGACCACAAATAATTGACTTGCCCATGTTTTGCTCTGTAGTAGGCACTAAGCTATGAACTAGCCCTGTCACACTGTACGTAGGTCATTTACTTTGGTTCTCTAGACCTGGCATCTTTTGCCCTTAGTTTTCTGCAATAGTGGAGAATTTAGTGGATGAGTTTTATACTTTTCTTTGGTGCATTCAGATGTCTGCCTGCAATTTATTCAATTGAGACATAGCCCCCAGCTCATGCAGGCCCTGAATGGATAGATACTCCCTAAGTATTTTCTTTTTTTTATAAATTTATTTATTTATTTTTGGCTGTGCTGGGTCTTCGTTGCTGTGCGCGGGCTTTCTCTAGTTGCGGCGAGCGAGGGCTGCTCTTCGTTGCAGTGCGCGGGCTTCTCATTGTCGTGGTTTCTCTTGTTGCAGAGCATGGACTCTAGGCACATGTGCCTAGAGCCTGTGGGCTTCAGTAGTTGTGGCACGTGGGCTCAGTAGTTGTGGCTCGCGGGTTCTAGAGCGCAGGCTCAGTAGTTGTGGCGCATGGGCTTAGTTGCTCTGCAGCATGTGGGATCTTCCTGGACCAGGGCTTGAACCCATGTCCCCTGCATTGGCAGGTGGATTCTTAAACACTGTGTCACCAGGGAAGTCCACTCCCTAAGTATTTATAACTTGATTACTCAGTCCAAAATTCAAAGTACTCTTTTTAACTCTGGGCAGATAAGTAACTCCTATAATTTCACTGTTCTTATGGGTCATATAACACCTTTATCCACTAGCAGGTAGACATTTCTTACTTGAAGTAAATGGAAAAGCTTAGGCATGTGGTCCACATGTAATAATTTGGTTGGGGAGGGGTGGGAGTAAGAAAGAAGGAAGATAGTCACTATTTTGAAACCTTGTACTTTCAAATGGATCACTTCTTCATCTAGTCCTTGTTGTAAGGTCAAGCACATGTCTTAGGCACTCAATGACTCAAGTTATCTCAGCCTTTAATAGCAAATATATGTGCATCCCATCATTAACTAATTATCAGGACTGTTCTAAAGCCCTGGGAAAGACAGGGTGATGGGTATTTCCCAATCTGCTTGGGGTTGGAGTAGCATTGGAAGCATCTACCTAATACTAACATATGTGCCACTGAGTCTTTTGATTTTTAAGGAGATTACAGACGTTTTTGAAGGTGCCCCAAAGTACCCCCAGACATACCGTATGGTGTCACACCTCCCTCCTTTTGCCTATGTTGTTCCTTTTACCTGAATTACCCCCAACCTGGTCCTCCTGGAAAACTAATTTTCATCTTGCAAAACCTTACATCAGCCTTTTAAACTCTGTATTATATTCCAGACCCCTCCTTTCACACGTGTATTCACACAGCCTGCCTGAATCCACTCCAAATTTTTAAAAATTTCCGTCTCTGTACATCCACGTCTGATGCGCTTTGCACATTCTTTCTGTTCTCACATGTGTTGCACTGTATTATAATGATCTGTCTGCAGATATTCTTACATGCTAACTCTAAGCTCCTGGAAGGCTGGCACTGTGTTTATTCTTCTTAGATTCCCGTTAGTTTGCACATGGTGAGTACTTGTTAGAATTTAAAAGTGGAATTTCCATTATTTATTTTACGAGGCTCAGTTTTTGTTTTGTTTTTTATTTTGCAAAATATCGATTAACAGCATTATCTCTGGTTATGGGACTGAAATGGGGGTTGTGGTAGTTATGGGAGATTTTGCCTATCAATGTTAGATTAACTTTTTTTTTTTTTTTGCAGTACGCGGGCCTCTCATTGTTGTGGCCTCTCCCGTTGCGAAGCACAGACTCCGGACGTGCAGGCTCAGCAGCCATGGCTCACGGGCCCAGCTGCTCCGCGGCATGTGGGATCTTCCCGGACCGGGGCACGAACCCTGCATTGGGAGGCGGACTCTCAACCACTGCGCTACCAGGGAAGCCCCTAGATTAATTTTTTACAACAAGAATATTCTCATTTACTTGTGTAATCAGAGTTAACATTATATTTATATATATCTCAAAAAAATGTTTTCTGTGTCAAGGAGTACAGATGTTTAATGTTGGAGTGAGATGTTTAATGATGACTGAGAGGTGTAGTTCGGGTTTAAATGAAAGGTATTAGATAAGATAGCCCTAGGGACTTGCCTGGTGGCGCAGTGGTTAAGAATCTGCCTCCCAATGCAGGGTACGTGGGTTCGAGCCCTGGTCCGGGAAGATCCCACTTGCCGCGGAGCAACTAAGCCCGTGCACCACAACTGCTGAGCCTGCGCTCTAGAGCCCTCGAGTCACAACTACTGAGCCCATGTGCTGCAACTACTGAAGCCCGCACGCCTAGAGCCTGTGCTCCGCAACAAGAAAAGCCACCGCAATGAGAAGCATGCCCACCGCAACGAAGAGTAGCCCCTGCTCACCGCAACCACAGAAAGCCCATGTGCAGCAATGAAGACCCAACACAGCCAAAAATAAATAAATAAATTTATTAAAAAACAAAAAAAGATAGCCCTAGCTGCTGTAGCAAACCAAATCTCAGTAACTTAGTATAATAAAAGTTTCTCTTGAGCTTGATTAAAAGTCCTATGCAGGTATTCCTCATTAGGCAGGCCTCCTCCAAGTAGTGACTGAGGCACCTTAGCTGTTGTGGCTCTATCCTCCTCAGTATGTGGCATTTAAGGTTGCCATGCTTCAAGCTATGCATGGGAAAAAGTACAGAGGATCATGTCTGGGAGATCTTAGCGATCCATGCCTCGAAATGCCTAGAAATGCCTAGAAACATTACTAGTGCTTACCTTCCATTGGCTGGAACTCCATCACTTGACTGCCACCTGGCCACACCTAACTCAAGGGATGCTGGGAAATGGAGAGTATCTGGAGGCCCCCGAAGATGCGAAATAAGCAGTGGTAAGTTAGCCATCTCTAATAGCGAGCAAAGAAGCAACTCTTTATATACCAAACAGAACATGGAATCTATTAGAAGAACTTTAAAGAGCTCACAGGTAGACTGGAGAACCAGGCAGGAGCCAGCGGAGTGCTGGGTGGGGTCCAGGGAACAAGAAGGACTGATTATCTGGCCTGAGTGCCGTGGATCTTCAGCCTTCTAGTCACCCTGCTTAAGATTCAAATTCCTGATTGAGGTAGGGCAGGGGGGTAAATGAACCCCAACCAGCTTAGACTGAGTAGCTGCCAGTCTCTGAGCTCCTCGAAGATGGCAGGGCTGACAGTCCAGTGGCTTACCGTCTCATTGGGAGTGAAATCCAAACCCTTCCTGTGGCCTATAAGCCCAAGTGAACTGGCTCCTGGCTACTTTTCTGACCTCACCTTTCTCTCTCATTATACTCCAATACACTGCCGTCTTTGCTGTTTGTGTTTGCCAAGCAGTCTCACGTCTGCGACTTTAATACTATTGTTTGCTATGCTCTTTCTCCTAATATTTGCATGCTCATTCCCTTCAAATCTCTGCTCAAATATCTCTTTAATTGTGAGCTCTTCCTTGGCTACCTTATGTAATATAGCACCCCAAATCATAACCGTTGCCCTCTATCCCATTTATCCTGTTTCATTTTCTTCATAGCACTTATCACCACCCAACATTTATTCATTCTCTGTCTTCCCCTCTAATAAAATTTAAGCAACATGAGAGCATAGACTTTGTTTTGTTTACATGCTGAAAACCAGACAGTGGGTAAGCGTCAGAGCAAGCACGAAAAAATCCAGGTTGCCTTCTTCCTGTTAGCTGGTGGCAGAGGAATCAGCCTTAGAGCTAGCATGGCCCTAAGCCAAAGTAACCTGAGGCATTTAAGAATACCAACTTATGGGCTTCCCTGGTGGCGCAGTGGTTGGGAGTCCGCCTGCCAATGCAGGGGACACGGGTTTGTGCCCCGGTCTGGGAAGGTCCCACATGCCGTGGAGCGGCTGGGCCTGTGAGCCGTGGCTGCTGAGCCTGCATGTCCGGAGCCTGTGCTCCGCAGCGGGAGAGGCCACAGCAGTGAGGGGCCCGCGTACTGAAAAAAAAAAAAAAAAAAAAAAAAGAATACCAACTTTTATCGTTTTTGCATATTCTGACTCAAATTGTCAACCCTTATTCTTGACAGCTCATGGACATTTTTGCCATGGATATACTATTATTTATCACTGACCATGGGTAGTACACTTTTAAAATTGGTCTGTGTTGCTTATAAAGCATCGTTTCAACCATTGTAGTTATGGGGTTCTTAAAGCTTGTGCATATAAAGAGACACATGCCTGTGTGTTTGTGAAGGAGACCCCTATGTCATCAGGGCATTACTGAGTCTGATTGGTGAATTTCTCTTGGTCTGATTGGTCCACATATCAGTTTATGGTGGATAATCACAAGCATGTAGGTTAGCTATCGTATCTGTTCTTGCTGTCAAGTGATGTCCTTTGGGCTTTACCAGCTGCTGTACATGTGTCCATTTATTTATATTGGGCTTTGGCAAGTATAATTACCTCTTTTCCCTGCCTAAGTTCTGAAATAATTGGTAGATAATCAAAGGAATAGCAGCTAGAGATCAAAACATCAATTATTACTGATAAACCTAATATCAAAGAATGTGGCTCAGGTATAGGACCACAATGTGCTTTCTCATACCAAATCTCAGAGACAGATTTATATACCCAGTCATGACCTCTGAAGGTCTACAGGCCTCTCCACATGAGAACATACCTGTGTACTTAACAGTAGAAGGAACAGAGTAGAATGGGGAAGAGACAGAGGGAAGCTAGCCAGGAAGGAGTGTTACACTAATAGATGTCCTTCCACATGGAAAGAAGCACCTGGAATGAGAAATTAATGTCCCAGCTAATAATTTTAAATTAATTGCTATCGTGTATTTTAAAATATTTTACAGATTAAAAAAGTCCTTTAAAAAGGCTAAAAAGATGTGAATGGAGTTTCTTCATACACCCTTGTATGGATGAAGCAGGAAAATGTTCACACACTGAGTGTTCTCAAGCTAGGCTGGGAGAATGCTGACTGTATCTAGTGATGCTCTTATACGGGCGAGGGCTGAGGCAAGCACCTAATTTGCTTTACTGTTGAGCTGCCTCTAGTGGCAACATTGAAATCACCTTAGATTTCAAAAGAACAAAATAAGGAAAAGTTAATTTACAGTTCTACCATAAATCTATAGCTCAGACCAAATTGGTTAATCTAAAGTGACTGTAAAGATCTTCTAGAAAATTTGCAGCAAATGGCTGTCTTGCTGTAAAAAATCATGTCTAACATAGTACTTAGTACATAATTGGAGCTCAATAAATACTTGTTGGATGAATGAATCTTGACCTTGGGCTTCAATGTGAAATCAGTTGAAAGTCAATGATGGTTGAAGTTTCATAGTTTTGAAATTATCTGAAACAGAAATTTTATGGGTATAAATGCTAATGAATGGAAACTAGAAACGAAAGAGAAAGGAATATAAGCTTTTTAAAATTACTTTCCACTAAACCTAATTGGCTGGTGTAACCAAAGCTCCCCATTTTCTCTGTAAAATAGACTGATGCCTGAGGCAAGTTAACCACTCCTCATAGGAGGCTCCTATCTAATAATACCCATCATTTTGAGTTGCAGTTTTACTAAGGGTCAGTTGTGATTATTCTAAACCTTTTTATCCTGGTTGCACTTGTTATTTCATGATATAATTAAATATTACCAAAGCTGATGAAATGAGTGCAAAAGTAAAAGACTTGTTCCTCTGAAAATGAAGGTGAATGTTTTGGAAAGACTTCACAAGAGGAAAGCCCCTAAAAGAAGCGCTAAAAGATATGAACCCTGCTCACAGGTAGTTTACAGCCTTGTAGAGTAGCTAAGATATATGACAAAATAACTCTAATGTATGGTGTAAATGCCATAGGAGAAGATTACATGAGGATTCTAGAATTTCAGAGGAAGAAAATTACTTTTGGCTTGAAGAGTCATTGACAGCTACATGGAGAAGTTGATATATGAGCTGGTCTCTGAAGGTTGTAAAGTTAGAATGTGCAGAGATGATTCATTCCTATTGCAGAGAAGTATGTAAGCAAAGCATGAGGGGTAAGGCCAATGTTTGGCTGGAGCACAGGATTCATGAAAGAGAAGAGCAGAAGGTAAAGCTAGAAAGATAACTGGGTTTCAAATAGTATGGGGCCCTAACTTCCAGGCTTATGAAATGTCTGGTCACTGTGACAATAAGACGCTTATTCTTCTCATCCACAATGAACTTGAGTGGTCTTTATTATACCCACAAAACGAGTATATTAGGGCATGATAATCCGTATAATAATTTTTTCATTCACAGTTTCATGGTTTTTTTCATGGCTTATAAGCTTTTAACCCAAGCTATTTTATATTACTTTTGTTCAGCAATGCATATGATTAATTTTCTGTGAAGGACATGGTTATTCAATTAATTCTTGGTGAAATATTAATTGTAGAATTAGTGATTATACTTTTAAGACCTGCTGGTTCTTTTTTAGGGCCCACATAAAATATTAACAAATCATATTATAAAATCACAAGCTTGCTTAGCATTTTATGCTTTAAAAAATGTTTTCAAAGTCTGCAACATAAGCAAGATTATATATGACTTCATTGCTGTGTTATAATAGATACTAAACGCATTTTGGCAGATTTAGTAGGAAAAAATTCTACCCATTACCTCCTTTTGTTTGATATACTTCCCGTTAGTCCACTGTGGTTGCTTGAGAGTAGAATAAGATAGCATAAAAAGCTAAGGTATTGTTCATAGTTATATTCCTATAAGGAACTTTAATGTCACTTTAACTGCTAATCAGAGGACAGGACTACCAGTTCCTGAAATACAAAGCTTTAGCCTAAGAAAAATAAAATCTGATAGTTATAAATCTTAGCTTTCAGATAAAAATAGTTTGAGGACCTGTTTCACTTCTTCAGAAGTGTAGTTTTTTTTTTATTTAAGTAAAAAATCAAAGTGCCAGTTCGAAACAAATATGATAAAATAAGGGAAATTATTATTTTGGTAGCTCCTCTTTGGTAGCCATTTTGTTCTTTAAAAATTTCAATTTGGATATATATGTATTACCTTTCTTTGGTTCCCTTACTTATAAAATAAGAAATATTATAAAACCGCAAGGCTCTTTCCATTCATGATCAATTACTTAATTTTCAACAAGTTAGTAGTTTCAGTTTCAGCTAAAGTGAAAGGGCTTAAACAGGAAACAGGGACTTTTTTGACATGGTCATATTCCAGGACTTTATCCTCCATTCTGGAACTTCAGAAGTTAGATTTTTCCAGCACATTTAACAAAATTCATCTTTTTAGAAATGATTTATACTAGTACAGCTCAAAATAAATTTAGAAAATATAATGTCAGTTTAACAGTGGGATATAAGGATATCATCGGCAAGCATACCAAAGCACCATTAAGGAGTTATCACATTCAGCCTTACTATACAAAGGGGCATGGACATATACACACTACTGTGTCACACAGTGCAAATATAGGGCTTATTAAGGGGAAGTTTAGAAATGAAGAAATAGCATAGCACACAATTCCTTCAAGTTCTTATCTCACAAAGAGTCATACTTATTAGGGCATAGCTGGACTGTTATGGAAAGGGAAGGGCTCCTGGAGGGGGACTGTGCTTATGTAATGCTTAAGTTATTTGTAGGGACATGGATATAAAAGGCAAGATTGAGAACTGTCAGAGAACTGGAAACAATTAGTAGAATAGAAATCCTAGAATTGAAAAATACAATAACAAAAAGTAACATATTTGATGATTTTAGTAGCAGTTTAGACACAGTTGAAAAGAGAATTAGTGTACTGGATAATAGATCGGAAGAAACATCCAAATGAAGCATGGATAAGACACTATGAGAAGTTCTAAGTTATGAAATATTAGAATCTCAGAACAAGAGAAGAGAAAAATGGGACAGAAGTAATATTTGAACACGGTATGACTGAGAATTTCTCAAAAATGATGAAAGACATCAATGTGTAGATTGAAGAAGCCATACAAACTCCAAGCAGGATAAGATTCCTAAGCACATGTTAGTAAAATTTTTGAAAACTAAAGACAACAACAAGATCCTAAAAACAACTTGTGGGTGGTGATGGGGAAACAACCCAGATTACCTTCAGGAAAGCAACAACACACTAACAGCTAATTTAGGTGAAACAATGGAAGTAGAAAACAGTGGAATGACATTTTTTTTTTAATTTAATTTTATTTTTTTATACAGCAGATTCTTATCAGTCATCAGTTTTACACACATCATTGTATACATTTCAATCCCAATTGCCCAATTCATCACACCACCACCCCAACCACCCTGCCACTTTCCCTGCTTCGTGTCCATATGTTTGTTCTCTACATCTGTGTCTCAATTTCTACCCTGCAAACCGGTTCATCTGTACCATTTTTCTAGGTTCCACATATATCTGTGTTAATATGCGATACTTGTTTTTCTCTTTCTGACTTACTTCACTCTGTATGACAATCTCTAGATCCATCCACGTCTCAACAAATGACCCAATTTCGTTCCTTTTTATGGCTGAGTAATATTCCACTGTATATATGTACCACATCTTCTTTATCCATTCATCTATCAATGGACATGAAGTTGCTTCCACGACCTAGCTATTATAAATAGTGCTGCAATGAACATTGGGGTGCACGTGTCTTTTTGAATTATGGTTCTCTCTGGGTATATGGCCAGTAGTGGAATTGCTGGGCCATATGGTAATTCTATTTTTAGTTTATTAATGAACCTCCATACTGTTCTCCATAGTGGCTGTATCCATTTTCATTCCCACCAACAGTGCAAGAGGGTTCCCTTTTCTCCACACCCTCTCCAGCGTTTGTTGTTTGTAGATTTTCTGATGATGCCCATTCTAACTGGTGTGAGGTGATACCTCATTGTAGTTTTGATTTGCATTTCTCTAATAATTAGTGATGTTGAGCAGCTTTTCATGTGCTTCTTGGCCATCTGTATGCCTTCTTTGGAGAAATGTCTATTTAGATCTTCTGCCCATATTTGGATTGGGTTGTTTGTTTTTTTCATATTGAGCTGCATGAGCTGTTTGTATATTTTGGAGATTAATCCTTTGTCCGTTGATTCGTTTGCAAATATTTTCTCCCATTCTGAGGGTTGTCTTTTCATCTTGTTCATGGTTTCCTTTGCTGTGCAAAAGCTTTTAAATTTCATTAGGTCCCATTTATTTATTTTTGTTTTTATTTCCATTACTCTAGGAGGCGGATCAAAAAAGACCTTGCTGTGATTTATGTCAAAGAGTGTTCTTCTTATGTTTTCCTCTAAGAGTTTTATAGTGTCCGGTCTTATATTTAGATCTCTAATCCATTTTGAGTTTATTTTTGTGTATGGTGTTAGGGAGTGTTCTAATTTCATTCTTTTACATATAGCTGTCCAGTTTTCCCAGCACCACTTATTGAAGAGGCTGTCTTTTCTCTATTTTATATCCTTGCCTCCTTTGTCATAGATTAGTTGACCATAGTTGCATGGGTTTATCTCTGGGCTTTCTATCTTGTTCCATTGATCTATGTTTCTGTTTTTGTGCCAGTACCATATTGTCTTGATCACTGTAGCTTTGTAGTATAGTCTGAAATCAGGGGGTCTGATTCCTCCAGCCCCGTTTTTTTCCCTCAAGACTGCTTTGGCTATTTGGGGTCTTTTGTGTCTCCATACAAATTTTAAGATGATTTGTTCTAGGTCTTTAAAAAATGCCAATGGTAATTTGATAGGGATTGCATTGAATCTATAGATTGGGTAGTATAGTCATTTTCACAATATTGATTCTTTCAATCCAAGAACATGGTATATCTCTCCATCTGTTGGTATCATCTTTAAGTTCTTTCATCAGCGTCTTATAGTTTTCTGCATACAGGTCTTTTGTCTTCCTAGGTAGGTTTATTCCTAGGTATTTTATTCTTTTTGTTGCAATGGTAAATGGGAGTGTTTCCATAATTTCTCTTTCAGATTTTTCATCATTAGTGTATACGAATGCAAGAGACTTCTGTGCATTAATTTTGTATCCTGCAACTTTTCCAAATTCATTGATTAGCTCTAGTAGTTTTCTGGTGGCATCTTTAGGATTCTCTATGTATAGTATCATTTCATCTGCAAACAGTGACGGTTTTACTTCTTCTTTTCCAATTTGGATTCCTTTTATTTCTTTTTCTTCTCTGATTGCCATGGCTAGGACTTCCAAAACTATGTTGAATAATAGTGGTGAGAGTGGACATCCTTGTCTCGTTCCTGATCTTAGAGGAAGTGCTTTCATTTTTACACCATTGAGAATGATGTTTGCTGTGGGTTTGTTGTATATGGCCTTTATTATGTTGAGGTAGGTTCCTCTATGCCCACTTTCTGGAAGGCTTTTATCATAAATGGGTGTTGAATTTTTTCAAAAGCTTTTTCTGCATCAAGATGATCATATGGTTTTTATTCTTCAATTTGTTAATATGGTGTATCACATTGATTGATTTGTGTATATTGAAGAATCCTTGCCTCCCTGGGATAAATCCCACTTGAGAGTGGTGTATGATCCTTTTAATGTGTTGTTGGATTCTCTTTGCTGGGATTTTGTTGAGGATTTTTGAATCTATATTCATCAGTGATGTTGGTCTGTAATTTTCTTTTTTTGTAGTATCTTTGTCTGGTTTTGGTATCAGGGTGATGGTGGCCTCATAGAATGAGTTTGGGAGTGTTCCTCCCTCTGAAGTTTTTTGGACGAGTCTGAGAAGGATGGGTGTTAGCTCTTCTCTAAATGTTTGATAGAATTCACCTGTGAAGCCATCTGGTCCTGAACTTTTGTTTGTTGGAAGATTTTTAATCACAGTTTCAATTTCATTGCTTGTGATTGGTCTGTTCATATTTTCTGTTTCTTCCTGGTTCAGTCTTGGAAGGTTATACCTTTCTAAGAATTTGTCCATTTCTTCCAGGTTGTCCATTTTATTGGCATAGAGTTGCTTGTAGTAGTCTCTTAGGATTCTTTGTGTTTCTGCGGTGTCTGTTTTAACTTCTCCTTTTTCATTTCTAATTTTATTGATTTGAGTCCTCTCCCTCTTTCTCTTGATGAGTCTGGCTAATGGTTTATCAATGTTATTTATCTTCTCAAAGAACCAGCTTTTAGTTTTATTGATCTTTGCTATTGTTTTCTTAGTTTCTATATCATTTATTTCTGCTCTGATCTTTATGATATCTTTCCTTCTGCTAACTTTGGGTTTTGTTTGTTCTTCTTTCTCTAGTTCCTTTAGGTGTAAGGTTAGATTGTTTACTTGAGATGTTTCTTGTTTCTTGAGGTAGGCTTGTATAGCTATAAAATTCCCTCTTAGAACTGCTTTTGCTGCATCCCATAGGTTTTGGATCGTCGTGTTTTCATTGTGATTTGTCTCTAGGTATTTTTTGATTTCTTCAGTAATCTCTTGGTTATTTAGTAACGTATTGTTTAGCCTCCATGTGTTTGTGGTTTTTACGTTTTTTTCCTTGTAATTCATTTCTAGTCTCATAGCGTTATTGTCAGTAAAGATGGTTGATATGATTTCAATTTTCTTAACTTTACTGAGGCTTGATTTGTGACCCAGGATGTGATGTATCCTGGAGAATGTTCCATGTGCACTTGAGAAGAAAGTGTAATCTGCTGTTTTTGGATGGAATGTCCTATAAATATCAATTAACTCAATCTGGTCTATTGTGTCATTTGAAGCTTCTGTTTCCTTATTAATTTTCTGTTTGGATGATCTGTCCATTGGTGTAAGTGAGGTGTTAAAGTCCCCCACTATTATTGTGTTACTGTCGATTTCTGCTTTTATAGCTGTTAGCAGCTGCCTTATGTATTGAGGTGCTCCAATGTTGCGTGCATATATATTTATAATTGTTATATCTTTTTCTTGGATTGATCCCTTGATCATTATGTAGTGTCCTTGTCTCTTGTAACATTCTTTATTTTAAAGTCTATTTTATCTGATATGAGTATAGCTACTCCAGCTTTCTTTTGATTTCCATTTGAATGAAATATCTTTTTCCATGCCCTCACTTTCAGTCTGCATGTGTCCCTAGGTCTGAAGTGGGTCTCTTGTAGACAGAATATAGATGGGTCTTTTTTTTTGTATCCATTCAACAAGCCTGTGTCTTTTGGTTGGAGCATTTAATCCATTCATGTTTAAGGTAATTATTGATTTATATGTTCCTATTACCATTTTCTTAATTGTTTTGGGTTTGTTTTTGTAGGTCCTTTTCTTCTCTTGTGTTTCCCACTTAGAGAAGTTTCTTTAGCATTCATTGTGATGCTGGTTTGGTGGTGCTGAATTCTCTTAGCTTTTACTTGTCTGTGAAGCTTTTCATTTCTCCATCGGATTTGAATGAGATCCTTGCCGGGTACAGTAATCTTGATTGTAGGTTCTTCCCTTTCATCACTTTACGTATATCATGCCACTCCCTTCTGGCTTGTAGAGTTTCTGCTGAGAAATCAGCTGTTAACCTTATGGGAGTTCCCTTGTATGTTATTTGTCATTTTTCCCTTGCTGCTTTCAATAATTTTTCTTTGTCTTTAATTTTTGCCGATTTAATTACTATGTGTCTCGGCGTGTTTCTTCTTGGGTTTATCCTGTATGGGACTCGCTGCACTTCCTGGACTTGGGTGGCTATTTCCTTTCCCATGTTAGGGAAGTGTTTGACTATAATCTCTTCAGATATTTTCTCTGGTCCTTTTTCTCTCTCTTCTCCTTCTGCAACCCCTATAATGCGAATGTTGTTGCATTTAATGTTGTCCCAGAGGTCTCTTAGGCTGTCTTCATTCTTTTTTCTTTATTCTGTTCCGCAGCAGTGAATTCCACCATTCTGTCTTCCAGGTTACTTATCAGTTCTTCTGCTATTGATTCCTTCTAGTGTATTTTTCATTTCAGTTATTGTATTGTTCATCTCTTTTTGTTTGTTCTTTAATTCTTGTAGGTCTTTGTTAAACATTTGTTGCATCTTCTCGATCTTTGCTTCCATTCTTTTTCTGAGGTTCTGGGTCATCTTCACTATCATTATTCTGAATTCTTTTTCTGGAAGGTTGCCTATCTCCACTTCGCTTAGTTGTTTTTTGGGGGTTTTATCTTGTTCTTTCATCTGGTACATAGCCCTCTGCCTTTTCTTCTTGGCTGTCTCTCTCTGTGAATGTGGTTTTTGTTCCACGGCTGCAGGATTGTAGTTCTTCTTGCTTCTGCTGTCTGCCCTCTTGGAATGACATTTTTTTTTTTTTTTTTTTTGTGGTATGCGGGCCTCTCACTGCTGTGGCCTCTCCCATTGTGGAGCACAGGCTCCGGACGCGCAGGCTCAGCGGCCATGGCTCATGGGCCCAGCTGCTCTGCGGCATGTGGGATCTTCCCGGACCGGGGCACAAACCCGTGTCCCCTGCATCGGGAGGCGGACTCTCAACCACTGTGCCACCAGGGAAGCCCGGAATGACATTTTTAATGGAACATTACTCGGCCATAAAAAGGAACGAAATTGGGTCATTTGTAGGGTCGTTGATGGACCTAGAGACTGTCATAAAGAATGAATTAAGTCATAAAGAGAAAAACAAATATTGTATATTAATGCATATATATGGAATTTGAAAAAAATTGTATAGACGATCTTATTTACAAAGCAGAAACAGAGACACAGACAGAGAGAAGAAGCATATGGATATCTAGGGGGAAAGGGGTGATGGGATGAATTGGGAGATTGGCATTGACATATATACAGTATTGACACTTAATACTATGTATAAAATAAATAAATAATGAGAACCTAGTGTATAGCTCAGAGAATTCTACTCAGTGCTCTGTGGTTATCTAAATGGGAAGGAAATCCAAAAGAAAGGAGATATATGTATACATACAGCTGATTCACTTTGCTGTACAGTAGCAACTAACACAGTATTGTAAAGCAACTCTACTTGAATAAAAATTTAAAAAATAAAGTATTGAGAGAAAATACTGGTTAAACATGGTGGAATCAAGTCTTCAGAGAAAAATACCTGCCAATATAGAATTGTATACCCTGAAAAAAGACTCTTAGAATGGATGTGTAAAAACACTTTTTAAGGAATACGTAGGGTGAATTTACCACCAGAAAATTCACAGTAAATGAAGTACTAAAGCGAATTTTTTAGGGAGGAGGAAAATGATTCCAGATGGAATATTGGAGGTGGAGGAAGGAATGGAACACAATTTTTGAAAATTCAGTATATAGAGAAATCTAAATGAATATTGGCTGTTTAAAACAATAATAAAATTATGGCTATGAGATTTTAAAATATTTACAGAATTAAAATGTACAATTATAACAGCATGTAAGTTGAAATTATAATTTATGGTCCTTGTGTTGTCTTGGAAGAGATAAAAATACCAATTTATGTTAGACATTAATGATTCAAGGATGTTGAAATCTCTAGGATAATCACTAAAAGAATAGTAAAATATAACTGCCAAGCTAATAAAGTGGGTAAATAGAATAATAATAAATGTTCAATTTAAAACAAGGCAAGAAAGGAGAGAAAAAGGAACATAGACTAGGTAGTACAAATAGAAAGCACATAATAAGATGGAAGATTTAACCCCAAATATATGGTAATTGTATTGGTAATTATATTAAGCTTAAATGGACTAAGTGCTCCATTTAAATTGGCAGAGTTTTAGAAAATCTTTGTGGGAGTTCCCTGGGGGTCCAGTGGTTAGGTCTCAGTACTTTCACTGCTCTGGACCAAGGGAACTAAGATCCCATAATATCATTAAAGGTAAAAAGACTTGATTTGCAAAAAATATTTAATCCCCCAGGCCTGTTTCCTCATCTGGTAAATTAATATATCTACTTATGGAATTGTTGTATGAGAATTATACAACACATAGTAAAGCAGATAATAATATTAAAAAAATAATAATAAAAATATTTGAATAACACAACTAATAAGTCTGACCTACCTGACGTACATAGAACAATACTGAAAAACCACAAGACACATATTCTTTTCCAGAACACATAAATATTTAAACAAACAAACAACCAAAATTTGGCCATATAGCCATAAAGCAAATCTCAATAAATTTCAAAGTATAACTTCTATAAAATAAATTCTTTGGTGACAATGCAGTTAAACTAGAAAGCATTAACAAAAAAAATAACTAGGAAATCCCCATGTATTTTGAAATTAAGGAATATGTTTTAAGATAATCTCTGACTAGGCAGGGCTTGGCAACCAATTGAGCTGAGGGCCAGCCACATCTACCTAGCAGTGCACCCACAGTAGTCAGCCTGCCACAGCAGAAAGACCAATTCAGCCCATATAGAGGGCACCCCTGCAGCATATAGCTCTGGTGACCAAAGGGGAGTGTGCTGCTGGGGCGTATAGTATGTTTCCTACTTAAGGCTAGTTCTCTAAGATTGGAAAATGAAATCAACATGCCATATACATAGAAATAAAAACAGAGAGTTAGGCAAAATGAAGTGACAGGGAATATGTTCTGAATGAAGGAACAAGATAAAACCCCAGAAGAAGAACTAAGTGAAGTGGAGATAAGCAGTCTATCTGACAAAGAGTTCAAGGTAATGATCGTAATGATGTTGAAAGAACTTGGGATAAGAATGTATGAATACAGTGAGCAGTCAGTAGTTTCTAACAAAGAGTTAGAAAATGTAAAGGAAAACCAAACACAGCTGAAGAATATAATAATAATAATTGAAATAAAAAATACACTAGAAGGAATCAACAATAGCTTAGATGATACAGAGAGGCAGATCAGCAAACTGGAAGACAGAGTAGTGGAAATCAGTCAAGCTAAACAGGAGAAAAGAATTTTTAAAAATGCGGACAGTTTAAGAGACTTCTAGAGCAATATCAAACATACTAACATTCATATTTTAGGGGCCCCAGAAGGAGAGGAGAGAGAGAGAGAAAGGAGCAGAAAACATAATAGCTGAAAGCTTCCCTAACCAAGGAAGGGAAACGGAAGCAAAAAGTGCAAGAAGCAGGGAGTGCCAAACAAAATCAACCTAAAGAGGACCACACCAAGACATGTTACAATTAAAATGGCAAAAATTAAAGAAAAAGAGAGAATACTAAAAGCAGCAAGGGAAAATGAACATGTTATGTACAAGAGAACTTTCATAAAGCTATCAGATGACTTTTCAGCAGAAACTCTTCAGGCCAGAAGGAGTAGCATGATATGTTTAAAGTGATAAAAGGAAAAGATGTACAACTAAGAATACTCCACCTGGCAAACTATCATTCAGATTTTAAGGAGAGATCAAGAGATTTACAGTCTAGCAAAAGCTAAAAGAGTTTAGCAACAAAAAACCCAGCTTTGCAAGAAACATTAAAGTGAATTTTCTGAGTGTACAAAACAGGCTATAAGTAGAAATGTGAAAATTACAAAAGGAAAAATTTCATTGGTAAAGGCATATATACAGGAAAGGTAGTAGATCAACCACTTATAAACCTAGTAGGAAGGTTATAAGACAAAAGTAGTAAAATCATCAATATTCACAATATGTAGTTAAGGGATACAAAAGATGCAAAAAAAGATATAAAATATGATGTAAAAAGCATTAAATGTGTGTATGGGGGAGGGGAGTAAAAATGCAAGATTGTTAAAATGTGATTGACCTTAAGAGATCAGCATCTTAAAATAATCATATATCCTCAACAAAATACTAGCAAACAAATTCAACCATACTTTAAAAGGATCATACACCATGATCAAGTGGGATTTATCCCAGGGGTGCAAGGATGGTTCAATATTCACAAATCAATCAGTATGATACACCACATTAACAAACTGAAGAATAAAAATCACATGATCATATCAATAGATGCAAAAAAAGCTTTTTACAAAATTCAGCATATATTTATGATTAAAAAAAAAACTCCCAGTAAAGTGGGTATAGAAAGAACATATCTCAACATAATAAAGGCTACATATGACAAGCCCTCAGCTAACATCATACTCAATAGTGAAAAGCTGAAAGCATTTCCTCTAAGGTCAGGAAGAAGACAAGGATGCCCACTGTCACCACTTTTATTCAACATAGTATTGGAAGCCCTAACCACAGCAATCAGATTAGAAAAAGAAATAAAAGGAATTCAAACTGGAAAGAAAGAAGTAAAACTGTCACTGTTTGCAGATGGTGTGATATTATACACAGAATATCCTCAAGATGCCACCAAAAACTAGTAGAACTCATCAGTGAATACAGTAAAAGTGCAGGACACAAAATTAATATACAGAAATCTATTGCTTTTCTATACATGAACAATGAACTATCAGAAAGAGAAATTGAGAAAACAATCCCATTTACAATTGCATCAAAAAGAATAAAATACCCAGGAATAAATCTAACTAAGGAGATGAAAGACCTGTACTCAGAAACCTATAATATGCTGATGAAAGAAATTGAGGACAACATAAACAGATGGAAAGACACACCGTGCCTATGAATTGGAAGAATTAATGTTGTTAAAATGACCATACTACTCAAGGCAACCTACAGATTCAATGTAATCCCTATCAAAATACCAATGGCATATTTCACAGAACTAGAAAAAATATTTCTAAAATTTGTGGGAACCATGAAAGACCCTGAATAGCCAAAGCAATCTTGAGAAAGAAGAACAAACCTGGAGGTATCACGTGCCCTGATTTCAAACTATATGACAAAGCTACAGTAATCAAAACAGCATGGTACTGGCACAAAAACAGACACACAGATCAATGAAACAAAACAGAGAGCCCAGAAATAAACCCACACTTATATGGTCAATTAATCTATGATGCAGGAGACAAGAATATACAGTGAGGAAAAGACAGCCTCTTCAATAAATGGTGTTGGGAAAATGACAGCTACATGGAAAAAAATCTTATTGGACTACTTTCTTACACCATATACAAAAATAAACTCAAAATGGATTAAAGGATTAGATATAAGACCTGAAACCATAAATCTTCTAAAAGAAAACATAGGCAGTATGCTCTTTGACATTGATCTTAGCGATATTTTTTGATATGTTGCCTCAGGCAGAGGAAGCAAAAGCAAAAATAAACAAATGGGACTACATCAAACTAAAAAGCACAGCAAGAGAACTATCAACAAAATGAAAAGACTGCCTACTGAATGGGACAAGATATTTGCTAATGAAATACCTGATAAGAGGTTAATATCCAAAATATATAAAGAAATCACACAACTGAACATCAAAAACAACAACAACAAAAAACCATACAACTTACTTAAAAAATGGGCAGAGGATCTGAATAGGCACTTTTTCCAAAGAAGACATTCAAGTAGCCAACGGGCTCATGAAAAATGCTCAGCATCACTCATCATCAGGAAAATGCAAATCAAAACCACAATGAGGTATCACCTCACACCTGTCAGAATGGCTAGTATCAAAAAGACAACAATAATAAGTGTTGGTGAGGATGTGGAGGAAAGGGAACCCTTATGTACTGTTGGTGGGAATGTAAATTGGTGCCACCACTATGGAAAACATTATGGAGGTTCCTCAAAAAATTAAAAATAGAATTATCATATGATCCAGCAATTCCACTCCATAAATCCAGCAATATTTATCTGAAGAAAATGAAACATGAATACAAAAAGATATCTGCACCCCTATGTTCATTACAGCATTATTTACAATAGCCAAGGTATGGAATCAACCTACACACACACACATATGCACAATGGAATTTTACTCAGCCATAAAAAAGAATGAAATCTTGCCATTTGTGACAACATGCGTAGACCTAGAGGTTATTATGCTAAAGTGAAATAAGTCAGAGAAAGAAAACTACTGTATAATTTCACTTATATGTGGAATCTAAAAAACAAAACACATGAACAAACAAGATAAAAACAGAGTTATAGACACAGAGAACAAAGAGGTCATTGCCAGAAGAGAGGGGAATGGAGAGAGGAGAGAAATAAGTGAGGGAGATTAAGAGGCACAAGCTTCTAGTTGCATAATAAATGAGTCAGAGGTATGAAATGTTCAGTGTGGAGAATATAGTCAGTGATGATATAATATCTTTGTATGGTGACAGATGGTAACCAGAGTTACTATAGTGATCATTTTGAAATGTATAGAAATATTGAATCACCACGTTATGTACCAGGAACTAACATAGTGTTATAGGTCAGTTATACTTAAAAAACAAACAAACAAACAGACTTTTAGAGAAAGAGATCAGCTTTGTTGTTACCAGAGGCAAGGAGCGAGGGAATTGGATGGAGGTGGTCAAAAGGTACAAACTCCCAGTTATAAAATAAACAAGTACTAGGGATGTAATGTACAACGTGATAAATATAATTAGCTTTATGAAAGTTCTTAGGTGAGTAAATCCTAAGCATTCTCATCACAAGGAAAAATGTTTTCTTTTCCTTTTATTTCATATCTATATGAGATGATGGATGTTAATTAAATTTATTGTAATCATTTCATGATGTATATAAGTCAAATTGTTAAGCTGTACACCTTAAACTTATACAGTGTTCTATGTCAATTATATCTGAGTAAACTTGGAATAAAAAGAAGTAAATAATTTCTGGGTCAGATAAGATATCACAATGGAAATTCAAAAATATTTTGAGATTAATAATAATAATGATGAAAATACTATATACCAACTTTTATGTGATGCATCAAAATCTTTGGTTAAAGAGAAATGCCTAGTCTTAAGTTATAGTAAAGGAGAAATATTAGAAACATTAGAAAGGGAGAAAGATAGAAATTAATGATATAAGAATCTATCTCAAGAAGGTAGAAAAATACTTGCTAACTAAACTCAAAGTTGAAAAAGCAAATAATAGAAAGCAGACATTTATGAAAAAGGAAACATCAATAAAGCCAAACTTTATTGAAAAGATTACCAAATTATAATGTCTGTCAATTTTTATAAAGATGAAGAACATAAAAAGGAGACACAAATGACCAATATCAGAATTGAAAAAATGGATACAATTTTAGATCTTACAGAAACTTAAAAGATCCTGAAAGAATACTATGAACAAATTTAATCCAATGATTTTTTAAAATTTAGGTTAAATATGTCAATTCTTAGAAAAATACAACATATCCAAAGTGACACAAAAAGAAATTTCAGGTAGTCACATAACTATTAAATAAATTAAACTGCTAATTAAAACCTTACCATAGAGAAGACTACAGGTGCAGATGACTTCACCAGTAAAGTCTACCAAGCACTCAAGAGAGAAATAATACAATCTTCTACAAACTCTTCCAGAGAATAGTGAAGGAGAGAACACTTCCCAATTTGTTCTTTGAGGCAGCACAATGTTTTGTTTTTCTTTTTTGGTTTATCCTCAGCATTTACAAAACCAGACCTTGGGAAAGAACTAGGTCTGGGGACACATGCATGGTCTTAATATAGCAAATGTTTACCCTGCCCTGATTATTACAAGAGGCAGCACAATCTTGATACAAAAACCTGACAAGCACGTTGTAAGAAAGGATATTATAGGCCAATTATTCATGAACACAGGAGCAAAATTCCTAAACAAAATCCAGCTTTTTAATATAAAAAATATAATACATCACAACCATGTTGAAGTCATTTCAGGAGTTCAGGGTTGGTTTGACAGCTGGAAATCAATCGTAATTCACCACATTAACAGAATAAAGAATATGGTCAATTTTGCATAAAAATTGTATAATAAAATTTAGCATTCATTCATTATTAAAAATGTCTCTTAATAAATAGGAATAGAAGGAAATCAGATAAAGTTTATCCTGAAAAGGAAGAAGTCTTTGGCACTCAACTCGGTATCAGTCTGTTCTTTCCTGGATCTAACTCAAATCTACTGAACCTTCTCCTTGACCAATTCTGAAAGGAGGAAGTGAGCTCCCCAGGTCATCAAGAAGTGTTTCTTCTCACTCTCAGATAAATCTGCTTGGGAAGCCAAGTAATAATCAGAAGGTTGCTTTGTGAGAATCAGAGGAGAATGAATAAGATCATGTTCATAGCCAATATCCATTAATTATGGAAAATTGATGTATACATCTTTGCATAGATGAGAACATTTGTGTTCCTGAGTAAGAAACACTTCTGAATTCTAGGGAGATCATTGGTCTTCTATTAAGGAAAATGGTTTCTTTACACTGAGTGTAATTTGAATACTTGGGCTATGACTTTACACATGCTAATATAGTTATTCTCTGATTCCTGTTGGCTGTGTTTTTCTTCTATTCCTTTGCTCACATCCAATAATCAAGATATCCCCAAATACTTTGGGTTTCTCAGTGAGCCAGACTGATTTATTCATGTGTACGTTTTTTTCATATCCTGTGACATTTTCCTGGAATGAGCTTCCCATCCTTACACCACCACCACTCTTCATCCATTTGGCAAACTCCTATTTCCTCTTCAGAATCCAGTGCAAGTATCTTTCCTCTTGAGGTCTTCCCTTCTTTATGTTCTCACTGTATCTTGCCTATCTTCTGTAAATGAACTTACCACACTGTATTAAAATGTTTAGTTCTGTCTCCCTGTTAGATTTTGAATTTCTTGAGAGAAGATTCTGTGTCTTTATATTTGTATTCCTAGTATTTAAACTCAATAAAATTTTATTAAATGAAGAAATAAATGAGAGAATGAATAAGTAAATGATTGAGTGAACCCACCTCAGTAGGCCTGTATCTTTTTATGATCAACATTTGGGTATTCTGCTAAGCACTCATGAACTCATTCTAATGAGTAATGAAAACTTCTCTGGTTGAGTACATTGAATTTACAATCAGTAATTAACTTTGAATTATAATTGCTTTTGTAATACTACTACAATGATGGGCATTCGAAATGCTGACTTTTCAGTTGCATGCTATAACCTTAATTTTTAATTTCGTTCTGCCTTTGTTAAGTTAAACAGAAGGGAGAAGGGGTAGAAGGAATTGAAAATTTCAAGGAATAAGTTTAATTAGATATGTAAAGGAGCCTGAAAAACATTAAAAATAAGATTCAGTTCAGAACCAAGATAAGGTATCAATTACTAATTAAGTTCAATACCAAAGCAAATAAGTGAGAGCAGAGTTACCAGGGAAATGGAGAAACCAGTTCTTCTCACCGCTTTCCAGCCATTTTCACTCACTGCATGTGTAGAAAATGAAATTGTTTTCAGCATCCTGGGGTAAACGGATGAGGATGCTTGCTACTGAAGACCAGTGGTCCAGGGGTTCTGGCTGCCCCAGGCTCGACTTGGTCATGGGTGAGATCTAAGGAGATCAGGATCTCAGCAGTCCATAAGCCCTTTGCGGATGACTACTGGGGAAACTCTGAAGTTTCAGAAAGGGGAGTTGAATGTACCTGCAAAGATTTATGGTCTTGGCTTTCAGCCTAACCTAACAAACTAAAAAGCGTTCAGGGTAAGCTAGAAAGGCAGGTACTAGTTAAGTTTCATAGCTAGGATTGTTTAGCCCAGTGATTTGCAACTCTGGATGCATAATGGAGTCACCTGGAAGCTCTTAAAACTTCCTACCCTAGTACGATTAAACTAGCGTCTCTGTGGGAAGGGGTATAGTGTGGCATCAGTATTTTTTAAAATCTCTCTACAGATGACTCTAAAATGTATCCAGAATTAAGGACCGCTAATATAAGCAGTGACTGATGATAAAAAAAATGATTGGTTAGGGACCTAAATTTTATCTCTGTATGTTTATTAAAAGTGCCTTAATTGAATACTTATGCTTAGTGGTTTTTTAGCATAGATTTTTGTTTGTGTTTTTATTGTTATAGAAAAGTGTATAAGTCAGTCAATAGTTCTGTATTTATCTCAGTCTTGAACTTAAAGGCAAATATGCCTGCTGAATTGGTCAGGGATGGTAACACTGGAGGTTTTAAAACTAAGCCTTGAAGAGTAGATAGAATTTAAATACGCAGGAAAGGTAGATGAAGGTGGGGGATAAGAATTGTAAGTGGAAGAATGGCATGAGCACAGGGGAGGAGAAAGTGTAGGAAAATTCCAGGGAAGAGTGCTGCAGAGTCTGAGACAAAGGCCCAATGGCAATTGAAAGGGACAGCCAAAACCAGCCATCTCTTGAGGGCATATGAGAGCAGTCCAAGGTGACCATCTTTCCAAACCTCTTCAGCCATTGAAAATGAACATGCCCAGGCTCCTTTGATCTCTAGTTCAAGGATTATATGGAGGACCTGATTACAGATCATGTTTTTTGAGTGTTAATTACATGCCAGGCACATTTTCTAAGCATTTCATGTGTATTAGCTAATTTAAACCTCACAGCAATCCCGTGAAGTAGGTTCTATTATGATTCCTGGTTTACAGATGAGTTAAATACAGCACAGTAGGCTGCTGGGTTTTTTGTGATCTCTCTATATTCACTACTTTCCCTTCATGGCCCTGACTCAGAGTTTCCGTGATATATTTACTGAACACAGAATTATCTAGTTAAAACAGAAATGTACCATGTAGGGATAGGGTGGAAGTGGGTACTTGGAAAGAAGGTCAGGTAGGGATCAGAGAGTTAAGTATTTTGAATTTATTTTTCTATAGATATAAGGAATTTACTGACGTTTTTGAGCAGGAAGTGGCATGATGAAAATTTTTAGTAAACTTGGTCTGGAAAGATAGGCAGGATGGATTGAGGGTGGGGGGAGGGCAGGAGGTAAACGTGATACTAGCTGACCAGTTAGGAAGCTAATGAAATAATCAAGGGGTGATGTGATAAAAAGCTAGGTCAAGGTAGTGATAGCAGTAACAGGGAAGGCACAGGTGCAAGGGCCATTATGAAGGTCCTGGTGAGTAGATAGTGAGCCTGAGGGACTGGGTGAGCCACAGGAGGTCTGGGGGCAATCCTGATAGGGGAAGGTAGGGAATTTCACTTTAGCTTTTTTTTTGACTTTGCAGGATATTGATTTATTCCACCCTGGGATGTGTTATTGTATTTGGTATCCTGAATTCAATTTTTAAACTTTATTTTGTATACATCCTTATTTTTGATATGGATGGCACTATTCATCTGTATGTTTTAATTTTACATTAATCCTTTACCTAGTAAGAGTAGGACATTGACCTTATTATTAGAATATGTAATTACTGTTATTTTTATTATTAATATATGTAGAATTATTAATAATATCATTATTTACTCTAGGTTATCAGACCAGAATGAAGAGGGCAAGACCAAGCAGAAGTGTATCATATCTGACCCCTCCTTTTCCATGGTAACAGTTCAACGGGAAGATAGTGGAATAACCTGGGAGACCAATTCAAGTAGGTCTTCCACTCCTTGGGCCTTGGAAGAAAGTCAGACCTCTGGTGTGTGTAGTCTGGAAGGGTCGACTCTGAAGTCTCCTCCAGGGAATGTTTCCTTTATTGTGGATGAAGTTAAAAAAGTTCGGAAAAGAAAGCCTAAGTCAAAGCATGGCTCACCATCATTGCGTCGGAAAGGCAACAAAAAAAGAAATTCTTTTGAATCCCAAGATGTTCCAGCAAACAAAACAAGTAATCCTTTAATTTCAGAAAGCCAGGAACTAAAGACCCAGAAAAAGAATTCATCTACTGGCATTTACGATAAGATGAGAAACAAGAAGACCACCTCAAATACACCTCCTATCACTGGAGCGATATACAAAGAACACAAACCGTTAGTGTTAAGGCCAGTTTACATAGGAACAGTACAATATAAAATTAAGATGTTTAATTCTGTTAAAGAAGAATTAATTCCTTTACAATTTTATGGAACATTGCCAAAGGGTTATGTAATTAAAGAAATACATTATAGGAAGGGGAAAGATGCGTCCATTAGTCTAGAGCCAGATTTGGGCAATCATGATTCTAATGTAGTTTCCAAAACAGGCAAATCAGTAGCCCAAAGCATAGACGATGATGAAGTAAAAGAGCTTGCTGCACCCTGGAGAGGTGCAGTTTCCAAAGGATCAAAGTCCCTGACCTCATTCAGTCATGAAGATCTAAAGAAAATTTACGCTGATTCTCCCTTAAGGGCTGCATCTACTACCAAGCACACACCTTCCTCTTATACAAGTAATGACACAGCAGAACAAGAAACACAGCTCAGCGCTCCACAGTCAGTGCCACAGCTGCCAGCTGATGAAGCAAAACCCCGTGAGATAGAGCCTTCCTCTCTTACACCCAATACATCTGCACCTGCGTTCCTGGAAACAGCAAAGGGAGAATCTGAGGCTGATTCACAAGAAATGGTAACTGCAGAGCATGACTCTTCAGTCTCACTGCCGTTAGTGGACGAGGTAAAGAGGGAAGACGTATCTTCTGCTGACCATTCCATTTCACTGGAGTCAGAGAAGGGTTCTCTGGAAACACTTTCACCAGGTCTGACAGCCTCTATCCAGGAAGATTTTGGCCCAGAGAGAGAAGAACTGGATCTGACTTCACCAGAAAGGGCAAAACCAGTCTCTGAACGACTGAACCCTCCTCATCTCGCTGTCAAAGGAGAGAAGCATGAAAACATGCCCGAGACATCCATTTCTCTTTCTGAACCTCTAGTGTTAGAGGAACCAGAGAAAGAAGAAATAGAAACGCCTCTACCAATATCTGCTACCCCTGAACCTGAAGATTCTAATTTAGTGGAAGAAGAGATCATAGAACTTGATTACCCAGAAAGTCCATCAGTTTCTGAGGAGCCCTTCCCACCACGCTTGGCCCCTGAAGTGGAGCAGAAAGAAGACGAGACCATTCTGCCATTACTGACGACATCAACACCTGAACATGTCACCTTATCTGAGGAAGAAAGAGAGGAAAATGAGTCTGTTTCTACTGATTCTGCTTTCATATCGGAGTATTCAGTCACACAGGATTTGAACTATGAACGAGAGAAGCAAGAAGTTGAGCCAGTTTCTTCACCTAATGTAAAACCTGTATCTGAACATGCAGTTTTGTCAGAAGAGGAGAATGATGAATTTGAGCCTTATTCCCCAGCTTCAACCTCTACATCTGTCTCACCATCCACAACTGAGAAGACTCCTGAATGCCAGTCCCCACTGTTTTCAACAGCTACAGCAGAGCACGTGGTCCTGTCCAGAGAAGAGGCTTCAGAAAATGGGCATTACACACCACATTCCACATCTGCTTCTGAATATTCAATTCCCTCACAGGCAACAAAAGAGTCACCAAAGAAAACAACTGACCATAAGTTCCCATTAACATCAAAAGGTGTGTCTGAGCCCCTGATTCCGTCAGAAGAAGAGAAGGAAGACACTAGGCTGTATTCCCCAGAGGTGGCCTCTGTATCTGAACATTCTCTCTCGCCATACACAACTGAGGGGACTTCTGAATGCCAGTCACCACTGCTTTCAACTGCTACATCTGAACACATGGTCCTATCAGAAGAAGAGAACCTAGGAAATGAGCATTTCACACCAGATTTAACACTGACCTCCCAATATGCAGTCCCGCCAAATGTAACACAGGAATCCCCAAAGAAAATAATTGGTGATGTCTCCCTGTTGAAATCAAAAGGTATTTCTGAGCACAAGACTCTGTTAGAAGAAGAGAAGGAGGACACCAGATTCTATCCCCCAGAGGTGGCCTCTGTATCTGAATGCTCTCTGCCACCATACACAACTGAGGGGACTCCTGAATGCCAGGCCCCACCACTTTCAGCCACCCCATCTGAACATGTGGTCCTCTCAGAAGAAGAGACAGTAGAGATGGAGTGGTACACACCCTCTTCCACCTCTGCGTCTGAATTTTCAGTACCGCCATATGCAACACTGGAGTCACAGGAGGAAGCAATTGTCCACAGATCCCCTTTAAATCTAAAAGATGCCTCCTCACCCATGAATTTCTCAGAAGAAGAGCAAGAAGACATTGGACCTTTTTCTCCAGACTCTGCATTTGTGTCAGAATTCTCATTTCCATCCTATGGAACTCAGGAGACAGAGAAAAGAGAATTTGAGTGTGATTCTCCAATATGTTTAACATCACCATCTGAACACACGATTTTGTCAGATGAAGACACCGAAGAAGCTGAACTTTTTTCTCCAGATTCAGCATCACAAGCTTCCATCCCACCATATAGGATCCCAGAAACAAATAAGGAGGAAACTGAGCCTGATTCACTGTTAGCTGCAATGGCTGTGTCAGGATATTCCTGCTTCTCAGAATCAGATGAGGAAGAAATTGCACCAACTGCTACACCTGTACCTGAGCATCTAAGTTCATCACAGAATCAAAGAACTGAAACTTCTCCTTTGGTGTCTGCACCTGAAGATTTGAGTTGGCTCCCTTCAACAAATGAGGGAGAGATTAAGCCAGATGCTCAAACAACATCAACAACTGTATCTGAATATCTCATTATGGCACAGAAGCAGAGAACTGGAGCATATTTAGAACCTGAGTCTGAAGACTTGATTCCGCCATGTTTAACCAGTGATTCAGAGAAGGGAGAAATTAAGACTAGTTCATCACTAGCTGCAACACCTGCACAATTGTCCATGGTAAAGGAAGAAACCAAACCTGTTTTGCCTGTATCTCAGTGTTCAGTTTCACCTGATTCAGTCCATGCAATTAAGAAAGAACAAGAACCCAAAACATCACTCACTCCAAAATCTGCAGATGAACAGATGGCTTTGTTAAAAGTTAAAAGTAAGGAAGAAATTGTGCCTGATTCTCAAGAAGCTATAGCACATGTATTACGGGATCAAGAAATGGAGCCTCAGCCTCCAAATGTTCCAGAGTCTGGGATGAAAGATTCAGTTCTGCCTGACTTGGTAGATGAGCCAAAGAAGGATGTCAAACCCAATTTAACTGTGACATCTGAACTAGAACAGAGAAGGTTGTCAGAGAATGAGCCTGAAGTAATAAAGCCATATTCACCTCTAAAGGAAACATCTTTATCTGGACCTGAGATTTGTGTTGCAGAAGTGCAACATGATTCTAAAATAACTGGTACACCTAGAGTGCTGCATTCAGCGTCACCAGGAGTGGAAAAGGAAGTTGAGCATGCACCACCCATATCAGAATTTTCAGCTTTGTCAGAAGACATAAAGAAAGAAATTGAACCCAGTTCTTCAATAACCACGACATCTGTAACAAAGCATGATTCAAGCTTAACGAAATTAGCAAAAGAAGAAATCCCAACAGATTTATCTCTTCCCACCCCTACAGAATATCCAGTCTTAACAAAAGTAGGAAAGAGTGAATTAGGAATTGGTTTGCCGCTTCAGATGGTAACACCTGTAGATAAGCATTCACTTCTTAAAGAAGAAGACAATGTAGCAATTAAAGCTAGTTCTTCTCCCGCTGAAACTGCTGCATCCCAACATCCGGCTTGGTCAGAAATAGGGAAAGAAATTAAATTTGATTTACCTGCAAGCATATCCTCTATACCAGAGCATTCTGTTTTGTCAAAGGTAGAAACTGAAGACATTAAACCTGGGTTGGCAGTAACCAAAACATTGTCTTCTCAGCATTCAGATATATCAAAGGAAGCAAGGGTGGAAAACAAACAAGATCTTCCATTTTCTACAGTCTTCGACTCTGAATATTTGGATGTGTCACAGAAAAAAAATTCTATTTCTGCCTCAGAGATGTCAGGACCTGACCATGTGCTTTCGCTCAACCTAGGTGGTGAGATAAAGAAAACAGAAACTGAACTTCCTTCCTCACAGAACGTGTCACCTGCACTCAAATATATAGTTACAAAAGGCAAAAATGAGCAAACAGCAAGTTCTTTTCCTGAGTTAGAATATTTAGCATCAGAAGATTTAGCTTCAACATTACCAACCCTCTGTGGTGATAAGAGCAAACAGGCAATGGAGACACCTTCTGTAGTTCAGGGAGATTTCCTGTCAGAAAATCAAGATCTTGCTCTGGCACAGCTGTCTTTGGAACCTGAGAAGGAAGACAAGCCACATCAAGTATCAGAATTACCAAATTCTGGCTCTGAATTCACTGGTGGTTTAGGTAGGCAAAGTGAATCCATAGATACAAAACAAATAAAATCTCCCATAACTGAAACAGGGGATTCTGCCTTAGAAAAGGGCCTAGCTGAACTTAGAAGCAGAGGAGAAGGAAAAGAAGAAAACAGGGGACTTCATGTGTCAACTACAGTGCCTGAAATTTCAGAGGTTTCATCATGCCTTAGGGAGGAACCTCAGATTCAAGAAATTAAAGCTTTCTCTCCTAAGGTAGTTAGCTTAGGATCAAGGGAAGCATTTACCTCTCTAGTTGAAGGAGACAACCCAGAAGAACTTCAGCCACACACTTTTTCTTTAAAAGGATTATCAGGAGAGTTGAACCATTCAGTTGACTTTAAAAAAGAAGGAAAACAAGAAATAAGCCTGTTACTGCCAACAGGAAATTTGAAGGCACAAGTGACAGATAATACTGTAACTAAATTAAATGAAGAAACTGACCAACCAAATTCATTTCATGTACCCCAGAGTATAACAGAGCCATCAAAGATTGCTTCTTCTGACCTCCCTGTGGAAGAAGAGAAGCCTGAAAAAGAACTTCATTCAGACCAAGCTGTTAAATTACCTGACGTAAACAGATCTTTTGCAGATAAACAAGATATGGGTATTAAACAATTTTTGTCTATGAAAGAAAATTTGTCTTTGGAAGAATCAAAATCATTTATGACAACTGAGCCTACAGATGTCAAAGAAACACACATGAAAGAGGCCCTTATTTCTCCAAAGGATGAAAATTGGATGCTGAAAAAGCCAGAGAGAGACTTGGCAAGTCACCATGAAGAAAGAGTCCCTGGATCTGTGCCGTTGGGTTCCTCTGGTACCAGTGATCTGATGACAGGGCAGCTCAAGCCTGCTGTGTCAGAGAAAGACCACGCAACTGAAATCAGAAGGCAAATTCTGCCACATTCTGCAGAAGAATCTCACTTATCATTACAAGAACCAGTGTCTACTCTCGATACCTCTAGTGGTAACATAGAGACCTTAGCAACTAAAACTTATTCTTCTGAAGAAATAAAGCTGGCCCCCAAACCAAAATCTTTAGTTCCAGCTGGAAATGTGGAGAGAAATGAAGCAGAAGGGAAGCAGACCCTTTCTTTAGTGGGAAGTGAAAGTTTGGTATCGGAGAAAGCAAACACAGAATTTTCCAGGCCTTGCAAAGAAGACAGCTGGGAAGAAATCAAAACACCATCTGAAAGAATCTTCCAGAAACCAGTGTCTGGCCCATCAACAGAAGAGGTCAAATCAGAAACTCTTCCCTCTCTTGCCAAAGCAGCCCATTTCCTGGCAGAAGAGGCAGAACTTGCACTGGGCAATGAAAAAGAAGCACACAGGCGTATACCTCCCTTACCTGGAGAAGAATCAAAAGTGGTTCAGTCAGAGGTTGTAGATGATGCTGAGAGAGGGAAACCAGCATCTGAAGTGAAAACACCCACACAAATAAAACCCCTCTCCTCAACCCAAGAAAATGAAGAACCTCAACCCCCAGAGTCACCTGAGGTCATACAAAAGCCGCCCAAGCAGCAGAAGGCAGTGGAGCCAGGCCTCTTTGAGGAAAAGGGAAAGAAAGGAATTTCATCTTTCACATCGTGGTTGTCCAGTTTATTTTTACAGTCAAGCACTCCAGATAACACAGTTGCTGAAAAAGAAGATTTAGAAGCTCAGCCAAGCCCATCTGTAGAAAAAGCAGTGACTGTGATAGAGCCTAGAGGTCCTGCTCCAGCTGACGTTCATGCAAATGAGAAGCCAGCGGATCATCTGTTGCTAGAGGCCAAACCTGAAACTGCTGCAGAATCCACAGGTTCTTTAGTTAAATCTGGTGAAGGTCAAGACTTTAAAGAAAAACCCACATTGTTATCAAATGTAGAAGTTTTGCCACAGCCAAAATCCAACTTTGAGGCATCTAGTGAAGATTATGGGAAGAAAGAAGTCCTAGACTATTCAGAGGAAATGGACCTAAACTCAGTAGTTACTTCTGCTGATGGTGAGGGACATCTTAGAATTCAATCTTATTCTCCCATGGGTGAGAAATCCATTATGGAAGAAGCCAAAAATGCTGCTTGTCTTCATATCACTGATGGTAAAAGACCCCAGATGCCAGAAATCTCCCCTCCGTCTAAATGGAATATTTCTATCCTTAAAGAAGAGCCAGGAAGTGATCAAAAAGAAAAATCACTCTTTTTATTTGATGCAATAGATAAGGTGCCACAACAGCCCAAATCAGCTTCATCTAGCTTTGCAAGTAAAAATATCACAGAGGAATCAGAGGAGCTGCAGTCAATAATTTTGCCAGTAGAAGAATCTAAAGACAGTTTAATTGATCTTGGTGAAGACAGACTAGAGAAAGAGATGCCAAAACCTACTTCCTTGAAAATTTCTGAAGAGGAAATAAAACTCAGATCTGTTAGCCCAACTGAGGAGAAAGGTAACTTGGGAATGAGATCATATTCCTTGGAAGAAAAGAAGGTGGTGGCAGAAAAACAAGAAACGGTGGCCCCATTAGAGCTTAGAGGTAATAATGAAATAGGGAAGGCACAAATTACACACGGATCTAGCCCTATTAAATTGGAAGAACCAAAAGCTGCTACTGCGCTGCAGCAAGTCTATCAAAATGATGACCACAAAGAAAGATACAAAATTATTGAGGAGGGTAAAGGAGAAGAAAAAGAAGAGCCGTCACATGCATTTTTAGAAGGAAAAGAGCAGCAGGAAATTCAGCCTTATTCCATGAATATAGCCAGGCATATGCCTGAAGAGTCAGATATCTCTTTCAGTCATTCTTTGGGTGAAACTCAACCATTTTCATTAGTTAAAACTACAGAAATTACTGAAAAATCAGAAACCATGATCTCAGAGGCTCACCCAGAAATCAGGGAAACAAAGGCAGTAGGAACCCAACCACATCCATTAGAAGAACGTAAAGTTTTGGTGGAGAAAACCAGGACTTTCCTTCCAGTAGATCTTCCTTATCGTGATGAAATAAATGATCACTCTTTACCGAAGGAAGGAAATCTGGTATTGGACAAGTCAAGCAGGGATGTGGTAAGTCACAATGAAGAAAAGGGACAGGTCACAGCGTCAGAGCTGCCAAAAGGTGGCTCAGTAGATACCACAAAAGAAAGTAAACAAAGATCTCCATCTAAAGAATCTGAAAGGATTTTAGATCCATGGTCAGAATTGACTCCAGAGAGGCATATGGTCCATACTATTCAAACATCTCAAGATCAAGCATCTGAAATGTCTGAACAATCTGTTCTTGTTTCAAAGCACCACTTGGAAGCTGTGGAAGACGCCCATGTAAATGAACCATGCTCTTCAGTGAGCAGCAACTATGCTCAATTTATAACTAATGCAACAACAATCAGTATTGATGAGATGATTTCCAAGGAGCCTGAAGACACATATGTAAGAGATGAAGAATTTACAGTGACTAGTAAGCCAGCTGGACTTTCAGAAGAGCAAAAGAGTGCCTTCAGTATCATTTCTGAAGGTTGTGAGATATTGAACATTCATGCTCCTGCATTTATTTCTTCAGTTGATGAGGAAGAAAGTGAACAAATCCAAGATAAGTTAGAATATTTGGAAGAGAAGGCCTCCTTTAAGCCTATACCCTTCCATGATGAGAGTGAGGCAGTTGCTTGCTATAAAACATTACAGAGTAAGTTAGAAGATTCTGATAAAAAAGTTACACCATCGAAAGAAGACCAAAAAAAGGAAACTCATACAACCAAAGAGGAGATATCCACAGATTCAGAAACTGGTGATTTAGCCTTTAATCAGCCTGAAATTCCCAGTGAAGAGGATTATTTTGAAAAATATACATTGATTGATTATAACATCTCCCCAGACCCAGAAAAACAGAGAACTCCATGGAAATTAAATGTTGAAGGAGAGCTGTCAAAGGAAGTTCCAGGAGAAACTGTCTCTCTCCCAGAACGTTCAGAGGAAAGTGCCCTAGAATATGAATATGAATTGGTGAAATTAGATGAAAGTTTTTATGGACTAGAAAAGGACTACAGCAAATTATCTGACCCAGAGACCCAAAAGTCTTCGGTTATCCAAAAATCAGCTGACAGAGATGCTCCAAAGAGCATAAATAGAGATGTGGACTCAAAGTCACCTGGGATGCCTTTATTTGATGAAGAGGAAGGAGTTTTGTCACGAACCCAGATATTTCCTACCACTGCTAAAGCCATTAATCCTGAACTTCTGGAGGAGCCACCCGCACTGGCATTTTTATATAAAGATCTGTATGAAGAAGCAGTTGGAGAGAAAAAGGAAGAAGGGGAGGCAGCTTCTGAAGGTGACAGTGTGAATTCTGAAGCATCATTTCCAAGCAGAAATTCTGACACTGATGATGGAACAGGAATATATTTTGAGAAGTACATACTCAAAGATGACATTCTCCATGACACATCTGTAACTGAAAAGGACCAAGGCCAAGGTCTAGAAGAAAAGCCAGTTGGTAAGGATGATTCATACCAATCAATAATTGAAGAAGGGGAAATTTGGGGGAGGTTTGAAACTATTTGCGGGGAGGAGAGTCTGGAAGAGAAACAGAAAGCAGCTTACAGGGAAGGAGAATCAGTAGGCCACGTGGAGGCTCTTGACAGTGTAGCTATGCAGAGGAAAGCTTCCATCACCGAGGAAGTCAGAGTGGTTACCCAGAGGGTAAGCTATGCGGTTCCATTTGAAGACACTCATCATGTCCTGGAGAGAGTAGATGAAATGAGCAGCCAGACTAATGAAGCAGCAAATGCAAATCCAGAGGTCAGTCTGAATGTCCCAGTACAAGTGTCCTTCCCAGAGGAAGAATTTGCATCTGGTGCAACTTGTGTTCAAGAAACACTGCAAGAAGAACCTCAAATAATGGTTCCGCCTGAGCTGGGTGAAGACCGGCTCTGCAGTAGCCCTGTTCAGGATGAGTATGAATTTGCTGAATCCCTGAATTACGAAGTGGTTACTCAAGACACTCTATCAGAAGAACTGTATTCAGAATCCACCCCTGAAGATGTGTTATCTCGTGGAAAGGAATCCTCTGAACATGTCAGTGAAAATGAATTTGTGAGTGAGGTGGAACAAAGTAAGTCTGCTGAACAGGAAGAGTTGGACAGAGAGATGACAGAACAAGACCAGTTATCATCAGAGTTGGTAACCGAGAAGGAACAAAAGGAATTGAAAAAGTCCCAGATTGACACATATTGCCACACATGTAAAAGCCCAATTTCTGCTGTTGACAAGCTGTTTGGTACCCACAAAGACCATGAGGTTTCAACGCTTGATACAGCTATAAGTGCTATAAAGGTAAATAGATTTTAAAGCATACAAGTGTGTAATCATACATAGATGTTTAATTGACTTTCTCATTTTCTCAATTTTAAAAAATGACCAATATTTGATACACTCATCTTTAGGCATAATAGTCTGAAAAAAACTAAGCATATTTCCCTAGTTATTTAGTTAAGATCACTTTGACAAACATTTATTGGGTACATAGTATGTGCCAGGTATTTTTCTAGATTCTGGAGATACCAGGATAAATAACATGGGGCATTGCCTTTGAGAGATCTTATGACAGTAGCCCTTAACATTATCTTAAAAAGGCAAATAATTTTAAATTTAAAAATATGCACTTGAGCATAAAGCACAATTTATTTTCTGTTATCTACAATATCATCCTTTAAAAATACACATTTACATTATATTAAGCTAGTTTATTGCAAGTTTTATAAAATACTCAAGACAGTAAGACATTTTAAATTTTGGTTTTCTCCACATTTCTTCTTTATTTATAAAATTGATGTTAGAAATGGAAAACTTTTGCATTCCTTCTGGCTATGTCTATAGACTCCCAATGTTAGAAAGTTAGTCGCAACATATATCCTTATGTATGTGATTATAAGTATTCTACTCCCTCAGAGATACTATTGGAAATCAAACATTTAGTCTTTAAGATTCTCATCTACCTTTCAGTAGCCTTCTAACTGGAATCTCCACCCTTACCTCATCAATGTATTCTCCATATAGTAGCCAGAATCATCTAAAATTGCAAGTAATAGCAAGAATTGAGCACTTACTGTGGGCCAGGCAATGTGTTAAGGTCTTTGTATACAAGATATCTTTTAATCCATATGACAACCCTGTCATTGTCATCGATTTGCAGATAATGACATGGGCTCAGATAGTTTAAGTCCAAGGTCATAGAAGACAGCACTAGGACTAGTACCCAGGTCTGTCTGATGCTAGAGCTCATGCCCTTGACTGTGTATCCATGTTGCTCTGCTTAGTGCCTTCCTAATGGTGGCAATTTTCAATATGATTATTCAGTTAGGTCACTGATAAATGATTGTCAGGCTCATTTTGATTCAGTAGGAAAACATACTAGAATCTTGGCTTTTTTTTTTTTTTTCCTGGAAAAGTAATCCTTCTCAACTGATATGATATTGGTTTTATGTCTCCAGGGTGAAATTTTGTTGAAACTTTACCCGGTCAAGTTTGGGGTAGGGCATGGGTCAATTTATTTTTGGAATCTCAGGCATTGGGATGCATCAACACCAGTGAAATATGCCCCATTCTTTGATGATGCTTGGTTTTGTTAACTAACAACTACTGGGTACTGTCAGTAGAAAGAAGACTAGATTTTCTTTAGCTTTCTTATTTATGTTTTGTTTATCTCCATGAGTTTTAGAAATTAAAAAAATAATTCTAAGTACTGTTAATTTAAAACAAATTTCAAAAGCAGGGAGATATGATGTCTCCTGCTTTAAAACCATTTTAAAGTTTTTTTCTGGACCTTCTCCATATAGTATGAAGAGAAAGTGGAAAACAAATTGACTAAGCCAGAGACTTGCTTCGTTCATTAAATCAACTGTGAAGATTGAGTTGGTTGGCACATTTTAAAAATTAAATTTAAAAAATTGTCACTTGAGAATTCTCTAGCATCTTGTGAGTAGGCCATTTGTGATTATTCAGGAACTGATGGCTGCATTTGTAGATTATCCAGGTCCTGGCTTCTCCCCACCACTCCATCCCCTCTGTGGTGCCTTATCTTTTATCTGTCATTTGTTTTCTTCCTTCACTCTCTCCCTTCCTTCTTTCTCAATATTTATTGACCTTCCATTCCATGTCAAGAACTGTGCTAATCATAGAGAATGAAAACAAAACAAAAATAAAGGAAGATAGACTTGTAGCTCCCCCAGATCATACAGCATTATGGGAGCACAGTGTTCTGAGACAGGAACCCTCTGGAAGTAAATGAAATGGTGGAGGGAGACTGGGAAGGATAGGAAAGATGTCACAAAAGGGTGAAGCTTGGGTGAGCCTTAAGTAAGATAGAGTTCTTCTAGTAAACAAGGGCAGAGAGGACATTCTAGAGAAAGGGAATGCCATATAAAAAGGCACATTAGGTGGGAAAGAGTCCAAGGAAAGGTGGGGCTTGTGTGATTGGAGCCTGGGGGCTTGTGGAGAAGAGGCAGGGGCTAGAGAGGGAAGCAGAGACCAGATCCTGAAGGGACTTTTCTCAGTGTAATTTCTCCATCATTCTGTGGATAGTGAATCAGGCAGACGGAAGCTCTTTTATTGTGTTGTTACTTGTTAAGTTTCACAGGATAGATTGCAGCTAGTTTTATAACTAATAGGTACCATCTTCCCCCATCACCCATACATTTTCTAGTTGGCTGTCACTCCTTGAGAGTATTTTAACCCTTTGAGGGTCATTAGAACCTTAAGGTCTCTGTAGTAGATAGTTTTCATCATTTGGTATACTAGACATTCGGCCTGGTGACACTCTGTTCACCTTCTCAGGATCAGGTGTGGCAGGAACACCTGAAACCATTGGTGCGAATGTGAGAAGTCTACTCAGATATGTTGGACCAGGTCAGAAAAAAGCCTGCCATCTTAGAGGAATGACAATATATAAAAATCAAGGCCTAATTAAGGAGGAAGAATTCAATTCATAGTTTACTAAAACAAGTATGCTTTGAACTCACCAGCTTACCAAGAAGTCCTTCCTCTTGCATAAGAAAATAAACTATTGCTGTCACTCACAAACCTCCTAATTGTTTATCATACATTACCTATAGTCAATTTAGATGAAGCAGCAAAGAAAAGTTAAAGATTGATTTGTTAGTGAACATGATATAGTGGCTCTCTACCAAACATACTAAATTTATAAGAAAATTGGAATTCACTGCTTGAAGTTCTTTTCTCAAATCTCATATACTAAGGACATCTTAATTCTTTTCTTCAGGTTCAATTAGCAGACTTTCTAGAAGATTTACAAGAAAAATCCTTGAGGATTGAAGCCTTTGTTAGTGAGATAGAATCCTTTTTTAATACCATTGAGGTAGGTTACCTTATCCTTTTTACTTTAACTTGGTCTGCTCTTGGCATCACAAATAAATGATTCTAAGCTAAAAGGACCTGATTTGGGGTTTGTGTGTGCATATGTGGTTTGCCATTGTTGGTTTTCTTCCATTAAAAGTAAAGTCCTTAAGTCTTCCCTCTGTTTCATCAGTGAGACTACTTTCTAAGGATAAATGACTTGCCCTTAAAAACACATGCACATTTATCAGGCACTTACTATGATAGGGAAACTGCTTTACATGCTTTATCCAATTTCATCCTTACAGTAACCATATGAAATAGGAGCTATTATTATTGCCCCCATTTTATAGATAAGAAACTGAGACTTAGAGTGAAATATATTAACCAGGGTCATAGTAAGTTTATAGTAAGTTGAGAGCCAAGATTTGAATTCAGGTCTGAGTTCTGACTTGCCCTACCATCCTGCTTTTCACTGGGTTAGCTCTGCAGAGGTGCTCTAAAGCACTGCCCAGTATTTCATGCCCAGGACAGATGAGTGCCTCTCATGGTACCAGTGTCTTCGATGAGTTCATGCTGACCCTGCTCCCTCTGCAGTGAAAGAAGGGCGTAGCAGTGCTCCATCCATATACAATCACAGCCCAGGCATCCTTACTTGTCAGTCAGGACTGGTAGAGGGCCCCTGTGGAAGGCTGGTGCACAGTTTCCCCATCACTCGGGTGACTCCTCATCCCAGTTTGCTTGTGAGAGGTCTGCTTAATTCCTGTTGTAGATCAGTTAACACCTGTTGTTTTTTTTTTTTTTTTTTTGCGGTACGCAGGCCTCTCACCGCCGTGGCCTTTCCCGTCCCGGAGCACAGGCTCCGGACGCGCAGGCTCAGCGGCCATGGCTCACGGGCCCTGCCGCTCCGCGGCACGTGGGATCCTCCCAGACCGGGGCACGAACCCATGTCCCCTGCATCGGCAGGCGGACTCCCAACCACTGCGCCACCAGGGAAGCCCCTGTTGATTATTTTTAGTGTTATTGCCCCCTACCCCTCACTGCCACCAAAGTGTTCCTTTTAGACAGTAAGTAATATGATCACCTTATCACTAGCCCTCTAAGCATCTGAGTTTGTCCAGACGGGCAATAAAGTTTCTCCTGCTCTGGCGGAAGCTACCCCTTCCCTGGAGAGCATTTATGAATGTAGCACCCTGTCCAATACCCTGGCTGTGCCCTTCCTCACACTATGATTTTAGTGGAGTGGTGAAAATGGCACTAAACCTTCTCTGCTACCTGATCTTCATTCACCGTGATGCCACTTTCAAATTTTATCATGTGGGAATGCGGGTAGGCAATACTTCCCTACAAACATTTTTATGTGTGTTTCATTAACTAAATCCTTCTTGACAGTTCTCTTACAGTGAATTCTGTTGCAAAGCTAACTATGGCAAAGGGGGTTGGTGGGCTGGAAATTTAGACTCTGCATGTAATCTGTGATTCTCTTACCAGGATGCCAGAGGTTGATTATTTTAAAGGCTAGTATTTCTCTTAAAACACACACACAAACACACACACACGCACTTCTTGTTTCATTCAGAAGGGTTTTTTTGTTTGTTTTTAAAGGAAAACTGTAGTAAAAATGAGAAAAGCCTAGAAGAACAGAATGAGGAAATGATGAAAAAGGTTTTAGCGCAGTATGATGAGAAAGCCCAGAGCTTTGAGGAAGTGAAGAAAAAGAAGATGGAGTTCCTACATGACCAGATGGTCCACTTTCTGCAGAGCATGGACACTGCCAAGGACACCCTGGAGACCATCGTGAGAGAAGTCGAGGAGCTTGATGAGACTGTTTTCTTGACTGTAAGCACCAATTCAAACAGGTCCAGACACCTTGAACCCACTCTGACCCAAGTTTACTTTAAAAAAACTCATCTTTTACTATTCCCTAAGATGATTTATATCTCTATGTGGGGTTTATATAATTCTCATTTAAAAGTTATTAGGGCATGCCTCATGCCTATTGAAAAGGCCCAGCCAATCCTTAAAGCCGTAACACCCAGATCCAGTTGAAGGACACATGGAAGCCAGGCCGCAGCATCATCTTTCTGCTCTGTCACAATGGATTGGTCATCTTCTAAGAGGGAGGGAAAGCAGCCTAAAAACTTTATTCATGCCATGCTCCCTGGGTGCTGGCCTCATCTTCCAGTGCCTCTCCCCCCTCCACTCCCACTCCCTAATCTGAAATGACCTCTCATAGGGACCATTACCTCTGAACCTTACCAAGTGGAGAGTAACATTTTGGTACACTTTCAGCATGCAAAAGGATGACATGATACCTCTCTCAGGTACCATGTTGATCTTTTTACAAGGGTCTTCCTGATGATCAGATTCCTTAATTCAAGCAAGTACCTTGTGGACAGAGTCCCTTGGGTGCTCCTCAAACTACTCACAGAGACAGCTCTTTGCTCTCCTAATTCCCTAGAACCTTCAGTAGAATACTGGTTCTCCATGGAGCCAGGATTAACCAGGAGTGATGGAGATGTTTTCCCTGAAGGCAATCCTAAACCTAATTGTCAAACGAGAAAAGCACCATTTTATGATGAGTGGGAACCTCCCTTTCAAAGCTCCGCAATCCTCCCAGCCTTCTACTAAAGACTGGAGATAGAACAAGGCCAAATGGGGCAATGTTAGGCTTTTGATTTGCCTTTGGGGATGCCTCCATCCAGTGCAAATTTGGGTGAGGTGGACATGGCATCCTCAAAGGAGGATGAAAATCATTCAGTTGCTTTATGCTTAATTAAGGCAAAGCTTTAGCATTTTAAACTTAAGCACCTCCTTGGAAGTCTAGCACTAATAAAGTGCTTTGTGTTTCCTAAGACCCTTACCTTGGTTTGATAAGAATATTTTCTCCTCTCCAGAAGAACAAGCTGTAGAAAAGGAAGCATGTTATTCCTCCTCATAAAAGTAATATATATCCATTTCAGAAAATTTGGAAAGTACAGAAAAGCACAGAGAAGGTATCACCCAGAGATAACTACTGATTACATTTTGCTTTATCTCCACATTGAACGAATTTAAGTCACTTTCCTTGCTTCAGAGAATTCTATTCTGGAAGCTAAGCCATTTATTAATGAATAGAGAAGCAGAGGAGAAGCAACTGTTGCTGGCCTTACTGATGGTAGAGAGTAAAACTAAAGCCCCCTCCATCCCAAACCCTGTCCGCCACCCCTTCTGAGCACTAATTTCTTTGCTGCCTGGAATGAAGCCCCCCAGAGGAAACAGCCTCAAAGGTAGCTGAGGAGTAATGACTTTTAGAACATACGTGATCTTAATGCTTGAGGTTGGTTTTCCTTTTGGTTGTTAATTAGTTTCTCTCTCTCTCTCCCCTCCCCCCTCCCTTCTTCCCTCCCTCCTTCCCTCCCTTCTCCTCTCTCAATCTCTCTCATTCCCCCATAAGTCGTTTGAGGAAATCAATGAAAGGTATAGAAAATGTGGCACAATGTAGTGGCGACTGAGACTAGCATGACTGTATGCTTTATTTTAATATTTTGATGCTTTATAGAAAATGAGCTGCCAGTTAAAAAATGCATACATTTAGTGAGCTCCTGGATTTGCACTTTTATTATAGATACAGTGCTTTTGAAAGCTAAATGATAGCTTTTGAAAGGAAATTGCATGTGCTTTAGTTAAATAACAATTATCATAATGTAGATTTTTAACTGCTTCGTTGAGATGTATTCTGTATTTCCAGCCTAATCTAGACTAGGCTATCTTTCCTGTCACTGCATACAAAACATTTTGTAGATACTTAGACTTTCTGGTTAAATATGAGTATTTGAAAGAATCATTCATACCTGCCTTGAGCAATTTGATGATTTATGTAACCTTAAGGGAATGTTCTCTCACTTTCTCTTCAGAAGACAGGCATGAATTTATCTTCTTTTTCTGCTCAGCTCACCTAAATGAATGTTCCTCTTTTGATTTTGTTTTGTTTTTGTTGTTGTTTTTTAACATTCAATCTAAGAGAAGTTCTTCATTCATTTAAAAGGCAAAACACTCAACAAGAAATCAGGAAATGTTGTCTATAAAAACACGTAGCAGATCTGTGTTTATCGTCTGGAGCATCTGATAGTGAAGTGCTCATACTGATATGACACGTTTTCCCTTCTGCCTCATAGCCAGGCCTGAGGTCTTTCCTCCTATTAGAGCCTAATTTTTTTTTTAGATCATTTTTACCCCTTTAATGTAAATTTCTAAAATTGTAAATATTATCTTCAGTTCATTTCATTCAATGCCAAATTGTGAAATAGCATAAAGTAAAATCAGAAATTTGTATTTGTGATATATTAAAATATAGAAAGATGGGTTTGGATTAGAAACCTGATTTTTTAGATAATGAAAACTGTACAGATGAATCTTATTTATCTTTAAAAAAATATGTTCAACAGAATATTGTCAAGATGCTTTAATAGTTTGTATATTAATATTGGCATTAATCAATAAGGGTTTTATTATAGTGGCTCTGTTATAAATAGAATTACTCAGGGAGCTTTAAAAAATGCTGATGCCTCTATCTTATCTCATGAGATTCTGGCTTAACTGATGTGGGGTGTGGCCAGGGTATTTGTAAAGCTTGCTAGGTGATTTCAGTGCACAGGCAGGGTTGAGAACCTCTGGTTCATAACAACCTGTCCTCTGGCCTGGTGGTGCCCCAGACTGGCTTCTGAGTTACCTGTGCAGTTTGTTAAACCAAAGCTTCTGGAGCTCCACCCCAGATCCACTACAGGAGAATCCAGGTGGGACCAGGCACCTGCACATGTACCAGTTCTCACACAGGAGTCAGAGGCACACTGGGCAGGTCTGGAAACTGATACCCAGGCCTTCCTCCCAGTTTTCTTTATTTTTTAAAAATTACATATTTCTTCTAAGTATTATTGATATTTATTTTTACCCCCAAAGTATATGGATTTAGAGTGCCATTCCGTATGCACTGGACAATGTAGGGGCATATTTGCTTATTTATTATATTTCATTCACTCGTGGAAGATACTGATCAGCAAGAAAACTTGATGAATGAAAATTTGCAAATGTGTTTACCTTTAAAAATGCTATAGTTTCACGTTTTTACTTTTCTAAACATTAGAATATTAACTTGCTAATACGAATTGACATGCATTTAATTCTAAATACCATTTTTTTTGGTTTTGTGCTTGAACTTGTTCATCTGTGTGTCATTTTTATTAATTTTGATCTCATTGTCCAATTGACAATGAATTAATCTTTGCGGAAGCTGCATGTTGCCTAAAGGAGCATACACTTGGGATAACCATTATTTTTCTGTAAAGAAAAAAGATAACAAAATTCAGGTTTTGGTGAAGCAATATAAACAATTAAAGAAAATCCTGTTAAATGTGCACACATATGATGAAGCTTGATTTTTTTCACTAAAATGAAGCCTTTCATGTTCTCAAGACAACTTCTGCCTCAAAGTCTCAATGTCATTGGTGTTCCTTTCTATGAGAAATGCTAATTATCTAGCTTTTTCTCCTAGATTTTTCCCCTTGCTGCTTTTTTTTCCCCTGCCATCATATTATATATCTAAAGGCAGTGCTCATATATTAAATGATTTTTCTCGACACTGAAAATGCTTAAATTAAAGAATGCTGTCAAGGATATTTAGACTCAAAATTTGCATATTTTAAAAAACACATTTGCTTAGAAAATGCTGTTCTGTTAAGAGGATCATTTTTTTTCCTCTGTTTTGCTTTTTTGTGTTCTAATAATGAAAGAGAGTCACAACCATTGTAGGACCTGCTCATAAAAAGATGCCCTTACACACACTGATGTTAAAATTGAACAGATCAGTGCATAAGGGAAAATTCAAACACTTTATGTGTTCTATGTAGAGCTACAGCTTCTGTGCTACAAAAAAGTCCTCCATTTCGTCAGTGACATGTACTGAGAGGGCTTAGTATGTGCACTAGTCACCCCTGTTTATTCATTTTAAGCCTATCATTTCCACCCTCTACGTCTCCAGAGCCTTAATTAAGGCTCATGTTGTCTTCCCTCATCAAGAGCGTCGTGGGGTCCCCCCAACTGGCCTCACTACCTCTCTAGTCTACTTGCTCTGATCCTCCCTCAGACTCATGCCAGGGTACTCTTCTAAACTTCCCTTGTGTAAACACTTCTATGGCTCTCCCTGCCTTAAAAACAAAATGGAAACTCTTGGTGGATATGAAAGTCATCTCTAACTGTCTCCCTTTCCCTGTTCTCAAGGTAGCCCATGGTCCCCTCTGGGCCTTGAGTGCCTCTTTCACAACCCCGTGCCTTTATTCATGCTGTTCTTCTCTCTGCAATACCCGTACTATCTTTTCTGCCTAGGAAACTCCTACTTATTCTTTAAGACTCAGCCAACTGTCACCTCCTCTTCAAAGCCCCTACTGGAACATCTCCCCCAAATCAGATGATAGTGAATTTTATTATTCCTAACACAAGTAAGCCTAGTGGGCACTCTAAATATTTCAGTTATATTTTATAATCTTTTCCCCTCATATTGATAAATTTTCCAGACCTGAGATCCTGATATTCTCATCCAAATGAAACCTTGTCCTCTTATTCATTCAAAATATATCTATTAAAAGCCTACTATGTGCCAAGTAACACATTACAGTACAGTAGTAAACCCAGCAACGTCCTTTTTTTGCATGTAGATTATAGTCAGGTGAAGCAGACGGACAAAAGCACATAGGTTGTAATGAGTTTGAGGAGAAAACACGACAGAGTAAGGAACAGGAGGGAGAGGGCTGCCCTCTCTGAAGAGCTGACATTTGAACAGAGATCTAAATTTAGTGAGGAAGGAGACACACCAGTATTTAGGAAAAGAAAGTTCCAACAGCAGGTGAAAGGCTTAGAGATGGGTCTGTGCTGCCCAAACCCCAACGTCCATGATTATGATGCTGATGGAGTTCCTAGTGGTTGACTTAATTTCTGGAAGGTAATTCCAGTCCTCTGTGAGTGAGGTGCACAGAGGAGAGAGCCTAACCAAAGTTTAGGCCCCTCATGCTAAAGATAAATGTTTTTGCAATTCTCCCTTCCCCTTTTCCCTCTTCAGAATCTACCTTTTTTTTTTTTTTTTTAATTTTAAGTCCAGATTTCACCTGGATACCAATGCTGAGTATTTGTTGGCATCCCTCCTAAGACGGTCTTGAGTATAAAGAAAGCTATTAATTTATATACTGTGGCTTATTTAGTCTTTTAAGAATAGATAGACTTTCCTCCTTCATTGCTGTATCCCGGAACCCAGAACAGTGCCTGGCACATAGTAGGTGAACATATTTTCTTGAAAGACTACATGGTGAGATGTATAATAGGGACGGTTGAAAACAGCAAAGATATCACACAGTATGTGAATTTCCAGATGGGCTCCAAACATTTTTATCTTTAGAGAGTATAAACAACCATTATAATGTAATCATTTTTAGGACTAACTTTATAGAGGCAAAATTAAGACTGTATAATTCAATGGAATCTATTCAGATTTAAGGATATAGGAATGGAGTTTCTAATATTACCAGTTGCACTGAAGAATCCTGTGAATAGATTTTATACATATATTTCCAGATTTTGAAACAGTTTAAATTCTTTTTGGATACAACACCTCACAGAAACCACCACCATCACCACCACCAACAACAACAACTTCATTTTGAATAACTGTTCTTAGCTTTCATTTTGTATGCTAATAATTTCTTGACTTATATAGAAATATTTCCTCCTGATAGGTTGCTTTCTGCAATGGAGAGCACTGCTTCTTTAGAGAAAATGCCTGCTGCGTTTTCACTTTTTGAACATTATGACGACAGCTCGGCGAGAAGCGACCAGATGTTAAAACAAGTGGCTGGTAGGAACTTCAATATATTATTTACCTTGATGAAATTTGACAGTTTTTTCTTATTTGTTTTGTAAAGTTTTTGAATGTAAGGAAATATAACTGGAAAAAGAAAAATCTTAGCTGTAAAAATTTAAAACTAGATTCTGAAATAAAGCGTGAGACTAGCAAACCATTTCAGTTATAAACTGCATTTCCATTTGAAGCTTTATGACTGTGCTGGGATATTGTGGAGGTGGAAGGAAGTAGCAATGGAATCGAAGGGTCTTCTCTTTTTTTCCTTTTAAAAGAGGATTTCTCTCTCTCTTCTAGAGATTATTTGCTTCATGCCAGCAGCCAGGTATAGAAGGAAAAATAAATCAAATATTTTCATATGTGTTGAACAGATTTTTCTTTCTGAGTGGTTTTCCCCTCTTCAATTGAGTTCTTTTTCCTTTTTTCAAACTAAACAGATTAACTTAGAGAACTAACAGCTCAGCATCATGCTCTGTAGCCAGGAGCCTCCTACTCAGCTGTGAAAAGCATCCTGCCGGCTCTTCAGAATATTTTTTAATGTGCTATTTTAACAAACAAGACAATGACATTTCTTTAGATTTTTCAAAGCTGCTGTGTTTCAGTGAAGTAACCAAGTTCCACTTACTGTAAAATGTACTTAGATGCCCTCCTTAAAAGATGCTATAGTCTTCCAAAGCAAACCTTAAAGACAACTTCTGTTTTCAAATTGACAATTAACTTTCATTCCTGTGGGAAGAGTTTTAATTTAGTAACTAGTAAAAGGTTACTGTGTCTTTAAAAAAAACTGAAAAACAAAAAAGCACCCCGCCCCCACAAAACCCATCAACCCTATATAAAATGAAAAATTCAGTCATTTGTCCTAACGGGTTTTCTCTAGAAATATCTCAGAACAAAAGGGTATTTTCTTGTAATGTCTTTAAGAAGCATTCGAATGGAGCAGCGATTGCAAACCAAGAAATTCTGGTCAAGAAAGTAGCTCTTTTGCTTTTAAGGGATTCGTTATATGCTGTTGTTCATTTAGAAGGATATTCTTTTGAATATCTGATGGGCAATAAGAGGGCATTTTGTATATTTTAGAGGTCACAGAGTTAAATTTGTCACAAAGTGTTAATGATTCATTCAGAAACAGTGCATGTGGCAGTCCCAGTAGTTCCAAACTGTTATGGGGAGACTGGTCTCTGAGATATAAATGGCACTCGTTGTACATCTGCTTCCCAGAATTGGAACCCAGGGTGTTGACTTGCTGCTAGATAGCTTTTGCTCATTTTGTGACCAACAACATCTCTCAGCTATAAAGTCCTTACCGGGTGCCTGAAAAGCTAATCTGATCACTGTAATAAACAGATACAATAAGGAAAGGATGTGAACTTTATGATGAGAATCAGAGCAGCCCCTAACATTTCTTCCGTGCTTACATGATGCCTGGCAGTGTGGAGACTGTTATCTAATTAGACCGTCATCTAATCTCACAGCAACTCTAGGAGGTAGGTTTTATTGTTATTCCCATTTGACAGGTGAGGAAATAAAGGGAACAGAGAAACGCCTCTCATATTGCCCTAGATACACAGCTATTTGGGGTGTGTGTGGCGAGTGGAGTTTGGCTTCAGAGTCTTTGCACTTGAACCACTGCTCTACACCAAAGAGGCTGAGTGCACTGCTGTGAAAGGAGGGGTAGCTATAGATTAGTGACATCCAAGGCTTCCTGGACTCTGCTCCGAAGAACTTTTTTTTTAAATTGTGGTAAAATATGCGTAAAATCAAATTTACCATTTTAACCATGTTGAAGCCACCATCGTACAACCATCACCACTAATCCATCTCCCGAATTCTTTTCATCTTGCAAGACTGAAACTGTATCTTTTTTTTTTTTTTTTTTTTTGCGGTACTCGGGCCTCTCACTGTTGTGGCCTCTCCCGCTGCAGAGCACAGGCTCCGGATGCGCAGGCTCAGCGGCCATGGCTCACGGGCCCAGCCGCTCCGCGGCATGTGGTATCCTCCTGGACCGGGGCATGAACCCGTGTCGCCTGCATGGGCAGGCGGACTCTCAACCACTGCGCCACCGGGGAAGCCCTGAAACTGTATCTATTAAATAACAACTCCTCATTCCTCCTGCCCCCACCCCCTCCCCCCAGCCTCTGGCAACCACCATTCTACCTCCTGTCTCTATGAATTTAAAGTACTCTAGGTACCTCATATAAGTGGAATTATGCAGTATCTGTCTTTTTGTGACTGCTTCTTTCACTTAGCATAATGTCCTCAAAGTTCATCCGTGTTGTACCATGTGTCAGAATGCCCTTCCTTATTAAAGCTGAATAAATTCCACTGGATGTCTATACTGCATTTTGCTTATCCATTATCGATTCACTCATCGATGTACTTTTGGGTTCCTTTCACATTTTGGCTACTGCAAATAATGCTGTTCTCCTGGGGACTTTTTTGAAAGCTAGGTTTAGTGGGAATCTGTATCCACCACAGGTACTGAAGTGCAGGTGGATCTAATGCTTAGCTCGCCGAGCATGACAGCTCTTTTTGGGCACACTGTCAGGCAGAGGGAATCCATGGGGTGATGCTGTGCCTAGCTCCTTAGCCTCTGGCAAAGAAGCCTTAAAATCATTTTGCAATTTTGGCATTACTCCCACTCAAGTTTATTACTACAGAAGCGTAAATAGCATTGCTAACGTATAAAATCTGAGCTTCTGATGTCCTTTTGCCACACAGGAATTATAAATCCAGCCAACTGTTATTAGATTACATCTATGGAATATTCATACTCCCTTCTTAATTTTAGAATACTTTGAAGAATAAAAGTGGTTCTTGTTTTGAAAAAGATGTTTTAATTTTAATGTTTTTAAAGGAGTAGATTAAGTACAAAATTATTTCTAGCCTACATTCTTTGCTTAATTCCCTACAACTGCTTATTCCTTAAAATTTGTTGATTTGGGGGTCAATTATCAATTTTAAGTTCGGTAAGTTACCTGAGAGAGAGATTTTTGAAAAGATGTTGCCAGTTTTAAAAAGCAGCTATAGCTCAATTTATAATTCATAGAGAAAAAAGCAGCATTTTCGTTGTTCATGCCTCAAGAAGTTCTCCAGCACTGCTTCAAAGATGATTGATAATAGTCAATCTGCTTGGCTCTTCCATAAACCTGGGCAACATGAAAATTTACTGAACTGCATTTATCCGGATGGACTCCTTTACAATGTGACACTGATTTCCTGCTGGGAAGACAGAAAAGTCAAAGATAGTATAAGAGTCTCTGGACCACTATCAGTCCTTGCGGAGGTGCTCTGACAGGCAGGCTTCCTGCCTTATCATGCAGGCTCCCAGCATGTCTTACCTCTGTGGTCCCTCTGTGATTTACCAGATGATGGGTCTCTACTTCAACTCCCATCTTCAGGGGCTTCCTGCCTTCTCCCCTCCATTTTCTGTGCTCCTGCAAAAGGCCATGTTGCTTTCTGAATGTTAACACCGGTTATGTGTCAGATACATTGCTAAGCACTTAATATACATTATCTTGCTTTTTAAAACAGCCCTGGGAGGAAATGGTATTATTGTCGTTTTCCTATTTTTGAAGATGGAGGAACTGAAGCTGAGATAACACAGCTCCTAAGTGGGGGATCTGGCATTTAACCTTAGGCCAGCCTCTCTGCTCCAAAGCCCATGAACTTGCCCACTCTCATATCCTGCTTCTCATTTTTCATAACTGTGTATTTCCTCAGGTCTTTATCTCTTTATTGAATCTTTTCAATGTGTCTCTTTTTGTTCCATTTACTAAATTTAGACCCATTTATTTCTTCTACTTTCCACTTTCCTGTTGAACTAACCTTTGTTTTCTTTCCCTTCAGTGTTGACTTTTAATAAAGTAATCTCATAAAATTTGGCCTGTATTATTCAGCAAGCTCATCTCTCAGGAAATTGTTGACAGGAAAATAACAACACAAATAAATTTAAAAACAGGACATCTTTTCAACTATGGGAATAACCTTTTCCTCTAATTTGTAAACTATGTTCAATGCTTTTTTATCTCAAAAATTTTGGAGGAGAATTGTATAGGAGCTTGATTTATGGTGTCGTATATGCTGTTAATGTTCAATATGCATAATTATAAACCTTTGAAATCTCTAGTTAAACACTTGAGAATATTGTTTTCTTTAAAATTCAGAACAATGGATTTATACTAGATACCTAAACCTTATATTTGAATCAGTTAATAGGGTACTTTTCCCCCATGTAATTTTTACATTTTGTTTTAAAAAGTTGTAGATATAGTCATGTTGGAGATGGAAAAATGGGATAGTAGTTTCAGAAAGTATATTTTGATATTTTATTCATGCAAGTCTTTTTCAGCCTTGATAGTATAGCAACTATAGCTAAAAACGGTTTCATTTGTCTCTATTTGAATATAGTTTCTATACTGATGTAGAAGGATACAACATTGGTTATCTAGCAATGCTTTCTCAAAGTTTTGTTTTGAAGGAAAACCAAATCATTTGATGAATCCTCTAACTTGTATAAGTTTATTGCTCTAAATATAGGATTACAGAAGAATATTATCAAGTGATCCCATTGGGAGATCCATTTTTTGTTTACTTCTATGTATATTATATGTATATATGTACACATGCAGACAAGACATTTTGGAGGGAGACACACTCAACTGTAACAGTGGTTGCCTCCAAGGAATATCCTTAGGGTTGGGGGCTGTTGGGAACAAGGTAACCCTCCCAGCTTCACTCCATGTACTTCTGTATTGTTTCCATTTTTATCAGTAAGTACAAGTGACTTTTGCAAAAAGAAAAAGAAATCAATCAATAAAAGCAGCATTAGTGATAATAAATCTTGCTTATATTCCAGTTCCACAGCCTCCTAGATTAGAACCTCAGGAACCAAATTCTGCCACTAGCACAACGATTGCAGTTTACTGGAGCGTGAACAAGGAAGATGTCGTTGACTCATTCCAGGTTTACTGCGTGGAGGAGCCACAAGATGACCAGGAAGTAAATGGTAGGATTGCTAACACAAATTCAGATGCATACATACATTTCTATATCTTAATGTGTAGTATTTAAACATACACATATCATGACTCTTTCCACAAAGCACTTGTAGCCACTTAAAAAACAACAATGAACCAACAATCGTATAATGAAATAACATGTAAGCAAAATTTGGAAATCAGGATCAAGGAAAACAAAAATGCATAAATATCATCCTAATGATCAACATGAATACTGTAGTTGAAATTCAAATTTGGCTTTGAGTATTCAGGTTAACAGGAGAAATTGATTCTCATTTTCAGGCAGGAGGTAATGTACCAAAGTGTTGAAAACAAAGTTTCAATCAGAACTGAAGTCTAAAAGACAAGTATAAAGTGTGCCACTTTGTAGAGGAGAAATGAGCTGTATATAGGACACTGTCCTCCACAGTAATTTTAGTGCAAATGCAGCATTGGATGTCATGGTTGGCATTTCTCAGATCCACCTTTGATAAAAGCTGAAAACAAACTATAAAGGTAAATTCAGAGTTCACACTTCTCAAGGCATGAGAAGACTGTATGGTGTAGTCTTCTGGTGTCCCAAATTAATGTGAAGATAGAGGTGAAAGTGCTTAGGAGGGTGAATGGGTGGCACGTCATATAGTTGAGCCTCTGTGAATATCTCTAGGACCTCTAATAAGACCTAGAAGCCAGGCAGTTTGAGGTTGTACTTCCTGATGAATCAGAGCTGGGACTGCTGGCATTCTGTGTTGCTTGTTAAGGATAGACCCATGTATTTTGGAAATCAGATGAGCATGTGACAGGATTGACATGGCATAGGAACCCAATTTGTAATAAGGAATGAATTATAACGTATTTCACTGTTAACCAGTATTTAAGTCTTTTCAGATGTCATATGATACTTATTTAAATTACGAAAAAAGTAAGAAAGCAACCATAGGCATATTGTAAAGTTGGCTAAGTTTGTCTATAAGAACTCCTATCTTATTGGGGACCTATTACCATATACCTGTCACAGCACAACAAGGAAAGTGCCCTTATCCACCTTTGCAAATGAGAAAACTGATGTGAGATTAAATAATTTGCCCAAGACCACGCAAGTTACTCGGGACCAGGGCAGGTTTTAAATACAGATCTTTCAGACTCCAAAGCTTATGTTTTTATTTGCTTGACTCTGTGTTTGTTCTGTTATACCACACTTCACCGTTATATCCAGTTATATCATGGAACTTCATGGCTCTCCAAGACTCCTCTTAACAACTGTTTATTTCCTGGAGTGCTTTTTAAAAGTGCTTCACTGCCACCGCCCCCCGACCCCCCGCACCATGCCCCACTTACCTGTCCTGTGTCTCATTCATTCAATGCCTTGAACTCTGCTGATGCCAGTTCATTAATCTGATGGTCTAGACTGTGATACCATGCTGTGAATAATAGGTCTCCAGTAACATATGTTATGTGCTCTGTTAAAAGGAGTACCCGGCTAACAGGACTTAGCCTAAAAGGATAATTCCATTGAAAACTGCAGTCACAAGTTCTAGGTTATGGGGAAATGTTTTTCAGTGTATATGTCTTTATGACATTATTTAAGCCAAACTTTCTGCGCAGAAAGTATAGCTCATTGGGAAAGAGAGATGCAGTTGAAGAAACCTTCTGAGTTGAAGATCTCTTAAATTTACTTTAAAAGGGAACAATCTGGGTTTCTTAACTGGAGGGGTTTTGAAGATGTAACATCATAGAGTAATAAGAGAGAACAACTGGAATTACCATAGGCTAATTTAGAAAAGAAAATTGTTCTTTTAAAAGGAGAGAAAATTTCAGTAAGAATAATCAGATTGGCCCAAGGGGTAGGTGTTCAGAATGTTATTGAGTAATATTTACTACTAACATCTTGAAAATAATGTAAGTAATTTTAGGAAATGTCTTGACTAAACAAAGTTATTTCTTAGAATAGTTTATGCTCTATCAAAGGTGTTTAAGTATTTCTATAAATTGTGGAAATCTCTAGGTGAAAGGATTCTGGAATTCATGAGAAGGAAGCAGGATTTGAAACTTTGAAAACCATACTGAATACAAATGATTTACTAATCTGTAAAGACGCTTTTTAACATCATAAATTTAGAAAACATGGAATTGTCCTTATTTTATTACATACTCTCCTGAAATATTGGCATTGCTTCTTAAGAATTTTCTTGAGAATGTATTACTGAGATTTAAGTTAACATAAACTCTGCAATTGTAGTATGTGCTATTGAAATAAGTTACTTTAATTGCAGAATATGAAGCTCAGGATCTTACTAATATGCTATTAGTATATTATTATACTATACTATATTACTATACTATACTATATTACTATATTATATTATATTATATATATATAATATTATATTATATACTATATTACTATATTATACTATACTATATTACTATACTATAATAATACACTATACTATTATTTTCTGGTAAGTGTTCACAAGTAATACTGTGTCATTCTAAATATCTTTCAGAATGCTGTTGCTTTAAGCATTCTAAAGTGCTATCTATCACACAGTAGTATCTGTAAGTTTATCAGTTTGTGTTTCCCACTGAAAAATGTGTCATTTTTCCAATAAATGTAACTTTCAACTAACTTAGGAAGATACCCTAGAGTTTATGATTGTGTTTTATGCTAGATTTGGTAGAAGAATACAGAGTGACGGTGAAAGAAAGCTACTGCGTTTTTGAAGATTTAGAACCTGACCGATGCTATCAAGTATGGGTAATGGCTGTGAATTTCACCGGATGTAGCCTGCCCAGCGAAAGGGCAATTTTTAGAACAGGTAAAGAGATGTTAAGGGGGTGTTAGGAGGCAATACTCAATTCTTCACAGACTATTAAGATCAACCAATAAGCATTTGTTAAGCACCTATTGTGCGCTGGGTATTGCGCAGTGCTGGGTTTACAACAAGAAATAAGACTGGGCTCTTCTCACAAAGCTCATACTCAAGTGTGGGAGACACAAAACAAAAGATTATAAAAAATGTGTGGTAAGGGCCGTGATCCACAACACTCCAGAGGAGTCTCTGAGACAGGCCAGGGCAGGGACAGGGTCAGGAATGGCTTCCTAGAACTGATGTCTGAATGGAATCCTTAAAGGGTCAGTAGGAATAATGTGTTAAAGGAGTGTATTCCATTTGAAGAAGACAAATGAGCACAGGTGCCCAGGTAAGAAAGAGTATGGAGTGTGCAGGATACAACAAGAATTTTGGTGTTATTTCTTTGACTTAAAAACAAGGAGAGGGGAGACATGAGATGAGAAAGGCTAGTGTATAGAGTCCACATTTGCTAAGGTAAGAAGCTCAGGCTTCCTCATATAGGTGCTGGGAAACCCCAAAATGTTTCTCAGCAATGGTATTCAGCTGGGAATGCATTCCCATGATGGAACCTTTTCACAGGGGGCTGAAGCAGGTGTAGGATAAGCTGAGTTTGCATTGCCTTTAAGATAATTCTTTTTTTTTTTTTTTTTTTGGTATGTGGGCCTCTCACTGTTGTGGCCTCTCCCGTTGCGGAGCACAGCCTCCGGATGCACAGGCTCAGCGGCCATGGCTCACGGGCCCAGCCGCTCCGCGGCATGTGGGATCTTCCCGGACCGGGGCACGAACCCGTGTCCCCTGCATCAGCAGGCGGACTCTCAGCCACTGCGACACCAGGGAAGCCCACCTTTAAGATAATTCTAACTGTCCCTGCCCTGGCCTGTCTTGGATACCCCTCTGAGGCAGTTAACTTACTTCCACTGGTTTATCCTTTCTTCTTGCCTTTTAAAACAAGTATTTATTGAGCACCTATTGATGGCAAAATCATGGCTAACTTTTGTGTAAAGGAAGGGGACAAGAATACTTTGATTTACTTGTATATGTATGAAGAAGCTCTGGTAGGATTTATAGGAAGCTGCTTTTAGAGACTGGGGATGGGTAAAAACTGGGCAATTTGGAAGGCAGGGGTGGGAGGGAGCCTTTTCACTGTATACATTTTTATACCTTTTGGATTTTCAACCCAGAATGTATTTTTTAGTCAAAAATGAAAACAAAATCATGCCCAAGCATTCTTCCCAGAGTACCAGGGAAGCAGAACTGCCATAGACTGCTCCACAATTGACTTGGTTCTCTCTCTGCAGCGCCCTCCACCCCTGTGATCTGTGCCGAGGACTGTACTGTGTGTTGGAACACGGCCACCATCCGATGGCGGCCTGCCAACCCAGAGGCCACTGAGACCTACACTTTGGAGTACTGCAGACAGCACTCTCCCGAGGGCGAGGGCCTCAGGTAAAGATCCCTCTCCATGGGGAGAGCCTGGGGTGCCAGGAACGCAGCGCAGGCCTCCAAGCTAACCTCTAAGCTTATGCTCACAGAGGGAGAAAAGCTTCCTAAAATCCTCCCGAGCTAATTAAGCCATTGACTTGATTTGCAATTCCATCACTATTCGTCGATGAACTCTAAGTTTGTAATAAACACATGCTGCAATGCAGAATAATCACTCCCTTGTAAGAAAAATATATGTGAATTTTAATAAGATAGAACATTCTTTGAGGTATATTTAACTGGAGTCATTAGACAGGATATATGCATACGTTATCTGCTTTTTAGTAGTTAGATCAGAATAGGTACCACCTAACTCAGGAAACTAATAGCGAGCTTGTATATAATGTAAATTTGAATGTCTCCGTGATATATTGGTAATATAAAGGACCTAATGACATATATATTACCACAGAGATATATATATATCTGTGGTAATATATATTACCTTCATGCTCTTGAAGAGGCAGATGCCTCTTCAAGAGCATGAAGAATCTAGAGACCTTTACTGGAAAAAAGAAATGTAAAGCTCTCTCACTAAAATTATGAAGCTAAAATTTATCAATAAAGGGCTGTGCATCCAGAGGACCTTTGGTAAATGTTACTTCATTTACTGTTACTTCATTTACTTCTTAACCTCCAATCCACGGCAATAGGGCAACTTTGTGTTCCATGATGAAGATTCAAATCATTATTATTAATATTCATATTTTGATAGGGATTTTTTTAAACCAAATTTACTGAGATAAACTATTTTGGCAGGATATGGAACTTGGAAATAATGGTATGAAATTAGCTTTTTAATAAAGTATATTATTTAAGTTCTTGATTATTTTCATTATCAATCAACAGCTATTTATTTAGTTATGATTTGAGGTTTCATACGACTGAGCAATAATTATAGTTTCTTTCAAGTATGTGAAGGCAGGCTTCACAAAATAACGATCAAAGGACAAATTAATGTTGAGTGGAGTGCGTATAGGTGGGATGTAGACATTTCAGCAGAAGTGAGAACGTAGTAAATGTACAAGAAACAACATCTCTGTTAATGTGCCAATTGCTAGAAGGCAGGCTTCAATGATCAGCAAATAGCCGAGAGGTTAACTCAGAGAGAGACAGACAGACAGACAGACCAACAGAGACAGAAACAGAGAGACGGAAGAGAGAGAAAAGAGGGAGAGAGAGGGAGACAAAGACAGAGACAAAGAGAAAGAGATTATAACTGGCTTCTATTGAGCATTTACTATGTGCCAAGTCACTATTCTAAGTGCCTTATGTATGTTGCCTTATTTAATCCTCAAACGAACTCTGAGAGAAAACATATGCTTTGAGACGCTAGCAGCTAGTGAGTGGCAATCAGGATTCAAACCTTGTTTTGTTAGATTTCACAGTCCAAGCTGCTAACCACTGTTGAATGTCACCCAGGAGCGTCCTGGACATTCTCTGAAAAAGACTCTTGGTGCTAGGAGAGCATTTGGTCTGGAGTGCCTGAGTCCCAGGGCAATCTCTCCCATCGTTCTTCACCATCAGTGAGGAAAGCCCAGTTCTTTCTGAGGCAAGATGAGACTGTGAAGGAATGCTCTGAAGTGACTCATCCTTGTTATAGCATCGGTCCCCAGCTGACATTTGCATAAATAATACCAGCACAGTTGGATTCTTAAATCAGCAGAAATCTGAGAGAAACCCTGAGACCTAGTAGCCATCCCACTGAGGGAACTGTGATGTCATCTCATAAATGCGGCTACAGGGAGAAGGGAATGGGGGGATGGAAGGGGGAATGGCATCACCGAGGGCCTTCAACATGCCAGGAGCTGTGCTAAATCTCATCTAACCCTCTCGACAATTCTAGGAGGGAGGTCATGACTTCCATTGAATGAGACTCAGGGAGGTTAAATAATTTGGCCAAGGTATTAAATGACGGAGTGAGAGTTTGGAGTCAGGATGCACACTCAGGTTTGTCTTATTCTTTCCACTAGTTCTAAATCTTGTGTCATTACACAGACTGAGTTAGCAGACCTTAACAGCCTGACAACTGGAAGTTATCATGTATCCTGGGTTTCCTTTGTCACACGAAAAACAGATGTAAAGAGAGAACACAGTACCATTCAAAACCCCTTTAATTGAAGTTTTTCCTTTCTCTGATCATCCTGGGGCCCTCAAAAAAAAAAGTCCATTTGATATCAACAGGGAATAATGCATTCCAAACAAATCCTTCATCAAAGCCAGAGAAATCATTGACGGTTCCATTTCTAGGGAAAAAATGGCCATCCACCAATTTCATTAAGACAAAAGTTGAGCTTATTAAAACATGACTTGTCATTAGTTTATCCCTTTGAGGCTTTGCCAGGGGGTTCATTTTTATTTTTCTTGCCAAAGGAGAGCATTTGAGAGGCTGGATAAGCAGAAGTTTGTAGAAGTTACGGAACACTACAAGAATCCTTTGTTATTGAATGGATGTGGTCCAGCAAGCTAGAAGTGAAGGGAAATTCCACATGCAGAAGGCTTGTTGACAGTTCGGGGCTGTGTTGGAGATGGAGCTCTTTTCCAATTACGTGCTAAAAGACCCCTCAGTGCCAGGAGGTAGAATGGTATGTTCAATCCGCAGCCCAGGGATGACTCTCCAGCCTCTCTGGATCCCTGCTGAATCCTACAATAGGTAATTTTTTGAGGCAAGCACAATTGTGTTGGCCACAAATCACTACCCTGTGATCCCTCACGAATACAAGAAACCTCAATGCCTTATACCTCTGGTTGGCATCAACAGACTGTGAAATAATTCATCCTTAATTTCAGAGTCCCAGTGCTGCAAAACGCATCTGTATCCCTTTTGTTCTCCAATTTAAGAGTTCAGGAGGGAAGGAAAATTCTACTCTTCTGGAGTAGCCATGTGTCTTAGGTCTTTGACCATCTGGTTCTTACAGCCAACTTTAAAACATTCCCTACAATGTCTGATGGTTCAAAACCCTACAAAACATTAACTATTTACTATCATCTATATGGTCCAATCTCTAGGATGTCAGTTGTAGACAGCTAGTCAGACAGTAGAATTGATAAACAAAGAACCTCAACACTTGATCACCCCTAGCCAACAAAGGCAAACAATCCCTACTGTTCCATTCTATTAGAACCACATTCTTCGCTTTGTTTTTCTGCATAGCAGTGCATAATTAAAGTCATTTTGTGTCTTGGAAAGAACAGCAAGCCAAGGATTGTCTGATCCCGCTCACTTGTTGGCTCCATGAAGGGGTTATTATTTAAAGTGGCAGCGTCAGTGCCTGAGACAGCATCTGGCATATTGTAGCTACTCAATACATATGTGGTACCTGGATGGGTAAATATCATCAACATTGAACACATAATATTGACACCACCAAAAAAAAGTTAGGTCAGCTTTGAGGATAATCTCCTATTCACAATGGGAAAAAAAAATAAACTGTGCCAACAAAGTAAAGAAGAATGGTGAATGAGTTAATTTTAGTGCTTGGATACTTAAGTAGGAGATAAGACTAGTCTAACCTGTGGACTGGAAGCCTTTTCATGGATCACTTATAGGGAAGGACACTGATAACCTTGTTGATCCATTGGTTACATAACCCTTACATACATTTTAGGTTCTATGCAAAACCCCTATTCTAAATCAGAAGCAAAAAGAAAAAACAAACCACAAAAGAAACCCCACAAAAAAATGGGTAAGGACAGGAACCTTATCTATGCAGCTGTTTATTAAAGGTCTATTTAATGAGTGAACGAGTAGATGAATGATGGCATTAGCCGGTCTCCTTCTGCCCTTGCCAACTCCAAGTCCTCTAACTGGCTGGAATCTCTAGCAAAGGAGAGATGGAGAACCCAACAGGACTAAGAACTAAATGAATTTACATCTCTTTCTCACCCTCAATCCCTGAAAAGACAGACAGACTTAAAAGCTCCGGTCTGGAGTGGGAAGAGAAGTTGAAAGGAAATGAGAAGGGAGAAAAGGATGAGTAATATGAAATTGCACATACACACATGGAGGGCATTGATTACCCTTTAGATTAGGGAGTCTAATTTTGGTTGCCAGAACAGAAACACATCCAGCTTCGGACCTGCATTCACTCTCCCGTATGACGGCCTCTAGAAATTCCAATCTAAGACCAAAGTTGCTGGTTAACCTCTCAGAGTAGGTGTTTGAATGCAGTGTGCCTACTGTGCTCCCAAGTTCCATGATGTGGTGTCTGAAATAGCCGAGCAGTTGCCTCCATTCCATCATCCTTCCAGAAGACACATTTGCATATTTTGGTGTGTGGGCACTGCGGCTCTGTCCCAGCAGTCGGCCCCTACTGGGCTTGGGGGTGGGCGGGAGTGACAATCCCCGGCTTGTGTGCGGGGGCTGAGGGAGCTCCTACTCACCCTTTCCTGTTTTTCTTTGAATGCTCTCCTCAGGTTGGGTGGGCTCAAAACACTTGCAAAAATTTTCCACCGCTCTGCTGTTTCCTCAGCTGTTCTGTCTCTCCTGTGTGGAAAGAAGTCAGCAGAACTGTGGGTGGAGGAGGGAAAACTGCGAGAAATATAGTACAGGGCTTAGCTGTGTAGGCTGTGCAGAAAGAAGCTGTGTACTGAATGACAAATCTGTGAGACTCAATACGCCACAGAAGTGGTTGGTAGTGAACTTCCTGCTCCCCAGCCCCGGCCAAGGCTGTGGGCAGGGAGACCCTCCCGGGCCACCCTCCCTGGGAGCCTCCCCAGCGTGGGTGAGGCTCTGGGTGCTGGACTCGTGAGCTCCTGCTTCTAGCTTTGGGGGTTACACGTGATGGGACAGGAACAGGATTGTCTGTCACAGCTGGGTATTCTAGCTGGGGATGACTGCCACTTTGTCCATATAATAAGGACAACTAAGGGTGAATTTCCTAATGAACTTAGTGCCTGAGCAGGAGATGAAAAATCCCAGAATTTTTTTCTTTTTAAAAAGTTTTTACGAAGCTTTCAGCTGGAGAGGTGATGACTGACCATAGGGCCAAGGGCAAATGATTTGACCTTCTCCACAACCTATGGGTAAAAGAGGCAGTCATTCCTGCCCTGTGCTTGCTTCACAGGGTGACAGGAAGGACAACTGACATGACTGGGAGAAAATGCATTGAGTAATTAAGAGACAATATTAATAGACAATCTTCATATGGTATTGTTTTCCTGACCCAAGTTGTAATATTCCTCTTCAGGAAGCCCTTGGGAGAGAGAGTTACAGGAAGATAATCCACCCCCCCACCCCCCCCAACCCGCTCCCACTGAAATTCTTGGCATTCAGCTTTTTCTAAATGAATTTTCTTCCCAAATGAATCTGACTTAACTTTGATCATTGAAAATCCTATACACCTCCTGGTTGTGTAGTAAAACCTCAGTCAGTGGAAAACCAGCCTATTCCTTCACTTCTAACGTATGATCTGTCAATTTCCCGAAGTATTCTAGTTCACAATAAAAGACCCAGGCACGCTAGAGCCACTAAAAACAACCCTGTAAGAGCAAGAGCCAGGTCATGCAGAAGGAGGTTGTATCAGAAAGCATAGGCTAAGAACAGTACCTCAACGGAACATACAATTTGAATATGAACTTCCTGGCAGCTAAAGTGAAAACAGGAGAGTGGGGAGAGAGAGCAAGAGGGAGAAAGAAAGAGATTACATAACGCATCTTTTTTTTAAAATAAAAGGAAACACAGCACTTCACTAAGAGAGACAATTATATTTCTTGACATTCAGTTCTAAGATGAATTTTTCACGTAGATCTTTATATAAGGGCTATTGAACAAGATAGTAGTGATTGTCTTTAAGAACAGTTTTACAAAAGATGCAAAAACATTCCCTGTGTAACCATCTTTTAAAGGGGCTCTTGAAAGCACAACGTTAAGTCGCCATTCTGTGCAGGCAGTTCTATGGGACCTCAAGTAATTGTCCGCCTATGTGACCTCTGAGTGGTAAAGGAGAGCTTAGAGAATCCAGAAGAATGAATGAATGTTACTAGGCTCCTGGGATTCTCTGCCTGAAATATAAATGGTATCATTCAAACTTGGGAGGGTAACTAGCTACAGAGAAAACAAAGCTGCAGGATCCTTCTGCTGGAATCCTTTGGCTCTCTTTGGTTTTGTGCGAGATGCTAATTACAGGAAAGCCTAAGTTCCGTGGGTCAGGATTCAGCCCTCGTGTTATGTTTCTATACTATTATGAACTAATAGTGATGTTTAGTTACCACTGAGTCTCATAATATCCTCATTTATCAAATGAAGAATAGTCCTGTTCAAAAATTTTTATCTACCAAGTTTAAAAAAACCCCAAAAGTCAGTATATAAAGAATGTTCTTCTTAATCTTGATTTAACCAAAATTTTTCATCTTAAACAAAAAATTCCATGTTTATGGTTAGTTAAGGTTTTATAAATGGCTTCCAATAGCTAAAACTATTTAGTTAGCTGTTCTCGTATTTCATGTTGTTTATGTTCTCATGGATTTTTCTTCTTTTTTCCTGTTTCTCCTGCCCACCCCTTCTCACCCCACACTATCTTATGATTATGTTTCTCAAACCTAACTGATCATAGAAAAACAACTGGGATGCTTGTTGGGGTTTATATTCACGGGCTCCTCTTAAGAGACTCCGATTCAGAAGGTCTACTGTGCCCAGGCAGGTATGGGGAACACTGCTTTACTAGCTGGTCCCCATAGGGCCCAGCAGTGTGCTCTGTTCACAGTTCACATTAAATGGTGTTGATTGACTAGCTGAATGTTGGTGCTGCCAACAGTAAGAGCCCACTGTGTTTTTAAAAAACAATTCATACTTAGCCATCTGTTGTGCACTGCAGTGACAGCACCATCTGTAGGCTGCTTCCAGGAGTCACGGCACTGGGTTCCTCCATATTGTTTGTACACATGCTGCCCCCTTTTCCTGGGAGAAAACATGTGTAGATCCAGGTATTAGACATGGCAGTGCAGAGGACAGCCACTCCTTGTGGTGACGAGCCCCTCAGCTTACCTTGAGCACATGTACACCCCTTCCTTCCATCCAACACAAATTGTTGAATTATAAAATTCCTAGAGAAGTTACTTTACAGAGTTCCAACTAATGTTTGCATTTTGCAAACACATTCAACCAACTCCTGAACTTGTAATATAGCTCTAAAAGTTAATTGTTTAATTAATTTTGGATAGATAATGCATACATATGGTACAAATTCAAAAGATACAAAAAGGAATACAGTGAAAATTGTCTCCTTTCTATCTATACTTCATTTACTTAGTTCTCCTCCCCAGAGACAATTACTGTTATCTGATTCATATTTATCTTTTAAGATAATCTGTGCATACACAGCATCTCTATTTTGTCAACAAATGGTAGCATACTATATATATATTTCTACCACCTTTTCTTGTTTAAAAATATTTCCTGGTATCTCATATCAGTACAAATGGAACTGCATCAGTTTTTTAAAAAACAATTCTGTTGTAGTCTAAGACTGTAATTAATTTATTTGACCAGTTGAGAGGCACTTAAGTTGTTTCCATTCTCACAAAGAGTGCTGCAGAAAAATCCTTGTGCATATATCGTTTCATACATGTGCAGGTATATCTGTAGGATAAATTCCTAGAAGTACCGTGATTGGTTAGAAGGTATGAACATTTTGAATTTTGATAGATATTACCAAATTGTCTCCATAGAGGCTGTAGCTGTTTACACTCTGGCTAGCAACATGTAAGTGTGCTTTGTTCTTCATACCTTTGCCTACACAGGGTGTGATAAAACTTGACAGTTTGATAAGTAGAAAATGGAATCTGATTATAGTTTAATTGTGCATTTCTGTTATTAGGTTGAACATCTTTTTGTCTGTTTCAGACCCATGTACTTCCTTTTCTATGAACTGTTCATTTCCTTTACCCATTTTTTCCTGTTAGAGTGTAGTATTTTTTTCTTACTGATTTGTAGAAGCTCTTTGATTTATAAAGAACATTAGCCTTCATCTATGATATGAGTTGCAATTTAAAAATTTTTTGCCATACGTATTTTCTTTTTGGCTAAAACAATAGATATTTATTTTCAGTTCTGGAAGCTCAACATCCAAGATCAAAGTGTCTGCAGAGTTGATTTCTTCTGAGGCCTCTCTCTTTGGTTTGCAGGTGACTGTTTTTTCTCTGTGTCTTCGTATGGTACTTCTGTGTCTGTCTGTGTCCTAATCTCTTCTTCTTCTTTTTTTTTATACATCTTTATTAGAGTATAACTGCTTTACAATGTTGTGTTAGTTTCTATTGTACAACAAAGTGAATCAGCTATATGTATACATATATCCCCCATCTCCTCCCTTGGAGCCTCCCTCCCACCCCTCTAGGTCATCACAAAACACCGAACTTATCTCCCTGTGCTATGCGGATGCTTCCCACTAGCTATCTATTTTACATTTGGTAGTGTCTATATGTCCATGCCACTCTCTCACTTTGTCCCAGTTTACCCTTCCCCCTCCCCGTATCCTCAACTCCATTCTTTAGTAGGTCTGTGTCTTTATTCCTATCTTGCCCCTAGGTTCTTCATGACCTCTTTTTTTTAGATTCCATATATATGTGTTAGCATATGGTATTTGTTTTTCTCTTTCTGACTTTCTTCACTTTGTATGACAGACTCTAGGTCCATCCACGTCACTACAAATAACTCAATTTCATTTCTTTTTATGGCTGAGTAATATTCCATTGTATATGTGTGCCACATCTTCTTTATCCCTTCATCTGTCAATGGACACTTAGGTTGCTTCCATGTCCTGGCTATTGTAAATAGAGCTGCAATGAACATTTTGGTACATGACGCTTTTTGAATTATGGTTTTCTCAGGGTATATGCCCAGTAGTGGGATTGCTGAGTCGCATGGTAGTTCTATTTTTAGTTTTTTAAGGAACCTTCATACTGTTCTCCATAGTGGCTGTATCAATTTACATTCCCACCAACAGTGCAAGAGAGTTCCCTTTTCTCCACACCCTCTCCAGCATTTCTTGTTTGTAGATTTTTTAATGATGACCATTCTGACTGGTGTGAGATGATACCTCATTGTAGTTTTGATTTGCATTTCTCTAATGATCAATGATGTTGAGCATTCTTTCCTGTGTTTGTTGGCAATCTGTATATCATCTTTGGAGAAATGTACATTTAGGTCTTCTGCCCATTTTGGATTGGGTTGTTTGTTTTTTTGATATTGAGCTGCATGAGCTACTTGTAAATTTTGGAGATTAATCCTTTGTCAGTTGCTTCATTTGCAAATATTTTCTCCCATTCTGAGGGTTGTCTTTTGGTCTTGTTTATGGTTTCCTTTGCTGTGCAAAAGCTTTTAAGTTTCATTAGGTCCCATTTGTTTATTTTTGTTTTTATTTCCATTTCTCTTGGAGGTGGGTCAGAAAGGATCTTGCTGTGATTGATGTCATAGAGTTTTCTACCTGTGTTGTCCTCTAGGAGTTTTATCATGTCTGACCTTACATTTAGGTCTTTAATCCATTTTTAGTTTATTTTTGTGTATGGTGTTAGGGAGTGTTCTAATCTCATTCTTTTACATGTAGCTTTCCAGTTTTCCCAGCACCACTTATTGAAGAGGCTGTCTTTTCTCCACTCTATATTCTTGCCTCCTTTATCAAAGATAAGGTGACCACATGTGCATGGGTTTATCTCTGGGCTTTCTGTCCTGTTCCATTGATCTATATTTCTGTTTTTGTGCCAGTACCATACTGTCTTGATTACCGTAGCTTTGGAGTATAGTCTGAAGTCAGGGAGCCTGATTCCTGCAGCTCCTTTTTTCTTTCTGAAGGTTGCTTTGGCTATACAGGGTCTTTTGTGTTTCCATACAAATTGTGAAATTTTTTGTTCTAGTTTGCGAAAAATGCCATTGGTAGTTTGGTAAGGATTCCATTGAAACTGTAGATTGCTTTGGGTAGTATAGTCATGTTCACAATGTTGATTCTTCCAATCAAAGAACATGGTATATCTCTCCATCTGTTTTTTTCATCTTTAATATCTTTCTTCAGTGTCTTATAGTTTTCTGCATACAGTTCTTTTCTCTCCTTAGGTAGGTTTATTCCTAGTTGTTTTAATTTTTTTGTTGCAATGGTAAATGGGAGTATTTTCTTAATTTCACTTTCAGATTTTTCATCATTAGTGTATAGGAATGCCAGAGATTTCTGTGCATTAATTTTGTATCCTGCTACTTTACCAAATTCATTGATTAGCTCTAGTAGTTTTCTGGTAGCATCTTTAGGGTTCTCTGTGTATAGTATCATGTCATCTGCAAACAGTGACAGTTTTATTTCTTCTTTTCCAATTTGGATTCCTTTTATTTCTTTTTCTTCTCTGATTGCTGTGGCTAAAATTTCCAAAACTATGTTGAATAACAGTGGTGAGAGTGGGCAACCTTGTCTTGTTCCTGATCTTAGTGGAAATGCTTTCAGTTTTTCACCATTGAGGATGATGTTGGCTGTGGGTTTGTCATATATGGCCTTTATTATGTTGAGGAAAGTTCCCTCTATGCCTACTTTCTGGAGAATTTTGATCATAAATGCGTGTTGAATTTTGTCAAAAGCTTTCTCTGCATCTATTGAGATGATCATATGGTTTTTCTCCTTCAGTTTGTTAATATGCTGTATCACACTGATTGATTTGCGTATATTGAAGAATCCTTGCATTCCTGGGATAAACCCCACTTGATCATGGTGTATGATCCTTTTAATGTGCTGTTGGATTCTGTTTGCTACTATTTTGTTGAGGATTTTTTCATCTATGTTCATCAGTGATATTGGCCTGTAGTTTTCTTTCTTTGTGACATCTTTGTCTGGTTTTGGTATCAGGGTGATGGTGGCCTCGTAGAATGAGTTTGGGAGTGTTCCTCCCTCTGCTATATTTTGGAAGAGTTTGAGAAGGATAGGTGTTAGCTCTTCTCTAAATGTTTGATAGAATTCGCCTGTGAAGCCATCTGGTCCTGGGCTTTTGTTTGTTGGAAGATTTTTTTTTTTTTTAACATCTTTATTGGGGTATAATTGCTTTACAATGGTGTGTTAGTTTCTGCTTTATAACAAAGTGAATCAGTCATACATAAACATATGTTCCCATATGTCTTCCCTCTTGCATCTCCCTCCCTCCCACCCTCCCTATCCCACCCCTCCAGGCTGTCACAAAGCACCGAGCCAATATCCCTGTGCCATGCGGCTGCTTCCCACTAGCTATCTACCTTACTACGTTTGTTAGTGTGTATATGTCCATGACTCTCTCTCGCCCTGTCACAGCTCACCCTTCCCCCTCCCAATAACCTCAAGTCCGTTCTCTAGGAGGTTTGTGTCTTTATTCCTGCCTTACCCCTAGGTTCTTCATGACACTTTTTTTTCTTAAAATCCATATATATGTGTTAGCATACGGTATTTGTCTTTTTCTTTCTGACTTACTTCACTCTGTATGACAGACTCTAGGTCTATCCACCTCATTACAAATAGCTCAATTTCATTTCTTTTTATGGCTGAGTAATATTCCATTGTATATATGTGCTACATCTTCTTTATCCATTCATCCGATGATGGGCACTTAGGTTGCTTCCATCTCCAGGCTATTGTAAATAGAGCTGCAGTGAACATTTTGGTACATGACTCTTTTTGAATTTTGGTTTTCTCAAGGTATATGCCCAGTAGTGGGATTGCTGGGTCATATGGTAGTTCTATTTGTAGTTTTTTAAGGAACCTCCATACTGTTCTCCATAGTGGCTGAACCAATTCACATTCCCACCAGCAGTGCAAGAGGGTTCCCTTTTCTCCACACCCTCTCCAGCATTTATTGTTTGTAGATTTTTTGATGATGGCCATTCTGACTGGTGTGAGATGATATCTCATTGTAGTTTTGATTTGCATTTCTCTAATGATTAATGATGTTGAGCATTCTTTCATGTGTTTGTTGGCAGTCTGTATATCTTCTTTGGAGAAATGTCTATTTAGGTCTTCTGCCCATTTTTGGATTGGGTTGTTTGTTTTTTTGTTATTGAGCTGCATGAGCTGCTTGTAAATTTTGGAGATTAATCCTTTGTCAGTTGCTTCATTTGCAAATATTTTCTCCCATTCTGAGGGTTGTCTTTTGGTCTTGTTTATGGTTTCCTTTGCTGTGCAAAAGCTTTTAAGTTTCATTAGGTCCCATTTGTTTATTTTTGTTTTTATTTCCATTACTCTAGGAGGTGGGTCAGAAAGGATCTTGCTGTGATTTATGTCATAGAGTGTTCTGCCTATGTTTTCCTCTAAGAGTTTGATAGTTTCTGGCCTTACATTTAGGTCTTTAATCCATTTTGAGCTTATTTTTGTGTATGGTGTTAGGGAGTGATCTAATCTCATACTTTTACATGTACCTGTCCAGTTTTCCCAGCACCACTTATTGAAGAGGCTGTCCTTTCTCCACTGTACATTCCTGCCACCTTTATCAAAGATAAGGTGTCCATATGTACGTGGGTTTATCTCTGGGCTTTCTATCCTGTTCCATTGATCTATCTTTCTGTTTTTGTGCCAGTATCATACCATCTTGACAACTGTAGCTTTGTAGTATAGTCTGAAGTCAGGGAGCCTGATTCCTCCAGTTCCTTTTTTCGTTCTCAAGATTGCTTTGGCTATTCGGGGTCTTTTGTGTTTCCATACAAATTGTGAAATTTTTTGTTCTAGTTCTGTGAAAAATGCCAGTGGTAGTTTGATAGGGATTGCATTGAATCTATAGATTGCTTTGGGTAGTAGAGTCATTTTCACAATGTTGATTCTTCCAATCCAAGAACATGGTATATCTCTCCATCTATTTGTATCATCTTTAATTTCTTTCATCAGTGTCTTATAATTTTCTGCATACAGGTCTTTGGTCTCCTTAGGTAGGTTTATTCCTAGATATTTTATTCTTTTTGTTGCAATGGTAAATGGGAGTGTTTTCTTGATTTCACTTTCAGATTTTTCATCATTAGTTTATAGGAATGCCAGAGATTTCTGTGCATTAATTTTGTATACTGCCACTTTACCAAATGCATTGATTAGCTCTAGTAGTTTTCTGGTAGCATCTTTAGGATTCTCTATGTGTAGGATCATGTCATCTGCAAACAGTGACAGCTTTACTTCTTCTTTACTTACTACTTCTGGATTCCTTTTATTTCCTTTTCTTCTCTGATTGCTGTGGCTAAAACTTCCAAAACTATGTTGAATAAGAGTGGTGAGAGTGGGCAACCTTGTCTTGTTCTGATTAGTGGAAATGCTTTCAGTTTTTCACCATTGAGGATGATGTTTGCTGTGGGCTTGTCATATATGGCCTTTATTATGTTGAGGAAAGTTCCCTCTATGCCTACTTTCTGCAGGGTTTTTATCATAAATGGGTGTTGAATTTTGTCAAAAGCTTTCTCTGCATCTATTGAGATGATCATATGGTTTTTCTCCTTCAATTTGTTAATATGATTTATCACATTGATAGATTTGCGTATATTGAAGAATCCTTGCATTCGTGGAATAAACCCCAGTTGATCATGGTGTATGATCCTTTTAATGTGCTGTTGGATTCTGTTTGCTACTATTTTGTTGAGGATTTTTGCATCTATGTTCATCAGTGATATTGGCCTGTAGTTTTCTTTCTTTGTGACATCCTTGTCTGGTTTTGGTATCAAGGTGATGGTGGCCTCATAGAAGGAGTTTGGGAGTGTTCCTCCCTCTGCTATATTTTGGAAGAGTTTGAGAAGGATAGGTGTTAGCTCTTCTCTAAATGTTTGATAGAATTCGCCTGTGAAGCCATCTGGTCCTGGGCTTTTGTTTGTTGGAATATTTTTAATCACAGTTTCAATTTCAGTGCTTGTGATTGGTCTGTTCATATTTTCTATTTCTTCCTGGTTCAGTCTCCGATGGTTGTGCATTTCTAAGAATTTGTCCATTTCTTCCAGGTTGTCCATTTTATTGGCATAGAGTTACTTGTAGTAATCTCTCATGATCCTTTGTATTTCTGCATTGTCAGTTGTTACTTCTCTTTCATTTCTGATTCTATTGATTTGAGTCTTCTCCCTTCTTTTCTTGATGAGTCTGGCTAATGGTTTGTCAATTTTGTTTATCTTCTCAAAGAACCAGCTTTTAGTTTTATTGATCTTTGCTGTCGTTTCCTTCATTTCTTTTTCACTTATTTCTGAGCTGATCTTTATGATTTCTTTCCTTCTGCTAACTTTGAGGTATTTTTGTTCTTCTTTCTCTAATTGCTTTAGGTGTAAGTTTAGGTTGTTTATTTGAGATGTTTCTTTTTTCTTAAGGTATGGTTGTATTGCTATAAACTTCCCTCTTAGAACTGCTTTTGCTGCATCTCATAGGTTTTGGGTCATCGTGTTTTCATTGTCATTTGTTTCTTTGTATTTTTTGATTTCCTCTTTGATTTCTTCAGTGATCTCTTGGTTATTAAGTAGTGTATTGTTTAGCCTCCATGTGTTTCTATTTTTTACAGATGTTTTCCTGTAATTGATATCTAGTCTCATAGCATTGTGGTCCGAAGAGATACTTGATACGATTTCAGTTTTCTTAAATTTACCAAGACTTGATTTGTGACCCAAGGTATGATCTATCCTGGAGAATGTTCCATTAGCACTAGAGAAGAATGTGTATTCTGTTGGTTTGGGATGGAATGTCCTATAGATATCAATTAAGTCCGTCTTGTTTAATGTATCATTTAAAGCTTGTGTTTCCTTATTTATTTTCATTCGTGATGTTCTGTCCATTGGTGAAAGTGGGGTGTTAAAGTCCCCTCCTATGATTGTGTTACTGTCGATTTCCCCTTTTATGACTGTTAGTATTTGCCTTATGTATTGAGGTGCTCCTGTGTTGGGTGCATAAAAATTTATAATTGTTATATGTTCGTCTTGGATCGATCCCTTGATCATTATGTAGTGTCTTTGTCCTTATAATAATAGTCTTTGTTTTAAAGTCTATTTTGTCTGATATGAGAATTGCTACTCCAGTTTTCTTTTGATTTGCATTTGCATGGAATATCTTTTTCCATCCCCTCACTTTCAGTCTGTATGTGTCCCTAGGTTTTAAGTGGGTCTCTTGTAGACAGCATGTATATGGGTCTTGTTTTTGTATCCATTCAGCCAATCTGTGTCTTTTGGTTGGAGCATTTAATCCATTTACATTTAAGGCAATTATCGATATTTATGTTCCTATTACCATTTTCTTAATTGTTTTGGGTTTGTTATTGTAGGTGTTTTCCTTCTCTTGTGTTTCCTGCCTAGAGAAGTTCCTTTATCATTTGTTGTAAAGCTAGTTTGGTGGTGCTGAATTGTTAGCTTTTGCTTGTCTGTAAAGGTTTTAATTTCTCCATCAAATCTGAATGAGACCCTTGCTGGGTAGAGTAATCTTGGTTGTAGGTTTTTCTCCTTCATTACTTTAAGTATATCCTGCCACTCCCTTCTGGCTTGCAGAGTTTCTGCTGAAAGATCAGCTGTTAACCTTATGGGGATTCCCTTGTGTGTTATTTGTTGTTTTTCCCTTGCTGCTTTTAATATTTTTTCATTGTATTTAATTTTTGATAGTTTGATTAATATGTGTCTTGGAGTGTTTCTCCTTGGATTTATCCTTTATGGGACTCTCTGTGCTTCCTGGACTTGATTAACTATTTCCTTTCCCATATTAGGGAAGTTTTCAACTATAATCTCTTCAAATATTTTCTTAGTCCCTTTCTTTTTCTCTTCTTTTCTGGGACCCCTATAATTCGAATGTTAATGCATTTAATGTTGTCCCAGAGGTCTCTGAGACTGTCCTCAATTCTTTTTATTCTTTTTTCTTTATTCTGCTCTGCAGTAGTTATTTCCACTATTTTATCTTCCAGGTTACTGATCCGTTCTTCTGCCTCAGTTATTCTGCTATTGATCCCTTCTAGAGAATTTTTAATTTCATTTATCGTGGTGTTCATCACGTTTGTTTGCTCTTTAGTTCTTCTAGGTCCTTGTTAAACGTTTCTTGTATTTTCTCCATTCTATTTCTAAGATCTTGAATCATCTTTACCATCGTTACTCTGAATTCTTTTTCAGGTAGAATGTCTATTTCCTCTTCATTTGTTAGGTCTTCTGGGTTTTTGCCTTGCTCCTTCATCTGCTGTGAGTTTCTCTGTCTTCTCATTTTGCTTAACTTACTGTTTGGGGTTCATTTTTGCAGGCTGCAGTTTCTTAGTTCCCATTGTTTTTGGTGTGTGTTCCCAGTGGCTAAGGTTGGTTAATTGGGTTGTGTAGGCTTCCTGGTGGAGGGAACTAGTGCCTGTGTTCTGGTGGATGAGGCTGGATCTTGTCTTTCTGCTGGGCAGGTCCACGTCTGGTGGTGTGTTTTGGGGTGTCTGTGGCCTTATTATGGGTTTAGGCAGCCTTTGTGCTAATGGGTAGGGTTGTGTTCCTGTCTTGCTAGTTATTTGGCTTAGTGTGTCCAGCACTGTAGCTTGCTGGTCGTTGAGTGGAGGTGGGTCTTGGCGTTGAGATGGAGATCTCTGGGAGATTTTCGCCCTTTGATACTACGTGGAGCTGGGAGGTCTCTTGTGGACCGGTGTCCTGAACTTGGCTCTCCCACCTCAGAGGCACAGCCCTGACTACTGTCTGGAGCACCAAGAGCCTGTCATGCACACAGCTCAGAATAAAAGGGAGAAAAGAAAGAAAGGAAGAAAGAAAGAAGAAGATAAAATAAAATACAGTTATTAAAGTAAAAAAGTTATTTTTAAGTAATATAAAAAGAAAAAAGAAAGAGAGAAAGAAGAGAGCAACCAAACCAAAAAACAAATCCACCAATGATAAGAAGTGCTAAAAACTATACTAAAATAAAACAACAAAAAAAAAACGGACAGACAGAACCCTAGGACAAATGGTAAAAGCAAAGCTATACAGACAAAATCACACACAGAAGCATACACATACACACTCACAAAAAGAGAAAAGGGGGGCTTCCCTGGTGGCACAGTGGTTGGGGGTCCGCCTGCCAATGCAGGGAACGCGGGTTCGTGCCCATGTCCGGGAGGATCCCACATGCCGCAGGGAGGCTGGGCCCGTGAGCCATGGCCACTGAGCCTGCGCGTCTGGAGCCTCTGCTCCACAACGGGAGGGGCCACAGTGGTGAGAGGCCCGCGTACAGGAAAAAAAAAAAAGAGAGAGAGAAAGGGAAAAAAATATATATATATCGTTGCTCCCAAAGTCCACCTCCTCCATTTGGGATGATTCGTTGTCTATTCAGGTATTCCGCAGAAGCAGGGTACATCAAATTGATTGTGGAGATATAATCCGCAACTCCTGAGGCTGCTGGGAGAGATTTCCCTTTCTCTTCTTTGTTCTCACAGCTCCCAGGGGCTCAGCTTTGGATTTGGCCCCGCCTCTGCGTGTAGGTCGCTTGAGGGAGTCTGTTCTTCGCTCAGACAAGACAAGGTTAAAGTAACAGTTGATTAGGGGGCTCTGGCTCACTCAGGCCGGGGGCAGGGAGGGGTACTGAGTGCGGGGCGAGCCTGCGGGGGCAGAGGCCGGAGGGATGTTGCACCAGCCTGAGGCGCACCGTGCGTTCTCCCGGGGGAGTTGTCCCTGGTTCCCGGGACCCTGGCAGTGGCGGGCTGCACAGGCTCTTCGGAAGGGGGGTGTGGGTAGTGACCTGTGCTCACACACAGGCTTCTTGGTGGTGGCAGCAGCAGCAGCCTTAGCGTCTCATGTCTGTCTCTGGGGTCCACGCTGTTAGCCGCGGCTCGCGCCTGTCTCTGGAGCTCTTTTAAGCGGCGGTCTTAATCCCCTCTCCTCGTGTACCAGGAAATAAAGAGGGAAGAAAAAGTCTCTTGCCTCTTCGGCAGGTCCAGACTTTTCCCCGGACTCCCTACCGGCTAGCTGTGGTGCACTAACCCCCTGTAGGCTGTGTTCACGCCGCCAACCCCAGTCCTCTCCCTGCCATCCGACCTCTGAACCCGAGCCTCAGCTCCCAGCCCCCGCGGAGCAGACAAGCCTCTCGGGCTGGTTGGCACGGATCCTCTGTGCGGGAATCTCTCCGCTTTGCCCTCCGCACCCCTGTGGCTGCGCTCTCCTCCACGGCTCCGAAGCTTTCCCCCTCCGCCACCCGCAGTCCCCGCCCGCGAAGGGGCTTCCTGGTGTGCGGAAACCTTTCCTTCTTCACAGCTCCCTCCCACTGGTGCAGGTCCCGTCCCTATTCTTTTGTCTCTGTTTTTTCTTTTTTCTTTTGCCCTACCCAGGTACGTGGGGGGTTTCTTGCCTTTTGGGAGGTCTGAGGTCTTCTGCCAGCGTTCAGTAGGTGTTCTGTAGGAGTTGCTCCGCATGTAGATGTATTTCTGATGTATGTGCGGGGAGGAAGGTGATCTCCGCGTCTTACTCTTCTGCCATCTTAAAGCTCCTCTCCATACGTATTTGTTAATGTTAATGTTAGTTTAGATCTACTTTCAGGAGGAAGTACGCAGTAGGGAATCCAACTTTATTTTTTCTGCTATGGCTATCCCGCTGTGCCAGCAAGAAAACCCCCCTTCTGATTTGAAATACCTCCACTATTATATACTAAAGAACCTATGTATTTGGGTCTATTCCTCACCTTTATAATCTATTCCATTGACCCATCTATTTATGCCCTAGTACCATGCTGTTTTTATTATTATAGCTTTATAATTTTAGAATTCATGTAGGTTAGGTTACCCCTTCATGACTTTTTTTTTTTTTTTTTTTTTTTGCTATTTGCTAGTTTATTTTTCATATGATCTTTAGAATCAGACTGTGTAGTCACCTCTACTCCCCTGCCCCTGACAATTTGGTATTTTTAGAGATCATGTTAAATTGATAGATTAATTTAGGGAGTATTGAAATTTTTGTGATGTTGCATTTTTGTACCCAAGAACTGATATGCCTTTCCTTTTAGTCAAGTCTTTTGTGTGCTTTCCTTCAGTACCATTTTCAAAAATATTTTTCATATAAATCTTATATACTTTTGTTATGTTTGCCACTATTCTAAATAAGATCTTTCTTTTGCTTTATCTTCTATCTAGTTGTTTTTTGTATATGAACGGTTTTGATTTCTTATATTAGTTTCACATCTAGCTCTTCCACTAAATTCTGAGTTTTTTGTCTGATTTTCTTAGGTTTTCTAGATAGCAGTCATATCATCTGCAAATGGTAATAATTTTACCTCCTACCTCCCAATTTTTTTTAACCTCATGTCTGTCTCTCTGACTTAATGGGAATGCTTTTAGTATTTTCCCGTTAAGCATTAAGTCCCTAATGTTTTTTTTCTTCATAAAGATCCTTTTCAATTCCCATGTGAAATATCAATAATTCTTGCCTCATTGTCTATGGTTAGTTGTGGCAAACTTTTCCGTCATTCCTTGCAAAAATTAAAGAAGGAAAAGGCTCAGGCTAGAGAGGTCTTTGTTATATTGGACAAACGTCAGCCTCCTGGGGGCTTCCACTCGTTTCCTTCTGAAACAGCAGAAGAGGAGACCACTCTCATTTACATGGCAGCCCTTCAGACTTCTGAGGAGACAAGGGGTCTCCTTTGAATCATTTCTCTCTGCCTTACAACATTGGAGTTTAACAAATGTCCTTTGTCCTACCAATGAGCAAGCCGAAAGTCCTTTGAAGACCTGCTGGGTGCAGAGCTCTGTGATCAAACCCCACAGCATGCTTATGCCCTACCAGCAATCAGCTAATTTGCTCTGTCAGGGTTCCTAGATGCTTCCTTGTCCTCACATTCCCGGAACCTCCACATATAAAGCCTTCCCTTTCCATTGCACTATGATACTTGTAGGGAGGATCCCACACTTAGGACCCAAAGTGAGACCCTTTGAGTCAAATTTCTTATTGCCTTTTGAATTTTATTACTGGCTCTAGACTTCTAACATCGTCAGGTTAGTCACATTATTGATAAGGCTGAAATCTCTTCTTACCTAAGCATCAACAACTTGCTGTGGTTCCATTTGCTGTCTAATCACTTACTTCAGTTTGGATATTCTGTGAATTTGAATTCTACTCCAAACTATGCAAAACTTATTATAACTCATGTGGTTTCAGTTGCAATTATGACAAGTTTTTGGTTTTGAAGTAAAAAATATAATCTATGGAAGAGTGCCACTCTTCAGATTTCAAATTCCAAAATTTTTGAAGCTTTCATTTGGCTAAACAGCAGGGACAGCTGACATGAAGGCTTTTATGACATTCAAGTGAGGTCAGACAATAAACAGACGTGGAAATGAACCATTCGTAGCTGAGCTTTTTTGCTTTGTTCTTGGTGCTTGAGCATAAGACAGCAACTTATAAACAATAAAGCCCTACCATATTTCATATTACTTTCATTTTCATGCCTGGTGCTTTTATAGAGTCAGCGAGGGCATTAGGCATATTTGTCACATCTGCATGACATGTTCGCGCACTGAAAGCAGATCTTATCCCATATATTGGCTTCTGTACCATGTAAACTTTTATTCTTTAAATGACTAATAAGACTTAGCATACAATTGACTATATATACGGAATTTCCTCCTTGACAGACTGCATAAAATTTAAGAGCAAAACTTACCCAAAAAACAGCATCCTTGGCATTTAACACCTGCATTATCACAAAATGAAACCCATATGTTCTATCCAGTTTCTAGAGATGAAATTTCCTCACCTCTCCTTGTCACTTACACCTCAAGCAGGGACAGGGCCTGGGCACATGATATGTGATCAATAAGTATTTATTTGATGAGTGGATGAAGTCTGAAATTCAGTTCAGATCTGAGTGTGCTTATTGAGACAATAAGCTTGTTATAATTAATGTACATTGAAAACATCTCTTCAGTCATCAATGCAAATAAGATCAGAAATACATCTACCCCAGAATAACAATCTAGGTATTAGTTGGGAATTGCATTCTCAGTCATAGGACCTGGTTTTTTTGTTAATAAATTGAAGCATTATTAGTTGTCAGTGGATGTGTGGCTCAATCCATGCATTCTCCATGCATCTAAAGATAGTACTCTGTGAGGACCTGCTCAGGTGGTAGGTTCTGAAATAACAACCAATAAGGTTTGGGGAGTTTGTACTGACCTTTACCAGATGCAGGCACTAAATAGCAAATATACAAATAGACCCAGGCTTCTCCCCTCCCTGCCCCCTCCTGCTGAGGAACACACTGTGAGTTTTCTGTGCTTTTAGACATGGGGCTTTGATGGGGGAGGGATTGTTACTCTGTACAGATTTTCTGCTTCTAAAAAGTCTAAGTTCATCTGTTTTTTGGGTCAATGATACTTTTTCCTTCTCCTGGTTCTCCATGGTATTCTCTAAGGTAGGTACTGAGAATGAAGTAAGTCAACAGAAGTAGAAATAACCTGAAAACAAAAATCAGTCTGAGAATGAACAGTGGCCACTCTTTGATTCTAATGATTTCGTGGTACCTTCATTAATAATAAAACAAACACAAAGAAAATAAAAAACAAACAAAGGGAACAAACAGATAAAAAAAACCCGCATCTCCCTCTGAGAATGAACTTGAAGGCTATTGTACTATTGTTTTCAATGACTAGTATCCAATGCACATCTAACAGGAACAGGATTCTGATTCTTTAGTACTCAGATTAGGACTTCTTTTATTAGCAAGGAGCCTAACTTGTAACTCTCTCCAATGCCTCTCCAAATGGAGGCTAAAAGAAAGAGCACTTGTATATTTTATTTGTATAAATGCTCTAGGACGCGATATCAAGCAGATAGAATGGAAAAGAAGCACAAAAATTATTCCAGCTCATTGGCAAGTTCAGAGCTCCATCTTCAAATCCAACAGGTCCATTTGTGCTTAAATGGTTGGGCTGTTACAGTGTTCTTGCCAAGCCTGCTGCCATTTAGATACCACGACCAGCACTTTTCTTTTAATGTAAATGGGAGGTTTAGGAACAGCAGCTTTGGGGATTGTATTTGGCAGTTAGAATTCTCTTTTCTCTCCAGGATTAAGTTTGCTCTAAAGGGTATTGTCTTCTTTAGAGATCTTCAGTTTCTATAAGTTGGCTGGCTTTGGCATGATGACCATGTACAAAATCAACACTCACCTTAAGTTTTCCACTATTCAGGATCTGTTAATGAGATGGTGTCTTTTGCATTACAGGTTGGTTTAATATCATCTTAATCCACAAGTGCCCTCTCAGCCAAAATTTGATAGAGAAAACAACATATCCTTGGGGACTCAATAACCACAAAATTAGTCTATTTTCTGAATTTAAAAAAAAAAAGTTTGGTTGGCTCTATTCCAAAGAGCATTCTGGAAGTCACAATATTGGACAAAAGTTGATCAAGGTAGAAATGATTTGATAAAGTAAATTTAGTGGACAATGGCCATTTTATAAAATCTGGCTTGCTAACTCGGTGGTCATAAAAAGGGAAAAATAAGTGATTTGTTGTGAATAAAAGATGTTCATTCACTACAGGATTGAAATATGATGAGTTGTTTAGCATATAGGGTTATATTTAAAATTATTATTTTCCCTTCATATTTAGATCTTTCTCTGGAATTAAAGGACTCCAACTGAAAGTTAACCTCCAACCCAATGACAATTACTTTTTCTACGTGAAAGCCATCAGTGCATTTGGGACAAGTGAACAGAGTGAAGCTGCCCTCATTTCCACCAGAGGTACCTTCTCCTTTGCACACAGAGAACTATTTCCAAGCATTCCCATTCCTTCCCTTCCACCACCCAGAGAAGACATCCTAGAGGGCCACTTCTTCACGCCCCCAACCTGCTGGCAGGGCTAGGTTTTTGGCATGAGGACCCAAGATTGGCCAAAGGTCAAGGTGTTTCTTTTGTTTTTCTGGTTTAAGACATTCTCAACTTTGGCCACCCATTAGCAATCAGTCCAGGTGCTTAAGAAAATACTGATGTGGGGAGCCCACTCCTGGAGAGCCTGGTCTAATTTACCTGGATATGGGCTCTGACAAGTGTTTTAAATCTCCTCAGATGATCCTTGTTTGGTTCACAATGTGCTATCGTTTGTGGGTATGTTTTGAGTGTGTGTGTGTTGGGGGAAGAGTGGGGTGAGGATATTCTTATTTTATTACACTGTGAACTCTATGAACAAGCTTCTAGTCTTATTCTTCTGTTTATTTTCCATGCCTAGCACATGGTTTGTGCCCATTAATGTTTGTTGAATGAATGAATGAGTGAGCAACTCAAAAAAGTGATGAAACTGTTCAAGGGCATTTTGGGGAAAATACCCTTGATGGTGCCAACAAAAAAATGCTTGGCTGTTCTCAATTATTGTGAAAAGAAATGAGGAGTGGAAGAGTGATCATTTTATTATCTTATGCTAGACCCAAAGATGGCAAGATTGAGGGTGGCACATTACGTGATTTGCTTAACCAGCAAAAACTTGTGCACGCACCTTGGGTGTGATGTGGTTAGGGCCAGCCTGATGTTTATAAAGAGAGGGCATGAGGGCTGTCTGTCCAGAAGTGTGTTCCCTGCAGTCCCAAATGGTGCCTGTACTGTCCACTGTTAGAACCGCTCCTGGAGGTTAGATAGACCATTGCATCTTCCAACTTTAATGTGCGCGTGAATCTCCCAAGGAGCTTGTTAAAATACCGATTGTGGTTCAGGAGGTCTGGGGCAGGCCCGAGATTCTGCATTTCTAACTAGTTTCCAGGTGAGGTAGGTAGGTGCTGCTGGTTCAGGGAGCATACTTTGCATAATAGAGTGAGCGCTAGTACAGGAGAAGCACACCGGGTGAGGTGACCAGCCACTGATGTTCACTAGTCCTTATCACGGAAGAAATTTTGCTGTGGATCTGAAAACACTGAGCAGAGGATTTTGATGTTAGAAGCAAGGGAGACTACGATCTGAAATGCGGGGCTTGGCCCAGGGATAGCGCTCGACATTGCAGTAATGTTATAATCCTATTTTCTAACTACAATAGGAACGAGATTTCTCCTGCTGAGGGAAACGGCTCATCCTGCTCTGCAGATTTCCTCAGATGGAACAGAGATCAGCTTCACTGAGAGGAGACGGCTGACAGAGTAAGTAGAAGAAGAAAGCACGAGATGCCTCCGCAGGAGAGTCTTCTGAGGGTGTCACCTCAGTGTGGCCTCACCTGAGCACATTGTTGGTTTAGTGCACATGCCTGGTATGTGTGACATTGAGCATAAATTGGTACGCACACATACAGTTCAGTTATGGTTCGTTACTAGGGGGAAAGTGACAGAGATCATTCAAACTTGGAGCAAGTGTCAGTATTTTTATTGGAAATATAAGCACAGATGGTTTTGTTTAACACATAGGCTGTTCTAAGGCATTATCTCTGGTTCAATGAAAAAAGAGCCTGGGTTAATTCTTCTATTATTTCAACAGCAAACCAGATTTTGAATCTATCCACTTGAAAAGGAATAGAGGAGAATGACATTTTGTTGAGTTTCTGGTTCTGGCCACATGCAGGACTTTCAGGATCTTGCCCTCCCCCCCCCCCCCCCACCACCACATCCCCCAGAAGCTCCCACAAAAGGAAGCAGCAAAGTAAAGAAATCCAAAAGCTGAGGGCACGGTGGGGGATTGCTCTGCAATTTGCCTGCACTCTCTCGTGGTTATTTTGAGGGTCAAAATGGTCAAATGGGAGAAAGTACGTGAAAAGCATGTGAAACACACTGCTGTTGGCACTGATGCGCCCAGGGTGCTCTCACAGTATAGCCCTGAGCCCACCAACGGCGACTTGTGCTGTTTTCCTCTCAGTCTGCTATTCATCTGTCTGTGGCTCAGCTCAGGTGTTACCTGCTCCTGGAAATGACCAAGCCTTTTCTGGGCCCTGGCACCCTTGATCTTATCCGCAAAAAGGTCTGAGCACTTGTGGAGTCGTTGGTCAGATGCTCTATTTTGACTAGTCCTCAAGCAACAGCCTCTTCTTCCGCATCTTTAATCTCCGGAATCTAGCCTGGGACCCAGAACACTGGAGATGCTAAGCATGTACAAATGAGTGAATTCAGGGGAAAAAAAGATTTAAGAAATAGATTGGGCTTTTCTGTCTCTTTTGGATTTCTCAAAAAAATCAAAGAGAAAAGAAATAGATTGGAGGTTGGTAAGAGTTCATAGATAATAACTAATGTATTTGATAGAATTTTACTTATTTATTATTAACCTGAAAATTAACTCATAAATATCAGGCAGCTGGGCTTTGCTCCAGAGAGCAAGGGCCCATCAGTAGCCCCCTCTCTGAAATGAGGTTGTTGGGTAAAGACACGAGAAAATGAAGTACATTCCTTTGCATTAATCACTTTCTCATCTGTTAAGGGGGAGAGGGAGAGGGTGCTGACTGAATATTAATGCTGCTTAAATTAAAAATGCTTCCTTGCTGTCTCAGCCATTTCAAAGCAAAATTGAGCAATTCATGCAAACAAGGTCACGCATCCGCAGTGGAAAGTGCTTTGGTTCACTTCACCGTGTCTGTTACAAAAATAGCTGAGGTGAGACAAAAAGAGACCTTTCGACAACCTCTCAGGTGTACCTGCTACCATCTGAAGAGGCCAGAGTCCCAAAGACTGTTGACCACAAGCCTCTGAGGAGCACAAGCATTACACCTGGTTCATCCAGGTGGAACTCCGCTCTGCTCTGGCCTCCCCAGACAGCTTGCTCTTCAGGAGCAGCACCGTTTTCGGTCTCTGTGCCCAGGAAAGTCAGCAGACACTGGAACCCATTGTGAGAGAAGGTTTTAGAGACTCCTTTTTGTGTATGTGCAAGTTTTGGAAGAAAACTTTGCAAGTCATGCTCTCTTGGAATTCTCCACCTGCCTCCCTTATATTTCCTCACTCTCCTTGAAAGCAGAGATTGTGCCATTTCTTTTTATCCTGCCATTATTCTAATTTCCAGTTTCCCAGTCCCTCCAAGAGACGCTATGTGTAATACATGTGTGTTGAGTGTGGCAGTAGAAATGTGTTAAATACATGTTGAGGGTTTGGGGAATTCTGTGGCCATCAGGTCACGGTCGGGGGCACAATGAACAATGAATGTCTTTAGTCAAACTCCAGCAGTTTCCGAGGATAGAATCCTGCTTAAACTGTGTACACATTTATGAATGTTGGTGTTTATGAGACAAAGCCTGGCAATTCCTGATCAACTTTGCCTGCAGAATCCCATCAGTGCTGGGTGAGGAGCTGCCTGCCTGTGGCCAGCACTACTGGGAAACCACTGTCACAGACTGCCCAGCGTACCGACTGGGCATCTGCTCCAGCTCGGCGGTGCAGGCTGGCGCCCTGGGACAAGGAGAGACCGCGTGGTACATGCACTGCTCTGAGCCGCAGAGGTAAGCCGGAGCCTGCCCCTCCCCACTTAATCAAAGTGTCATGCGTTGATGTCTAGGCAGAGGGCTCTGAGGGACCTAATAAATAACCTCTCACTTCCCTGCCCAAGTTCTGAGTCAGCTGAGAAAGAAAACAGAAGACTCAAGTATTTGGAGATTCAACTACTACTCTGATTACTGAGGAAGCCGGTTTTAGAGAATGTGGTTCCTATGTGAAAGCAAGAATGTTTCTTATATCGAACCCTATTAATAGACAGACTTGTACCCACGCAGAGCCTTGGCCAGGGCAGCTTCCCATCCTGTGGGGCAGAGTAGGTTCCTGGAGAAGCATGTGCATCTCCTCAGGAAACTTGTCAGGAAGAGTTAGGGAAACACATGCATGGCCAGTTTTTCCTTCAAAACTCACCCCAGGGTGGGGAGAGACCACAAGGGTAAGGCCGAAAGGGCTCCCTCCACAGAGGAGTCAACAGGACTGAGGAAGAAGTAGGTCCCCAGTACCACCCCCCTACCCCACCGCCGCTGGTCTATATTAAGGGTTGGCAAACTATAGCCCAATAGGCCAAATATGACCCGCTGCTTTTTTTGTAAATGTGGTTTTATTGGAACACAGTCAAGCTCATTTGTTTACGTATTGCCTACGGCTGCCTTTGTGCTACAATGGCAGAGACGACTAGTTGTAATAGAGATTGAATGGCCCCAAAGCCTAAGATATTTACTCTCTGGCCCTTTACAGACAAAGCTGACTAACCTCTGGTCTTATTAGTGTTACCGACCTGGGTTCTTGGACTCTTTAATCAATAGAAATTGATAAGAGGCCAGACGAGGAATGCAAGCAAGGCTTTATTGGGACTCCTGCCGCAGCAGGAGAGAGCGAGAACAAGTAATAGGTACCCACGCCCGCTCTGTGAGGGGGAGTGAGCTGGTCCGTCATATGGGCTGAGGGTAGGGGAGGATTGCTGGGTCAGGCGGGAGGCGTGGCTTAGGTGGTCCGCCCACCCCCTTGGCGGTGTCGCGGGCACGGATCATGCGCAGTACCCTGCTTTTGCTCCCGGCACCTCAGAAGTGGCAGTTGGGTTTTGGCCTTTTTGTATCTTGTTGTTCATAATTTGCCCCAACTGGACATGCATGCAGTTATTTTTAGTCCTTTATAGTTTCTTTGTATTTTGTTGCTCAAGAAGACATTTGTCCAGGTGCAAGTGCTGCAGTAAAGGGTCCCAGGTCCCAGCCTGTCTCATTAGTATTGTTTAATCGCTTGATGTGAAAAAGCTGTTAACCTGCGTTAGATAAGGCTAGCATGTTATGAACTGAATATGTGCACAAGATAGTCTAATAAAAGAGCATGAGACTGGAGCCAGGAACCTGATTTTAGTCCTGGCTCCCTTCTCGACTAGCCTCATATTGACTACTCCCCAGAAGTTGGCTAATCTAATGAGCGTATCTGATGTGCTCATCTGTCTTGTCAGGGGACAGTGATGCCTGGTCTGCTACATTTTGGGGTTGTGAGGATCACATGAAGTCAGGTACAAGGAAGAGCTTTGAAATCATAAAGAATCAAATGTGAAGAATTATTCAAATGTAATGCTTAAAAAGGAAGCAGTGCTCGCAAGTTCCCAGAAAAAGGCCCACAGATTGGGATTTTGCATATTTCTGGCTGCACATCTCTCCCTGCATCCTACTTGACAGAGTTTGATTCTCTGACATGGTTCATAAGGACACCATCTCCAAGAGCTATTTAAAGTCACATTCCATCAAGGCAGAGCCATGATGATTAATTGATATTCAGCCTCCTCCTAGAGCTGAAAGATCATTCAAACCCAGAGTTTATAATCGGTAGACTTAGAGCTGGAACTAGGTATTGATTTCATGAAAATTTCCTTAGACACTTGAACCCTTAAGAACCCAAACCAAAGACGAGAGTCCAATACAGAGTTCTAGACTCTAGAAAACAGAACTGTTCATTTCATTCAGCAGGTTCAACAACTTTGGTCTTTGGCTCTGTGGGCCCAGGGTAGGTTCTGTAGATTTTGGGAGGAGGAGTGTGCTGTGTGTGGTCACAGCACAGAGAGGTCAGGTCTTAAATGCCTCATTTCATGTTCCAAATTAGAGCACCGTGGCCTTCAGGTTACTGAGAGTACTGCTATAGCAGACCCTCCTGTGTTTTTCCATTTTTCTCGCTTCATGATTTAAACCAAGCGGTATTACTCTTTTTTTTTTTTTTTTTTTTTTGCGATACGCGGGCCTCTCACTGTTGTGGCCTCTCCCGTTGCGGAGCACAGGCTCCGGACGCGCAGGCTCAGCGGCCATGGCTCACGGGCCCAGCCGCTCCGCGGCATGTGGGATCTTCCCAGACCGGGGCACAAACCCGTGTCCCCTGCATCGGCAGGCAGACTCCCAACCACTGCGCCACCAGGGAAGCCCCAAGCGGTATTACTCTTGATTCTACTTGCATCAGGCTTTAAGATGTCACAACTGGCTAGGAGAAATGAAGAGATTCTAAGGAGAAAGAATCAACGGTATTTCATCCTGTCTGTTCCTAACTTACTTCTCTAGTTCAAGGCTTTGTTTCCTTTACTAGTTTCATCCACAGCCAACATGCCTGTGTTCTTCCAGTCTCCACCCACTCCAAGCCATTCTGTGTGTCACAGCTGACAAATATTTCTCAAACATCATTTGCATCACGTCCCTTCCTTTTCTGCTCAAAAATCTACAAACATCTACAGTGGTGTCGACACTCAGGTGGGACCACAGTGAAGGGGGAAGCCAGGAAGAATGTGACCAGGCTGGAGTATGAGGAGGCCTGAGGGGAGTGGCCACCAGGGTGGGGAGGAGTCTGGCTGGGCTCATTCTGGGCCATCAGTGAGATTCACAAGGGTGGTCCACCCAGGTGGGAAACCTCGCCAAGGTAGTTCCAGGGTCATGCAGGCGTCAAGAATCAGGCTTCTGGATGACCTTTGTTTGAACAGGGACCAGCAGTCCAAAGGATAGGGAGGGTGTCAGGCCGCGGCAGATAGGCTTGGTTTCAGGCCGGAGTGCAGGTTGGAGAAGGAAGTGATGTGCTCAGTAGGAAATGGAGGCAGAAACAAGACAGGGCGAATTCCAGGCCCTGTAGAACTGGTGGGTCCAAGGCTTCAAGGAATGTCTTTCCCTCCTTGACCTCCATGGTAGCGATTAGCTCAGGGACTGACCAGGGCTGGGCCTGTGGGCACCGGGGACCTTCTAAGCAGGGTAGGGAGATGGCTTATATGGGCATTCAGAACCCTCTAGACCAGTGCTGCGCAATCACACATTCTGCAAAAATAGAAAAATGGTGTCATATGTGGCTCTTGAGAACTTGAAATGTGGTTAATAGGACTGATGAACTGAATTTTGAATTTTACTTAATTTTACTTAATTTTAATTTAAGTGGCCACATGTGCCTGGTGGCCACTCTATTGGACAGGGCAGGTCTAGAGCCTGGCCTCTGACTTACCTATCCGGGTAATATCCTTAAAGTCATTCACATGTCCCCTCCTAACCCATCAATCAGATGGTGATGTTCTCCGTGACATACAGGTTTATTCTGCCACCTCATCGCTGCTTCTGCTGCCCCGATGGCTTGGATCGCCTTCTCCCTTTTATCCCCATCCGGTTCTGACCATTCTTCTTTGGCTGAATGTGAGCCCATCTGCTCCCCAAGCCCCTTCTGTAAGAGCCCCAGCCTGTTCTCCATCTGTTCTCCAAGGGTGAAGTTGGGCAGCCCAACAACAGCCCACTGCTGTTCTCCGTCATTGCCACCTGCAGCCTCTGTGTGCTTTACAGGTTCTAAAACTTCATAATGTTCTGCCGTATTTCACATTAGCAAGGCACTGAAGAGGTTCCTTATCACTGTGGAAGTCTCGCTTACCTTCCATCCCCGTGAACCTCTGCCCTTTCACATGAGCGTCATTCAGCGAGGAAATTGCTAACTTGCCATTTCCTAAATATTCCTGCACTCAAGCTTCTGGGCCTTTAAGAGAGATGTCACAGGTCTTCAAGGTCCTTGTCCTTCTCAGCCACACCAGAGTCACCCAGTTTCTCTGGCCCCAGTCTTCCCAGTGTCACTCCCACCCTCAGACCTATCATATCCACAGATCTGTCCCTCATCTCTTTTCTTCTCTTCCATCTCTCATTTCTTCTATTCTTCTGTTTTCAGGGCTCCACCCTCTGTTTCTAAGATTGCCAGGAGAAAACTCCCACCTTGTGTTACTTTTTTGCATAGAGCAATTTAACTTCTTCTGTTCAGCAATTTCTCCTTGCCAGCCTGGCCTTGAACCTTTCCTTTCACAACTAAACCAGGTCCATTAAATGTGTAAGGAAACACTTTACCCATCTGTGCTCTAAACTGGAGTCTCACTCAGCCCCAGCCCATGTTTAAGTCATCAACAATTTTCATTCCTGCTTAGTAGAGTATGGGGTCCCTGGGGGCAAGGACAGTATGCTATGGTTTGCATATCCCCCAGAGGTGCAGAGGTCTAGCAAAGTACAGGACACACAGATATGCCCAATGACTACATGTTGAACTGAATTTGTTTGAATTGAAGAAAGAAATCAAAGGCACCCCCCCTTGGCTGTAAGGGTGAGAAGATGAAAAGGAAAGTTGATTTGGGGCAGTGGGAGTGTACAAAAGATGAAGTTGGGCAAAAATAATGAAATATTTCTTAAACTTCATAAAGGTCCTTATGTAAGTTACTTACAAAATTTTTAAATGGTAAAATTAATACACTTTATGGAAGGCAAGCCCGCGGTACTTTTTAAAGTACATGGCAGCCTCAAAGGAGTTTTATTCAAAAGAATGACACACCATGAATGCAGTAGTTAAAACACGTGGGCAGCTGGGAAAGAATTAAAATGTTGAGAAAAATCACAAGGGAGGCATATGTTGGTTATTCTGGGACTGCCTCCTAATGTAGAAGGAGCAAAATTATTAAAAATACTCGTCTGTTGGGAAGAGCTATGCATGTTAGCATCTAGGAGGGATCTGGTTAAAGTATTTGGGACAATGTTATTGCAACTCATTGTGAATTGAGGTGAACAACTGCACAATCGGTTATCTCCAAGTGATTTTCTTTATCATGGTCCTTCAAGATTTCCAAAGTTTTCAATTCCCATTCCATTCCATTTCAGATACACATTTTTCTACAGTGGCATTGTGAGCGATGTCCACGTGACAGAGCGTCCCGCCAGAGTGGGCATCCTACTGGACTACACCACCCAAAGGCTCCTGTTTATAAACTCTGAGACTGGACAGTTGCTCTTCATCATCAGGCACAGGTTTAATGAGGGCGTCCACCCTGCCTTTGCTCTGGAGAAACCCGGAAAATGCACTTTGCACCTGGGAATAGAGCCCCCAGATTCTGCAAGGCACAAGTGATCGTTGGCTTTTAGAGTTTGCAAGAACAAAATTCAAATTTGGGGGGTCTGTTGTTCTTTCCTGTGGGTGCTAGACGTTATTCAAAACATCTCCTGCACATGAGCACTAGTAATAGCTCCATGAACAGGGATCAGCACGCGAGCAAAACCACCAAGAAAACTGTGAGTTTCCAGAGCGTCACGTGAGTAAAAAGGATGGAAAAAGCAATCTCCGCCTTTTGGTTTATATACGTTTGAGTTCTTCCCTAAGTGAAAAGGATTGATATCTGACTTGGGAATCAAAATAGTGAAATGGACTCCCATCTGTTTCACTGGTAAGAGAAATCCTCAGATAGACAGGTCTGAGTGAAGGGAAGGTTGTACTGGTGACACATCTCCTCCAACAAGAAACACTGGCCTTTTCCACAAGAAAAATGTCATCTCACTTCACTAAAGGATGTGGAGTCCTAATCAGCAGAGAAAGTGTTTTAACCATTCAAAGCTGATAACGAACTCTTTTGTAATCATTATATACTGTAGAACACGAGTCTCTTTTCCCTGTAATTTTAAATGTAGAAAAGTGCTAGATATTAGAAATTTCCATTTTGTTAAATAAATGGTTAGAGTCTGTAAAACAAAACGTGTGATGTGAACTTACTGCATGTGACGTGAGTCTGGCATCTCTGGACGGGACAAACTGTGAATCAAAAGCCATCACACTGCAGTGGGCTGTGCTACCGCTCATTTTCATGTGAGAATTTTACACATATATGTTTTAAAATCGAAACATTTTCAGCCTATAGTTACAGACAACTACCAGAAACTGAGAATCTCTTCTTGCTAAAAATAAAATGGTGGGTCATTTTTAGATATTGTATTGAAATCTCTCAAAATCTTCCTAAAATATGTGTGCAGAGTTGATAAATCTAGAATGCATGTTGAGATGATTGCTCTTGTTCTCCATAATATAAACACTTTGATCATACTTACAGATTTTTTTTAACATTACCAATTCAGTTGTTTTCTTATGTCGAGAGACAATGTTCTACTTTTGGCATATATCCTGAAGTCCATTGTTTAAGAGCTAGCATACCCAATCTGGATCTGTAACTGCATTAACAGAGCACCTTCAAAGCCTTCATCGTCCTGCTTTGAAATTGGAGCAGCTGCTGGGAAGAAGGGTACTTCGTGAAACAGGAGGAATAACTTGTTGCTTTATGGGAAACACTATCTTCAGTTTTTTCAAGCCTTAAAAGTGTTAATGAGGTTCTGACTGACCAGCACCCCACAGTCATTGTTACTTTTTTTGGTGGGAATGTAGTGTAATTCAAAACAATAACAACAGTAGCAGCAACCACATGGAATTTAGAATTTGACTCAGTTGGGGTTCCTCCAAAAGTAGATCTTGAGGTAAAGATTTAGCCTGGGTTCTTTACATAGGAGGTGTCCGAGGAAGCACGTGTGAGGAAGTGGGGAAAGTGAGACAGGAAGGGGCAAGAGCGGATGAAGGACATGTTTTATGGGTGGGTTATTACACTGTGAACATCTGGGGCTCTCATGCTGGGGGCATCCCCAGAAACCACTCAGAACATGCCAGAGGCTGAAATGTAAGTGCTTCTCTCCAACCCCAGTTGGTTGAGCATTGCCCCAGGGGACCCTAGGGGACATTAAATTCCCTTTCCCTACCTTTCCAGGTTGTGTTCCTTGCAAGCTCCTGTGGTCACAAGAAAACCCTCAAAGAGCACAAGAAACATAGGTGCCTGACACAGTTGACAGAGGGCTGACAACCCTCTAATACAGCTGCTGGTGCACTCAGGTGAGCTGGGGCGAATGGGACAGGACGCCAGCAACGCCCATCAAGTTGGAAGCAGCTCTGGTATCGAGGAGGAAGCCGTGTAGTAATGGGAAGAACTAGGTTCAAATCGTGATTCAGCCCTTACAGGTCAGCACGTTATGCAACTCAGATGCTTTAGTGATGCCTTTTTCTCAGGATAATTGTAAACATGAGATTAAAGAAGCATGTGAAATGGCACAGCATTTTTAGCTTATAAAACATCCTGACAGGGGATGCTGGAGACCCTCTGTGGCCAACCCTCCACTGCATCCCCAGTAAGTGGCCTCCTGTCTCTGACTCCGTAGCAAGTGGATGGTGGCAGGGAGGACAGTGGGGTCAGGAGATCATGTTTTAGCTGCCTTTGTTGACTGATAGGCGAGTTCCTGGTTGGTTCCTAGGGGATTATTCCAGTGCAGACAAGTAGAGTGAAGTTAATGCTATTTCCTCATGTCCTCCTCCTTGGTCCTTCTTCTCTGAGTTCCATTCCCTTCTTGTCCTTCCTCTTCTCACTACAGATCCTCAGAGAAAAGAAAGGAAGTTAGCAAATTTTGGTCAAAATTTCTCTTCTGGAAATCTGTTGATGGTTGATAACATGTAGAGCCCATGCATTATCTCTTTTAATCCCCATCAGAACCTTGCACAATAAAAATTGCCATTTTATAGATGAGGAAACCAGTCTCAGAGCAGTTAACTGACTTGTACATAGTCACAGCCGGCAGGTGGCAGAGCCTGGATTTAGATATAGCTCAAATCCTGAGCTAAGAGAATAAAATGGTTATATTTTGTTTCATTTTTAATCAGAGATCATTTTTTCTACATATACGTGGTGTGTGAAAATTACATGTGTGTATACATACTCTCTCACACACATACCACACAGACACATCTGAATATACATGTATGCACACATACATTCATTCATATATACACATTCTCTTCCCTCCTGAACTGACTTCCTTCCCAAGCCTCTGTTTTGTTGTCAATGCTGTCATAGTCCTGGCAGACATGGGATACCTTGATTCTTTCTTCAATACCAATGACGTTATTTAGGATTCAGAAGCATGTATAATATTCTATTTGTGGAAAAAAGACATGAAACCACAGTGTTGCCCCTATCAGGTACAGGGACAAAATAAAAGAGCGTGTGGGAAAAAGAAAAAAAATGAGGACGAACACTGTGGTCCTTCTCTATCTGTTTGCACACATACCTGGCAACTCTGGCTGGATGCATTCTTTTTCAAAGTTAGAAATATTTTTCTGTTGGAGCAAACCAGACCACGTGCCTGTTGTTTTTCTGGACGTGCTTCCCTAACATCCAACAGAACTAAGTATTGTACTTCATCACACCCACTTACAAAACTGTGTGCTTTCAGCACCAAACACTAACACTCTCCCATCAGAAGCACCCTTCAGGCCGCAGAATGGCTTGTGTCTGAAGTCCCTTCTCACCCTTGCTGTGTTAATTACCCATTAATCATCTCTGAAGGAACTCACAGGACTGAAGCAGTTTATACTCATGGAAGAGCTTTATCACAGGCAAAGGATATGGTCCAGGCACGCAGAGGCAGGATCGGCACTGAAAGGACCCTCCTATGTCAAGTGCAGTTTTCCTTGTCTGCCACTGCTGGTATGCACAACATGCATGTGTCTCCAAGCCTCAAGCCACCAATAGGGTGTGTGTGAAGCACCTCGATAGCAGGAAGCCGAAGTTTTGTTTCACGGAGGTTGGTGGGGCGCCCTCATACTGAGCTGGCCGCATACTTTCCAGCTGTGCAACTAGCCCTACGTGTTGCAGCTCGCCTCCCTGACCCCTACAGCCTCCACCAAAGCCAGTGCCCGAGATAAATCCAATAATAACCACTGAACGATGCTGACATTCTGATACATGCTGCTGCGAAACAACTGATGGATCCATGGTTACAGAATGTCACTTGTTTTTAGTTAATAGAGTCCATGGCATTAGGCAAGGATCAATAACTGTGTGGATACACATGTGGTCAATTAAGACTAGTGGGGATGAACCCATGCTAGGCACTTACTGTCCTGAATTCCGGAGCCCAGCTGCTGGAGGATGTTTTAAAAATAATAATAGTACGAGCTGAGTGCCTCCACTGTCGATAGCCATCCCCTCGTATCTCTGATTTGGTGACTATTAGGGAGTGATCCAGGGCACAGCCCTGAGATGAATGAAGTTCGACCTGATTTCCAACCCACTTCACAGTGCCAGGGGCGGGCAGGGTTGGGTAGGGGGGAGGACATATTTCTGTACAGTTTTCAGAGTAGCAGGTCAACATCTCTCATTTTCCTTTACTACCCTCAATAGTGTGTGTGGTTGTACCTCTCTTTTATGTGCCCCTGTTTTGGTCTTAACTCTATCTATGCTGTTTGTTTTCTCTAATCAATATCAGTAATTTCAGGTGCCCAAATAGCATATGAACTGTAAGAATAGTTTGCGAATAGTTGGAGGGTTGAGAATGTTTAACTTGGAACAAAGACAAGTTAAGGAAGGAAATTAGAGGTCTTCAAAGACTTGAAGGGAAGAATAGGCTTATTTTGATTTTTACACCAGGACCAGTGGATAGAAGTCCCAGGGTTGAGGAATTTGGTTCAAGAGAAAGGAGAATACCCCATCAGTGACAGCTGGCTCAGAGACATGCTGCTTAGCAGGTAATGAGCCCTCAGAGTCAGGCTGAAAGATCAAACATCTGGAATATTAAAGAGTATATTCTTGCTTTGAGTTCCAGATCCATGGTTTTTAAACTATGTTCCTGGGGTACTGGGATTCCCCAGAGGGGCCTGAGGGCCAACGTGGGATCCAGTGGGAAAGCCAACTGGGCATAAATTCAAACCTCTATCCCTTTCCATCGCAGTGGCTCAGTTTTATTCTGTTTTACCTGCTGGGTTCTATATAATAGTTTATTTGATGAACAGGTTTCTATGGCTAAATAAAGTTTTAAAAGTAGATAACCACTGAGATTCAAGTCTGAATTCTGTGATGCAGAATTCACTTTAGGGACCGCAAAGTCCCTAAATTTCTCATTCTCTCCGAGTCCCTTTTCTTTTACTATCCAAATACGGATATTATATTGATTGCAAGAAATTCTGATTCCTATGTCAAATTTCCAAGAATTTCTCTAAGTGATTACATTCTCCTTGTTGACATCTCTGTCCTCCAAATTCTCCTCCACCTCCTCTAGCCGCCTCACCACTACTTCTTCATTCTTCCCTGGTCCCATTTGACCTTCACCATCCAAAACATTGACATAGTCTCCATTGATTCCTTAAGGCAGTGCTAACACAAGGCTGACGTTGGCAGTGGTTAACATAGCTTCTGTTGAAGACTTGGGGTTAATAAGGGAAATTTCTTCATAGATTATGAGACAAAATAAAACTGAATGTGAAGCACCTCATGTTGCCAGGAGCCCCCTCTGATACCTTCTTCAGCCCAGTCTTCCAGACATATTGAACAGAAAACCTCTCCATTCTACTTTATTCTTTAAGTTTCTAGCTCTGTTTAAACTTTGTTTTTTTCAGATCAGCCAGTGCAACTAGAAAACATAAAAACACTTCTCTTACCAATATAGACACCTTTGTAATAGACTGAGAGCAAAATTGTGCCCTTCAATCTCAGCCTCTTCTATCCTGCCCAGACTTTAGGCCTTTCTTTGCAGAACTAAAAGGTCCATTAAAAGCAATTCCCTGAACCAAAGAGACTTCTTTTCCACAGATGAATTTGGCCATTACTCCTTAGAATGGTTTTAGAATCCCGTAGTATCTTCCCTTCCGTGGATTTCTGTACAACTAGCTAATGATTGGAAATCCTTTCTCAACCTAACCCGAGCTTCCAGACTTCGTGTTGGGCTGCCTGACACCACGGAGGACCTTACTACATGTTAGGCACTTCAGGGAGAATGATACACTTCCAGAGTCAACATGTTATTTGAGGACTTTGTAACTTTGGAGGCCTCAGGAAAAATAAATAGGAAAAAGGAAAATGGGGAAGGAGAAGCACATTTCATTCATTCAACACAGATTTATTGAGTACTTACTATGGGTCGGGTGCTATTCTAGACCCTGGCAAAATGGCAGTCATCAAATCAGACAAAATCCCTGCTTGCAAGGAGCTTATATTTTAGTGGAGGAAGACAGACAATAAACACATACATAGTATGTCAGTGGGGAATAAGAATTAGGAAGAAAAATAAATCAGGGTGAGAGAATCAGCAAAAGGAGGCAAGTACTGCTATATATTGGAGGTATGACGGGACAGCGTCTCTAGTAAGGTGATATTTGAATAAAGACCTAAATGAAGTAAGGGAACAGGTCATGTGGATATCTGCAAAGGAATAGTATTCCCTACAGAAAGAACAGCAAGTGTAGAAGTCCTGAGGCAGCAGCATGGGGGTGTGTTAAAAGACCAGTGAGGAGGCCAGGGGACTGGAGTGGAATAATCAAGGAGGAGAGAATGCTGTGGCTGCAGACAGTAGCTGGGGACCAGCTCATAATGCCCTTAAAGGCCAAGTAAGGACTTTAGGTTATATTCTGGGTGAGTTAACAAGAAGTAACAGGTATGAGTAGTGCAGTGGCAGTCTCAAAGAATTGGCTTTTCACTTGTTTGGGTATTGCGTTTTTCAGCATTAAACAGGATGTTTCATAAAGGTCCCCTGGGCTGGCCTTTGCCAGCTTTCAGCTCCTGCAAAGAAAGGGCCTGGTATGGGTGGGAGAGAAGAAAAGGTGTTCTCTGTCCCCTTCTCAGCTCCGTCCAGGAACCCTGTGGCCCTGCTCACTCCTTCTAGGGGAGCAGCCCTGCTGACTAGTTGCCTTTATTTATTTATTTAACAGCTTTATTGGAGTATAATTGCTTTACAATGGTGTGTTAGTTTCTGCTTTATAACAAAGTGAATCAGTTATACATATACATATGTTCCCATATCTCTTCCCTCTTGTGTCTCCCTCCCTTCCACCCTCCCTATCCCACCCCTCTAGGTGGTCACAAAGCACCGAGCTGATCTCCCTGTGCTATGCGGCTGCTTCCCACTAGCTATCTATTTTACGTTTGGTAGTGTATATATGTCCATGCCACTCTCTCACTTCGTTCCAGCTTACCCTTCCCCCTCACCATATCCTCAAGTCCATTCTCTAGTAGGTCTGTGTCGTTATTCCCATCTTACCCCTAGGCTCTTCATGACCTTTTTTTTTTTCTTAGATTCTATATATATGTGTTAGCATATGGTATTTGTCTTTCTCTTTCTGACTTACTTCACTCTGTATGACAGACTCTAGGTCCATCCACCTCACTACAAATAACTCAATTTCGTTCTTTTTATGGCTGAGTAATATTCCATTGTATATATGTGCCACACCTTCTTTATCCATTCTTCTGTTGGTGGACACTTAGGTTGCTTCCATGTCCTGGCTATTGTAAATAGAGCTGCAGTGAACATTTTGGTACATGACTCTTTTTGAATTATGGTTTTCTCAGGGTATATGCCCAGTAGTGGGATTGCTGAGTCGCATGGTAGTTCTATTTTTAGTTTTTTAAGGAACCGCCATACTGTTCTCCATAGTGGCTGTATCAATTTACATTCCCAGCAACAGTGTAGGAGGGTTCCCTTTTCTCCACACCCTCTCCAGCATTTATTGTTTGTAGATTTTTTGATGATGGCCATTTTGACCCGTGTGAGATGATATCTCACTGTAGTTTTGATTTTCATTTCTCTGATGGTTAGTGATGTTGAGCATCCTTCATGTGTTTGTTGGCAGTCTGTATATCTTCTTTGGAGAAATGTCTGTTTAGGTCTTCTGCCCATTTTTGGATTGGGTTGTTTGTTTTTTTGTTACTGAGCTGCATGAGCTGCTTGTATATTTTGGAGATTAATCCTTTGTCAGTTGCTTCATTTGCAAATATTTTCTCCCATTCTGAGGGTTGTCTTTTGGTCTTGTTTATGGTTTCCTTTGCTGTGCAAAAGCTTTGAAGTTTCATTAGGTCCCATTTGTTTATTTTTGTTTTTATTTCCATTTGTCTAGGAGGTGGGTCAAAAAGGATCTTGCTGTGATTTATGTCATAGAGTGTTCTGCCTGTGTTTCCTCTAAGAGTTTGATAGTGTCTGGCCTTACATTTAGGTCTTTAATCCATTTTGAGATTATTTTTGTGTATAGTGTTAGGGAGTGTTCTAATCTCATACTTTTACATGTACCACTAGTTGCCTTTAGAACCAGCCTAGTGCAGAACTGTGGGGAAAAACTGCTGTTGTACCTGGGCAGACTTTGTGTTGAACTGAGTCTGTTTACCCTCAATGAAAAGTTGGCAACCACCAAAGATGGAGAAATAGAAGGAAATTTGAAGGAAATGTTTTATATCTTTCAACTGCATGAATTTTCAGTTACAGGGAAAATGAGATAATGATGTCATCCAAGGAGTTGCCTGGCCAAACAGGGCCTCAGACAGGGCCTCACAGGTGTGTATATAAGTGTGTATGTGAGTGTATTTGTGTGTGCATCTGTATGTTGTGCATATTTCATATGTGTGTGTATGTGTGTGTATAGGGGAAGGGTCTGGTCTTCCCGGGTTAGAATTGTCATTACAATTCAGGGCTGGTTTTCCCACTGAAGATCTAGGAACTGGATTGGTCAGAGCTCCCAAAGGTTGTCAGTTCCACAGGGATTCACCCACATTAATCAAGCCCACAGAAGACTGATTGATAATTTAGGATGCCAATCGCTTAATCTGTAGTGAGAAATCAAATTGCCAAAGGGGCTGGAGAACATACATCTCTGGTCAGAGGATTCTGTCTCTAGGGCCCTGAGCTCCAAGACCTGGGGGTACCCACCGTGGTCAGTGTTGGGCTGCACATACTGCCTGTGGCTCTTTACCTCTCAAATCCCACATGCTCAGGAGAACTGACAGATTTTTACATGGGAAGCTCTGTGTAAGTCAAAAGATTGTTTGGTTATGTGGAAAGCAAGGCAAGTTATGTGCAAGATCTTAATGGTCAGCATTATTAAACTGCCATGACCAGCCATGGGCCCAAATACTTGGGTTTCCTGCTCCAAGTACTTTCTCCTTGCATCATCCCTGAGGATTTTTCCCTGAGAAAATCCTTGTCCTTTGGGGGTTTTATCTATTCAGTCCAAATTCTTATACTCACAATTAAAAAAAAAAAAAAAGATGCCTTAAGGGCATTTTCCAGGCTCTAGTTTTTTTTTTTTTCATTTAGTGAATACTTGATTAGATTTCTAGGCCCTGTCCCTCCTGCTTTTGATCTGAAAAAATATCATGCCTGTTAGATGACCATTGCAAATGATAGAACATCTTCTGTTATGTCAAGATCTTACCAATTTAATAGTCAGAAGGAAACCACAGTTGAAAGTTGTTATGTGACATCTCACTGTCTCTCCTGGGGACTGATTGCATGTTGGGGGAGGAGGAGGACACTCTCATTCAAGGATTTGTTGTAACTGATGAGAGCGGGTTAGAACACAGATCATCATGTAGATCTGTGTTGAGAGAGACATGGCTCTGCTCCTTCACAGTGTGTGACTTTGGGCGAATTGTTTAGCCTCCTTTAGAGTCCTCATTGTAAGGAAGGAATAGTACTAGTTATTTATTCATTCATTTATTTGAGTACTAACTAAGTTGCCAGGCACTGCCATAGGTACTAGGGATCCAGCAGTGATCAAAACAAATAGCCCTGCCCACAGGAAGTTTACATTCTAGTGAGAGGAATAACACACAATAAAGGAGATAAATAAGTAAACTGTTTAGTATCAGAAAGTGATAAGTGCTATAAAAAAAAATAAAGCAGGGAAGGGTTGTTGTGTCATGTAAAAGAAAGAATTAACGTATGTAAAATTCTTAGCAGAGTGCCAGCACATGACAATAGCAAAGATTTTAGCTGTTATTAATTCAGCTATAGTGCAGGGACTTATTACAATCAAAGAGCCTAGTGTACCCCTCAGAAAAGCAGAGTGTCCTCACACACACCTTGGCATGCTCTCCATGGCATACCATCCATGGCCATTGTATCTCCAATGAAAGCTTAATATTTTCCTGTTTTTACTCATTGCAAACATTCAGGGAAAGTATTTAGAGCAAAAGATAAATTATCCTTAATTTCACCACTCAGAGGGAAGCAGTGTTAACATTCGGTGTGTGTCCTCCTAGGCTCTTCTCTTTTTTCCCTCGTATGTGTGTGCATGCACGCATACACACACAGACACACACACACGTGCTTTAAAAAATGTAAATAAAATCACTGTTACATAGTCTGCTCTTGTCACTTAAAGCTATGTCATGAACATCTTCTCACATCAACAAACAGATTCACATCACTATTTTAATGCCCAAATGTAGTCCACTGGAAAGGTGGATCATAGACTACTCAACCAGTTCATTACTGATAGGTATTCAATAGACCTCCAAGTTTTCATTTCTATAAAAGTCTGGTTTTAAAGGCACCAACTTCACTATTTGGCCTAGAGTTTTTCTTGAATTTGTCATGGGAAATTGTGTATTGTTTCCATATTTACTGTGAACTTGAACCAGTTTGTATAAACCCAGTTGGGAAGACTGAATAGAGACTCCTTGATGGTGCAAGCTTAGTGCCCAGCTTTATTTAGAGTCAATTCAATATATTATATTTAACTATGTTCAATCTGAATATGTATTTTTTAACATCTACTGTATCAAGATACCATACTGATTCCTGCTGGGAACAAAGATGAGTAAGACACAATTCCCACCTTCAAGGAGACCAGGGCAGGAGCACAGGGATCTAATGAGCATATAGGCTGAAGAATCATGGGGTACAAAGCAGGGAGAGAACGTATCTTGTGACCAAGTAACATTAGTTTTACATCACTAGCGTGTTGAATAAGCAAGACTCCAGAGGTATAGTCATAAAAGGCATTTTATTTTTGTCTCTTTGTGCCTTTTTAAGTTTATTCAGTGGAAAGAAGTTCTAAGTGAAAGTGTAGGCAGAGGCACTTGGGAGGACTTAGGTGGGCTTTCTTACAAGAAATGTCTGCACTAAGACCTGATGGCTGAATAGGAGTTGGCCAGATTGAGGGGAGTGGGTTATGGAAGCAAGAGGTGAGGAGGTGAGAAATAGCCTGATGCCTGAGAGGGACTCAAAGGTCAGTGTAGCTCTTGGGGATGGGGAGAAGGACGGAGGGGGAAGGAGTGGCTTTTGGGATGACTCTAGGGCATGGCAGTGGAGGGCTCCTGTGGGGGAGAGATTGTCTCTGAAGACCCTAGGTTTTAGCTTAGGGCCCATACAAATCGGGTGGTAAATAAATGTTGTTGAAAGTGAAGTCTGAAAATCATATAGATTTTTGGTTCTTCTTTAACACAATTTCCCTTCTCACCATTCAGAATCACTGTGTGTCAACTTTCTGCTTCTCTCCACTTGAATATTTGAGGGCTGTCTCCAAACAGTCCTTGGATTGTAAGTCAGATGGAGAAAAATGTTTGGGTCCTTCAAGCAGAAGCTTCAAACAGAGTCTGTTTGCCGGTCACCTAGTTTTCTCAGTGACTGGAGGTGAGTGAAGGATTGAAACCTCAAGGTCAAGCATTATCACCCAGATAGGGAGAATAAACCTGACTCATTCAAAACACAAGCTATTTCAAAGGTCGTTTTCTAAGGAAAAATTGTTGATCAATGGCATTTTTCAGGAAATCACCTCTGTTGAAATATTTATAATGCTTTTTACTTGTCTTCCTTCAGTGAATTAAACTATAACTAAGCTTATTTCTTGATTTGCATTTCTCCTTAACTATTCTGAGCTAAGTTCTACCCTGCAGAGCTCCAGAAAATGGATAAAATATGCATTTGAGCGTTGAACAGCAGCAGCAGACACCTACACACCAGCCCTGGCTGTGTGGGATGTTGCCATTTTCCCCAAGTCATTTCAGGTCAGAAACACCTCTGCTCCCAAAGAGTAGCATTTAGGGGGCCCCCACACAAAGTCTTTGCATGCACCTTATAATGTGAGAAGTGGGGAGCCGTGCATTGTTCTGCACTCTCCCAAGAATGAGTTCGGGGCTACTTTTTTGCCCCTGTAGGCATAGAAATGAGTCTCCATTTATTCAGCCCGATGGGAAACCCTGTGAATTACCTCTACGGGGCTTGAAGTTCAAAATCGGAAAATTATTTTTGCTTTGTTCCCATTCAATTAGAGCTTTCTTTTTATTTTGTTTTTTAAATTTTTTAATTTAATTTAATTTTTTTTTATACAGCAGGTCCCTATTAGTCATCCATTTTATACACATCAGTGTATACATGTCAATCCCAATCGCCCAATTCATCCCCACCCACCCACCCCCCTGCTGCTTTTCCCTATTGGTGCCCATAGGTGTGTTCTCTACATCTGTGTCTGTTTCTGCCCTGCAAACCGGTTCATCTGTACCATTTTTCTAGGTTCCACATATATGCGTTAATATACGATATTTGTTTTTCTCTTTCTGACTTACTTCACTCTGTATGACAGTCTCTAGATCCATCCACGTCTCAAAAAATGACCCAATTTCGTTCCTTTTTATGGCTAATATTCCATTGTATATATGTACCACATCTTCTTTATCCATTTGTCTGTCGATGGGCATTTAGGTTGCTTCCATGACCTGGCTATTGTACATAGTGCTGCAATGAACATTGGGGTGCATGTGTCTTTTTGAATTATGGCTTTCTCTGGGTATATGCCCAGTAGTAGGATTGCTGTATCATATGGTAATTCTATTTTTAGTTTTTTAAGGAACCTCCATACTGTACTCCATAGTGGCTGTATCAATTTACATTCCCACCAACAGTACAAGAGGGTTCCCTTTTCTCCACACCCTCTCCAGCATTTGTTGTTTGTAGATTTTCTGATGATGCCCATTCTAACTGGTGTGAGGTGGTACCTCATTGTAGTTTTGATTTGCATTTCTCTAATAATTAGTGATGTTGAGCAGCTTTTCATGTGCTTCTTGGCCATCTGTATGTCTTCTTTGGAGAAATGTCTATTTAGGTCTTCTACCCATTTTTGGATTGGGTTGTTTGTTTTTTTAATGTTGAGCTGCTTGTAAATTTTGGAGATTAATCCTTTGTCAGTTGCTTCATTTGCAAATATTTTCTCCCATTCTGAGGGTTGTCTTTTCATCTTGTTTATGGTTTCCTTTGCTGTGCAAAATCTTTTAAGTTTCATTAGGTCCCATTTGTTTATTTTTGTTTTTATTTCCATTACTCTAGGAGGTGGATCAAAAAAGATCTTGCTGTGATTTATGTCAAAGAATGTTCTTCCTCTGTTTTCCTCTAAGAGTTTTATAGTGTCCAGTCTTACATTTAGGTCTTTAATCCATTTTGAGTTTATTTCTGTGTATGGTGTTAGGGAGTGTTCTAATTTGATTCTTTTACATGTATAGAGCTTTCTTTTAAAAAATAACCTTAATACGTATCACCATGGAACTTTTGGAAACTATGAAAAATGATGACTAAAATAAACAGTATGCACAATTCCATAGATCTAGACTCAGTTGGTAGGGTCTTTGATTTGGGGCCTTTTGCCTTCTGCCTTCCTCAAATGCAGATGCAATGCCTAGAGGTATCACAGGCATCTTGCAAACTTGAGGATGAAATTCACATGCTGAGCATGAAGGAGCATAAAGTTGGGAGCCGGGATTCTCAACAACATTGTTGAGACAACATTCCCGTTCTTTAGTGCCTAATTCTAAACTTTGAGTGGCTTGAGTTAAATAAACCTCTACCCTTTTAAGCCATTAATATAGCTTTCATTTTGAAGTACATTCAGAAAATGAATCACAAGTTTACAGCATGATGAATTTTTTTCAAAGCTGATATGTGTATAGTCATGTATGCTATTAATCCATGTGTAGACATGTAATATAGGTATATTGAGAAAAAGACCATTTCCATAATTGATTACCAGTCACTCCCACTTCCTTAGGTAACCAGTATCTGCAAGTAACCATAAATTAGTTTTTTCAGCTTCATGTGAATGGAATCACAATATTTTTTTCCTTTGTTTTTGGCTTCTTCTGCTCACCATTTGTGAGATTTATCCATGCTGTTGTTTGTAGCATTATTTGTTCATTCTCTTTGCTATACAGTAGTACAGTTTATAAATGCACCAATTTATTTATTCATCTGCTGTTGGTGGACATTTGAGTTGTTTCCAGTTTGGGGCTATTACAAATGGTACTGCTATGAACATTCTTGTACCTATCTTTTAGTGAGTATGTGTACCCTTTCTTCTGGGTAAATACCTAGGAACAGAATTGCTGGGTTGTGGCATGCCTATGTTCAGCTTTAGTAGACACTGCCAAAATATTTCCAAAGTTGAGTTCCAACCAGCACTGTGTGAGATTTTCAGTTGTTTCATATCTTTGTTACCACTTGGTATTATTTGTCTATTTCTCTTTAACCATTCTGTTGGTTCTATAGTGGTACCACATTATGGTTTAAATTTGCATTTCCCTGATGGTTATAGAAGATGAACATCTTTGTATATACTTATTGATTTATTGGCCATTTGGATATCTTTTTAAGTTTCCGTCCATATCTTTTGCCCACTTTTCTATTATGTTGTCTGTCTGTTTGTTTGTTTGGTAGGATTCCTGTATATGTTCTGAATATGAGTTCTTTGTTGGATATATATTTTGCAAGCCCCCCAACGTTTTGTAGCTTAATTTTTCACTCTCTTAGTGATTTTTGATAAACCAAAGTTTATTTTAGTAAAATTCAATTTATCTTTTTTCCTTTACCATTAGTTTTTGTGTTCAATATAAGAAAGCTTTGCCTACCTTTCCCCTGTAGTAATCGAGAGATTTTCGTATGTTTCTTTTTAAAAGTTTTCCTGTTTTATTCTAGCTTTCACATTTAGGTTACATATATAGATACTGATTTTTCATGTATGATATAAGGTAGAAATCAAAATGCAGCTTTTCCCTCATGGACAAAGAATTGATCCAGTCCCATTCATGGAGTATCATCCCTTCTCCAATGCACTGCAAAGTCACCTTTGCCAGCTTAAGCCATTTCAAATTATTTTTTGTTGTTACCAGCAGCCAGAGAATCCCATCTGATGTATGTGTATGTGTATGAGTGTGTATGCAGTATTTTCCTTCGTATCCTTAAATATTCATTGAGTATAATTTTTAATATGTGGTAAATATTCCATTATAATGATGTAGCATCATCTATTTAACCAATAATCTGATGCTGGACATTTGTTTCCAACTTGTGGTTATTATAAATGATTCTAAAATGAGTATCCTTGTCTATAAATATTTGCACATACATCTCATTATTTTCTTTCAGCAAGTTCTAAAAATGGAATTATGAGTTAAAATGTACAAATTTTTAAAGCCTTTTGATAGATACTGCTAAATCAACATAGAGTTGAACACAACCTGAAAAAAGAAACATGTGGAGAACGTGCTTTTAAAGTACTGCAGTCCTGCAGTAGAGAAGCTGATAATACCACCTTTAAAATACAAATGTGTTCATTTAACTTTTGTTCTAATAAATTTCACTGATTTTTTTCTACTATTTACCTTCCTAATGACAATAGAATTCAGCAGATTGGAAATTACTTGCCCTAAATGTGAGATTGGCTGTCTGGGGATACAAAAAAATTTCAACATAAAAGCCTGCCTATTTATTTCTAGTACTTGAAGCTTAGAATGCAAGCAAGGGGAGCAGGTAGTCCTTATATTCATCACAGTATCCCTGCTGTCTCTTTCAGTTCATAGAGTCCTTTTTTCCTTTATTTTGCTGTTGCCATTTTCTTTTCTTTCGTAGGCTATAGAGGATGCAGGAATGGCATGGAGATAATATGGTGTTTTGGAGGCATGGAGGACTTGATTGGTAGGGGGAAGGGAGAGGTGGTGGTAGGAAACTGCTCCTGAATACCCTAGCCCACAATTCTTCGAGGAAAGGAGAGATGGAGGAAAGGAGAAGCAGCATCAGGGGAGGTGGAGTTCCCACTCTAAAGGGATTATGAAAGACTTAGAAAGACTGCACACTAATTGTAGTCACCTCTTCTCAGACCGAGCAGACTGAGCAAAAGGTGCCACCATGGCTATTTCTGCAGAGTTTCACAAAAGACACCCTTCTGAATTAGAGAAGGGGACTCTCGGTTGCCATGGTGATGCAGGGTTTAGTGGGAGGGCTCTGACTTACCTTCACAAAGGTGAGGATTTATTCTTCCAAGCAAAGTCAAAACTGTATCCCTTAAGGTTCAGGAACAGGGTCTTTGTGAGTAGATTTGGACGGCTGAGAAGGGCTGGCTGGAATGTAAGCCACAGAGACAGCGCTTGACTCTCTAACACTTGCAGGTCTGCCGCTGCCTCCTGGGCTGGCCCAGAGAAATCTGTCTGAGCCCAAAGGAAGGGCCCTTGTGCGGTTTGTGCCGGATCTAAAACAATGGTGGTTGGGTAATAATTATAAGCACTGGGGAGGAAACTGTTCTTTTACATTTCTGACTGAGGAAGGTGATAGGGCAGCCTGAGAGCTCCCAGAGGAACTGGAGGTGTGTATACCTTTCAGGAGGGGCTCATCCACCTCCCCTGACCATCTGGGAAGGCACCTGGGCCTGTAGGAGTTGAAACCCTAAAAGGAAGAGAAGGAAATGGATGCTTTGGGGAGGGTTTCCCCAGAGGGCTTCATGCGTTCTGGCAGACAAGTCAAACCATGGCCAGACTTCAACAATCTTTGAATAAACATCTCCATTTTCATGCCTTTGTACTTTCTGTTGTATTGTTGCTATTGTTTGTTTGTGTTTACTTTCTTCATAATGTCCCTTTAGAAAGTCTCTGATTTTTGTCTTGGCCAAAGAAATGTGAAGAAAAAAATAGTTTCAGACTGTTGTAGGTTGACTTGTGTCTCAAAAATGTGTGTTGACATCCTAAGCCTGGTGCCTATGAACATGACCTTATTTGGGAATAGAGTCTTTGCAGATGTTGTCAACTGGAGTCGGGTGGGCCCTAAATCCGTGTGAGTGGAGAGATTCACCCACAGGGAAGAGGCCCATGTGAAGACGCAGGCAGGGGTTGGAGTGGTGCATCTAAAAGTCAAGATGTGCCAAGGATTGCTGACAACCAGCAACCGCCAGGCGCTCAGAGGAGGCAAGGAGAAATTCTCCTCTAGAGCTTAGGGGGGAGCATGGCCCAGCTGACATCCTGGTTTCAGACTTCTGACCTCCAGCCTGTGAGAGAACACAGTTCTGTTGTTTTAAGTCTCCCAGCGTGTGGGAATTTGCTATGGCAGCCCTAGGACATTCATGAGCAGGCCATGGGGCTTACAGCACCCCTGCTGTGGTGAGTGACACAGGAGATCTGAGCAAATATGTGGGTGGAGCAAAGACAGAACTGCACTTAGCTACAGAATGGTTCTTGCCTATAGCATTCCCTTACAGCTTGACTTACCCTCGTCACATTTGGGGATTCAGAGGCGCTGAGACCTTCCAAGGCACATTATGTAGTTCTAGTTGGACTTTAACTTTTAAAAAATTTTGGTGAAAAGCATATAACATACCTTTAAAGTCGTAACAAACTTTAAATGTGTGATTTAGGGATAAGTATATAGCAGTCTCTCCCTTACCCGTGGTTTTGCTTTCTGTGGTTTCAGTTACCCACGGTCAGCTGTGGTCTGAAAATGTTAAATGGAAAATTCCAAAAATAAACAATTCATAAATTTTAAATTGCATGCCATTCTGCATAGTATGATGAAATCTCATGCCATCCTGTTCTATCCCTCCCGTGACAACGATCAGATCAACTGTCAAGGCAACACTTTATTTAATAACGACCCAAAGTGCAAGAAGAGTGATGCTGGCAATTCAGATATTCTTTTACATGCCTAATTTATAAATTAAACATTATCATAGGTATGTCTGTATAGGAAAAAGCATAGTATATACAGGGTTCAGTACTGTCTGCGGTTTCAGGCATCACTGGGGATCTTGGACCGTATCCCCCTCAGACGGGTGGAACTAACTGTATTCACTTTGTTGTGGTACCTGAACTTTTTTTAGTGTTAGCAGATAAATACTTTAAAAAAGTGATTGAAGTACAATTATCCTCACTCTTCACTCCCTGAACACTGATTATAAGCCTGAGTCTTAGTGATGATTGTCTCTCTCTTAAGGGTACAAAGTTTACATTGAATCAAGCAGGTTAAAATGAGATTCTGGATTTTGAAGTTACAGTGACGTCATCTCTTAGCAACTAATCTTAAAGCCAATGTCATGCTTCATTTGAAATTGTTATATTGGCTTTGGTCAATCAATGCTAGGTTTAAAAAATAAGACAGAATGTGTGGGAGGTTCTTGCTCCATTATGATAAATATTGTGACTACTCAAGGATGCTGCTGTGGACGATAGCATGTAGAATTCAATCAGTCTGGCACAGTGCCCACCGCTTTCCAGAATGAGGAGAAAGTTGGCAGTCGGAGGAAGAAAGGCTTTGTGGAGGAAGTGTCATCAGAGCTGACCTTCAGGAACAAGTCCAATGTTGTCACAGGCAACCCTGGGTTAGTTATTACAGAAAGGGCAGAGGAGATCACTGGATCAGAGGTGAAAAGCACAGTGGTCACTCCTGAGGAAGGCAGCATATAAGCTGTCCCAAAGCCAGGAGTCTTCCAGTCTGTCCTGAGCTTAATCCCAGTCTGTGTATAGGGCCTTATCAACCAAGACAGGTGTGTGGGGTGACCGGGAGGTTCTTCTTGGTCCCCTGGCTTTAATCTGATTCAGCATTGAGTCTGACCTTTCTGGGATGAACTGGCTGAGGTTGAGGAAGGGGTGCATCCCAATTCTTTCCAACTGCTGAGGCACCTGAGCCAATGGCTTTGAGTTTTTGACACTGAGGCTCCTCAAGCAGGAGCCTGTTGGAAGTGGGGAACATAGACACAACTCTCCTCTTCTACCCTCCCCTATGTTAGGACATTTTTGCTGCTGATGCTCATCTCCTATCTGCGGCACTAGGGGATGGGATAGTAATTACCCATCTAGATTGTGGTGCAGCTGGACTGAAGTTCTATCTATTCACTTGCCCCAGGGAAAGGCCAAGTCAGTCAGGTCAAGCATCTTCTTATCACACAGAACACACCCACCCTACTGGCCAAGTTCTACTTCTTTTGATGTCAGGGATGCAGACTAGGGCTAATTGGTTCCATTGAAAGAAGATTGAAAAAAAAAAAATCTCTGTTTCTTTAGTCAGGATGGTGCCTCAACATCAACACCCTGGAAAGCGCCATAGCTTATAAACCAAAGTTTGATCTCTTGCTTTTGCTGTATGTCTATTGTGAGTTGGCTGTGGCTGTGTCCCATCTTATCTCTACTCTGGGACTGAGGCTGATGCAGTAGGCCCTAACTAGAACATTGCTATTTCCTGCTGGGGAGTTCAGTGAACCACCTGTTAGCTTTTAAAACTTCTGCTTGGAAGTCATCTAAGGCTCTTCCACTACAATTCCACTGGCCAAGGTCAGTCATATGGCCAAGGCTGCTGTCAGTGGTACAGGGAAAAGATAATCCTCCCCCAGGGAATAGTATGAGATAATTGTGGAAAGTAATACAATCTGCCACATTTGGTCACTGAGGGAGTTATTTCTCAATTTTATTGTAAAATTACCACCTTAACTTACACATACTGGTGGGACGTTTATATGCCATCTTTGAAACAGTGGGAGAATCTGAGTGATAAGTACCACTGCCTGGATGGTTAAAGGTCTTTCAGGTTGCCTGAGTTGAGCAGCAATAGATGCAAAGTTCAAGATGTGATTTAGGTTGGAGGAATGGAGTGGGAGGCAAGCTTGGGGAAGAAGGTGGAGCCTGGGTGTGGAGGGCCTTAGGCACTAGGGGGTTTAGAATTATTCTTTAGGCAGTGAAGTTCCATGGAAGATTTGAGTGATGGGATGCCCCCTCTTCCTAGAAAGATCCCTGAAGGTGTTATTAAGGATTAACTGAAGACCAGGTACCAGTTAGAAACCATCACTAGGAAAGTAATGATGATTTTAGAATTCTTTTGGGAAAAAGGAGATAAGGATGGTTAAAATCCAGAATTTGATTTCAGTTTCAGACATATTTGCCTTTCTTATTTATTTATTACTTACTTATTTTTTAATTTACTTACTTATTTACTTATTTTAATTAAAGTATAGTTGATTTACAATGTTGTGTTAATTTCTGCTGTACAGCAAAGTGTACATATATATACAGTTATACATATCTATATACATGTATTCTTTTTAAAATATTCTTTTCCATTATGGTTTATCGTAGGATATTGAATATAGTTCTCTGGGCTATACTGTAGGACCTTGTATTTTATCCATTCCATATATAATAGCTTACATCTGCTAACCTCAACCTCCCACTCCATCCCTCCCCCAACCCCCTACCTCTTGGCAACCACAAGTATGTTCTCTATGTCTGAGTCTGCTTCTGTTTCATAGATAGGTTCATTTGTGTCATATTTTAGATTCCACATATAAGTGATACCATATGGTATTTGTCTTTCTCTTTCTGACTTACTTCACTTAGTATGATAATCTCTAGTTGTATCCATGTTGCTTCAAATGGCATTATTTCGTTCTTTTTTATGGCTGAGTAGTATTCCATTGTATATATGTACCACATCTTCTTTATCCATTCATCTGTTGATGGACATTTAGGTTATTTCCATGTTTTGGCTATTGTGAATAGTGCTACTATGAACATAGGAGTGCATGTGTCTTTTTGAAGTATAGTTTTGTCTGGATATATGCCCAGGAGTGGGATTGCTGGATCATATGATAATTCTATTTTTAGTTTTCTGAGGAACCTCCATACTGCTTTCCATAGTGGCTGTACCAATGTACCTTCCCACCAACAGTGTAGGAGGGTTCCCTTTTCTCCACACCCTCTCCATCATTTGTTATTTGTAGACTTTTTAATGATGGCCATTCTGACTGGTATGAGGTGGTACCTCACTGTAGTTTTGATTTGCATCTTTCTAATAATTAGCCAAGTTGAGCATCTTTTCATGTGCCTATTGCCCATCCATATTTCTTCTTTGGAGAAATGTCTCTTTAGGCCTATTTTTTTCAATTGGGTTGTCTGTTTTTTTTTGTTGAGTTGTATGACAGACATATCTGCCTTTAAAATATCTGCCTTTGAAGTATTATAGCTGGATGATTCTGGAGAAGTTCCTCTTCCTCTCTAAACCTCAGTTTCCTCCATGTAAGATGGGGATGATAATCGTAGTATTATCTTCCGTGGTTTGTTGTGGGGACTAAATAAAGTAACACGTAAAATGCTTAGCAAAAAGCAGTACACCTAGAAAGCCCTTATACATGGAAAAGCAGAGACTTTAGAATCTATAGGATTTGGTAATTGCATGTGAACAGCAAGGATGAGGGAGGATTTGAAAAAAGTATCAAGGTTTCTAGGCTAGGGAATAGTAGTGCCATTTATCTACACAGGAGTTGGCAATGGTTAAGGGAGAAGAAACACTGAGCCTGACATCCCAGGAGGACAGGTGTGGGGAAGGTTCCCAGCAGGTGCTTAGAAACCTTAGCTTGGCTCAGGAGACAGGACTTGTGCAATGAATCATTTGCTGATTGTGCGGACAGACGATTTCTTGGGGCTCTGCTGCAGAAAGTAATTTTATACATTTGAGCACACCTGTGTACCACCAAGAGCTGGGGGAAGAGACTTTTGTCCAGGCTGAAGATTCATTAGGCCAGTGGTTTCAAACTTGAGTGCATCAGAATTACTGGAGGGCTTCCTAAAGCCCAGTGTTTCTGATTCAGTTAGGTCAAGGGTGGGTGCTGAGAAGAGGCATTTTTAACAAGTTCCTAGGTGGTGGTGGCGCTGATGATCAGGAGACCACACTCTGAGAGCCGCTGCCTGAGGCTGTTGTAGGGCTCCAAAAGGAAGAGCCTCTTTTGTGAGCTGGGGCCTAACAGCTCCCATGTGGAAGAGGCCTTATAACCTGTTTTCCTTGCTCGCATGCTTTCCTCGTCAGTAAGCACTATTTTAACTGATGGCTACTTCTTTCCGAAGCACCATTGCTTTCCAAAGATGCTGAGAAAAGAAATCTCTGGTGTTTCATTTCCAAGCATAGAATGTCCAGGGTTGGGGAAGGAGGGTGGTGTCCAGAACCAAGGAATGGAGGCATCACAATCAAAAAAGCTACAGGCAGGAGCCGAGGCGTGGGGTGAAGCCAAGGGCTTGGGGCTGCTCCTCCAGAAATGGCGTCCAGCTTCACAGGCTTGGTGTGTGTGCGAGAAACAGAAAGCCAGCAGCCTCTTAGTGGCTGGCATGTGAGATATAAGGTAGGGGGGAGGGGCTGGGGGAAGCAATTCAGACTGGTGGCCCCGTCATAGTACAAATTGATTGTAAGTGGATTTTAATTTTTTTATACCAAATGTTCTTCAGGAAAAATGAACATGATTCTATGGCTCAGGGACAGACAGAAAGGCCAATGGAATGGACTTGAGTGCCCAGATACTGACCCAGTATGTATGGAAACTTGAAATGCCATGGAACTAGCACTGATATTAGTGTGGAAAGGATGCCTATTCAATAAATGGTACTGGAACATTTAGCTATTGGGGAAAAAATTAGATACTACAAATTTCTTATTTATACTTTCTACAAGCAAGAATGATAGCCTATATAACCATGATAGAACTACCAAAATCAGAAAATTAGTACTGATACATTACTATCATCTAATTCTCAGACCCCCATTCAAGTTTCATTAATTGTCCCCAAAATGTCCTTTATAGCAAAAGTATATGGTTCTGAATCACACGTTGCATTTAGTTGTGTCTCTTTAGTTTTCATCAATCTGGAACAATTCCACAGTCTTTTCTTGACTTTCATAATCTTGACTCTTTTGAAAATTATAGGCAAGTCATTGGTAGAATAATCAATTAGGGTTCCTTGATGTCTCCTTATGATTTGATTCAGGTTGAGGTTTTTTGGTAGGAATATTGCAGAAGTGATGCTGTGTCCTTCCTGACTTATAAGATGTTAGGAAAAAAAAATCCTATAAAAATACCTACCAAATGATTATTCCATTTACATAATGTTAAAAAAAACCCTACAAACTAAATATTTTTAGAGATACATATGTATCTAGTAATGCTATAAAGAAAATCAAGGGAATGATAACACAAATTCAAGAGTCAGGATAAACAAATTCAGAATAATGATAAAATCTAGGGAAGAGGGAGAGGAATGTGTTTGAGAAGAAATTTATAAAGACTTCATCTGTCTGTTATTTTATTCTTTATACCTTACACATAAATTGCAAATCTTCTTTGTTTGCATGAAATATTTTGTAATATTTAAGAAAAATTTATTTCAGACCCTCATTTCTCTGATTTTGCAGTGGGATAATGGAAATTTCTCCTGGTCATTGAGCTAGCATTTGGAAACCATGTCCTTGCTCACAATGATGGTGCAGAATGATAGTCTTTATGTATACCTGTTGCCCAGCCTAATTATTAATAGCGCTTTCAAAAGTATTCCAGTTTGGAGGATAAATTATATTAAGTTCTACCTACATGTATATGGCACCTTCATTTGCAAGGGTTCAGAGTGCTTAAAGAACTATTTCCTCCTTTCAGACCTCATTCATTTTATAGATGATGGGAAAGCATCCCTGAAAGAATCAAAGATTGAACTTGGTCCTGCAGTTGGCCAGTCCCAAAGCTGGAACAGGGCAAGGGTCTGGAGAGGCCGGGTCACAGGAGCAGCACTTATATTTCTATAGGCAAATCCATGTGGAAAGCCAAATTATTATTGGAAGATTGATTGGAAACTATGCAATAAGATCAATTGGAGTTAGTTGGAATTAGCGCTATCAGTGTTTGGCAAACTGATAAAATCCCATTAGTCTTTGTCTCTCTAAACTGAGAAGTCTTGATTTTTCTCTCTTTCTTCCCTATCCAGAAACTTCAAATAATTATTTAGTGTTCTTTTGCCCCATTGTTTCAATTCCTAATATGCCTTCTTTGGCACAATAAAGAGTAGCTTCTTCTACCCTTTATTGTTACTGTCATCATCACTACTATTGTCATTGTCATTATCGCACACACACTCTGGTTTCCAACATCCTCATTAAATATACAAAAGCATTCACTCTAGTTTCAGCCCCAGCAATTGAACCAGGTTAATTTCCTTAATAAACCTCCAATGACTCCTGAGTTCCATATTGACTAGCATAGTTCATGTACTGAGTTATCGCACTGTGGTTTTAATTTGTATTTCTTTATGATGTTGTACACTTTCTGGGACATAATAGAAAATTCAGATATTATTTTACAGGTATAATTTAAATTCTTTCTCCCTAAATATGTAACTGAACACTTTTTCTCCCTGATCTTTTATCAAGGTTCTCGTCCATTCATCTATCATTGAGGGACCACTCTGTGGTTTGCCCTGATCAGATTATCATTTAATAACCTGAAAAGTCTTCTGAAAACTGGAGGTTTCGTGAGTGTTTCTTTTTTTTTTTTTCGTGGTACGCGGGCCTCTCACTGCTGTGGCCTCTCCCGTTGCGGAGCACAGGCTCCGGACGTGCAGGCTCAGTGGCCATGGCTCAGGGGCCCAGCCTCTCTGCGGCATGTGGGATCTTCCCGGACCGGGGCACAAACCCGTGTCCCCTGCATCGGCAGGAGGACTCTCAACCACTGCGCCACCAGGGAAGCCCTCGTGAGTGTTTCATACTCTACATTTAATTTTTAAAATTTAAATGAGTGCTCCCTAGAAACTTTATTGTGGTTCCTTCTCCATTGAAAGATCAATTTACTTATCCCTAGCCTTTGTTTTCTGTCTTAAACCCGTGTTCTCTTCATGACAGTATTTTCCAATCTCCAACCAAATCCCTAAAAATACAGTTTTTAGGAGTGAGGGGTGTGTGTGCGTGTGTGTGTGTGTGTGTGTGTGTGTATGCGTGTGTCTGTGTGTGATTACATCAAAAGTTTGGGAAAATGCAGATGATGAACTTAGCGACGTCAGGTTTACATCCTTAACTCCTTGCTTGATGAAACCAATCACATTTTGGTTCAAGTTTCAGCCAAATTCCACTCTGAGTGATGTGATGACTGTAAGTGAGGGAAAGTCCTTTCTGCTCTTTTACTGCATTTCAGCATTTTGGAGGAAAAAGAAGGGAGGTTGACAGGCAAAGTTGTTAAATGTTAAACCAAAACCTGAAAAAGTCATTGAATACAAAATAATTCAAACTCCAAATGAGAGAGTTCAGGAGGGACTTAGAACGAAAGGGGAAAAATGTTAAACCAGCAGTAATTGAGGGAAAGGTCAAAAGGAGGATGGAAGTCTCCCTGTCCAGAAGAAAGGGCTACTCTGTCTTGATTGCCTCCCCCACTCCTCCTTTTTTAAATTAGAGATGAGGAAGGTGACAAACTCTAGAGAAGATAGATGGAGGGAGATCAAGAAACTCTGGCTGAGCAAGCGTTGCAGGGGCGGAGGGTGAGAGGCCCCACCTCATGCTTAAAAGGATCTGAGAACTGGGAGAAGAGCTGCCAGCAGCAGGAGTACGAATTAAGGAGGGTGACCTTACAGAAATAGAAAAAAATGACCTATCTCTGAGATCTAGAGGGAAAGGAGGACGATGTTAACTAGTTAGGAAAAAAATAATTACATATTGGAGCGTGAAAAGACTTTAGAGGTCATGGAAACCAAACCCTGCATTTTACAGATGTGCCAATAGCTGAGAAGAATGAGCCATCAGAGTCCAAACTGGTGCGCCACAGTATAGTATGTTTGCATTTGAACTAATAAAAAATAATGCCCCCCAATCTTCAAAGAAGTTGTATGCTCCTAGAAGATACACTCTTCTGACCTTGGGGCTTCTGGTAACCCTTAGCACCATCATACCCTGGTTTGAGAAGCACCAGATTAATCCACTTGCCTAAGAATTACAGCTTGTTTCATGAGATGATTTAAAATTGTATTTTTAAATATCTGGAAAGCAGTATCATCATCGTATTTGGTGCTTAAGCAATACTTCCGTATGTTTTGATTATTCCAATACATAGGTAGGGTATTTGAGCAGTGTTGTGGTTCAGGTTTGGTGCTGTACACTTGGTGGCTGCGTGGATCGGGGCCAAGGAAGAAAAGTGGCTTGATTCCTGTCACCTTCATACCCAGCCTGGGCCTGGCTCAGGCTGCTAGGACAGCCTCTAGTGGTCTTCCCGCCTCCTGTTTTGCCCCTCCCAACCTATCTTCTGTGCCAGTCTTTAGAATGACTTTTCTAAGATGCAAATCTGAACATACCACTCTTGGGGGCAACTCACAGGCCACAGGTTAAATTCCAAACTCCTAAACCTCCAGATCCTCCCCTCTGTCATCCCCTCACTTGTGGTTCCCCTCCTAACACTGTGCATTCAAGCTTTTATTACTTTTAGCTCATCAGGCCAGCCTCAGGCAGCTGTATCTTTGCTAGCATTTCTCCTCCGCCTAAGATGTCCTTTTCCCCTTCCTCCTCTACCTGGACAATGTGTACTCATTGCTCAAGACTCAAAACAACACTTTCCTTGCACTCGGTTAAAATGGACCCTCCCTCCGATAGTGTCTCACTCCTTCCAGGACGTACATTTATCATAACACCTCTTAATGCACTTGTTTGTATACATATCCATGTTAGAGAAAAGCAGTGGTTTTCAAACTTTAAAGTGCACAGTCCACATAAGGATCATCTAAGGAATTTCTTTAAAATGCAGAAATTTCTTGTCCTCCTCTTTAGAGATTCTGACTCTAATTCAGGAGGCCATCAGAGGGGTTCATGAGCATCTCTGGGCCTAAGGAGAGCGTCCTCTAAATCAGAATAGTCTTCACCTGCCTGAAGCACCATTTTTCCAAGGGCAGAGGACACTGCTGATTTGTTCCACCTGCTTCTCCGCAATCATTAACTCACAAGAGTATCAACCTGAGAGATCCCGACACCCGCTTCCTCCCCTCCCACTCTCTTGGGGGTGAAATATGCAAAACTCATTTATATTCCCACAAGTAGGTGAGAATAACATTCTGGGCCATCACCATTCAATAATGGAAGCTTTGTGCAAAGTAGTGACAGGTGAGAGGAATGATTTCATTTTTCACTTTGACAATTGGGTGAAGCAGATTCCTGGCAGTTCTGCAAAGGTTTTGTGCCCACATAGTTACCCAAGGGATCTGCTTAGCAACCAAGAGATGCTGCAAGGAGAGGAAAAGCAGATTCTTCTCTCAGTGGCATCTTGTAACTGAGATGCGGAAGCACAAAGAGAAGAGGCACCTCTGACCTAGGGTTCCCGCTTGCTCGCTGGTCTCCAGAGAGGCCTGCCCTGAATGCCCTGGTCCCTGTCCCCTCCCTAGAGCCCACGCAGAACTCACTGTGCGGGAAGCATCATTCCCTAAGGGGCTTGGCTATGCTTAACTGGATTTCTTCTTTGCTCAATGATCTTATCTGACTATAAAATTCAGCCTGTTTGTTGGAGGTTTTGAGAGAGTTCAGTATAGCACCCGTCTTCCATGCTTGGGTTTCGAACTGAGAAATAAGACAAAAAAGTAGGCAAAAGACAAAAAAATATGACCAGTTCACTGATAAAGTTGATATTAGAGAATGGGGCTTATATCTGCAGGCAAGTGGGCTTCCTAATATTGACTCCCAGAGCTGAACTGAATCCCCAAATGACAGCCCCTCCAACCTTCCTCCCAAGAGCTGGGGCGATCTAGAGGATGTGCTCTGGGCTGGTAGGTGGGTTCCATGAAGGAAGGGGATTGGCAGGAGCTGGGAAGTTCAGTGTCTCTTCTAAACCCACCAATCTGGTGACTCCTGTGGTCTCCCTGAATGGAGGGAGTCGGGGCAGGGAGAAACCGCAGTGGTACTTGCCTTCACATGGCAGAAAACATCAGACATGGGTCCAGGCATTCCTACAGCCCAATTATGTTTACTGTTAAAGATTTGGAAATTACAGAAAAGTATAAAGAATAAAATAAAAATCAGCCGTAATCCCAGAGATATATTTCTTCTATTCTAAGGCACATATTTCTCACTTTCTAATGTTCCTTAAATTGGGATGTATTTTACAGTTGATATATGTTTAGTGTCCTATTATTGTTTCTCCCTAAAAGACTTTTGTTAAGCCTCTGGTGCCTCATTCAGTTGTTAGTATCTTCAAAATGAGGAAATATGGCCAATTTTTGTTGTTTTTTAAAGATAGGGATTATACTGGAGCATCTTCCTGTGTCGATAGGTAGTGAGAATCTGATGGATAATGACTGCAAAATAGTCCATCATCTGAATGTACTAGAACGTATTTAACTAAGCTCTACCCCTTGGCAGTTAAGTTGTGGGGGTTTTTGGTTTGCTCTGTTTTTGTAGGATTGTAGATAATGTTGTGATAGACTTCCTGTACCTAAGTTTTTGCTCCAAATATGATTTTTCACCCCTTAAGGGATGGTCCACAAATTCAGGATATTAACTTTTTAAAAGCATTGGTTTCCTGTGATCGTATTGTCCTTCAAAAAGGTTCTCCAGCTTAGCCTTCATCAGTATTGTCAGAGCGCTCATCCTTCAGCATAGCCAGTGGCGTTGAATATTATAGGTCACTGTCATCAGGTGGAGGGTCTTTTTCTGAATTTGAAGGTTGTCAGTCCTCAGTGCTTCTCCTGGCACTCTTCCTCCTCCCTCTTTCCCTCCCTCCCTCCCAGTCCAGCCCAGAGTCTCCTGGGAGAAGCAGAACAAGTACAGAGAATGAGGATGAGCCCATGCAGGCTCCCTGTTGCCACAGACCTTTGCTGCCACACCCCACCTAGTACCTGGGGGAGAGAGGCACCCCTGAATGGCCTCGGGCATCCACAGCTCCCTTCCCCTCTGTCCACACTCACAGCTCCGGTGGCAAGGTGGCACCACGGCCAAGCACTGCCCAGGGAGCTGGTGGGCCACGCGCTGTCCTAATGCCTAGAGCACGCTGCTTGAGGCTCCTCCCTGCACCTCCTTCTCTCCTCTCTCTACCCCAGGGCTCAGGATTGGAGGAACCTTGAGCTTCCTCTGGAGGCCAGGAAGCACCACTGATGTGGAGGTCTCCGTCTAGCCATCCCAGAGGCAGCAAGGGACGCCTGTGGCCTGGGTTTGATGCCATGCAGCACATTTTAATAAGCATCCGCCGTAGGAAAGGCAGTATTAAGTGCGGTAGGAAAGACAAGGTTTTATTTCTGTCGAGAGCTTTTTATGGCACCAGTTCCACGGATCCCCACCCCACCCCGACCCATCTGCTCGCTCCTTGGGTACAGGCAGGAGACTTCTCTGGGTACAGAACTACAGAAAGCAGCAGATTGGACTGTGGCGAATGCAAGCCTGGCATGTTTCCTGGGGGAAAAAAACCATTTTCTTTCGGCTCTTGGTTCCCCAGAGAATAATGTACCCAAACAAAGTGGATCCTGTCACTATTCCTCAACAGGACAGTTTTTACCCAGGTTAAGTAGAGAATTCCACAGCCTAAAGTTGGGCCTAAATATACCGAAATCACACTGAATTCTTTACCTGCTTCTCCACCTGATTCTCTTATTTGATACTCAGAGACTTTAGGTCCAGCTTTTTAGAGTGGAATTTGGTTGGACTTTTCCTGGTAAGACGGTTCATCAGATCTGGTGGGCCAAACTCCTCCAAGCTACGACAGTTTCTGTTTAGACACTTTCTGGAATTAAGGGGCTCACAGGCTCTCTGAGCCATGCCTTCTACACTGGGGTAGCTCACCAGTAACAGAGCCAGCGGAGCATTCTCAAGGGGCACCACCAGGGACGGCACCATCAGGAACAGGAGTGAAGGGCAGTTGGGATGGCCAATCTCTGTCAGGGAAGGTGTAAGGAAGATACCCTTCACCAAAGAGGCGGGAACGTAGTTTGCAGAGTATGCAGTAGTGGGGCAGACCCCATCTTGGGAAGACGGCCCCGCTTGGGGACTCCTCCAAAGGGACTCAAAGGGGATTTGGAGGCAAATTACATAGCGTCAGCATCTCATCAATCCAGTGGGGCTCTGAGAGTTGAGCCAGGCATCCTGGGCACGCTGCTGTCTGCTCATCTCCTCTGAATGGCATCCTTTTCCCCACGGCAGAGCGGAGAAGAGTGGGGAAGCTTAGAGTAGGACACACAGATCACAGGCAGGCCCCGAAGATCCTCAGAGCACAGGAGAGGCAGAAATGGATGGAGGCCCACAGGATTATTTTCCCTAAGGTTCCATGTGTACAATGAGGTTTACTGCCTGGGGGCTGGTGGGCTTTAACATTTAGAGCTCTCCAGCTGGTTGAGGAGAGGGTCTTTGTCAAACAGCGCTGAACTGGGGCGGTTCCTCTGTTCAGAGAAGAGAGGGGAGCCTTCAGGGGCAGCAGGAGTGACCGTGACCTCCAACCTGTCTATGGGGAGCTCCCCACTGTTCACATTATTATGGGGGCTACAACTTCACTGACCATTTGGAAAACAAATCATGTAAAATAAAAAATGTATATATATACACACATATATGTGCATATACACATACATATATATACATATTATATATATGAAGAACAGAAAGGTTATGACCTTTCTGAAGATTTAATTTCAAAAAACAAAGGAAGACTGAAATATTAAGATGGGCTTAAAATCAAACATATTAAACACAAAGTTATGTCAAAATAAGTTTAAAAATAAGCACTTTGAAATTTCAAAATACATAAAGAAGAAATAATTAAAATAAATTGGGTTTTAAAATGAGAGAAATAAAAGTCTTCAAGTTCAAAAAATAAGATGTAAGAAAGTTTGTGTCTAGGAAATTGGAAGAAAAGTTATTCTGATAAAAGAATATTAGGGTTTTTTTTCCAAAAGAGACACTCCAACTAGACGAGATTTAAAATAAGACAAATGGCTGAACTCCAACAGGGGATTAAAAACATAAAAAATGAAGTGATACATGATTAAAATCAAACCCAAAAGCCATGAGGTGAGAAGTTTAAAACATGTTAGTAAGTGAAGCTAATGATAACATGGGATTTGTAAACACTGTATAAAATTAAAATATACATATGTAGGATAGAGTGAAAATGAAGAGTTTTAAAATTTAGAGTTGGGTGAAAGACAAAGGGGGTGAGGAAGACGCAGGTCAGCTGTGTGGACACAGCGTCTCCCTGGAAGTGGCCAGCACCTCAAGGGGTGCCATTTATTTTGGGGGGTGAAGAGCCAGGTGACAGGAAGTCAAGAGCCCCTCTTTCCCTCCTTGTCCCGGACGTTGCCCCACAGGCCTGGATTGTGCTGACCCTGCTCCTTGGTTCACCCTCCCTATGCGAGAGGCCCTGAAGGAAAGGAACGTTCTAGAGCCCTCGATCTTGCTGGGCTGTGCTCCCAACCCTCAACCCCACTCTCCCAGGAAAAGAAGACATGGAAATGGGTGAAAAGAGAATGCAGATTGAGGGTAAAATGTCTAGAACTGTGAACTGTTCACTGACACCTCCTTTTGATGTCTTCTGCACCAGAACATAAATACCAGTGGCAGGAAGTTCATCTTCTGTGAAGTTGCTAAAGCTGCCCCATATGTAATTATATATTCTTACTGTATTGGCTCAAAATTGTGCAGAATAAAGTGTAACCTAAAGCGAAACCAAAAATAGTTACTTGGTTTCCTTTGCCAAATTTCCTTGAAAAATATAAATGCCTGAGAGTTTAAAGTTAGGTAGTCAGCTAACGAGTATTCGTTGAGCATCCTGTGTTTGGAGGCCTGCAAGCCTCCCTAGACGCAGTGAGGCCAGACCCCCTTGGCCTCGCTGTGCCCCAGAAGGGCACAAGGCCTGATCTGGGCTAGTTGTTGTTACTGGTAGCCTTACCTGCTCCTCCAGGGTCTCTTCTTGGCCCACTACTAAGACACCCAGGTGTTTTCTTTCTTTTTTTTTTCCCCTTCTCTTTGAAAACATATTTTTCTGCAAACAGGTGAGCATTTTGTAAAAGTGCTGTGCTTTGTTTTACTTCCTTCACTGGCTTTCTTCTGCCTCAGATCACACTGAGGGTCTGACCACACTGCCTGAGCAGGGAAGGATCCTTTGTAAGAGCTGAGATCACATTTTAAAATTAATTTCAGACTTTTGTGTTTCTGTTTATGACTTTGTAACCCAGTTTCCCCAAGCCTACTGGTAACAGAGAAATCCTATGAACCATAATAACACAATAACAGCCTAATAAATGCACCTCCAAGTCATCCATATTTTCGGGGGGCAATTGGTGGTGGTGCATGGGAGGGCCATGGACCAAGAGAAGACCAAGAGAGGACAGAGGGGGTGAAAGCCTGCCGCTGTAGCATCCTAGCATGGCCTACCTCCCCTAAAGACTCCCCTAATACACACACACACACAAAACGAATCCCCTAAACTGTGTCACATATCTAAATATTTAACTTCAGATTTAAATTAATTTAAATGAAATAAATTTAAAAATTCACTTCCTCTCTTGCACTAGGCACATTTCAAGAGCTCATGAGCCAGATGTGGCTAGTGGCCACTCTACAGACCAATGCAGATATAGAATGTTCCCATCATCAGGCAAAGCCAAGCCAACCCTACTGTGTGTCTACTCAGAACACTGCTCACGAGCCTGGCTTCACAGGGCTCGTCCTTTCTGGTGGGAGTTAGTCACAAACAGTATTAATAGAAACTCAGTTCTGATGCCCTCCCTTACCTTCACCTGTGCCGAAAGAGGGAACCAGCCTGGGGGAAAGAATGTCAGAAGATACACAATTTCAAGAGCTGAAATTATTCTTCTTCAATGTGAAAGTGACAGAAAGAACAGATGGCACTTTTAAAAAAAATGAAAATCTGAGATCAAAGAGAAGGAAAGAGTCAAGCGTGAGTCTTCGGGCTGCTGTGGATTCTTCCCTGACCACCCCCCACCCCCCAGCCAACCCAATAGGATCATTGTTGTTTCTGTGAAGCTCTTCGTTTCAAGATGTGGGTTGCAGAGAGAACTCTTACTTTTATATTCAACTGAAAAGAAGATACTTGCTTTTACCCAGACTTCTTACGATACTATGATTTCCCATCCTGCCTGCCTGCTGGCTGTTTTGTGTATGAGGCAGAACAGATAAGCTTTGACCTTGGAGCTGCTCCGTGGGATTTTCCGCAGATGGTTCTCAATAATAAGGTGTTTGCTCATTTGTTTCTAGGTTCTTTTATTTCAAAATAAAAGTGCAACCAAATTGACCCATGGAGAGAAAACAGATTAGGCAGAAAATAGCATCCCTTGGAATTTCTTATGTAACCCAGTCTGATTCCACCTGTGAAATTGTCCCACCAGGATGCTGGCAATAATGGAACAGGGCAGGCCAAGGGGAGGTCAAGCAGAGACCTTGGTTCTGGGCAGGCACATGCAAGGGCCAGGAAAGTCAGCTGAGGCTGAGAGGATGGGCAAGGGCCATGGGTTTAGAGTGAGAGGCCAGAGTCCTGGAGGTCAGTGAGAGGGTGAGCCCCGTCTCTTCTAGCAGGCGACCCAGAGCTGGGCTCAGGCCATTCCCAACCAGCCTGGTAGAGGCAAAGAACAAAGTGGAATCCGGGCATGCTAGAGCTGAAGGGACTCTTGGTATCCTCTTCCGGTGTTCCCCCAGAGAACTTGAACATAAGAAGCACCTTGTGTGCAGGTTGAGCACACAGCCCTGGGACTTGCACATACCTCCTGAAGTCTGGTCCCCTAGGTATCTGGTAAGCACCTCTGGAGACACCGATCTCAGAAAGTCAGGGCAACACTCATCTCTCCATCCAGTGGTTTTTGAGCTGAGCCCCACAGAGCCCCGAGGTCTCTCAACACTTCTTTGGAGCTACAGAAGGATGCAGTCAAATGAAGGGGAAGGATTGAGTGGGTGAAACTCAAGACCTCGCCACCCACTACAATCTGATAATGGTGAATAGTAGTCACAAGTGCTTAACCAACCCTTCTATGGGAAGCGCTGTACATGCACTATCTCAACACTCCCTGTAATCACTCTATGAAGTAGGTGTTATTATAATTCCTATGTTATGGATGAGAAGACTAGGGCTTGGCAGATAAACAACTTGCTCAAGGTCACACAACTAGTAAGTGACAGAGCTGAAACGTGAATGATAAAACTCCTCACCATCACATGACACCAATCTTGAAGAAGCTCTGTTTGCATTTGTTTTATGTGTTATTGGGTGTCTTATAGTATTTAGTCTATAAAATGGGTTCCACTGCTCATACAGGTGTGAAAATACATCTCTAGTCTGATCCCTACCTTTTATACAAGAAGAATCAAAGGCCCAGAGAGGTGACTTTGCTGTCACAAGGTCACAAAATGAGGACACCAAGTTTGGTGATCTGTCCTGAACAAGGCTGGTGGTTTCCCTGAGGGAAGAGCTCTGAACTCAGCTCTGCCCCAAGCCAGCAGTGTGCCCTTGGCCAGTAGGGTCTGCCACCTTTCCACATGCAGACTGGAGGGCTGTTGCTTGATTTCCTAGGGCTGGCCGACAGCATCTGGTGAGAAAGAGTTATAGCCCCCGCGGGGGGCTGGATCCAATACTAGGGACATTTAGCCAAAGGGGAAAACAAAGGTCACGGTTTATAGTGATTACATTTCTCATCTTCTTACGAGGACCATGGCTCCTCTGTTTGCCTGCCCATCGCCCCTACAACTGCAGCAGAATCTGACCCTCTTTCATTTCTGTTCTAATTAATGTCTATGTGGATTGGGGGCTTCCTGAAAGGATGAAATATTTTCTTCTAGCGGCGGCTGTATTTCAGGTGCTGGTGACTTATTTCTTCTTCCCTGGAGCTGGTTCATCAATCACCCGGAGATGTTTTGCAACGGAAGAGCAAATGCATTTCTCAGAGCAGCAGCCTCCACCCTTGTCCCTAAGCCAAAGTCAGGCCATCAGGAAAGGGCTTGGGAAACAGCCAGCCCCTGTCAAAACACGCCATCTGGGAAGTAGATGAGCTGCCTTGTGCTCCCCCTGGGGACTGGACATACCACAAGATGCCTGCAAGGCCTGCTCCTGGAACGTTTGGGTGTCTGTTTGCTTACCGTCCCTCTGAGGGCGAGAAGGGTTTTCAAAGCTGCACACTCTTTGCTTGGGGAAACCAGCTGAGCCTCCAAGCTAATTTACTTGATTGAATGTCCAAGACCCAGTGTTTTTTCCAGGGCTGCTGGCAAAACTATCTTTCCATGTTGAGAAATCAGTCTTCCTCACTTGGCTGAAATGGCTTTTCAACATGTACATTTGAGAGAGGCCTTCATTCTGTAGGATATTCTTGAATCATGTGCCTCCGGACAATGCTGTCTCTCGGAAGGGCTTAGATTAGATGGGATCTTGACTCCACTTATGGCTTCCTTGTCCTCTCAGGATTCTAAAGAGGGAGGTTCGACCAGGTAGCCTTTCAGCATTTCTTTTCATCACCTAACACATGGATCGCACACAACTTCTGCTTGTATTATCCAAAGTGGTAATATCCCTGATATATCTTGGCAGAAAGTCCCACACTAAGCAAACCTGCCCAAGGAAACCTGACATTTACGGAGTCCCCACTGCAATGCCACCTGTCCATAGGAAAGTCTGGGAAGACAGCTGAGTAGATAAAATGAGGGTGGGAGAACAGGGTGAATTTGGAAGGGAACAGCTGTGGGGCAGGCAAATTTTGACCTTTACCCTCTTAGGGTTCTTTTTGGCTGGGCCTACGAATTAAACGGACAGAAGGCAGATCAACGGGAGAACAACATACACATTTATTTAATACGAGTTTTATGTGACATGGGAGCCCTCATAAGGAAAAGAAGACCCAAGAAATGGTGCAGCCTACTTGCTTTTATATGAGGTTGAACAAAGAGAGGCAATTGTAAAGTGACTAAACTATGTGGGGAGTCAAAAGGAAGATAGGAATTCTTTGAACGAGGTCTGTTCGCATAGAGTTCTCTCGATCTGAGCTTATCCTTGGTGATATGAATGTTACTTTCCTTCTGGTATAGGGAAGACATCTTTCTTTTTTTATTATTTATTTTTTTATTTTATTAAAGTGTAGTTGATTTACAATGTCATGTTAGTTTCAGGTGTACAGCAAAGCGATTCAGTTATGCATATCTATTCATTTTCACATTCTTTTCCCTTATAGGTTATCACAAACTGTTGAGCAGCGTTCCTGTGCTATACCAGTAGGTCCTTGTTGGTTATCTATTTTGCATGTAGTAGTGCGTATCTGTTAATCCCAAGCTCCTAATTTATCCTTCACCTCCTTTCCCCTTTGGTAGCCGTACATTTGTTTTCTATGGTGAAGACATCTTTCACGTGGGAATTTCATCTCCAGCTTCTAAGAAAAAGAAGGACGGTCAGAGTGTTTTTCTTGTACTTGTTGTTTTTCAAGTGCCTTTACCTCAAAATAGTCAATGTGCCAGAGTGGCCTGTTTGGGGGTGGCATATTCTGAGCTCCTTCCCAATGCGGCGTGAAGAGAGGCAGTGTAGGGGGGTAGTTAAGAGTGTTAGGCTTCTGACCAACCTGGGTGTGCATCCTGGCTCTGCCATCAACCAGCTGTGTCTCTGTGAGTAGGTTCTTTCCTCTCTTCTTGGCAGCTTTATCTGAACAGAGAACGTCTTCATGGAGTTGCTAGAATGAAATGAGTTCATGGGTATAAAACATCTAGCACTGTGCCTGGCGCATAGTGTGTGCTCAATAAATGTCAGCTGTTATTATTCACTCCTTCTTGGGGAATACCAGCGAACCCCCTGGCTTAGCATGGGGACTTGGTGGTGAGGTCTGGACTCATCCCTGACTGTGGTTTCTCGACCACTTGGGCCGCCATGTTTTTCCCGGGAGTTGGCAAGTGGAGTGGGCTTCCCCAACCTGCCATGAGACATTGGGGCCAGCTTCCTCAAAGCAAGGAGGCTAGAAGGCAGGTGATTTACTCAGAGGTAATTTACTCAGTGCTCCTCAGTCTCTTGCCAACTCTGCCATTTCAGAAGGGCTTTTTCGGTTAATTAAAGAGAGGAGAGACCCATTACATTCAGCTCTGCCTTGTGGAAAGAAGACTTAGTGGTGTCTTTACAAGCTTTGCTCTTCCCAGCACCCTCCTCCCTGCCCTCCCCCAAGGCCCCAAGGCAGATCTCTTTTTCAATCTCCTCGAAGGATGAATGACTCTCAGATAAATACACAAACGGCAAGGATAATTACATCTGGCAGGCGCTTGAAGCAAAGCCCTGGACTATTACTGCCCTTATACCCTCACGGGTCCCTCATTCCTGGCCTGTGCAGAGTCCTTGAGCAGAAAGAAATAACAAACACTCCTGGCGCCATGGTGAGCTGCAGTCAACCATGTTTATGAGCTGCAGGGAAGGTTCCCCAGCCAGCATCTCCAGGGCTGTCCTTTGGGTTGAGGCAGCTCTCTAATAAAAGACCATTTTCGTAATCAGTGTTCAGTGAAAACGTACTGTTTTCACTTATAGAAACAGTGAAGCCACCTGCTATTTAAAGACACCCCCCAACTCTTCTGCCTCACCCCAGGGCGGAGTCTTCCAGCTCACTCCCTCAGCCAGCTGTGTCTTGTCAGGGTTCCAGTCTCCTCCCTCGGAAGCATAAATCTCTCTGACCATCCATCCCAGGAGCTTTGCTTTCTTATACTTGGTCTGGGGTCTGGGATTATGGCCTCGCCCACAAAGACAGCTTCACCGAGAGCGGTCAGCTAGGGAGGCACTAGGTGTACCTTAGCAAGTGAAGAGTGAATGCACAGTGACTCTCCTTCTGCATCTCAACTCACTGATTCACTCCCCACCCGATCCCACACACCTCCGCTGAGTCAGGCACTGACAAGTGAGAGGGCGGAGAGGAGAGAGGAAGGGAAGAAGATGCTGCTGCAGAGACAGGAGCACAGGAACCCAGAGTGAAAGGAAGAAAGCAAAACAAAGAGAGAAATGCCGCAACCTCCATTAGCCAGCTGGCCTGGGGAATGGCACATTTTGGTTAATGGAAGTTTCTAGTTAAATACAAATGGAGCCAAAATCGTTCTGTCTTAACCCTAAATTTAGAAAAGCTTTCTACAGAGTGTTAGTTCACTTTCTTATCTCCATTACAGATGGGGAACATGGGAATCTTACAGCACCTGAAAGGGCAGCAGCCTGGACATGAACACCAATTGCACGCTGGAGAGTCTGTGGAAGGAGGCGTCCCAGCCTGGGTGAAATATACGTAGAACCCCCATGTTTATCCTGAAAGCAAAATCTCTGCTTATAAACTTCCTTTTTCATGTTTTTGACTTATCTTAATCATGGATTGCTGAGAATTTGTGTTTGAGTTTAACTACATAATACGCTCTTATTCATCCTCCAAATCTCAACTTGACTGTCAACTCCTCTGTGAAGCCTTTCTGATTACTCCTTCCTCTCTCCCCTCCGGCCCTCCCAGTTAATCCCTCTTTGCTGAGCATACTGTGTTTAAATACTTTATTAACATGAATGCAATGGGCAGGAGATTGAGGGAGGGCTTCATCTATGACCGTGCTTGTTAAGGAGCTGAACTCCAAGTCTTTGCCTTGTGATGGTAATAAACCCCAATTACATGTGAATTCCCAGAAGGCATAAAACATGTCCAGTTTTCCTGTTATACACCCAGCTCATGGCCATAAACAAGGGAGGGAAGGAAGAAAGAGAAATTCTATAAACAGATAAGAGGAGAGGGAAAGAAATCATTTATAGGCTTGGTGTTTTTATCTTAATTCTGAGACTTATTCCATGTCTGTTTCCCTCTGATTTGTAAAACAAAGTGCCTTGCACAATGTTTCTGAGTTCTGAAACAACTCAGAGAGGTGATATTTCTTTTTCCATAAACCAGTCCATTCTCAGAATGCACAGTAGGGGATCAGGGTGGGGCGGGAGTTCGGGGACAAAAATCATGCATCTGTTATTAAGAGCCAAATAGACACAATGCCAGATCTGTGGAGGTTGACGCTCAGGATAGGTTGGAGACCAACCAAGAGATAGATGGTCAGCTGCACTCTACATTTGCCGTGTCTGTCTTCCGTGGGCCATGATAGAAAATCACCGCAATAGTCCTCTTGGTCCACAACCTGTGGCTGAGAACGGAAAATCGGGAGTAAAGAAAAACAGGGCAGGACATTGTGTCCAGTTCCACAGGCCTGGTTGTGCCACGTCTCTGGGCTCGGAGGCAGCTGCCTGGCCATTGGTCCTGCAGCTGCTCACTGGAGGGCGGTGGACGAGCAGGCGGGGCTGATACCTGGGGATTAGCTCCATCAGCCCTGAGCTCAGCAGAAACCCGCATCCTTCTCTTCCCTGGGCCCCCAGCTGGTCCTGGCAACCTTATGTCTGTTGGCCGTGACATCAAGTCTAATTTAAGCGAGGGGCCTGGTGATCCTCTTAACAGCCCTCTGAGAAGGCCTGCATGTTGGTTACAAACCAAGCAGCCGGGCTTCCCTGGTGGCGCAGTGGTTGAGAGTCCTCCTGCCGATGCAGGGGATATGGGTTCGCGCCCCGATCTAGGAAGATCCCACATGCTGCAGAGCGGCTGGGCCTGTGAGCCATGGTCGCTGAGCCTGCGCGTCCGGAGCCTGTGCTCCGCAACGGGAGAGGCCACAACAGTGAGAGGCCCGCGTACTGCAAAAAAAACAAAAACAAAAACCAAGCAGCCAATAGCCCTCTTACACTGGGGGTTTTACGGACAAGGGAATGCGTGGTGAAGTTCTGTTCTAGAGGTGGTAACAGTGTCCGCTAGGATTCCCAAGGTAGACAATGTGTCTGCCAGCTTGGCAGACACACTGCCCACTGTGGCTGTGTGCATCAGCTGTGTATGCAGAGCTCTACCCACGGGATGAAACAGGACGCGCACAGCACGTTCCCTCAGCGTGTCCGGCCTCCTCTGGCTTCCAGCGGGCGGGGCCTGTCCTTACTTCTTCCATATTCTCAGCGTCTGGAACCTGACAAAGGGTTGGTGCTCAACAGATGCTCCCTGGGGGAATATAATAGGTCTATTTTCAGAATTCAGTTATGACTGGATCACGGCTGGCCCGTTGTGTCTTTGCTTCTTTATAGGGATGAGCTCATAGAATGTCCCGCAATCCCCAGCAGCTCACCTGTTGCTCAGCTGCCACCACCTGGACAGGAAGGCGGGCCACTCCCATGCCAGCAAGACAGAGCACCCAGGGTCCTGCCCCAGGCCCATTCCTTCCTCCCTCTTTCTTCGCTTCCTTCCTCCCTCCCTCCCTCTTTCCCATCTGGCAGAGTGACCAATTGTTCGGTTTGCCCAAGTCTGAGGGATTTCCCAGGACACAGGACTTACAATGCTAAAATCAGGAAAGTCCCAGCAAACCTGGGCAAGTTGGTCAGTTGATCCCCCTTTTCTCTTCCAGAAACGTTTAATGGACCGTAATATGACCCTGCGGACATATCAGGAATATGATAAAGCTTCAGCCCTCGGTAATCTCACATTCTAATGGGATGGAGACACGGTGGGCAAGATATTGTGGAGTACCAATGAGAGGCGTATCGGCTAGAGAGTGAGAGGAAGGGTGCGGTGAAATCAGGGAAGGCTTCCTTCAAGACAGGACATCAAACGATGCACCCAGTCCTGGTCAGGGAGACTGAGACAAGCATTTCCTTAAGAGGTGGGAGTATCTACCTACCTTGGGGCCGTAGCGTTGCTGAGGAATTCACAGAGGATGACAGTGTCATATACGGTGTAACACTATCCTGGGAAATTATAGGCCCAGGCTGAGTTGGGATGTGATGACTGGTTTTACTTGGGGTAAAAGCTATTTACAGAGCCAAACTCCCTTTGCTCCAGAATGAGGAAATGTTAATGGCATTTCTACTCCCTTCTCATCAGCTTCATCCCTCCCATCTGTATCCTACATTCCTCTTTCCCACCTCTGAAAACATAAGTAAGGATCTTGACCCGTCACAAGACAGGTGATCATTTCAATTCCTTTCTTATCGCACCTCAAGCCTCAATTTCCATCACATCTAGAACATAGAGCCCGGTGAAGCTGGAATTGGGGGCCCTAGTGCCTTTTGGCCTAGGATTTCAGAGTCTGATGTCCATAGCTACCTTCACTGGGCAGCTCTTGAGGAAACTCAGGGCTTCCAACCCCTCCTTCACATCCATCTTTCAGATTCTAGGGGAAGGACCTTGGGTATTCAGTGGGAGTCTACTCACAGCCTGCTCCTTGGTCAGTCTTGAAATGGGGTAACTTCTGTTCTCTCTGATTTTTCTGGCCTTCGTGACTCACTGCCCTGGGAATCTTTGTTTCCCACAGTGACTGCTGAGACCAGGTGATGACAGGTGTGTCTGAATAAGAGCCCTGTACTCTTTGCTCAGGTTTGTGTTCGACCAAGCTGCCCCCCATGTGAGCACACACCCACAGCACGTGTGCTTGGCGCTCCTGATGCTTCAGCTCCCCTTTAGCCTGGCTATCCAGTGGGAGTGGCTGGAGGGCTCAGTGGTGAGTTCATTCATTTCCATACAGCAGTCTGTGTTTCCTGATCAATCAAGGCCTCTTGGGTTTCTCTAATTTGACTGGGTCATCATATCTCTCCAGCACTGTATTCAAGGGGAATTCTAAGTGATGACTTACAAACAGTTTAGGGCATTTATTCTATTTCTTTAAAAGTAATTTTTGTAAGTTTCATCTTGTCCTACATTCACCCTCCACCTATACCTTAACATATTCTCTTCCAGCTTATATACTGGAGAATCCTTCGTATGAGCCTAGGGTAGAAGTCTTCATCTGGTGGCAGTGGAAAGAGATGCCCATGAATCTTCTTCAGAAGGGAAGGTGGCCATGTCTCTGGCCCACCAGCTTTGACAGCTGCATTGTCAGAGCCTGCTAAGCTGCCTTAGGAGAGCCTGCACTAGAGGATGTGGGGGCTGGGTCCCCTGTTTGTTTGCAGGCCAGAAACCCTGCAGGCCCCTCAGGGGGCTATTCTTCTCGTCTGCTTTATGGTGATAGGTACAGTGATGTCACTGATGATGAAGATGAGAAGGAGGAAGCTGGGATCTGAGTGACCTAGTGACATGCATGAATTGATCTGGTAATTGAAACCTTTTCACTGGGAACGTCCAACAGTTTCATAGCAATTGACATCCTGGATTGACCGGTAGCAGCTGTTGAAACTGAGTCGAGAAGGATTCTGGAGTTGCATCAAGGGTCACCTGCAGACAATGTGATAACCAATTAGTGACGTCAGATGTAGCCAAAAAAGGGAGTGGGGAGTGGGAATTTCATATACTCATCACCTGTGCAGCTTCAAGTGTGGGCTGTTTGCGTCTCTCCTCATTCGCAGGAGTTGAGTCACCTTAGCTGTTTCAGTTTGTACTGGGTTATTTATGAGAGGGCCGGAACTGGCTGGTCACGCTTTACTGCTCTCCTACTGTACTCGGGGTGCTCTGCTGTGTTTGTTGACTGCCTTATCTCTAACACTTCAGAGGGCTGGGAAAGCGACTTTTCTTAGAGTAACCTTGCTTCCCAGCCTCCACCTTTTTCTCTGCTTCCTGTTGCGGGCACAGTCGGTTTTTCAGTGATGGGGCTGATGTCATGATGGTTTCAAGTGATTTGGCCCGAAGACAACACCTACTCCCTGAACAATACCCATGAAAACTTAACACAGTCACTCAAGTGAGTCACATTTTCCCCGTGGATGTGATTTGCAGATGTCGAGATGGAGCTCCCCAGAGCTGCCTTCTGAAATGGAACTTCCAGAAAACAGCAGACAGTCTGCAGATCAGCCTTCCCAGAAAAAGAAGAGCCTCCTATAGACCAGCAAGGGCTCTGATCACACGATTGAATGCAAGGTTTCCAAAGAAATCGAAATGAGCATGGAAAATTTCTCTTGCGGAAAGATTCGAGCTCACAATATACCTGACGAAAAGGAATCATTTCTTCCCCCTCAGACTATTCACAGATACTGGCTCATTTGATTCTCATAATGACCCATGGTTGTGGGCTGTGGATACGGACCGTGAAGCTGTTATCCTACATTTTCTGGCTGAGAGAAGAGAGGAATGTTTTGGTGGCTTGCATCTCAGGGTACGTAGCTAGTGAATGATGGAGGCAAGCTTGGGCCTTCTAGTTACCTCTGGACAGTGCTCTGTCCACCCCACCCAGCCTTTACAAACTGGAGGGAGGCCACCTAAGTAACAGTGCATTTATTTTTCTTTCAGAGACAAATGTATCTTAAAAAAAATAAGAATGAAGGTCAAAAATTTGTCTCAAACATGAAAAAATTAAGGATTTTAGTTATATTTTATAATAATTCAAAGACTTTTTTAAAGGTGAACAAACTGAGGGGCAGAGTAGAGACAAAAAGAAATGGAAAAAGACACACTCAGTGCCACACATGGCCACAACTTATATGGAGTCACAGCCCCATTGTGTGGCTTTTTAGATTATAAAGATGTGGTTAGGTTTCCACAAATACAAGCAGAAATATGGGGAGTACTTCTCCTGGGAACTGGTGACATTGAGGATAAAATTTCAAAAGACCCTGGAACCAGAGGTCTCTTAGCCCTGGCCAGAGACAAGGGAGATAAATTCCTTCAGTGGTGTAAAGTTGAACTTCCAGAACCGAGCTATTGCCCTGGCTTCAGCCCTCTCTTTATAACAATGAGCACATAGAATACAAAGTGTAAGAGAAAGCCTGGCAAGAGAAAACCAAAGGCGCAGCCCTTTAACAACACATGAGAATCACCTGGGAAGCTGGAAACCCACAATGCCTGGCCCCACCCCAAACCAACCCAGTCAGAACCCTGGGGCTGTGCTCAGGCATCAGTACTTAAAGCCCCCTGCCAGGGTTAAGAAGCCGGGTTTAAGAGATGTGTCCCAAAAATGCTGACTTAGGAAAGGAAGATGTACCGAAATAGCTGCAGTGAGATGGGGGATGGCCACGCAAAGCCTTCTCCTGGAAGCGTGATTGAGAACAAAAGCTGGGGGTGATTCAAGAGGTCAGAATGCAGGGCAGGGCCTGTCGTGGTCGAAGACACCGTACTCTCTGGTTGAACTGCCGTGGGACTTTGCTGGACAGCTGAATGTAAGAACACTTTCCCCACTTTTGCCTTAATTAATCTTTATTCCAAATGAACTATTTTGAGCACTGGGAGAAGGGTGCTAAATGCCCCAATTCATGTGGTTCTTTGCCCCGCTCTGCGTTACGGGCGGGGGAATTAGCTAAGGGAACACACGTACTCTTTTTTGTTTTGTTTAAACTTTTTAAATTATCTTTTTATTGAGACATAATTGACATAACATTGTGTCAGTTTTAGGTGTACAATATAATGATTTGGTATGTGTATCTATTGTGAACACGCAGTATTTGTCTTTTTCCGTCTGACTTATTTCACTTAGCATAATGCCCTCAGGGTCCATCCCTGTTGTTGCTAATGGTTGCCGTTTTAAAAAATTGGTTTTTAGGTTTTTTTTGGTTTTTTTTTTTTTGTGGTACGCGGGCCTCTCACTGTTGTGGCCTCTCCCGTTGCGGAGCACAGGCTCCGGACGCGCAGGCTCAGCGGCCATGGCTCACGGGCCCAGCCGCTCCGCGGCACGTGGGATCTTCCCGGACCGGGGCACGAACCCGTGTCCCCTGCATCAGCAGGCGGACTCTCAACCACTGCGCCACCAGGGAAGCCCGGTTTTTAGTTTTTTTAAATTGAAGTATAGTTGATGTATAATATTATATAAGTTACAGGTGTACAATTTAGTGATTCACAAATTTTAAAGCTTATACTCCATTTATAGTTAGTATAAAATATTGGCTATATTCCCTGTGCTGTATGATATATTCTTGTAGCTTATTTTATACCTAATAGTTTGTATCTCTTAATCCCATACCCCTATATTGCCCCACCCCGCTTCCGTCTTCCCACTGGTAATCACTAGTTTGCTCTCTATATCTGTGAGTCTGCTTCATTTTTATTATGTTCACTAGTTTGTTGTATTTTTAGATTCCACATATAAGTGATATCATACAGTATTTGTCTTTCTCTGACTTATTTTACTTAGCATAATGCCCTCCAAGTCCATCCATGTTGCTGCAAATGGCAAGATTTTGTTCTTTATTATGGCTGAGTAATATTCCATTGTGTATATATACCACATCTTCTTTATCCATTCATCTGTTGATGGACACTTAGGTTGCTTCCATATCTTTGCAGTTATAAATAATGCAGCTATGGACACTGGGGTGCATGTATCTTTTTGAATTAGTGTTTTTGTTTTTATTGGATATATACCCAGGAGTGGAATTTCTGGTTCATGTGGTAGTTCTGTTTTTAGCTTTTTGAGAAATCTCTATACTGTTTTCCCCAGAGGCTGCACCAATTTACATTCCCACCAACAGTGTATGAGGGTTCCCTTTTCTCCACATCCTCGCCAACATTTGTCATTTGTGTTCTTTTTGATGATAGCCATTCTGACAGGTGTGAAGTGATATTTCATTGTGGTTTTGATTTGCATTTCCCTGAGGTTGAGTGATGTTGAGCATCTTTCCATGTGCCTGTTGACCATCTGCATCTCCTCTTTGGAAAAATGTCTATTCAGTTCTTCTGCCCATTTTAAAATCAGGTTGTTTGATTTTTTTTTTTTTTGGATGTTGAGTTGCATGAGCTATTTATATATGTTGGATGCTAACCTCTTATTGGTCATATCATTTGCAAATATTTTCTCCCATTCAATAGGTTGTCTTTTCATTTTGTTGATGGTTTCCTTTGCTGTTCAAAAGTTTTTAAGTTTAATTAGGTCCCATTTGTTTATTTTTGCTTTTATTTCCTTTGTTTGAGGAGACAGGTTAAAAAAAATACTGCTACAATTTGTGTCAAAGAGTGTTCTATGTTTTCCTCTAGGAGTTTTATGGTATCTGGTCTTACATTCAGGTCTTTAATCCATTTTGAGTTTATTTTTGTTTATGGTGTTAGAGAATGTTATAATTTCATTATTTTACATGTAGATGTTCAGTTTTCCTAGCACCACTTATTGAAGTGACTGTCTTTTCTCCATTGTATATTCTTGCCTCCTTTGTCATAAATTAATTGACCATAAGTGCATTGGTTTATTTCTGGCCTCTCTATTCTCTTCCATTAATCCATGTGTCTGTTTTTGTGCCAGTACCATACTGTTTTTATTACTGTAGCTTTGTAGTATAGTCTAATGTCAAGTAATGTGATTCCTCCAGCTCTGTTCTTCTTTCTCAAAGTTGTTTTGGCTATTCAGAGTTTTTTGTGTTTCCATACAAATTTTAAAATTATTTGTTCTTGTTCTGTGAAAAATGCCATTGGTATTTTGATAGGGATTGCACTGAATATGTAGATTGCCTTGGGAAGTCTAGGCATTTTAACAATGTTAATTCTTCCAATCTAAGAACAGGGTATATCTTTCCATCTCTTTGTGCCATCTTCAAGTTCCTTCATCAGCATCTTATAGTTTTCCAAGTACAGGTCTTTTACCTCCTTAGGTAGGTTTATTCCTAGGTATTTCATCCTTTTTGATGCAATGATAAATGGGACTGTTTCCTTAATTTCTCTTTCTGACAGTTCACTGTTAATATAAAAATACAACAAATTTCTGTATATTAATTTTGTATCCTGCAACTACTGAATTCATTGACGAGCTCTAATAATTTTTCTGGTGGCATCTTTAGAATTTCCTATGTGTAGTATCATGTCATGTGCAAACAGTGACAGTTTTACTTCTTCCTTTCCAATTTGTATTCCTTTTATTTCTTTTTCTAATCTGATTACTGTGGCTAGAACTTCTAAAACTGTGTTAAACAAAAGTGGCAAGAGTGGGCATCCTTGTCTTGTTCCTGATCTTAGAAGAAATGCTTTCAGCTTTTCACCATTGAGTATGATGTTAGCTGTGGGTTTGTCATATATGGCCTTTATTATGTTGAGGTAGGTTCCCTTTAAGCCCACTTTCTGGAGAGTTTTTATCATAAATGGGTGCTGAATTTTGTCAAAGCCTTTTCTGCATCTATTGAGATGATCATATGGTTTTTATTCTTCAGTTTGTTCATGTGGTGTATCACATTAATTGATTTGCAGATACCGAAAAATCCTTGTATCCCTGGGATAAATCCCACTTGATCATGGTGTATGATTCTTTTAATGTATTGTTGGATTTGGTTTGCTAATTATTTGTTGGGGATTTTTGCATCCATGTTTATCAGTGATATTGGCCTGTGATTTTTTTTTTTTTTTTGGTGTTATCTTTGGTTTTGGTATCAGGGTGATGCTGACCTCATAGAATAAGTTCAGAAGGGAACACACGTATTCTTATGTAGAATACCTAAGGCTGCTCTCTTCTTAAGAAGGACAATGACCAGTGATGAACAGGACAGCCATACAGAAATCCACATGAATCACCTGTGGAGGTACCCTGCCAGGACAGCAGAAAATTAGCAAGTGTCTCAGTGAGGAGCTCTGAGACAACAGGGGATAAGTTTCCAAATTCCTTCTGAGATGGAATCCGGATGAGGAATTTCCCCTTTTGTAAATGGCCTGAACGAAGTTATGAGATATCCTTTTAGATCAACATCAGTATCACAGCACTTGATATTGCTGCCCCTCCCCAGGAATCCTGAGCAGCACTAGCCTCCCTTCTCTCTGTTAGAGAAGAAGCTCCCTGGGGGCTACTCCGTGCTCAGCTTTGCATCCTGTATAGTGTGCAGCTTATCTCTTACCTGGCATGTAGTAGAAACAGAGTGAATGTTGGTGGAGTGAACCATTACAATGCAGCTGGTGCTGTGAGGGGCCTCCCCCAGGAAAGCAGGCCCCACCTTCTGTTGCTGCTGTTGCAGAAATGCCCTCTGTGAACACAGGCTCGAGGTGGGCATTTCCACTCTCCCTCCAAGCTCATTCAAAATAAGGGCTGGGAAGAAGAGAATTGACTAGAGATGGTCTTGAGGTGACATTTATGATCGTGATACTTGGAGACTCGGAGGCAGGAGGGCTGAGGGCCAAAGGGGGTCAAATGGCCTGATCTTACCCCTCAGGGCAGGGCCGACATTTGGGGGAGGTACTTGAGGGACCAGAGCCACAGGTGTCACTGCTTCCGAGCAACCACAGCTGTGATCAAGTGAGATTTTATGATGCCAGGCTTCTTCTGGGAGGCCCGGACCACTCTGACACTGGGTGTCCAAGTGGGCTCAAGGGCTGAATTTTTCTACTGGTGACAAAGCTCTTGTTTCCTTCTCGGCAGTAGGAGCCCCTCTGGAGCCTTGGAAAACTTTCCACCTTCTGAACAAAGCATCCTGCCCATACCCTTAAGAAACAATTATAAAAATGGAAGCTTACATCTCCATTGCTCAGTCTCGCTTTATTTTTGCCCGTAGAACATAAAAGTTTCCAGTCTGCGTCTCCCGTGCTCTGATGTTCTGGATGAATCACATTCTGAGGTAGAGCTTGGAGGCCCGGCTCGTCTGAACTGTCAGAGAGAGGACGCAGATATGTTGGTCAGAGCAATTACAGAGAGAGGTCAGGGCCTTAGAGGTTTTGGCTGCTGTGCCAGCGATTAGGTTAGAATCAGTTGGACAAACAGATTCATGTTGGCTGAATGGGGTCACTCGGGGGAAATAAAAGACTACTTTAATCAAGGCTAAGTCATATCTCCCAGCCAGGCAGCTGTAGTCAGGGCCTAAGAATGTCTGTTCTGGGACACTAAGGCCCGGCCTGCTTCTGTTAGCTGGGACGCTGCACCTGCACTGGCCAGGAATGTGGTCAGAGATGGAGGCCTAGGAGGAGAAAATCTAGGTCAATCTCTGTTGCCTCTGAAGATTTCAGTTTTATGATTTGAAATATACTTCTCATTTGGTCCAGGTAACTTCCAGACCCCGAGTTTATGAACGGAGGCACCTTCCAGCAGTCAAGTGGCTGCAAAGAAATACACGGTTAGTCCAAGAGTTGGGATGTATTTGGATGGACCTCCATGATCTCCCAGGCTGGCTGATTGGCCCTGCCTTTTGTTAGTACTGAGCAAAGAAACCTTCCAGGTGAGGGCAAGGGCTACAGCATGTCGACTGTCCTGCCACCTCCTCCTCCTGTGCCTTCTGGGAAAGAGGACTTGGCCTGAAGTTTCCTGAGTGTTTCTTTGATGGAAACACTTGGGCTTTTGAGAATCAGTAATATTTAGTCCTTCTGGCTGGGGCAGTCAGGGAGGACAAACTGATCGCTCTGTTTAAGAAGAGGTAGCATTTAGGCCAAAGTTTCTCAAATCTGACTGCACCTTAGACTTGCTGGGAGGTAGGGAGAGGGTGGGCGAGGCAGGGGTTAACAATATTCACATGCCTGGGCTCTACCCAGATATTTCTCATTTAATTGTTTAGCATGAGGCACGGGCATCCACAGTGCTCCTAAAGCTTCTCAGGTGACACTAATGTGCGACCAGAGTTGAGAACCCCTGGATTCAGGTTCTCAGCTGAAGTGAAATCTGTAGGTATGGGGATGTAGCCTGTCTCTAATTAGATGATAAACACCCAGGGAGCGAGGACAGTGCCTCCCTGTTTTGGCATCTCCTCCCTCAGTTTAACAGAGTGCAGTACACAATGGGTTCTCAGTAAGCATTTAAATATGAATTCTTGGGTGCGTAGAGAAACAGTAACATTCGCTTAGAAATCTCATCCACTTGAGGCAGTGACTATTATTTTAAACATGCTGCAATGCAGAGGTCCTTGTAGGGAAGTCTGGGCCAGCTGAACCCATCACCACAATTACACTCAGCACCATTCTAACTACTTAAGAAATGTCTGGATGGAAAAACTTCCCAGACAATGGAAAGTAGATGGTGCCTAGGGTGTTTCTTTCTTCCTTTTTTTTTTTTTTTTTTTGGTGGGAGGTGTCAAGTCTCTGATAATGAAAACAGAGAGGGCATATCTTAGATTACTTGCTTCTGTAACTCGCTGGGGAGTATTATCTCATTATCTAGTTTTCCTTTGACAAGTTAGACAATAGTGTCACTTGTCTAAATATCTCTGGAAGGATCCTTGGCAACTATGCCCCGATACACCATTACGAGCCAGTGTATCAGCTGTGGGTCTGGGCACTTCATTCTGATAAAGAAGGAAACTAAGAAAATCACAAGAAAAAAGAGAGGTGAGCAGGAAGACAAGGTCAAGAGAGGGCGACACTGGAGTTTAGAGTGAAAGCGTCTTTGCTGCAGACGTCTTTGCTACATAGCACTGTCCTCTATGGAGTGTATTTTTAAAATTGACCTGAAAGCATAAAGGAGCATTTCAGATTTTAAAAAGTAGCAAATACAACAAGGAGGGATTTTGAATCAATAATTAAGAGACTAGATGGAGCTTCACAATTCTGTGCTTAGAATACCGTGAACAGTAGATTTCTCGCCTTCCTTTCCCTTCCCTTTGTACCGTTCTCTCCTTTCCTCCCTCCCTTCTTTCCCGTAAACACTGACCAAACTAAGAAGAAAAGCTCACAGCCTCCACATCCCCTCAAAGAGGTCCTGCATTAATAGGGAAGACAGGAAAAGGCAGCAGTGGCAGCTCTGATGAAGGGCGGAACGTGAGACGTGCCTGCGGGAAAGAGCTGGGAAGGGAGGGGCTATGTTCCCAAAAGGGAGAAGGTTTGCAAGTGAACCCAGTGCTGGTTCTCAGAGTCTGGAAGAACATCTAAGTCCATCCCGTCCAGATCCCTATGAGAGCTGTAACCAGCCAGTGGTCGTCTGACCTTTCTTAAACATCTACAGTCAGCTCTGGCACCCTTGAGACAAGCAACAGACAAAGTCCGTGTCAGTATTACAAGAGGGTTATAAGAGAAAATTGGCAACCTGGCTGAAGCAAAAAAGGTAATTTAATAGCTCATATAACTGAAATGTCCAGGGCTTAGGTCTGGCTTCAATCAAGGCGGGGTGTAGGGGTTCAGATGGCACCATTGGGAGTCTTCTGCCCTCTCCCTCTCTCAGCCCTGCTTCCCTCAAGCTTGGCTTCATCCTCAGGCAGGCACGGTGACCCCCCCCCTCCAACTCAAAGCTCCTACCAGCCTGGAACTCAGGAAGGAGAGAACATCTCTTTCCTACTAGTCTTGGGCACTCTCGGTAGCCCAGCTTGAGTCAGGGCTGATTCCCAAACTAAGAGGGAAGGAATAATGAAGGGTAACTCCTGGGTTTCAGACTAGGGGAAACTGGAAAAGTTTAATACCTTGACCAAAATTAAGATAATCACAGGGAACTATATCCAGTTTTCTGGGATAAACCATACTGGGAAAGAATATTTTTTAAAAATGACTATATGTGTAAAGCAGTTGCTTTGCTGTATAGCAGAGATTGGCACAGCATTGTAAATCCATTATACTTCAATAAAAAGAAGAAAAAAGGATAATCAGAAAGAGCACTGGTTTTGGAAAAAAATTGGAAAGGAAGAATTGGGTTTCAGGCAATTCAGAAGAATTGGTGGGATGCTAACGAATGGCAGGTGGTTAGAACAGTGAGGCTGGGGGTTCTGTGGGGAAGTTGGAATTGGAGATGAGAATTTGGGTCATCCTGTAGATAGGGGAACTGGAGCTACAGAATTGGTGTGTTCAACAGGGAGAGTATGTGTGAAAGCTGGGAGGGCTCTGTCCAGGCGGCTTGTGAGCTGTAAACATTCTGCAAATGAAAATTTCTATTAGCATCAGGATTACATGTGTGAGATAGGAGGAAAATGAGAAACCAGTGAAGGAGAAAGAGAATGTTGTGGGAGACCTCATATACTATAGATCATAATAACCACAATTAGTCAGGATTTTTTTAAATTGATGTATAGTTGATTTACAAGGTTGTGTTAGTTTCAGGTGTACAGCAAAGTGATTCACTTATATATATGTATATATATATATATATATATATATATATTCTTTTTCAGATTCTTTTTCCTTATAGATTATTATAAAATATTGAGTTTCCTGTGCTATACAGCAGGTCCTTGTTGGTTATCTCTTTTATATATAGTAGTGTATAGGATTTTTTTTTTTTACAAGTGATAGGAAACTCAATTCAAATTGGTTTAATAATAATAAAAGAGTATATTGACTCATGTAACAGGTAAGCCCAGGGTAGTCCAGGCTCAGATGTATTCAGGGACTCAGTGATTTGGGGACTTGTTTTTACTCTTTTCACCTTATTCTTCCCTATGTTGGCCCAGGAACCTTGTCCTTATGGTGACAAAACAGCTGCTAGGAGCCCCATTCTATCTTCTCCATCAGGAAGAGCAGTTCTCCTCCAGACAGTTTCAGTGAATTTCTATGAATGAGTCTGACTCTGGTGTAGCCCATTATATGCCCATTTCTAAGCCAATGGGTTGTCCTGCTCTGATGCTTAGAATTAAGTCAACATCCATCTCGAGTTACGAATGGAGGCATCCAAACCACATGGACTGAGAATGAGGGAGGGACAGTTCCCTAGAGGAGGATTGGGGTGCTGTTCCCAGAGGGAGATAGAATGGATACAGCCAAAACAATGACTCTCCACTACACAAACCAAGGGAAGAATGTCAAAGCAGGTGGTAGTCACCAGGGTCAGAAGACCCAGAGGTCAAAGAAGGTGGGAAGGGAATGGGCACAGTGTACTTTAGACATGTGACTGAGTCATTTGTTTCTTTAAAAGATCAGAAGCATGGGAGGAGAACAGATTTTAGGGGGTGCAGGGGTGAGTGGGAGTGGAAATACCGAAGAGGCAGGGATTTGATATTTTAAAGAACTTGATCTGTGAAAGGAAGCAGAGAGGCTAGCTCTAAGCCTTCCCCACAATTACTGAGAGAGGCGCTGTGCTAGGCACTAGGAGGGCTGAAATGAGTCATTCTCAGCCTATGCCCTCAAGAAGCTCACAGCTTGGAAAGAAGAGAGAATTGTGAATGAATGGAGTATGCAGAGAAGGAATACTTAGTGACTCCAACGTTGAAGAGAGGATAGGGGCACCAGTGAGAGCCCTCTCTTCTTCAAGAGAGAAGGATGAAATCTCTCCAAGGGTATCAGGGAGCTCTTCATGCGAGTTGGTACCCAAGCTGGGTTTTGTAGGATGAATGGGAGTTTGCTTCAGGAAGCGAAATGGGGAAAGGAGTACTAAGCAAAGGCAAAGATTCCCTAAGAGGCTTGCGGGTGCATAGTGAGAAGTGCAGGGCTGGGGAAGGGCAAATGGAGAAGGGCCTGTGTGATGTGTGAGGTGTGTGTGGGGGGTTGTCCAGCAGTGGTGGGCGGGGACAGTGAAAGTCTGCAGTCAGGGCAAAGTATGTCTGATTAGCATGTTAAAAGAATCTCTCTGGAGTCAGTCTGGGGAGTGAGCTTTGTGGACACGGGCCAGTTCAGAGGATGTGTTGTTGTCATGGAAGGAGTAACAGAGGTCAGCACAGGACAGGGAAGAGGGGATGGAATGGAAGGATCATCCAGAGCAGAGAGAACTCATAGAACTGGTGATGATTGCATGAGAGAGCGAGTAACAGGGAAGCTTTGAGCACAGGCCATGGGGCTGTGGAAGGAGGAAAGGAGCCCCAGAGAGGGAGAACCAAAGGTGCAGGTGGGGAACAGATAACGGAGTAGAGGGGTCCCCAGAGAGCCAAGGGAAGGTGGGCAGGCTCCAGACACCTGTGGAGGCCAAGACAGGCTGAGCACCCAGTGGGGAGGAAGGATGGAGAATGTGGATAAGAAGTCAGTGTTAAGAGGAGGGCAGAACTGTTGGAGAGCTTTAATTTTCTCAGTTAAGAAAGAGGTGAATCACCTGCTGGGAGGGAGTGGGTTTCAGACTTTCCCTCTGGGGAAAAATGGGGAGAGTAAGAGCACCGTTCAATCACTGAGTCATGCCAACTCCACCCCCAACTGGGCCCTCCTCTCCCTCGCCTGCTATTTGCCTCATCTGGGTCCTTATTAACTACGCCAGCGGCATGCCGGCTGGCAGTGGGAGTGCTTGTCAGACCTTGATCACCCCAGGAGCTGCTTCAAAGCCTCACCCACCCCTGCCTCGGATTCAGGAGCTCTGGAGTGAGACCCAGGCACGTGTGTTTTCAGAACACTTCATATAGGAGACTCTGAAATGCATCATAACCTCCCACCCCATTTCCAACACACCGCTGAGAATGACTGAGGTAACAGGCCGGAGTCCTGGAATCTGCCAGGGGTGGGAGAAGATTGGGGGGGGATCATTTGCAGAAACCGGTGGGTGTCAAGTGACTCAGGAAGGGAGGGCGAGGAGCACAGGCAGCTGGACCAGCAGATCCGGGAGAGCACGGTGTGTCCTGTTGTTACATTCAGGGAATACGCCTCTCCCAACCACACCAGTGCCAGTGACCACACAAGAGACTCAGAAGATCTGTAAAAACTGAGCTCAACCGAGGATAACCAGATTTTTTTGAAATATCATGGTCATTGTTCTAAAGGCAAGGAATGAAAATGGGGAGGAAAAAAAACTTCATAATGGAAAGGCCCTGGGCATCTTCAAACGTTGCAGCGGTGTGTGTGCAGCATTTCCCTCTGCTGGTTACAGTCGGACCTGCAGCTGTAAGGCAACTCATCCTTGGCTTCTTGACCACACCCTGGAGAGGGCAGGTCCGTGAGGCTTCTAAGAAGTTGTTGGTCAAGTCACAAACTATCATTAAATCAATACACATGACCCTTCAGGTATAAGCCGAGCCTTAAGCTTTAGACTTGGAGATTTGCCAGTTAACTGTGTTCAAATAAAGATTGAAAACTGTCCAGGAAAAATGCTAAGGCCCTGAAAAAATTTCTTTGGAAAATATTTGATATGCGCATAATGGCCACAGTCACCTGGAGACAAGCTACAGAGTTAGAATTTTTTTTTCTGGAATGAATGAACTTTCAAAAAAGGCTTGGTAATTCTATGCTGTTTAATAATAATAGTGGCCCACATTTATTGAACATTTATCATTATTGTTACCTTGTATGCGTGACATCAATTAGCGTTCACAACAGCCCAGAGTTCACATTAAGAACTATTATCATCCATATTTTACTGGTGAGGGAACTGAGGTATAAAGAGTATAGGTACCATGGGACCATGGTCATGGTCACAAAAGCTTGACAGAGTGAGGAATTAAACCTAGAAGCATTATGTACCCTCCTTGTTAAGGTCATGCCGACTGCTTTATCAAATATTCCAAAAATGTATGATTGCTCAAACATCCATCATAGATCTTTATTTCATTCTCATGTAATGGCCCCAGGCAGGCGTTTCTTGTGACTGGATGCCTCTCTTCTTCCATGTGCTGATTCAGGACTTGGGTTCTTTCTGCCTTGTGGCTGCCTATTAGCTGGGTCGTATCGTTTTCCTACACGTTTAGCTAGCTAGAAGGAGAGAAAAAAGCAACAAGAAAGCACTTCTGCTTCGTAAAAGCTGTGGCTTACATTCCAGTGGCAAGAACTAGACCCTTGGTCTCACATGGATGCCAAGGGCACTGGGAAATGCAGTTTCTGGCTGGTCAGCCACTTTCTAGCACCAACTCTGCACCATGGGAGGGGGAGCAGGGATTTGAGTGGTCAGCTGGCCATCTCTGCCCTCCCTCTAGTAAGTATGACAGGACGATTCACTGACTCAGGTCACACCATTTCTAGGAGGTTGAGAGAAACTGATCACTACCCCAGGTGAGCACCACCACCAGATCCTGAGACTGGTGTCTTTAGCAGTAAATCATTTGAGAGGCACTTTTCCTGCTGACAAAGCACTTTCACACCAATTATCTTATTTCATCCTCATGACTCCTGTGAGGTGGGTTAATTACCTCTAGTTCCCAGATAAGGAAACCAAGGCTAGGCAGTCAGGTGGCATGCCCAAATTCCCACAGTTGAGACTCAGGGTCTTCTCATTGCCACGCCCTGGAAATAGTGGTGTCTGCTAAGCTTAGGTGGAGTTTGACTAAAATATCTTATGTTGCGGGGAGAGGAGTGGGATGTTCTCCATGGCCTGAATCGACATCGCTCATGAAACCTGGAGGCTGTGATTCTGTCCAGTCTCTGCCTGGGATTCTAAAGTTGAAAAGAGTTGGTGGTGGCAGACAAGGGAGGCCGACAAAGGGAGGAGTGGCAAATAGAGGCTATTGGAGAGACAGCAAGCTCTCAATCTTCTCTTATTTTCTACCTTTACCAAATGTCACAGAACAAACAAAACCACGGCTTACATTTCACAATTTAATAATTTACATTGCAGATTTCACTTGCTATTGACAATGCTATGGTGTTCTTAATTATTACGGATTTTTCCGTATAGTTTAGGAGGGGTCTTCACTTTTCTTCCATCCATCCCACTCCCTCCTTCGAGTTTTATCAGTCTCTGAGAACAATCTAGTCATAAGGAGGGGCTCTCATTATTTTAACTCTCACCAAGCTATCCTTCTGTACTAGTTTAAACATTTAAAGTTTTAGTTTACATTTTTACTGTGAAATTTTTAAGTATATAAAACAGAAAAGTAATATGTAAACATACAGATGCTCTGGTGATTAAAAATATTAGCATTTTCCAAATATCTTTCTGTTACTGATTTCTAGATTAATTCTATTATGTTCAGAGAATAGAGCTTGCTTTCAATTATTTTACATTTGCTAAGTTTTCTTTATGGCACAGAATGTGATCTATTGTGAATGTTCCATGTGCACTTGAAAAGAATGTGTATTCTGCTGCTGTTGGGTAAAGTGTTCCATATCAATATCATTCAGGTCAAGATTGTTGATCTTGTTGTTCATGTCTTCTATATGCTTGCTAATCTTCTGTCTACTCGTTTTATTGATCACTGAGAGAAGAGTGTTGAAATCTCCAGCTATAATTGTGGATCTGTCTATCTTTTCAGTTAAGTTTGTGCTTCACATATTTTGAAATTCTGTTGTTAGGGGCATACACATTTAAAATTGCTATGTCTTCTTGGAGAATTGAGCCTTTATTTTTATGAAACGCCCCTCTTTATCTATGAAAAAGCCCTTGCTCTGAAATCTGCTTTGTCTTATAATAGTATAGCCAATCCAGCATGGTATATTTTTCCCCATCTTTTTACTTGTGACCTATCTCTTTTTTTATGTTTGAAGAGGATTTCTTATGTCTTGTTTTCCACTCTAATTTTTGTTCCTCTGTTTTCTATTTCACACCTTCTTTTAGATTATTTAGACATTTAATATTATTGATTAATTTCCATTTGAATTATAGGTATTCCATTTCAATTTTTCTGTTGGCTTTTTGACTTTAACTTTTGTTTTTTTGTGGGGATTTTTTGTTTGTTTGTTTTAGTTTTAGTGGTGCTTTAGGATATACTATATATATAAATTTTGTCTACTTAGAGGTAATATTTTACTGCTTCAAGTAACATGTAGAAGACTTAAAATCCTATTGGTCTTTACTTTCCCCTCTCTATGTTATAACTGTCAAATGTACTACACCTACATACATGGAAATGTGAACCATACAATCTTATGATTTTTGTTTTCAATAGTCGTACATATTTTAAGGGGAGAGAAATAGTTTTTTATTAGTACAGATATTTACCATATCTGATGCTCTTCCTCATTCCCGAAGTTCCAAGTTTTCCTCTGATAACATCTTCCTTCTGCCTGAAGAACTTCCTTTAGCATTTCTTTTAGAACTCTTTTGATTTTCCTTAATGACTGGAGACTCCATGGGGACCATGACTACAGCCCACCCTTGGGTCAAAAGCACAAGCAAAACAAGGGGGCAGGGGGACCCTGGAAACTCACCCCCATGTAGGTTGCTTCTTCATATTTGGACTCCTCAATCTGCCTGTTTTTCTTTACTTTTCAGAGTTCTCATGTTGTTCCCTTAGTATTTTGTCCAGTATTTTAGTTTATATCAGTGTAACAGCCTGTCAGTGTAATCGTCTCACTCCATCTTGGCCCATGTCTGTTTTCTCCTGTGTTTGGTTGAATTTTCTCTTCATTTTCTAGCTTCTTAAGATGAAAGCATAGATAATTGATTTGAGGCTTTTTTCTTTTCTAATATAAGCATTTAAAGCTATAAATTTCCCTCTAAGTACTGCTTTAGTTGCATCCCACAAATTTTAATATGATGTATCTCCATAATATTTCAGTTCAAAATATTTTCTAATTTTCTGTGTAGAGAATATTTGTAATATTTCCTCTTTGACCCATGGGATAGTTAGAAGTGCATTGTTTAATTTCTAAATATTTAGAGGCTCTGCCTATATATTTTTTGTTAGTGATTTCTAGCTTAATTCTTATGTCATCACAAAACACATTAAGTATAATTTCAATCCTGTTAAATGCCTTGAGGCATGTTTCATGGCCTAGAGCCATTGTCTATAAATTAATTATGTATACTTGAAAAGATGTTATTCTATTAAAAATTAAGTGTGCTGAAATTCTATAACTTGTACTTAAGCAATTCAGCTATGAGGCTTTACAACAGAGATAAATACTGCCATCCAAATTATGAATTACAGTTTAACAGTAATCTCAACAATCAGCAACCACTGTAGTTATCCTTATCTGACTTGTTTGGGAATCCTCTAGTCTCATTTTCTTCATGGTTCACAAAGTCATCACAGGCACAGAAAAAGATTCAACTTTAATGAATCCATGATTCGACTGCACATGTCAACTTAAAAACTCACACGCAGGCCTACCTTGCAGCAGCTATTCCCCATGTGTTTTAAGTTAACTGTACAACCATTGTATCTATAAATAACTTAGCACCTTTTTGTCACTTAGAATAGTATGCAATACTACTTGAGTGAGCCATTTTGGAAGTAATACCAAGTTCTAGTGTTTGCTTCATAGTGTTGAACTGAATTTACTGTTCCGTCCTAGACATTTTGCACTAAAGTAGTCGAATTCATTCTTGTGTCTTGTTGTTAATGTGCTCTGTACCACTGGTGAGTGCTCCTTAGTTTCCTTACCTGCTGCTACAGAAAGTTATTTTACATCCCAATGGCTATCGCCAAGGCCACACACAAAAAAAGCACATTTGTATGCGACACTAACCCTTTGACTGCTAATGTATGTTTCTGCTTGCTGTGCCTTGTTATGACTGCTTTTTTTGTGCAAAATAAAGTATGTTTGATGTTCTCCTTGTATACCTGCTGTTTTATACACTTGCAACAATTTCTCTTGTAAATGGAATGGTTTGGGGTTTTTAAATAAGCATTACCTGACAACCTACTATAGTTAATGCAGAATTACTGAACAGTCTAATATTGACTTAGCCTGAGTAACTCTAAATTTAATTCTATACATCTTTCCAATCGTAATCACATATACTGTGGAACAGTATTGATAGTTACTGCAAATTACTATTTCATTTAGATTATAACAGAAAATGAACAGAGAAGTACTGACTAAACCTATTGACTTCTCTGCTTAAAAGTGAAAGATTGAAACTATCAATGACATGTTATAATAAATGAATATCTATAGCCTCCCACTGCATCAGGAACAAGTTAAATGAAGTGTTGTGAACTAATAATACATCAGCCCCATTTATTGGTTTGGAGACCATTTTAATTAATAATAAATGCCCAAAACATAGAACTTTAACCAAAGTCTTGTCCATTTTAAAGCAAAATGTGGATTGAAGAGACTTATAATTCCTGCTTTTTCTAATAGGAGTCCCTGAAGAACATATACCAAAGAGTTTGAGAACTTCATCCAAACCTACTTTAAAGCATTATGTGCAATTAAGTTGTTATGACATAATTACATTGCATAATTGTTGGGTCTGTTTTCTTGAGCTTATAATGTACCTGGAAAATAAACCTCCTGGGGGAAAAAAAAGCTCACACTGATTATTGGAGAAAGACTGTATATGCAAGCAAGATCTCATTTTAAAGAGGTGACTTGAAACTCCAAGAAAGCACTTGATGTTTTATATGCTTGTAGCAAATTGATGTTTTAATTGTAGTTTTATAGAAAGTATTAATGCTTTTATGTATTTCAGAAATTTCGTATGTTGAATGGAAATTGTTTTAAATGTATAAATATTTGAGTTTATGTAAGCATGAATATACTTGCTAAAAGTCACTTATGTTTCAGTTTGTGTAATAATAATATACAAATTTTACTTTAAAATTTTTTCTTAAAACATTAGTGGCTTACATTTTAAAAAAGAAAAATCACCAGCATGAAATAGCAGAAAAGAAAAGATGTTATTATGCTATTTTTGGGTGTGATGGTCTGACCCTTGAACAACATGGAGGTTAGGGACACCAACACTTGTGTGGTCAGAAATCTGTGGATAACTTTACAGTTGGCCCTCCTTATCCCCCGTTCCACATCTGAGGATTCCACTAACTGTGGATTGTGTAGGACTGTAGTAAGTTTTTTCTTTTTTTAATAAAATTTTTAAAGTTTACCTTCCATTTACAGTTATTACAAAATATTGGTTCTGTTCCCCATGTTGTACAATATACCCTTGAATCTATCTTACACCCAATAGTTTGTACCTCCCTGTCCCCCACCCCTATATCACCCCTCACCCCACTGCTCACTAGTAACCACTAGTTTGTTCTCTGTATCCATGAGTCTGCTTCTTGAACATTATAGTCACTAGTTTGTATTTTGTTTTAGATTCCACTTGTCAGTGATATCATAAAGTATTTTTTTTAACATCTTTATTGGAGTATAATTGCTTTACAAATGGTGTGTTAGTTTCTGCTTTATAACAAAGTGAATCAGTTATACATATACATCTGTTCCCATATCTTTTCCCTCTTGCCTCTCCCTCCCTCGCACCCTCCCTATCCCACCCCTCCAGGCGGTCACAAAGCACAGAGCTGATCTCCCTGTGCTATGCGGCTGCTTCCCACTAGCTATCTACCTTATGTTTGGTAGTGTATATATGTCCATGCCTCTCTCTCGCTTTGTCACAGCTTACCCTTTCCATTCCCCATATCCTCAAGTCCATTCTCTAGTAGGTCTGTGTGTTTATTCCTGTCTTACCCCTAGGTTTCTCATGAAATTTTTGTTTCTTAAATTCCATATATATGTGTTAGCACACGGTATTTGTATTTCTCTTCCTGACTTACTTCACTTTGTATGAGAGACTCTAGGTCTATCCACCTCATTACAAATAGCTCAATTTCGTTTCTTTTTATGGCTGAGTAATATTCCATTGTATATATGTGCCACATCTTCTTTATCCATTCAACCGATGATGGACACTTAGGTTGCTTCCACCTCCAGGCTATTATAAATAGAGCTGCAGTGAACATTTTGGTACATAACTCTTTTTGAATTATGGTTTTCTCAGGGCATATGCCCAGTAGTGGGATTGCTGGGACATATGGTAGTTCTATTTGTAGTTTTTTAAGGAACCTCCATTCTGTTCTCCATAGTGACTGTACCAATTCACATTCCCACCAGCAGTGCAAGAGTGTTCCCTTTTCTCCACACCCTCTCCAGCATTTATTGTTTCTAGATGTTTTGATGATGGCCATTCTGACCATTCTGGTGTGAGATGATAACTCATTGTAGTTTTGATTTGCATTTCTCTAATGATTAGTGATGTTGAGCATTCTTTCATGTGTTTGTTGGCAATCTGTATATCTTCTTTGGAGAAATGTCTATGTAGGTCTTCTGCTCATTTTTGGATTGGGTTGTTTGTTTTTTTGGTATTGAGCTGCATGAGCTGCTTGTAAATTTTGGAGATTAATCCTTTGTCAGTTGCTTCATTTGCAAATATTTTCTCCCATTCTGAGGGTTGTCTTTTGGTCTTCTTTATGGTTTCCTTTGCTGTGCAAAAGCTTTTAAGTTTCATTAGGTCCCATTTGTTTATTTTTGTTTTTATTTCCATTTCTCTAGGAAGTGGGTCAAAAAGGATCTTGCTGTGATTTATGTCATAGAGTGTCCTGCCTATGTTTTCCTCTAAGAGTTTGATAGTGTCTGGCCTTACGTTTAGGTCTTTAATCCATTTTGAGCTTATTTTTGTGTATGGTGTTAGGGAGTGATCTAATCTTATACTTTTACATGTACCTGTCCAGTTTTCCCAGCACCACTATTTGAAGAGGCTGTCCTTTATCCACTGTACATTCCTGCCTCCTTTATCAAAGATAAGGTGACCATATGTGCGTGGGTTTATCTTTCTATCCTGTTCCATTGATCTATCTTTCTGTTTTTGTGCCAGTACCATACTGTCTTGATTATTGTACCTTTGTAGTATAGTCTGAAGTCAGGGAGCCTGTTTCCTCCAGCTCTGTTTTTCGTTCTCAAGATTGCTTTGGCTTTTTGGGGTCTTTTGTGTTTCCATACAAATTGTGACATTTTTTGTTCTAGTTCCGTGAAAAATGCCAGTGGTACTTTGATAGGGATTGCATTGAATCTGTAGATTGCTTTGGGTAGTAGAGTCATTTTCACAATGTTGATTCTTCCAATCCAAGAACATGGTATATCTCTCCATCTATTTGTATCATCTTTAATTTCTTTCATCAGTGTCTTATACTTTTCTGCATACAGGTCTTTTGTCTCCTTAGGTAGGTTTATTCCTAGATATTTAGTTCTTTTTGTTGCAATGGTAAATGGGAGTGTTTTCTTGATTTCACTTTCAGATTTTTCATCATTAGTGTATAGGAATGCCAGAGATTTCTGTGCATTAATTTTGTATCCTGTTACATTACCGAATTCATTATTTAGCTCTTGTAGTTTTCTTGTAGCATCTTTAGGATTCTCTATGTGTAGTATCATGACATCTGCAAACAGTGACAGCTTTATTTCTTCTTTTCTGATTTGGATTCCTTTTATTTCCTTTTCTTCTCTGATTGCTGTGGCTAAAACTTCCAAAACTATGTTGAATAAGAGTGGTGAGAGTGGGCAACCTTGTCTTATTCCTGATCTTAGTGGAAATGCTTTCAGTTTTTCACCATTGAGGACGATGTTCGCTGTGGGTTTGTCATATATGGCCTTTATTATCTTGAGGAAAATTCCCTCTGTGCCTACTTTCTGCAGGGTTTTTATCATAAATGGGTGTTGAATTTTGTCAAAAGCTTTCTCTGCATCTATGGAGATGATTATATGGTTTTTCTCCTTCAATTTGTTAATATGGTGTATCACGTTGATTGATTTGCATATACTGAAGAATCCTTGCATTCCTGGAATAAACCCCACTTGATCATGGTGTGTGATCCTTTTAATGTGCTGTTGGATTCTGTTTACTAGTATTTTGTTGAAGATTTTTGCATGTGTGTTCATCAGTGATATTGGCCTGTAGTTTTCTTTCTTTGTGACATCCTTGTCTGGTTTTGGTATCAAGGTGATGGTGGCCTCGTAGAAGCAATTTGGGAGTGTTCCTCCCTCTGCTATATTTTGGAAGAGTTTGAGAAGGATAGGTGTTAGCTCTTCTCTAAATGTTTGATAGAATTCGCCTGTGAAGCCATCTGGTCCTGAGCTTTTGCTTGTTGGAAGATTTTTCATCTCTGCTTCAATTTCAGTGCCTGTGATTGGTCTGTTCATACTTTCTATCTCTTCCTGATTCAGTCTTGGCACGTTGTGCATTTCTAAGAATTTGTCCATTTCTTCCAGGTTGTCCATTTTATTGGCATAGAATTGCTTGTAGTAACCTCTCATGATCTTTTGTATTTCTGCAGTGTCAGTTGTTACTTCTCCTTTTTCATTTCTAAGTCTATTGATTTGACTCTTCTCCCTTTTTTTCTTGATGAGTCTGGCTAATGATTTATCAATTTTGTTTATCTTCTCAAAGAACCAGCTTTTAGTTTTACTGATCTTTGCTATCGTTTCCTTCATTTCCTTTTCATTTATTTCTGATCTGATCTTTATGATTTCTTTCCTTCTGCTAACTTTGGGGGGTTTTTTGTTCTTCTTTCTCTAATTGCTTTAGGTGCAAGGTTAGGTTGTTCATTCAAGATGTTTCTTGTTTCTTAAGGTAGGATTGTATTGCTATAAACTTCCCTCTTAGAACTGCTTTTGCTGCATCCCATAGGATTTGGGTCGTCGTGTCTCCACTGTCATTTGTTTCTAGGTATTTTTTGATTTCCTCTTTGATTTCTTCAGTGATTACTTTGTTATTAAGTAGTGTATTGTTTAGCCTCCATGTGTCTGTATTTTTTTCAGATCTTTTCCTTTAATACCTAGTCTCATAACATTGTGGTCGGCAAAGATACTTGATACAATTTCAATTCTCTTAATTGTACCAAGGCTTGATTTGTGACCCAAGATATGATCTATCCTGGAGAATGTTCCATGAGCACTTGAGAAAAATGTGTATTCTGTTGTTTTTGGATGGAATGTCCTATAATTATCAATTAAGTCCATCTTGTTTAATGTATCATTTAAAGCTTGTGTTTCCTTATTTATTTTCATTTTGGATGATCTGTCCATTGGTGAAAGTGGGGTGTTAAAGTCCCCTACTATGAATGTGTTACTGTCACTTTCCCCTTTTATGGCTGTTAGTATTTGCCTTATGTATTGAGTTGCTCCTATGTTGGGTGCATAAATATTTACTATTGTTATATCTTCTTCTTGGATTGATCCCTTGATCATTATGTAGTGTCCTTCTTTATCTCTTCTAATAGTGTTTATTTTAAAGTCTATTTTGTCTCATATGAGAATTGCTACTCCAGCTTTCTTTTGGTTTCCATTTGCATGGAATATCTTTTTCCATCCCCTTACTTTCAGTCTGTATGTTGTCTCTAGGTCTGAAGTGGGTCTCTTGTAGACAGCATATAAGGGTCTTGTTTTTGTATCCATTCAGCCAATCTGTGTCTTTTGGTGGGAGCATTTAGTCCACTTACATTTAAGGTAATTATCGATATGTATGTTCCTATTCCCATTTTCTTAATTGTTTTGGGTTTGTTATTGTAGGTCTTTTCCTTCTCTTGTGTTTCTTGCCTAGAGAAGTTCCTTTAGCATTTGTTGTAAGGCTGGTTTGGTGGTGCTGAACTGTCTCAGCTTTTGCTTGTCTGTAACAGTTTTAGTTTCTCCATCAAATCTGAATGGGATCCTTGCTGCGTAGAGTAATCTTGGTTGTAGGTTTTTCTCCTTCATCACTTTAAATATGTCCTGCCTTTCCCTTCTGGCTAGCAGAGTTTCTGCTGAAAGATCAGTGGTTAACCTTATGGGGATTCCCTTGTGTGTTATTTGTTGTTTTTCCCTTGCTGCTTTTAATATGCTTTCTTTGTATTTAATTTTTGACAGTTTGGTTAGTATGTGTCTTGGCGTATTTCTCCTTTGATTTATCCTTTATGGGACTCTCTGTGCTTCCTGGACTTGATTAACTATTTCCTTTCCCATATTAGGGAAGTTTTCAACTATAATCTGTTCAAATATTTTCTCAGTCCCTTTCTTTTTCCCTTCTTCTGGAACCCCTATAATTTGAATGTTGGTGTGTTTCATGTTGTCCCAGAGGTCTCTGAGACTGTCCTCAGTTCTTTTCTTTCTTTTTTCTTTATTCTGCTCTGCAGTAGTTATTTCCACTATTTTATCTTCCAGGTCATTTATCCGTTTTTCTGCTTCAGTTATTCTGCTCTTGATCCCATCTAGAGTATTTTTAATTTCATTTATTGTGTTGTTTATCGTTGCTTGTTTCATCTCCAGTTCTTCTAGGTCCTTGTTAAATGTTTCTTGCATTTTGTCTATTCTATTTCCAAGATTTTGGATCATCTTTACTATCAGTATTCTGAATCTTTTTCAGGTAGACTGCCTATTTCCTCTTCATTTGTTAGGTCTGGTGGGTTTTTATCTTGCTCCTTGAACTGTTGTGTGTTTTTCTGTCTTCTCATTTTGCTTAACTTACTGCGTTTGGGGTCTCCTTTTTGCAGGCTGCAGGTTCGTAGTTCCCGTTGTTTTTGGTGTCTGTCCCCAGTGGCTAAGATTGGTTCAGTTGGTTGTGTAGGCTTCCTGGTGGAGGAGACTAGTGCCTGTTTTCTGGTGGATGAGGCTGGATCTTGTCTTTCTGGTGGTCATGTCCACGTTTTTGGTGTGTTTTGGGTGTCTGTGGCCTTATTATGATTTTAGGCAGCCTCTCTGCTAATGGGTGGGGTTGTGTTCCTGTCTTGCTAGTTGTTTGGCATAGGGTGTCCAGCACTGTAGCTTGCTGGTCATTGAGTGAAGCTGGCTGCTGGTGTTGAGATGGAGATATCTGAGAGGTTTTTGCCGTTTGATATTATGTGGAGCTGGGAGGTCTCTTGTGTACCAGTGTCCTGAAGTTGGCTCTCCCACCTCAGAGGCACAGCACTCACTCCTGGCTGCAGCACCAAGAGCCTTTCATCTACACGGCTTTTCCGTCAGCAGCATCACCTCCCGGCCGGTCCTGAGGAGACGGGGCTCCCGTCAGCGTGAGCTGGACTCAACAACATCCCAAAGCCGAAGGCTCAGCAACTCCTGAGGAGACTTGGCTCCCGTTAGTGTGGACTCGACCCTGTGTTGTCCCAAAGCCCCCGCGCTGTCAGCATGGACTCAGCCCCATGTGTTCCAGAAGCCAAAGCCCCAGCAGGTCCTGAGAAGACCAGGTTCATGTCAGCTGCCCAGGGGAGTCCCACCTGCTAGTGTTGGAGGGTCTCCTGCAGAGGCGGGGGGTGGCTGTTGCTCACTGTGGGGACAAGGACACTGGCAGCAGAAGTTCTGGGAAGTACTCCTTGGCATGAGACCTCCGAGAGTCTGCCATTAGCCCCACCAAAGACCATACAGTATTTATCTTTCTCTGACTTACTTCACTTAGCATAATGCCCTTCAAGTCCATGAATGTTGCTGCAAATGGCAAAATTTTGTTCTTTTTTATGGCTGAGTAGTGTTCCAGTGTGTGTGTGTGTGTGTGTGTGTGTGTGTGTGTGTATCTCACAGCTTCTTCATCTATTCATCTGTTGATGGACTCTTAGGTTGTTTCCGTGTCTTGGCAATTGTGAATAATGCTGCTGTGAACATTGGGATGCACATATCTATTCAAATTAGTGTTTTTGTTTCAATTAGGCGTATACCCAGGAGTGTAATTGCTAGGTCATATGGTAGTTCTATTTTTAGTTTTCTGAGAGACCTCCATACCATTTTCCACAATGGCTGCACTAATTTTGTAGCAGATATTTACTGGAAAAAAAATCCATGTATAAGTGGACCCATGCAGTTCAAACCGATGATGTTTAAGGGTCAACTGTAAATGTTAATTAGGCCACGTGTGGTTCTGATCTATATCTCTACTGATTTTCTATTTACTTCTATCAATAACTGAAAACAGTGTTAAAAGTTTGTTGCAGTTTTGTTAGTTTTTGCTTTTTGTATTTTTTTAAGATCTGTTTTTGGATGTATACACATGTAGGATTATGTCTTCTTGAGGATTTGACCACTTTATTATTGCAGAATATCTCTTGTCTTTGACAGTAATCACTGTCTTGAAATCCATTTCATCTCATATAAATACAGCCATTCCAGTTTCCTTAGGATTGTTTTCCCATCCCAGTGTATCTTTTCCCATCCCAGCCTTTAACTTTTCTGAGTGTTTGTATTTAAAGTGGGTTTTCTTGGGGCTTCCCTGGTGGTGCAATGGTTAAGAATCCGCCTGCCAATGCAGGGGATTCAGGATCGAGCCCTGGTACAGGAAGATCCCACATGCCGCAGAGCAGCTAAGCCTTTGTGCCACAAATACTGAGCCTGTGCTCTCGAGCCCAAAAGCCACAACTACTGAGCCCTCATGCCACAACTACTGAAGACCTCATGCCTAGAGGCTGTGCTCTGCAACAAGAGAAGCCACGGCAGTGAGAAGCCCATGCACCACAATGAACAGTAGCCTCGGCTTGCCTCAACTAAAGAAAGCCCACACGCAGCAACAAAGACCCAATGCAGCCACAAATAAATAAATAAAATAGATAAATTTTTTTAAAAGTTGAAAAAAACAAGATGGGTTTTCTTTTTTTTTAACATCTTTTTGGAGTTTAATTGCTTTACAATGGTGTGTTAGTTTCTGCTTTATAACAAAGTGAATCAGTTATACATATACATATGTTCCCATATCTCTTCCCTCTTGCATCTCCCTCCCTCCGAAACTCCCTATCCCACCCCTCTAGGTGATCACAAAGCACCTAGCTGATCTCCCTGTGCTATGCGGCTGCTTCCCACTAGCTATCTATTTTACGTTTGGTAGTGTATATATGTCCATGCCACTCTATCACTTTGTCACAGGTTACCCTTCCACCTCCCCATATCCTCAAGTCCATTCTCTAGTAGGTCTTGGTCTTTATTCCCATCTTGCCCCTAGGTTCATCATGACCCTTTTTTTTTTCTTAGATTCCATATATATGTGTTAGCATACGGTATTTGTTTTTCTCTTTCTGATTTACTTCACTCTGTATGACAGACTCTAGGTCCACCCACCTCACTACAAATAACTCAATTTTCTTTCTTTTTATGGCTGAGTAATATTCCATTGTATATATGTGCCACATCTTCTTTATCCATTCAACCGATGATGGACACTTAGGTTGCTTCCATGTCCTGGCTATTGTAAATAGAGCTGCAGTGAACATTTTGGTACATGATTCTTTTTGAATTATGGTTTTCTCAGGGTATATGCCCAGTAGTGGGATTGCTGGGTCATATGATAGTTCTATTTGTAGTTTTTTAAGGAACCTCCATTCTGTTCTCCATAGTGGCTGTATCAATTTACATCCCCACCAGCAGTGCAAGAGTGTTCGCTTTTCTCCACACCCCCTCCAGCATTTATTGTTTCTAGATGTTTTGATGATGGCCATTCTGACCATTCTGGTGTGAGATGATAGCTCATTGTAGTTTTGATTTGCATTTCCCTAATGATTAGTGATGTTGAGCATTCTTTCATGTGTTTGTTGGCAATCTGTATACCTTCTTTGGAGAAATGTCTATTTAGGTCTTTTGCCCATTTTTGGATTGGGTTTTTTTTTTTTTTTTTGGTATTGAGCTGCAGGAGCTGCTTGTAAATTTTGGAGATTAATCCTTTGTCAGTTGCTTCATTTGTAAATATTTTCTCCCATTCTGAGGGTTGTCTTTTGGTCTTGTTTATGGTTTCCTTTGCTGTGCAAAAGCTTTTAAGTTTCATTAGGTTCCATTAGTTTATTTTTGTTTTTATTTCCATTTCTCTAGGAGGTGGGTCAAAAAGTATCTTGCTGTGATTCATGTCATAGTGTTCTTCCTATGTTTTCCTCTAAGAGTTTGATAGTGTCTGGCCTTACGTTTAGGTCTTTAATCCATTTTGAGTTTATTTTTGTGTATGGTGTTAGGGAATGTTCTAATTTCATACTTCTACATGTACCTGTCCAATTTTCCCAGCACCACTTATTGAAGAGGCTGTCTTTTCTCCACTGTATCTTGTTGCCTCCTTTATCAAAGATAAGGTGACCATATGTGTGTGGGTTTGTCTCTGGGATTTCTATCCTGTTCCATTGATCTATATTTCTGTTTTTGTGCCAGTACCATACTATCTTGATTACTGTAGCTTTGTAGTATAGTCTGAAGTCAGGGGGCCTGATTCCTCCAGCTCTGTTTTTCATTCTCAAGATTGCTTTGGCTATTCGGGGTCTTTTGTGTTTCCATACAAATTGTGACATTTTTTGTTCTAGTTCCGTGAAAAATGCCAGTGGTACTTTGATAGGGATTGCATTGAATCTGTAGATTGCTTTGGGTAGTAGAGTCATTTTCACAATGTTGATTCTTCCAATCCAAGAACATTGTGTATCTCTCCATCTATTGGTATCATCTTGAATTTCTTTCATTAGTGTCTTATAATTTTCTGCATAGAGTACTTTTGTCTCCTTAGGTAGATTTATTCCTAGGTGTTTTATTCTTTTTGTTGCAGTGGTAAATGGGAGTGTGTTCTTAATTTCACTTTCATATTTTTCATCATTAGTGTATAGGAATGCCAGAGATTTCTGTGCATTAGTTTTGTATCCTGCACCTTTACCAAATTCATTGATTAGCTCTAGGGTTTTTCTGGTAACATCTTTAGGATTCTCTATGTATAGTATTATGTCATCTGCAAACAGTGACAGCTTTACTTCTTCTCTTTCAATTTAGATTCCTTTTATTTCCTTTTCTTCTCTGATTGCTGTGGCTAAAACTTCGAAAACTATGTTGAATAATAGCGGTGAGAGTGGGCAACATTGTCTTGTTCCTGATCTTAGTGGAAATGCTTTCAGTTTTTCACCATTGAGAACAATGTTTGCTGTGGGTTTGTCATATATGGCCTTTATTATGTTGAGGAAAGTTCCCTCTATGCCTACTTTCTGCAGGGTTTTTATCATAAATGGGTGTTGAATTTTGTCAAGAGCTTTCTCTGCATAGATTGAGATGATTATATGGTTTTTCTACTTCAATTTGTTAATATGGTATGTCACGTTGATTGATTTGCATATACTGAAGAACCCTTGCATTCCTGGGACAAACCCACTTGATCATGGTGTATGATCCTTTTAATGTGCTGTTTGCTAGTATTTTGTTGAGGATTTTTGCATCTATGTTCATCAGTGATATTGGCCTGTAGTTTTCTTTCTTTGTCACATCTTTGTCTGGTTTTGGTATCAGGGTGATGGTGGCCTCGTAGAATGAGTTTGGGAGTGTTCCTCCCTCTGCTATATTTTGGAAGAGTTTGAGAAGGATAGGTTTTAGCTCTTCTCTAAATGTTTGATAGAATTCACCTGTGAAGCCATCTGGTCCTGAGCTTTTGCTTGTTGGAAGATTTTTAATCACAGTTTCAACTTCAGTGCTTGTGATTGGTCTGTTCATATTTTCTGTTTCTTCCTGGTTCAGTCTCAGCAGGTTGTGCATTTCTAAGAATCTGTCCATTTCTTCCAGGTTGTCCATTTTATTGTCATAGAGTTGCTTGTAGTAATCTCTCATGATCCTTTGTATTTCTGCAGTGTTAGTTGTTACTTCTCCTTTTTCATTTCTAATTCTATTGATTTGACTCTTCTCCCTTTTTTTCTTGATGAATCTGACTAATGGTTTATCAATTTTGTTTATCTTCTCAAAGTACCAGCTTTTAGTTTTGTTGATCTTTGCTATAGTTTCCTTCCTTTCTTTTTCATTTATTTCTGATCTGATCTTTATGATTTCTTTCCTTCTGCTAACTTTGGGGTTTTTTTGTTCTTCTTTCTCTAATTGTTTTAGGTGCAAGGTTAGGTTGTTCATTCAAGATGTTTCTTGTTTCTTAAGGTAGGATTGTATTGCTATAAACTTCCCTCTTAGAACTGCTTTTGCTGCATCCCATAGGTTTTGGGTCATCATGTCTCCATTGTCATTTGTTTCTAGGTATTTTTTGATTTCCTCTTTGATTTCTTCAGTGACCTCTTGGTTATTAAGTAGTGTATTGTTTAGCCTCCATGTGTTTGTTTTTTTTACAGATTTTTTCCTGTAATTGATATCTAGTTTCATAGCATTATGGTTGGCAAAGATACTTGATATGATTTCAATCTCCTTAAATTCACCAAGGCTTGATTTGTGACCCAAGATATGATCTATCCTGGAGAATGTTCCATGAGAACTTGAGAAGAAAGTGTATTCTGTTGTTTTTGGATGGAGTGTCCTATAAATATCAATTAAGTCCATCTTGTTTAATGTATCATTTAAAGCTTGTGTTTCCTTATTTATTTTCATTTTGGATGATCTGTCCATTGGTGAAAGCGGGGTGTTAAAGTCCCCTACTATGTTTGTGTTACTGTCACTTTCCCCTTTTATGGCTGTTAGTATTTGCCTTATTTATTGAGGTGCTCCTATGTTGAGTGCATAAATATTTACACTTGTTATATCTTCTTCTTCGATCAATCCCTTGATCATTATGTAGTGTCCTTCTTTGTCTCTTCTAATAGTCTTTATTTTAAAGTCTATTTTGTCTGATAAGAGAATTGCTACTCCAGCTTTCTTTTGGTTTCCATTTGCATGGAATATCTTTTTCCATGCCCTCACTTTCAGGCTGTATGTGTCCCTAGGTCTGAAGTGGGTGTCTTGTAGACAGCATATATATGGGTCTTGTTTTTGTATCCATTCAGCCAGTCTGTATCTTTTGGTTGGAACATTTAATCCATTTACATTTAAGGTAATTATCGATATGTATGTTCCTATTCCCATTTTCTTAATTGTTTTGGGTTTGTTATTGTAGGTCCTTTTCTTCTCTTGTGTTTCCCACTTAGAGAAGTTCCTTGAGCATTTGCTGTAGAGCTGGTTTGGTGGTGCTGAATTCTCTTAGCTTTTGCTTGTCTGTAATGGTTTTAATTTCTCCATCAAATCTGAATGGGATCCATGCTGGATAGAGTAATCTTGGTTGTAGGTTTTTCTCCTTCATCACTTTAAATATGTCCTGCCACTCCCTTCTGGCTTGCAGAGTTTCTGCTGAAAGATCGGCTGTTAACCTTATGGGAATTCCCTTGTGTGTTATTTGTTGTTTTTCCCTTGCTGCTTTTAATATGTTTTCTTTGTATTTAATTTTTGACAGTTTGATTAATATGTGTCTTGGAGTGTTTCTCCTTGGATTTATCCTTTATGGGACTCTCTGTGCTTCCTGAACTTGATTGACTTTTTCCTTTCCCATATTAGGGAAGTTTTCAACTATAATCTCTTCAAATATTTTCTCAGTCCCTTTCTTTTTCTCTTCTTCTTCTGGGACTCCTATAATTCAAATGTTGGTGTGTTTCATATTGTCCCAGAGGTCTCTGAGACTGTCCTCAGTTCTTTTCATTCTTTTTTCTTTATTCTGCTCTGCAGTAGTTATTTCCACTATTTTATCTTCCAGGTCACTTATCCGTTCTTCTGCCTCAGTTATTCTGCTCTTGATCCCTTCTAGAGAATTTTTAATTTCATTTATTCTGTTGTTCATCATTGTTTGTTTGCTCTTCAGTTCTTCTAGGTCCTTCTTAAACGTTTCTTGTATTTTCTCTATTCTATTTCCAAGATTTTGGATCATCTTTACTATCATTATTCTGAATTCTTTTTCAGATAGACTGCGTATTTCCTCTTCATTTGTTAGGTCTGGTGCGTTTTTTACCTTGCTCCTTCATGTGCTGTATATTTTTCTGTCTTCTCATTTTGCTTAACTTACTGTGTTTGGTGTCTCCTTTTCGCAGGCTGCAGGTTCGTAGTTCCCATTGTTTTTGGTGTCTGTCCGAAGTGGCTAAGGTTGGTTCAGTGGGTTGTGTAGGCTTCCTGGTGGAGGGGACTAGTGCCTGTGTTCTGGTGGATGAGGCTGGATCTTATCTTTCTGCTGGGCAGGTCCACTTCTGGTGGTGTATTTTGGGGTGTCTGTGGCCTTATTATGATTTTAGGCAGCCTCTCTGCTAATGGATGGGGTTGTGTTCTTGTCTTGCTAGTTGTTTGGCATAGGGTGTCCAGCACTGTAGCTTGCTGGTCATTGAGTGAAGGTGGAGCTTGGCATTGAGACGGAGATCTCTGGGAGATTTTCACTGTTTGATATTACATGGAGCTGGGTGGTCTCTTGTGGACCAGTGTCCTGAAGTTGGCTCTCCCACCTCAGGGGCACAGCACTGACTCTTGGCTGGAGCACTAAGAACCTTTCATCCACACAGCTCAGAATAAAAGGGAGAAAAAGTAGAAAGAAAGAAAGAGGATAAATTAAAGTAAAATAAAATAAGATAAAGTTATTAAAATAAAAATTAATTATTAAGAAAAAAATTTTTAAAGTAAAAACAAAAAAAAGGACGGACAGAACCCTAAGTTAAATGGTAAAAGCAAAGCTATACAGGCAAAATCACACACAGAAACATACAAACTCACAAAAAGAGAAAAAGGGGAAAAAATATATATCTTTGCTCCCAAAGTCCACCTCCTCAGTTTGGGATGATTCGTTGTCTATTCAGGTACTCCACCGATGCACGGTACATCAAGTTGATTGTGGAGCTTTAATCCACTGCTCCTGAGGCTACTAGGAGAAATTTTCCTTTCTCTTCTTTGTTCACACAGCTCCTGGGGTTCAGCTTTGGATTTGGACCCGCCTCTGCGTGTGGGTCGTTTGAGGGCATCTGTTCTTCGCTCAGACAGGACGGGGTTAAAGTAGCAGCTGATTCATGGTCTCTGGCTCACTCAGGCCAGGGGAAGGGAGGGGTATGGATGCGGGGTGAGCCTGCAGTGGCAGAGGCCGGCGGGACATTGCACCAGCCTGAGGAACGCTGTGCGTTCTTCCAGGGAAGTTGCCCCTGGATCACAGGACCCTGGCCGTGGTGGGCTGCACAGGCTCTTAGGAGGAGAGGTGTGGACAGTGACCTGTGCTTGCACACAGGCTTCTTGGTGGCAGCAGCAGCAGCCTTAGCATCTCGTGCCCGTCTCTGGGGTCTGCGCTGATAGCCGCGGTTCACGCCCATCTCTGGAGCTTGTTTAGGCAGTGCTCTTAATCCCCTCTCCTCATGCACCAGGAAACACAGAGGGAAGAAAAACTCTCTTGCCTCTTTGGCAGCTCCAGAGTTTTTCCCGGACTCTCTCCCGGCCAGCTGTGGTGCACTAACCCCTTTAGGCTGTGTTCACACCGCCAACACCAGTCCTCTCCCTGGGATCCGACCTCCGAGCCTCAGCTCCCAGCCCTCCGCCCGCCCTGGTGGGTGAGCAGACAAACTTCTCGGGCTGGTGAATGCTGGTCGTCACTGATCCTCTGTGCAGGAATCTTTCCGCTTTGCCCTCCGCACCCCTGTTGCTGTGCTCTCCTCCGCAGCTCCGAAGCTTCCCCCCTCCACCACCCGCAGTCTTTGCCCGCGAAGAGGCTTCCTCGTGTGTGGAAACATTTCCTCCTTCACAGTTCCCTCCCACTGGTGCAGGTCCCGTCCCGATTCTTTTGTCTCTGTTTATTCTTTTTTCTTTTGCCCTACCGAGGTACGTGGGGAGTTTCTTGCCTTTTGGGAGGTCTGAGGTCTTCTGCCAGCGTTCAGTAGTTGTTCTGTAGGAGTTGCTCCACATGTAGATGTATTTCTGGTGTATTTGTGGGGAGGAAGGTGATCTCTGTGTCTTACTCTTTTGCGATCTTTCTGCTTTTTTCTTTTTAGAGTTCTAAAATACATTTATAAACTGAAACTGGGAAAGAAATTCATATTTTCTTTTTGAAAAACGATTCACCTTGCACTGATTTCTTCACATACTGACAGTCAACCACATTTCCTTGGAGACTAACATCTGCTAAGAAATTGTGCCTGGGAGAGCATCCAGAGTATATTGTGCCAGGCTCTGCCCCACGCTCACTCGGCTTCTCTTGAAGTTTGTACTTGCTGGCCTTATCGAATTTGTCAATTTCTGACTTTTATTTTGAGTATTTGACAATTTATATTTAATGTAATTATTGATACACTTGGGTTTAAATACAAAATTTGCTATTTGGTTTTTTTCTTTTGAAAAACTATCTTTTGTACAGCAGATTCTTACTAGTTATCCATTTTATAATTATTGGTATATATATGTCAATCCCACTCTCCCATTTCATCACAACACCACTCCCCACCACTTTCCCCACTTGGTGTCCATACGTTTGTTCTCTGCATCTATGTCTAAATTTCTGCCCTGCAAACCAGTTCATCTGTACCATTTTTCTAGGCTCCACATATATGCATTAATATACATTTGTTTTTCTCTTTCTGACTTACTTCACTCTGTATGACAGTCTCTGGATCCATCCATGTCTCTACAGATGGCCCAATTTCATTCCTTTTTATGGCTGAGTAATGTTCCATTGTATATATGTACCACATCTTCTTTATCCATTCATCTATCAATGGGCATGAAGTTGCTTCAGTGTCCTAGCTATTGTAAATACTGCTGCAATGAACATTGGGGTACACGTGTCGGTTTGAATTATGGGTTTCTCTGGGTATATGCCCAGTAGTGGGATTGCTGGATCATATGGTAATTCTATTTATAGTTTTTTAATGAACCTCCATACTGTTCTCCATAGTGGCTGTATCCATTTTCATTCCCAACAACAGTGCAAGAGGGTTCCCTTTTCTTCAAACCTTCTCCAGCATTTGTTGTTTGTAGATTTTCTGATGATGCCCATTCTAACTGGTGTGAGGTGATACCTCACTGTAGTTTTGATTTGCATTTCTCTAATAATTAGTGGTGTTGAGTAGCTTTTCATGTGCTTCTTGGCCATCTGTACGTCTTCTTTGGAGAAATGTTTATTTAGGTCTTCTACCCATTTTTGGATTGGGTTGTTTGTTTTTTTAATATTGATCTTCATGAGCTGTTTATATATTTGGGGGATTAATCCTTTTCCCATTGGTTCATTTGCAAATATTTTCTCCCATTTTGAGGGTTGTCTTCCCATCTTGTTTGTAGTTTCCTTTGCTTTGCAAAAGCTTTGAAGTTTCATTAGGTCCCATTTGTTTATTTTTATTTCCATTACTCTAGGAGGCAGATCAAAAAAGATCTTGCTGAATTTATGTTGAAGAGTGTTCTTTTTACGTTTTCCTCTAAGAGTTTTATAGTGTCCAGTCTTACATTTAGGTCTCTAATCCATTTTGAGTTTATTTCTGTGTATGGTGTTAGGGAGTGTTCTAATTTCATTCTTTTACATGTAGCTGTGCAGTTCTCCCAGCACCACTTATTGAAGAGACTGTCTTTTCTCCATTGTGTATCCTTGCCTCCTTTGTCATAGATTAGTTGATCATAGATGTGTGGGTTTATCTCTGGGCTTTCTATCCTATTCCATTGATTTATATTTCTGTTTTTGTGCCAGTACCATATTGTCTTGATTACTGTAGTTCTGTAGTATATTCTGAAGTCTGGGAGCCTGATTCCTCCAGGTCTTTTTTTTCCCCTCAAGACTGCTTTGGCTATTTGGGGTCTTTTGTGTCTCCATACAAATTTTCAGATTTTTTTGTTCTAATTCTGTAGAAAAGGACATTGGTAAATTCATAGGGATTGCATTGAATCTGTAGATTGCTTTGGGTAGTATAGTCATTTTCACAATATTGATTCTTCCAATCCAAGAACATGGCATATCTCTCCACCTGTTAGTGTCACCTTTAATTTCTTTCATCAGTGTCTTATAGTTTTCTGCATACAGGTCTTTTTTCTCCCTAGGTAGGTTTATTCCTAGGTATTTTATTCTTTTTGTTGCAATGGTAAATGGGAGTGTTTCCTTAATTTCTCTTTTAGATTTTTCATCATTAGTGTATAAGAATGCCAGAGATTTCTGTGCATTAATTTTGTATCCTGCAACTTTACCAAATTCATTGATTAGATCTAGTAGTTTTCTGGTGGCATCTTTAGGATTCTCTGTGTATAGTATCATGTCATCTGCAAACAGTGACAGCTTTACTTCTTATTTTCCAATTTGTATTCCTTTTATTTCCTTTTCTTCTCTGATTGCTGTGGCTAAGACTTCCAAAACTATGTGAATAAGAGTGACGAGAGTGGACATCCTTTTCTCGTTCCTGATATTAGAGGAAATGCTTTCAGTTTTTCACCATTGAGAATGACGTTTGCTGTGGGTTTGTCGTATATGGCCTTTATTATGTTGAGGTAGGTTCCCTCTATGCCCACTTTCTGGAGAGTTTTTATCACAAATGGGTGCTGAATTTTGTCCTAAGCTTTTTCTGCATCTATTGAGATGATCATATGGTTTTTATTCTTCTATTTGTTAATATGATGTATCACATTGATTGATTTGCATATATTGAAGAAGACTTGCATCCCTGGGATTAATCCCACTTGATCATGGTGTATGATTCTTTTAATGTGTTGTTGGATTCTTTTTGCTAAGATTTTGTTGAGGATTTTTGCACCTATATTCATCAGCGATGTTGGTCTGTAATTTTGTTTTTTTGTAGTATCTTTGGTTTTGGTATCAGGGTGATGGTGGCCTCACAGAATGAGTTTGGGAGTGTTCCTCCCTCTGCAATTTTTTGGAAGAGTTTGAGAAGGATGATGTTACCTATTCTCTAAACGTTTGATAGAATTCACCTGTGAAGCCATCTGGTCCTGGACTTTTGTTTGTTGGAAGATTTTTAGTCACAGTTTCAATTTCAGTGCTTGTGATTGGTCTGTTCATATTTTCTATTTCTTCCTGGTTCAGTCTTGGAAGGTTATACCTTTCTAAGAATTTGTCCATTTCTTCCAGGTTGTCCATTTTATTGGCATAGAGTTGCTTGTAGTAGTCTCTTAGGATGCTTTGTATTTCTGCGGTGTCTGTTGTAATTTCTCCTTTTTCATTTCTAATTTTAATGATTTGAGTCCTCTCCCTCTTGATGAGTCTGGCTAAAGGTTTATAAATTTTGTTTATCTTCTCAGAGAACCAGCTTTTAGTTTTATTGAACTTTGCTATTGTTTTCTTTGTTTCTATTTCATTTATTTCTGCTCTGATCTTTATGATTTCTTTCCATCTACTAAGTTTGGGTTTTGTTTGTTCTTCTTTCTCTAATTCTTTTAGGTGTAAAGTTAGATTGTTTATTTGAGATGTTTGTTCTTTCTTGAGGTAGGATTTTATTGCTATAAACTTTCCTGATAGAATTGGTTTTGCTGCATCCCATTGGTTTTGGATCATCGTGTTTTCATTGTCATTTGTCTCTAGGTATTTTCTGATTTCCTCTTTGATTTCTTCAGTGATCTCTTGGTTATTTAGTAACGTATCGTTTAGCCTCCCTCTGTTTGTGTTTTTTATGTTCTTTTTCCTGTAATTTATTTCTAATCTCATAGTGTTGTGGTCAGAAAAGGTGCTTGATCTGATTTCAATTTTCTTAAATTTACTGAGTCTTGATTTGTGACCCAGGGTATTATCAATTCTGGAGAATGTTCCGTGCGCACTCGAGAAGAAAGTGTAATCTGCTGTTTTTGGATGGAATGTCCTATAAATATCAATTAAATCTATCTGGTCTATTGTGTCATTTAAAGCCTGTGTTTCCGTATTAATTTTCTGTTTGGATGATCTGTCCATTGGTGTAAGTGAGGTGTTAAAATCCCCTATTATTATTGTGTTACTGTCGATTTCCTCTTTTGTAGCTGTTAGCAGTTGCCTTATGTATTGAGGTGCTTCTATTTTGGGTGCATAAATATTAATAATTGTTATATCTTCTTCTTGGACTGATCCCTTGATCATTATGTAGTATCCTTCCTTGTCTCTTGTAACATTCTTTATTTTAAAGTCTATTTTATCTGATATGAGTATTGCTACTCCAGATTTCTTTTGATTTCCATTTGAATGGAATATCTTTTTCCATCCCCTCATTTTCAGTCTGTGTCCCTAGGTCTGAAGTGGGTCTCTTGTAGACAGCATATACATGGGTCTTATTTTTGTATCCATTCAGTGAGCCTGTGTCTTTTGGTTGGAGCATTTAATCCATTTACATTTAAGGTAATTATCGATATGTATGTTCCTATTACCATTTTCTAAATTGTTTTGGGTTTGTTTTTTTAGATCCTTTCCTTCTCTATGTTTCCCACTGAGAGAAGTTCCTTTAGCATTTGTTGTAGAGCTGCTTGGATGGTGCTGAAATCTCTTAGCTTTTGTTTGTCTGTAAAGCTTTTGATTTCTCCACCGAATGTGAATGAGGTCCTTTCCGGGTAGAGTAATCTTGGTTGTAGGTTCTTCCCTTTCATCACTTTAAATATGTCATGCCACTCCCTTCTGGCTTGTAGAATATCTGCTGAGAAATCAGCTCTTAACCTTATGGGAATTCTCTTGCATCTTATTTGTTGTTTTTCCCTTGCTGCTTTCAAGACAAATTTTTGCCAATTTGATTACTTTGTGTCTCGGCCTTTTTTTCCCTTGCATTTATCCTGTATGGGACTCTCTGCGCTTCCTGGACTTTGGTGGCTATTTCCTTTCCCATGTTAGGGAAGTTTTTGATTGTAATCTCTTCAAATATTTTCTTGGGTCCTTTCTCTCTCTCTTCTCCTTCTGGGACCCCTATAATGCGAATGTTGTTGCATTTAATGTTGTCCCATAGGTCTCTTAGGCTGTCTTCATTTCTTTTCATTCTTTTTTCTTTATTCTGTTCCACAGCAGTGAATTCCACCATTCTGTGTTCCAGGTCACTTATTCATTCTTCTGCCTCAGTTATTCTGCTATTGATTCCTTCTAGTGTATTTTTCATTTCAGTTATTGTATTGTTCATCTCTGTTTGTTTGTTCTTTAATTCTTCTAGATCTTCGTTTAACATTTCTTGCATCTTCTCAAACTTTGCCTCCATTCTTTTTCTGAGGTCCTGGATCATCTTCAGTATCATTATTCTGAATTCTTTTTCTGGAAGGTTGCCTATCTCCACTTCATTTAGTTGTTTTTCTGGGGTTTTATCTTGTTCCTTCATCTGGTACATAGCCCTCTGCCTTTTCATCTTGTCTATCTTTCTGTGAATGTGGTTTTTGTTCCACAGGCTGCAGGATTGTAGTTCTTCTTGCTTGCTGTCTGCCCTCTCCTTGGCATTCCTGTAGTAACCTGCTAGTGTTGGAGGGTCTCCTATGTCTCACCATGAGGACAAGGACACTGGCAGCAGAAATTCTAGGAAGTACTCCTTGGCATGAGCCCTCCCAGTGTCCGCCATTAGCCCCACCTGCTATTTGTTTTCTATTTGTCTCAATTGATCTCTGTTCCTTCTTTTCATCTTGTCCTATCCTCTGTTGAATTTTTTTAGTGTTCTTTTTTATTCTATTTTCCCTCCTCTATTGGTTTATTGGCTATAGCTCTTTCTTTTGTTAACTTATTTTCATAGTGGTTATTCTAGAATTCACAGTATATATCTTCACCTTATCACAACCTGTCTTCACATATTACAACCTGTCTTCACATATTACATCACATGGCATATGTATGTTTCTACTTCTCTCTTCCAACCTTTGTATTTTCCTTGTCATACATTTTACCTCTACATATGTTGTAAATCCCACGGTAAATTATTTTTGCTTTAAACAACCAAATGTCTTTTTTAAAAAGTTTAAATATTAGAAATAAGTATTTTATATTTAATTACTTTATATTAGATGTTTACCATTTTTCTTTATTCCTTTGTATAGGTGCAAATTTCTGTCTGGTATTTCTTTCAGCTTGAAAAATATCCTCTTTCATTTCTTTTAGTGAAAGTCTGCTGGCAATGAATTCACCTAGCTTTTGTTTGCCTGAAACTGTTTTTATTTTACCTTTGCTTTTTAACAATATTATTGCTGGATATAAATTCTAGACTAATAGTTTTATTTTTTTTTCTTTCAGCATTTTAAAGATGTCATTTTCTTTTCTTTTTGCTTCCATTGTTTTTAATGCCCAGTTAATGGAATTTAAAATTTTGTTCTCCTATGTGTAATGTCTTTTGCTTTATTTTAGTCTGACTGCCTTTAAAATTTTATCTTTGTTTCTTGTTTCCAGCAATTTGGTTATGATACATTTTTGTGTGGTTTGTCTTTAACTTGCTTGGATTTTGCTGATCTTCTTGGACCTGTGGGTATATAGTTTTCACTAAGTTTGGAAAAATTTTGGCCATTATTTCTTCAAATTCTGTTTCTGAAAAATAAATAGTCAAGAATAGATTAAATTTAGGGATATTTAACATTCTTTGATATCACATCTTCCTATGCACGAGTAAGGTTTGTCTTTACATTTTATCAAGTCATCTTTTGCATATCTCGGTAGCATTTTAAAGTTTTCTTCATATAGATCTTAAATATTTCATATTTATTTCTAGGTATTTTATGTTTTGGTTATTGTGTTTATTATAAGTGAGATCTTTTGTTATTATGTTCTAAGGGGCTATTGCTTTTATATTGGAAGATCATTGATTTCTCTATTAACCTTGTCCTAACCACCTTACTGTGTCCCATTATTGTTTCCCATTCATTTGCTTATATTTTTCAGGTATATATAATAATATCAGAAAATGCTGCTTTCTTGTATTTGCATGTTACTATTTTGTTTACTAAAATAAAGCAAAAGATATTATGAAAAAGTAACGTGTCTTTTTCATGTTACTTTGTATCTTTTACTCTTTTTGAATATTTTAGACATACTCATTTAAAAAATCTTTTCATATTATTCCATCATGTGTCGTTTATTGGGGTACAAATTTTCCCAACTATCTCATCTGTTGACTATATTTCAAGATAGTTCCTTTCTTCCTAGTATTAGACATATTTACCATGAATTCATCTTCAGTAGGTAAAGTTTCCTGTTAGAGCTCTGTGAACTTGTATTGTGCAGGCATCTGTATCACTTGGTTCACATTTGCCTTTGCAGAGTTCATTCCTGGGTACTTTTTATATTTATTTTTTGAGTATAACTTCATTTGGTTATGGTTTGGAGAAATTCTGACTAACACCTACACACGGTACAATTTTGGAAGTTTGATTTCTATAGGTCTACTCTTTCACCACCCACAGTGTTGGCCAGATGGTCAGCTTCCTGCTGTTCCTTAGACCAGTGGGCAGAGTCTTCTAGTCCTTATTTCATGGGAGGAATATCTCTTTCTGGCTTTTAGCTTTATTCAAAGAGGTCAGTTTCTACTTCTTACCACCTGCTGGCCTGAAGCCTAATTCTGTTCCCATGGCTGTTAACACACATCTTCTCTGCCAGCACCTGTTTCTCATGTCCCTGTGGACAGTCTGCTTTTAGCCCCTGCTCAACTTTATGAGTTTGAGTTTCTACTTCCTTCCTGGTACCTGGGAAATTTCCTTGCTTAGTTTTGAGTTTGGCTATGAAATGACAGTAATAATGATGACAACAACAATAACATTTTGTTGTTATATTTTACCCAAAATTTATGTGGGCTTGGAGCATAATGAGAAACTTCCCACATTGGTTGAATCTGTGCCGCTGACCAAGATTTCCTCATGGTCTTTAAGTAATTCTGACACATGTCCCTTCCTGTCACATACTTATTCTCAGAATATCTTGGGCCCCATCAAGTAAGAGATTCTAATTGTTCCTATTCACATACACACTCAGCGTTTTCCACATATCCTCATTTCTATTCCTTTATATTGTTATCGGGATATAGAAAACTTAAGAAAATGAAGGCACTTCCTTGTCAGACATCACTCTCTATGGCACAGGGTCAGGGGATACTTTTAATGCACTATGATAAGTATCAAAATAGAGGTAGGTGCTGTGCAATTACAGGGAAATGTTGCTTAAGGTTTTTGTGTATGTGTATGAAACAGAGCGGCCTGTGTGTATGTCTTTCTCTTCTATATATCCTGGGAATAATGAGAGTGGGAAAGCAGACAACAGGGGGTGGGGGAGAGAATGTGTGGGGGTCAAGACCCTTGGCTCCTGGTTTTTGTCACTAATAAACCTGTCCAGCTGCCCTTTGATGCCACCCACCTGAGGTCCTGACTCAGCAAGTCTGGAGTGGTTCCCAAGTAGCTGCATATTTAGATGCTTCTGTAGGTGATTTTGATGTACTGTTAGGATTAAAAGCTACTGACTTATATGCGACCTTCAGTAAATCATTTAAACCTGTATACCTTCTGTGCCTCAGTGTTATCCACTGTAAAATCAGGTAATTTTCAGATCTACCATTCCATTCTAATGGATAAATTTGCCTAAGAGTACTATTTTTGTGATGGTTGTTATTGTTGTTTTGGGTAATAATACTGTTACATAATCTCACTGCCTTTAGAAGCTTAGGTTGTATTTTTCTTGAGAGCAAAGCGTCAGTAAACTCAAAATAACAAGCAGGCTTGTTTTTCTATCATCCAGTGTTGTCATTCGGCTTCCAAAAATTAAGTAATGGTACTTGATGTAACAGCTTTGCCAGCCTGATGACCTGCCTTTACACATTATATTATGAGGTAATGAGGCTGAGTCTTATGATTTGTGGAGCCTGTCTATTGCTTTCCAGTTATAGCTCAGGGGTGTGTGGGGGGGAAGGCACGAGGCTGTGAACAGTAATTGTTAGTGAACCCAGCTGGAGGACTACAGAGAGGTGCTCAGAGGCGATGGTTCCAAGTGTTTCTCTTTAATTATCTTCAAAACAACCTCTCATCCTAAAAAACCCAATTAAGGAGCAACACATGGCTTTGAAAGCCATGGTGGGAGAGTTCCTGATGGTTTTCATTTGGAGAATAAGTATAGTGCAATGGGAAGAATGTGGACTCTGGAATCAGCCAGACTGGGTTCAAATCCTGGCTCTACAACTTACCAGCTTGATGACATTATGTAAGTTGCTCCACTAGTTTGTGCCTCAGTTTCCTCATCTGAAATGTGGAGAGAATGATGACTATCATGGCACCCACCTTGGGAAGCTATTTTACAGATGAAGTCAGCTGATACATGTACGACACTTAGAACAGTGCTTGGAGGATGTAAACATTCAAGAAGTCTTAGCTTTAGTTATTTGCTTCAAGACAAAGATTTAATCCACAGGGACAAATAGCAAAGAAATCTGAGGCAAATGTCAGGCTTATGGGGAAGACGTTTGGGGGTGGGTTGGCCTTTATGGAAGCCCTTTACATGGCACTGCATGGTCCTCCTATGTGGGAAGGCAGTCTTGCCTGGGGCACAAGCTCACCTCTGGTGGGCCAAGTTGACAAGGACAGGGCCAACTACAGACAGTCTCTGGGCCTGACCACAGGACACAGGCTCTCTCCCTCCATCAGCCCTGAAACCATTTTCTTTTCAGTCTCTCCCTCCCTCCTTTTAGTCCTTCCGTCTGCTTTCTTTTTCTCCTTTCTCCCTCTCCTCCTCCTCCTCAAGCCTGGCCTTCACCTCCTCACCCTTTCCTATGGACATTTCTCCACCTGGAGATTAAGAGCAAATCTGACGTGAGTCCCCAACCTACTTTCTGGCCCCTTGTTCCAGCCTCACCCACTCCAAGTAGGGGCCTTGTGTCCAGTTAGTCTCCTTCCCAGAGATGGTGGGACCTATCTGAGAATCAGCCTCCTGGATCCCACACAGAAGACAGTAGTCCTGCCAGGAAGGGGCGGTGACTTACTGTGTTTGCTCTTCCCCGGCACAGTCTTTTCTTGCAGGTACATCTTGTTCGGAGCAGTTTCTGGAGCCCAGACATAACAGGCTGGCTTCACCTCTTATTAACTGGGACTGAAAAGTCAAGTCCATTTTGGTTTTAATTAAGAGAACACAAGGGGGACTTCCCTGGTGGCACAGTGGTTAAGAATCTGCTTGCCAATGTAGGGGACGGGGGTTCAATACCTGGTCTGGGAAGATCCCACATGCCATGGAGCAACTAAGCCCATGTGCCACAACTGCTGAGCCTGCACTCTAGAGCCTGTGAGCCACAACCACTGAGCCCATGCACCACAACTACTGAAGCGCACACGCCTAGAGCCCATGCTCTGCAACAAGAGAAGCCACAACAATGAGAAGCCCACGCACCGCAACGAAGAGTAGACCCCGCTCGCCGCAACTAGAGAAAGCCAGCGCACAGCAACAAAGACCCAACGCAGCCAATAATAAATAAATAAATGTATTAAAAAAATAAGAGAACACAAGGATTGGAGTAAACTGTGTGGAAGTAAGAAACAGGAACAAAGGTAAGAGTTGAAAGCCATGCTTTGACCTCACTGGAACATTTGATGTTTTGAGAATATTGAATTGTTCTTCACTCCTCATTATCTCTAAGGAGGAAGAGAACAAAACCAACCCACTGCAGGCAAACTGACTAATGCTCTCCTTTAATGAATTCTTCTTAGCCACTGGTTTCCTTGAAGTTGAGAAGCAGTGAGAGAGCAAAGGGCAGGGGCCTCTCAGTTTTTGTAGTAATGAGTTTTGTGGATCTTTGCAAATGTGACCTTCACTACTTCACAGCCCTACTGTGTGTCCACATTTCCACACAGAGAGCCATAGGCACTGCTGGCAAATGCTGGAGAAGTCTGAAGCTGAGGAGCCAGTGGGGCCACTATATTAGTTTCCTAGGACTGTTGTAATAAAATACCGCTACTCAGGTGGCTTAGAACAACTGAAGTTTGTTGCCTCACAGTTCAATTGGTTAGAATTCCAAAATCAAGGTGTCATCGGGGCCATGCTCCCTCAGAAGGTGCCAGGGAAGAATCTGCTCCAGACCTCTCTCCTAGCTGCTGGTGGTTCCTTGGCTCCTGGCCACGTACCTCCAATCTTCACGTGGCACACTTCCTGCATGTGTGCTTATGTCCACTTGCCCCTTTTTGTAAGAATCCCCAGTCATGTTGGAACAGGGGCCCACCTTCTGCAAGATAACCTCATTTTAACAGATTACAGCTGCAAAAACCCTACTTCCAATTAAGGTCACATTCTGAGGTCCTGGAAGATGGGACTTCAAGACATGAGTCTGGGGAAGACACAATTCAAACCATCACAGCCATAGCTGTGTTGTACAAGCTAGATGCCATGAAAGTGTGGGGATCTGCTTTGCACAGTCCATTCCATAGGCTGACGCTCAGTGCTCTGTGACTACACATTTGGTGCTGGTTCTACGTGTGCTGGAAATGAGGCCAGAAACATGGGCAGGGGCCGATCATGGGCTTGGAAGCCATGTGTGGTCTCCTGAGAGCAATGGGGAGCCATGGAATGTTTATCAACAGGAGGATGATCAGATTCTAGAAAGATCCCTCCACTGTAGTGTTGAGTAATAGAATGGGGGCGGAGTGAGGCCTTCACAGTGTTTCAAGCAAGTGATAGAGCTGGCCTTGAACCTCACTAATAGCAATTGAAGTGGAGGGAAGATGACTTAGAGAGATACCTGTGATTTACATATCAGGATTCCGAGAGAAGAAGAACTTAAAGTAGGTTATATTTTAGTAAGGGAAATGCCATTTTAGGATTGCTGTAAAAGAGAACTGCCATTTGGGTTTCTGGAGATGGGCTCTTGAAACTTTGGAACAGATTCTCTTGTTTTCAAGGAAGTCACCAGGATAAACTGTCTATTTACACCAAAGTAAAGCAAGTTATTCTTGAAGCAAATGGTGAAGACATCATGAATCTGAGTATGACAGCTGCAGATTTAGATGCTAAGTGGTGAAGAGTTAGAACAGTTTTTACTGAAGTTAGAATTTAGACTGAATTCTTGGTATCCTCCATGTATTGGTTTCCTAGTTGCTGCCATAATAAACTACCACAAACTTAGCAGCTTAAAACAACACAAATTTATATGATTTTATAGTATTCTAAGTCAGAATCTGACATGGTTCTCGTGTGGCTAAAATCAAGGTGCTGGCAGGGCTGTGTTCCTTTCTGGAGGCTGTAGAGCTTTTTTCTCTGCTTCCAAGGCCTCCCACATTCCTTGGCTCATGGCTCCTTCCTCCAGCGTCCAGGCCAGCACTGCATGTAATCGCCCTATCTCAAGGTCAGCTGATTGGCAAACAGTTCTGTCTGAAACCTTAATTCCCCTTTGTCAAGTAACCAGCAGTATTCACAGGTTCTGGGGATTAAAATGTGTATATCTTTGGTAGAGGGAGGTGGCCATTATATTGCGTATCATACTCCACATGGTGTTTAAATTAGTATAACACAGGCAATGCAAGATTGAGTAGTGAAGCTGTCTTATCTGGGCCCTGGGAAATCAGAGATGGGGCTTCTCTCGAAGGAAATGGAGGTTCCCAGGGCCAGTTGTGCTGGTGCAGCATGAGCCGGCCATAGGCCAGGAGAAGGGGACAATGCCCCCTGCTCTCTGGAAAGGGGTCTTAGGGGATCTAGAATCAGTGTTGATCTAAAGATTCTTGAGGGTGGGAGAGCCTGTTGGGAGCTATGCATGGCCCAGAGGTTGGAGTTTTGGGGCCTGTGAGCTTTAGGAAGAACACAGTTATCCACTTTTCTTAGCTCCCAAATATTCAGGAAACACTGCCTTCTGTCCTAGACTAGGGAGTTAAATTGTGTGGGATCAAGGAAGGGTGAGGGGGTGGGGGAGGTGTCCAGCACCTACTGGCAGTGAGTCTACGTGTGTAAAAGAGCTCATCCTGGAGAACTGAGTTACAAGAGGGCGTGAGGTGAACCGGGGGCTCAGACTGCCATGGTGGCACCACAAGTGGCAGATGGAGAGATAAACGCTTACCGGGCTGCATCTTTCAGGGTTTTCCAGAAATGGAGGGAGACACCGCGTGGCAGACTAGCTGTTCTGCTAATCCCAGGCAGATGCAGTTTGAACTTGAAAGGAAATAAGACTTTATTTTGGGCTCCCAAAGCAGACGTCCGAGTTTCAGGCTTTAGAGATGAAGGGGCTGTGGAAGGTGATGGCGGGAGAGGAGTCTGGCTAATTCTGGCATTTAGCTGCATCACAGAGGGCAGCGGAGTCTTGGTCCCTGGGAGAGGCATTTCTGGAAGGCCTGAGGCAGGGAGGATGAAGCCTTTTGCCTTCTGTGCCTGGAGTTTTATGGAACTGTGACTGCCCCGGAGGAACCATGGCAGGGCCCGCAGGCCTGGGTCAGTTGGGTTGGAGCTTCCTGGAATTGGTTGCTTCATGTGGGAGCACCAGCTGAGGGTCATCACCATTCATGCTAAACAGGGGAGGGGAAGGAACACTGTAAGAGCCTCTAGGGCTTTGGGTGGTGGGACCTCCTTACCCCTCCCAGTCCCTCCTGGGGAGTGGGGGTCAGCTGTAGGAGGGAGGCATTCTTCTGTTTGGGTTCCATTTTCAAAAGCGAGGAGTACAGCAGTCCCCACTTACCCCTGTTGCAATTACCTATGGTCAACTTGTCCAAAAATATGAAATGGAAAATTCCAGAAATAGTTCATGAGTTTTAAATTGTGGGCCATTCTATGTAACATGACAAAATTTTGTGCCATCCCACTCCATCCAGCCTGGGAAGTGAATCATCCCTTTGTCCAGCATATCCTGCCATTAGTCACTTAACGTCCATCTGGGTTATGGGATCAACTGTCGCGATATTGCTTGCGTTCGAGCCACCCTTATTTTACTTAATAATGGCCTCGAAGGGCAAGTGGAGTGATGAGGACAATTCAGAAATTCTCTTACTGTGCTTAATTTGTGAATTAAACTTTATGAGTTTTTTATACATAGTATGTATTTATAGGGAAAAACATAGTCTATACAGACATATCTCGTTTTATTGCACTTCACTTTATTGTGCTTCGCAGGTAACTGCGTTTTCTACAAACTGAAGGTTTGTGGGAACCCTGCATCGAGGAAGTCTGTCAGTGCCATTTTTCCAACAACGTTTTTCTCTGTGTCACATTTTGGTAATTCTCACAATATTTCCAACTTTTTTATTATTATTATATTTGTTAAGGTGATCTGTGATCAGTGATCTTTGATGTTACGATTATTTTGAGGTGCCACAAACTACACCTAGAGAAGATAGCAAACTTTTTAAAAATTTGATGTATAGTTGATATACAATGTTGTGTTAATTACTGCTGTACAGCAAAGTGATTCAATTATACATACACACACACATATATATATACATTTTTTAAATATTCTTTTCCTTTATGATTTATCATAAGATATTGAATATAGTTCTCTGTACTATACAGTAGGACCTTGTTATTTACCCATTCTAGATATAAAAGCCTACATCTGCTAACCCCAATCTCCCACTCCATCCATCCCTCAACTCCCTACCCCTTGGCAACCACCAGTCTGTGCTCTATGTCCATGATTCTGTTTCTGTTTCATAGATAAGTTCATTTGTGTCATATTTTTGATTCCACATATAACTGATATCATATGGTATTTGTCTTTGTCTGGCTTACTTTACTTAGTATGAAAATCTTGAGGCCCATCTATGTTGTTGCAAATGGTATTATTTCGTTCTTTTTATGGCTGAGTAGTATTCCACTGTATAATATATGGACCACACCTTTTTTATCCATTCATCTGTTGATGGACATTTAGATTGTTTCCATGTCTTGGCTATTGTGAATAGCGCTGCTATGAACATAGAGTTGCGTGTGTCCTTTTGAATTATAGTTTTGTCCAGATATATGCCCAGGAGTGGGATTGCTGGGTCATATAAGTAATTCTATTTTTAGTTTTCTGAGGAATTTCCATACTGTTTTCCACATTGGCTGCACCAATGCACATTCCCACCAACAGTGGGAAAAAAGTTCCCTTTTCTCCACACCCTCTCTAGCATTTGTTATTTATAGACTTTTTTTTTTTTTTTTTTTTTTTTTTTTTTTTGCAGTACGCAGGCCTCTCACTGTTGTGGCCTCTCCCGTTGCGGAGCACAGGCTCCGACGCACAGGCTCAGCGGCCATGGCTCATGGCTGCTCCACGGCATGTGGGATCTTCCCAGACCGGGGCACGAACCCGTGTCCCCTGCATTGGCAGGCGGACTCTCAACCACTGCGCCACCAAGGAAGCCCTATTTATAGACTTTTAATGACGGCCATTCTGACTGGTGTGAGATGGTACCTCATTATAGTTTTGATTTGCATTTCTCTAATAATTAGCCATGTTGAGCATCTTTTCATGTGCCTATTGGCCATCTGTATGTCTTCTTTGGAGAAATAAGACAGCAAAAGTAATCAAAATGTGTGTGCTCTGACTTCTCCACCAACCAGCCTTCCCCCATCTCTCCTGAGGCCTCCCTATTCCCTGAGACACAATAATATTGAAATTAGGGCAGTTAATAACCCTATAATGGCTTCTAAGATTTCAAGTGAAAGTAAGAGTCTTACATCATCTCTCACTTTAAATCAGAAGCTAGAAATCATCAAACTTAGTGAGGAAGGCATATTGAAAGCAAAGATAGGGGGAAAGCTAGGCTTCTTGCACCAAACATTTAGCCACATTGCGAATACAAAGGGGAAAAGTTCCCGAGGGATATTAAATTACTACTCCAGTAAATATATGAAAAATAAGAAAATGAAACAGCCTTATTGCTGATAAGGAGAAAGTTTCCTTGATCTGGGAAGAAGATCAAACCAGCCACAACATTCCCTTAAGCCAAAGCTTAAGGCCCCAGCTCTCTTCAATTCTTGAAGGCTGAGGGAGGTGAGGAAGCTGCAGAAGAAACGTTTGAAGCTAGCAGAGGTTCAAGGAAAGAAGGCATCTCCATTAACAACAAAGTGCAAGGTGAAGCAGCAAATGCTGATGTAGAAGCTGCAGCAAGTTATCCAGAAAATCTAGCTAAGACAATTAATGAATGTGGCAACACTAAAATTTTCAGTGTAGGCAAAGTAGCCTTCTATTGGAAGATACCATCTAGGACTTTCATAGCTAGAGAGGAGAAGTCAATGCCTGGCTTCAAAGCATCAGAGGACAACCTGACTCTCTTGCTGGGGGTTAGGGCACCTGGTGACCTTTTTATTTTTATTAAATTTAATTAATTATTTATTTATTTTTGTCTGCATTGGGTCTTTGTTGCTGCGTGTGGGCTTTCTCTAGTTGTGGTGAACCGGTGCTATTCTTCGTTGTGGTGCATAGGCTTCTTATTGCAGTGGCTTCCCTTGTTGCAGAGCACGGGCTCTAGGTGTGTGGGCTTCATTAGTTGTGATACGTGGGCTCAGTAGTTGTGGCTCATGGGCTTGAGAACACAGGCTCAGTAGTTGTGGCACATGGACTTAGTTGCTCCATGGCATGTAGGATCTTCCCAGACCAGGGCTCAAAACTGTGTCCCCTGCACCAGCAGGCAGATTCTTAACCACTGCACCACCAGGGAAGCCCTTACCTGGTGACTTTAAGTTGAAGCCAATGCTCATTTACCATTCTGAAAATCTTAGGGCCCTTAAGAATTATGCTAAATCTACTCCGCCTGTGCTCTATAAATGGAACAACAAAGCCTGGATGACAGCACATCTGTTAACAACATGGTTTACTGAATATTTTAAGCCCCCTCTTGAGAACTATTGCTCTGAAAAAGAAAAGATTCCTTTCAAAATATTACTACTTGTTGACAATGCACCTGGTCACCCAAGAGCTGTGATGGAGACAATGAGTTTAATGTTTTTTTCATGCCTGCTAACAAGAGCCATTCTGTAGCCCACCGATCAAGGAGTCATTTCAACTTTCAAGTCTTATTATTTAAGAATTATATTTTGCAAGGCTATCATTGCCATAGGTAGTGATTCCTCTGATGGATCTGGGAAGGATAAATTGAAAACCTTCTGGAAAGGATTCACCTTTCTAGATGTCATTAAGAACATGTGTGATTCATGGGAAAATCTCAACATTAAGAGTTTGGAAGCAGTTGATTCCAGCCTCATGGATGACTTTGAGAGATTCAAGACTTCAGTGAAGAAAGTCATTGTAGATGTGGTGGAAATATCAAGAGAGTTAGAATTAGATGTGGAGCCTGAAGATGTGACTGAATTCCTGCAATCTCAAGACAAAAATTGAATTGACGGATAAGGAATTGCTTCTACTGGATAAGAAAAGAAAGTAGTTTCTTGAGATGAAATCTACTCCTGGTGAAGATGTTGTGAAGATTGTTGAAATGACAACAAAGGATTTAGAATATTACATAAACTTAGTTGATAAAGCAGTGGGAGGGTTTGAAAAGATTGACTCCAATTTTGAAATAAGCTCTACTGTAGGTAAAATGCTATCACACAGCATTGCATGCTACAGAGAAATCATTCATGGAAGAAAGAGTCGATCAGTGTAGCAAACTTCATTGTTGTCTCATTTTAAGAAGTGGCCACAGCCATCCCAGCCTTCAGCAACCAGCACCGTGATCAGTCAGCAGCGATCAACATCGAGGCAAGACCCTCCATCAGCAAAAAGATTACTACCTGCTGAGGTATATGTTGTATAAGCATGTATGTTCCTATATGGGGATGTTCATCCAAAACACATCCCCTTGAAAAGACCCAACTGTTCTCATTGCCATGGAACAGAGACAGGTAATGGGTCCAGTGACAGCAGCTTCTCACTTCCATCATTCCCACTGGTTCTGGGAGCAGTAAGAGCTAATACCAGGCGTGATAGAGGTTCCAAAGGGCATTTTGTTTTAGCCATGCCCTTTTCCTTCAGAATTGTCTAGTTTTGCCTTTGCCTCTAATTCATTTGTTCAGCTATGTGCTGTGAGAGATCCAGAGAAACTAAGCTGTGGCTGGTCTCTACCTTTAAGGAATTGACTAGAGACAAGCACAGCTCTCAGGAAACTGACACTATGTTACACTCTTACATTATGAGATGGTTTGTGCAGTAGGTCCCAACCTTAGCAAGACTGACTGGAAATTCAGGGTTCAGAGAGGGTGAAAAGGGACTACAGAGGACTTGAGTAGTTGGGAAAAGAAGACTTTTTGAAATCAGCCCTTGAAGGATTAGCTCTGTAGAGAGAAGGGGCTAGAGCATTTTAGATGGCATAGGGAGAAAGAATGAGGGATGTGGGATGTGTGTGTGTGTGTGTGTGTGTGTGTGTGTGTGTGTGTGTGCATGCGTGCATGTGCACATGTAGGCACACAATAGTTGTACATATAAATGGTACAAAATTTTAAAAAGATATGCAAAATCTCCCACCTCCTTGTTCTTCAGTTACCCAGTTTCCCTCCATAAAGGCAGAGTTCATATTAAAAAATAGTTAATAAATGCAGATGTACCCCCATCCTCCCACATGAATGGCTAGATGGCTGAACAGCCTTATAAGAATGGAAGTCTGAAACATACATGTGTTCACTGATTTCTCTGTTGCTCATTATGTGACCACTCCTTACAACCATCAAATCCTGACAAAGAACACATCACACACCATTTTCAGGGGTGCTGGACGGGGGGCAGCTTTCCTGCCACAAGGTGCAAAAAATTTGCGAGGCCAAAGATAATTGTAAAAAGTTAGTCACCCCTGCATCCCACCAGGAATCCATGAAAATCCCAGGAGGACTTGGGCTTCCACAGAGCCTGTGGTACCTGGATATAAGGGTCTGGGAGACCCCAGCTGACAGGGAGGCTACACTAAGTGGAAAAGAGTTGGGCCCTTTTGGAGCCCAGGGCAAAGGCAGGGCTCCCCCTCTCTCCAAACCAGTGTGTAAAGGGGGTGGCTCACAGGGGACCCACTGATGGGAGCAGGGCTGGTGCTGCCCGGGCTTGCAGGATGCAGGGAGGAACACTGACCACACAAAGACCAACTCCAACTCTTCCCCAGATGGGTTTCCTAACCAGAGGAGGACTCCTGCATTGAAAGGTAATGTAGGAAAGATTCCGATTTTTCTTCCTGCACTGTGAAATCAATTAAAAACAGAACAGATATAAAATAGTTTTGTAACCTCATCCACTTCCTGGCTTCCTTCCTTCTTGGGGACAGGCCAGCCCAGCCTGGGGAGAGATAGGAGTCTCATGGTCTGAAAATTCTGTGGCAGTATAAGTAATGGTGACCTAATGTTTCACTTCTTCTCAGGGCACCTGAGGCTGGAAGCGAAAATATTTCCTGGCAAATGGACAGATGAAGGAGGCCCTCATAGGAGGGGGCTGGGGTCTGACCCTTCCAGGCCCTAGGGCCAGTCCCCAGCCTCTGCCTCTGTTGCCCACAGGTTCAGAACTGGCCTAACCTGGGGAAATAAGGCAGCCTGTCTTAGAAGACAATTTGTTTCCCACAGAACAATTCAGATTTGCTTGTTATCCTTACACATACTTGCTCTGTACAAACCAAATCAAGAATTTTTATTCTTTCTTTGATCTACAAATAATCCTGACAGATAACTTTTATTGAGTACTACTACTATGTGCCAGTTACTTAGTTAGGCACCTTTCTTAAATTAACTCTAATTCTTACAGCACCACGGCAGGTTAAGTAGTATTTTCCCAATTTACAAATAAGGAAAATAACGACGTTCAAAGAGGTTAAGTAACATGCCCAAGGTCACACAGCTACTAAGTAGCAAAACCAGTGTCCAAATCAGGTCTGTTTTCCACTCCTAAGTTAAATAAGAATAATTCTCATTTACTGAACATTTACTGTGTTCCAGATACTTGACATACATGATATGAAATTCTTACACCAAATCTGTGAGGAAGGCTGCTACTCTAGCTCCATTTTATAGACGAAAATGTCATCGTTAAGGAGCTAGCCCAAGGTCCCAGAGCTGATTTGGTGACCTCAAGGCTTGAACCCAGATCTCTGGGTTCTCTGATGCCAGTATTCATTCCAAGCATGCCATGCAACTTCAGGAACAACCAGGAAGGGGCTCATATCCCTAGGTGCTTCCACTGGGTGCTCTGGAAGCAGGGAGCGGCCCCAGTGGCTCGTCCCTGGTGGGCTGAGGATGAACTGATCTGTGCACAGAGCAGCTTCTGCCAACCCACATGGTTCTCAGCAGCATGTAATGTTTCCGAAGGCTCTGGCCAACTTGGCTGAGGCATTTTAGACATCTTGAGGGACACTGCTCGGAACATCTTAAATGGATCCACAGACTTCTTTGTCAGGAAGTGCTGCTTCATACCGCAGAACTGCCCACATTTTTCCCAGTTAAGAGTATTAGTTAGAACTAAGGCAATCATTGCAGAGTCTGGCAACCTCAGGGTCCTATTTTTACACCCAATGCACAGTCATATGAATGGGTCTCCATGGCTTATACATCCCTCCTTAGTTTTCAGACAGGTCTGGTGTCCTTTCAGGAAACTGTCTTCTCTGAACCCCTGTGCTATTTTCCAAAGCACAACTTCTCCCCCAAATATTTTGGGGAGTCTTGATGTCCTGATCTACATCTTCCCTCCCCTTCATTCACTCACCTCCGTACTCCCCTCACCCTGACCTACAGTCCATAAAGAATAGCAGTAGTAAAACAATCCAGGTTGGGCTGGCATCAGAACTAGCCAGCACATTCTTACACCTATTATGTCGTTTAGAGCTCTTACTAACCCAAGAAGTATGAACACAGGTTTCCAGAGGAGAAATTTAAGATCCTGTTAGTGATCAAATCAGTATGAGGATTTAGGTTTCTCCTGAAACCTGTTGTCTCCATCTCGTTTTGCCCCAGACTCTATTCCAAGATGGAATTGGGAAATAGCCACCGTGACTCAGGAGCATTGCTCTAACTTGAAATGTTTCCCTCAAGGGGTTTCTTAAATTGTTCTGAAAGCTCAGCCTGAAAATTGAAAATACCACATAAATGTGAAGCTTTTATCTAGAGCGAGCAATTTCATAAGCATATTCCCTGAAACGAAGATTGTCACACAATTTGAGCTATCTCAGCTGCATCAGCGACTAGTCATTCGTTCATTCAACACTTATTGTCTTCCAGGGGCCAGGTGTTGCACGTAGTGTGGATTCAGTGGGGAGCAATATAGACACAGTTCCAGCCCTTCTGAGTTCAGAGTGCATCTGGGGAGTCAGGTAATTAAACAGGAACTTATAGAAAAGGTATGTGTTGTGGGAGCAGAGAGCAAGGAAGCCTGGTCAATCCAAGGGTTTGAGATGACTTCCCTGAGGAAGTGATGTTTCAACTAAGATCTAAAGGGTGGTAGAAGCTGGGTGGGTGGGGATGAGGTGAGGAGGACTCCAAGTATGGCAGCCATAAGCATGGATCTCACAGACCTCCAAGTTCAGGGAACTTAACTGCCCAAGGCCCAGCTGCTGCGCTCTGAAATCTATCACCATGTGCCAAGGCCATGCTTACCACACACACTTCTGGCCAGTGACTGAACGTGGCAGGGGTGTTAAGGCAGCCTGTTCCTTGGAGGCCAGGACGCTTCTGATTGCAGTTTGGCTCGAGGGCACCCCTGCAGGCTTGTCAAACTTCCTTAGATTGCTGGTGGCTTGAGATGCTTCCACCAGCCCTTCCTCCCGTCTCTCCTTCACTTAGTCTCAGACTGGCATTGTGCTCCTTATCCAGCCCCTCAGTTCTACTGGCTGCCGTGAGAGTGGGTGACACTACACAGGGAGGGTGAGAAGGCTGAGGTAAGTTGAGCCAAAAGGCAAGGAGAAACCAAGGGGAAAGGGCCCAGGGCAGAACTGTACAAGTTTTGTTTTCTCAGTAGGAGGAGAAAAAGTCACACACAAGGAGCTAACAATTTACTCCAGGGATTGTTCAAGACTAGAATTCTGTCCCTTCCTTTTAAAATTCCAGAATGGCTCTGGATAATAGCATCCTGTTTCAGGACAGCATCCCAAAGCGTGCTGGGGTATGGAGGAACATTGTTCACAAAGCCATCTTTTATTCCATTTATAAGGACTTTTCCCTTCTGGGAACATTTTTATCCTTATGGTATCAGAAGCAAGTGGCTCTCCAGAGTCTCACCTTGGGAGGGTCCATCCCAGGCCTCAGACTTGGCCAGTCTAGCCCAGGTGAGTCTTTATTGTGGAGATGGACACCACAGGCTATCAGCACCTGGTGCCATTCAGCATCTAGATCCTTCCAACCAGCAGCCCAGGCTCAGATTCCTCCCAGCTGCACAGGGAGAATGTCCTGCTCTGGCTACCGTAAGTCACTCAGCAGATCTAGTTCTCGTTGCCATTAATAAATTGGGTTTCTGGTTTTATTTTCAAAACAAATAAAAGAACATTAACATCGAGGGAGGTCATCAAAGAGGGGGAGTGTTACAAAAAAAGCAACATGTAGCCTATGTGGGTGTGACGTGGAAGGTGAGGAGGGTGGATTTTGGCTTTTAGGTGGCCCCAGTTACCACAGTCAGGATTTCAACAGTGCGTTTCGAATCCATTCTTTATCTGTGTGACTCCTGGGGATTAGGTAGGAGTACCAACACGCTGCAATTATAAAAAGAGAAAAAAATTACCCTGCTGGTGATCATTCAGAGAAGTATTTTAGGACAAATAAAAGGAAGTACATCTTTAACAACCTGTGGCCTATAAATGGAACATGTTACCCCCATAATGTGTTCAAGATGAAAATTAAAAATGGGTCCAAGAAGAGGTCAGATAAATTCCTGGATATTAGATAGAAATGTTGTGAAGGTCAACCGATGAAGACCAAGTCACCGTGTTCCCACAGGAATGTTCCTGGTGCCCCTGTGTTCTGGGCTGTCCAAGGTCCTAAGAACAGAGAGTGCTCTTTCTCGATGCCATGCCTTTGTCACACTTACTTCCTTGAGGTTCCCCTGCCACTCTCTTCTAAGACTGGAAAACTACCACTTACAGACCCAATTCAAGTGGAGCCTTTTCTAGGAAGTCCCCACAACTCCTCCAGGGCAAGGCTGGTCACTCTTCCACCAGTGGAACAACTCTACAGTGCACTGTAATTGTTTACCCAACTGGACAGATATTGTGTCTATTCCATGTGGGCTTAGCAGAGAGCCTGGCCCATAGCCCCGATGCAGAAAGTACATGTTGAATGAATGAGTGAATTAAGGAAGGAAGGAATGTTGAGCTTTATCAACCAATGGTCTGACCACGTACTGCATTTATGATCTTGTCAATGGCATTCTTAGAATGGACAATACTTTTCTTTCAGGACAAATGCCTGTTTGTCTCAGCTAATATATATGCTAGTCTCCAACTCAGCCATCTGTGTAGTTGCAATGGAGTAGCCAAGAGGCTTGTTGAGATTTTAGTGTCTTTAAATTAACTGTGTCTCTTAGACAAGTGAGCCAGTTCCCCAGAAATCTGGTCTAGAAATATTGCCAATGCACATTCCAGTGACTTGGAGATGTTAGAAAAACAGACGTATCACCTTTCAGGGAACTGCATTTTAAAGTTGGGTTTCCTTCCAGATACTTAGGTTGTGAGTGACACACAGTCTGTGGAAATTTTATGAGATCACCAAGAAGCTGAGGTCTGAGACTTTCAAGAAGTGTTTAACCACAGATCAACCAAACATAACATTTGCATGTTAAAAAAAAAAACCAAACTCACACAGCAAACAAAGCTCTAGTGGTCAAAATGCCATCCAAGTCAAACCAACATGAGGGGCATGCCCAGGCTTACATTTGGAGGTTCTGAAGGTGGTGAATTTTGGGTCTAGGTACCCTGGACAACAAAGGAAAATCTAAGAATAATGAGAGGTCTTGCTCAGTCAATTAAACAACCAGCCCTAGAGAGAGACTCCTGGCAGTCAGAAACCTCTCAATCCCAATTTTAACCCCTTTAGAAAATACTTCGAATTTAACTTTCTGCAAAATTTCAGTAGTCAGTTTAAAAATAAACATCTATATCATCTGTTACCTTAAAGGTAAATGCAAAGTGCTTTGAACATACAGATGTTCATTCATTCAACAAATAGCTGTTGAGTAGCTATGATGTTTAGGGCCATCTGGTAGCCCTTGGAGATGTAGCAGGAAGCCCTGCCCTAACTGGGCTTGTAGCCTGGCAAGAAGGACAGGCCAGGATAAGTGATCACCATAACAGCTGAAGAGGTTTTGCTGGGGGAATTCTAGCTGGTTCTGCTAATGTATAACCAGGGGACCCCAGAGGGCAGGGAAGAGCTCCCAGAGGAAGTGATTCTTAAGCTGTTGCTCAGAATTGAGATTGTCAGGAGAAGAAGGTTCCAAGAAGAGCGGAGGACTCCAAGGAACTGAAGATTCCAGAATTGCTGGAGCACAGAGTGAGGGGAAGAATTATAAAAGAAGGCAGGGGCTAGAATGTACAGGCCTTATAGGAGTAAGATAAAAACATTTAACTGAGACATGAATATAAATTAGTCAATAATTATATAACTAATTTTTAAAATGTACCCCATTTATAAAATAAATCCATTTATAAAATATATTCCATTTTAAAAATATATCCTATTTTATTCTCTAAATATGAGAAACTATAGATATTATTCTCTTGCTTATTAAGAGACTTAAGTAACAGTACAAATTGTTCAAAGATATAATTTTTGTGATTGGTGTACCTGCCACTAGATAAATGATGCCCCCTGAGTCAAGATAAAACTTTTCCAAAGATTTTGCCATTAAATTGCAGGACATTAAGTAAACTGTAGACTCAGTAAGAGGAGAATTCACTTAACTTCAGAGATATTTTTCAAGACACTAAATTTTCTCTCGGCATTTGTAGAATCAACAGCAATTATGTTGACAAAATGTCTTAGCTCATATAATACTGTTTTAGATTTTTACCTATTCAATATCTCTATATTGACTTAATTATGAAAATTGTCTACTGGAGTGACATACTTTGGTCTCACCTAATCCTTCAGACTAGATGAGAGGCTCTAGTTGGTAGATAAATACTGAACCATAAGTTGAAATCCTGGCTCAGCCACTTAGGTTTTAGATAACCTCTCTGTACTTCAGTTTTCTCATCCAGAAAATGGAGATTATCACATCCATAGTCCTCAAGTGAATTAATATACATTTAGAGTGGAACAGAGCTGGCACTATACGCTCATTAATTCCCCTATTTAGTAATAAAATTAACATCATAAATGTCCAAGACAAGTGGGCATCAGGTGGGTTTTAACCAAGCCCTTCCAATAAATAAAAGAGGAATTTAACAGAGATGAATTTCACACTAGTCCCCAGACCATCCCTATGGGTGCCCATCTTTCTCAGGAGTGTTCATCATTCCTGAAGAAACTCTGCCTGGTGCCAAACAGTGACCTGTAGGAACCTTTAACCATCTACCCATCTGCTCTCCCACTTTTCATCCCATTCTCTGGGAACTCAAATCCAACAGAGGCTGAAGTTCCCACATGTGGCCAGGTGAGGGTGACTCTGAGGGAGCATTGGCCTGTGGTAGTTGGTCACAGTCTCAGAGAGCCCTGGGGTGCCAGCATGTCCACCAGGACCAACATCATCCCCTGACCATGGAGTGTTCTTGGGAACACTGGTAGAGGACTTCACTGGGACAAGGAATGGAGCTTGGGAAGCATATTGGATTGGTGTGCTGAAGAAAACCAGAATGATCCCTATGCAACACCTACCGGGGGTTGAGGGGAAGGGAGCACCAAGACACAGACCTGTATCAACCCTCTTTTGGTGGAAACCAATGGCAGAGCCCAGTAGTGTGTACTTTGTGGGCTACTGACTGGCATAAGCATCAACTAATTAGAACAGATTCAGCATTAACTCTTCAGTTGATGGATAGTGCAGAGGTAGGGGAGATAGGTTCAAAGTATGGGAGAATTTCAATATTTAAACAGCCAGGGGACTTCCCTTAGTGCAGTGGTTAAGAATCCACCTGCCAATGCAAGGGACACAGGTTCTAGCCCTGGTCCCGGAGGATCCCACATGCCGCGGAGCAACTAAGCCTGTGCGCCACAACTACTGAGCCCATGCACCACAACTGCAGAAGCCCACGTGCTCTAGGGCCCACATACTGCAAGTACTGAGCCTGGTGCTGCAACTACTGAAACCTGAGTGCCTAGAGCCCGTGCTCCACAAGAGAAGCCACCACAATGAGAAGCCCGTGCACTGCAACAAAGACTAGCCCTCGCTTGCTGCATCTAGAGAAAGCCTGTGTGCAGCAACAAAGAGACAACTCAGCCAAAAAAAAAACCAAAAAACAAAACAAAACAAAAAGTAGTTGTACAGGTAAACACCAGCTGTATATTAGCCTTGGCACCTTGAAAGCCATATTAATGGCTCTGGACTCTATCCTAAAGGTATGGAGAGCTACAAGGGTTTTAAGAGATCTGATGTATGATTTTGACAAAGCTTGCTGAATACAGTTGGAGGACAGGTTGAAGGAAGGCAAGACTGGAGACAGGGAAACCAGTTGAGACACCCTTGCCGGAGTTCGGGTTGGAGATGATAGTAGAAATGGGTAGGTGTGAGAGATATTTAATATGTGCAATTCTCAACACTTGGGGATTAACTAGACATGGAAGGTAAAGAGGAGGAGTCAAGGATGACTCCTAGGTGTCTTGCTTGGGAAGTGAGATAGTTTATCTTGCCGTTTACTGAGATAGGGACATCAGGAGACAGAGCAGGTCTGAGGAAGGAGGACATGATCAGTTTAATTTTGGATATGTTCAGCTTGAAATGCCTGTGACATATCTAGGCAGAGATCCAGTAGGCAGCTGGAGATGTGGGTACCATGTGTGAAAGAAACCTGACTGGAGATGATGATTTTGGAATCCTCACATACTGAGTGCATGAAATTCCCCAGAAGGGGAATATAGAGTGGGAAAAGGATAGGTCTGAGTCCTGAGTAACAGCAACATGTAAGAAACAGGTAGAAGATAAGGCATCACAGGGTTATGGAGAAAACCAGAATACTGTGTCATAACAGAAGGCAAGAGAATGGTGTGTTGGGTGTGGTCAATGGGCACTCAGTGCCCATTCCTACTTTCTGTTCTATTTGTCTTCCTGGACAGCTAAAAACTTCTTTTCCAAGATTCTCTTGCAACCAGAGGTCTGGATGCAAATTAGGTTCCAGAAATTCCATGTACTACTCAAGATTTAGAAGGTTTAGAGCTGAGACAGAGGCTGCATAGTCCTGATACTCTTAGCTGATTTCTGTTGAAGTTGTGGAGCTTTTCTGCAGCAGTGTTCCAGTGCCTAGTTGATAGCTTCATGCTTGGTCAGTTGTCTTGGAGGTAGCAGTTTCCTAGCACATGGATTGTAGCCATTATAGTGTGTTCTGATTCCCTACCTTCCCAATTTTGACAAAGGTACCGTCTCCCTGGCAGGTCAGTTGTGATGGTATTCTTGGAGATCTGGTTATACCGAAAGCTCTTCCAACACTTTAATAAACACCTATTTTCTATACCAATCCTCTTCTGCATAAAAGATCTACAGTAGTTTCTTTTATTCTTTTTGAATACTGACTGAATGAAGGGGATATTTCAGGGAGGAATCTTCTGTGTGTTTGTTTTTCCATATCACCAAGCAATGAACTCAATTCTGACACTATCTACATGAATATAGCATCGAATCTCACAAGTTAAGTGCTCAGTCCTACGAGACTCCCCACCCCTACCTTCAGACATTAATCACAAGTTCATGTTGTCACCTGGACTGACCAACTGCTGTAGATCGAAGGTTCTCACAACCCTTGCCTTGGGTTCAATTAATTTGCTAAAGCAGCTCACAGAACTCAGAAAAACACTTCACTTAGGTTTACCAGTTTGTTGTAAGAGAATATGACCCAGGAACAGCCAGATAGAAGAGATGCAAAGGGCAAAGTATAGTAAGTGAGAAGGAGTGCAGAACTTCCATGCCCTCTCTGAGCATGCCACTCTCCCTAAATCCTCACGTGTGAAATCTCCACGTGTTCACCAACCAGAACCTGTCAGAACTGGTTCTTTTGGGCTTTTATGGAGGCTTCATTAACTAGGCATGATTGATCAAATCCTTAGCCATTGGTGATGGATTCTGCCTCCTGCCCCTCTCCCTTTCCCTCAGAGATCAGGGGTCGAACTGAAAGTTCCAACCCTCCAATCACAGGGTTGGTTCCCCTGGCAACCAGCCCCATCATTCCTGCTTTCCAAAAGTCAACTTTGTTACCATAAACTCAGGTGTGGTTGAAAGCAGTTTGTTATGAATATCAAGACACCTTTATTGCTCTTATCATTTAGAAAATTCCAAGGGTTTTAGGAGCTCTGTGCCAGAAACAGGGACAAAGACCAAATATATATTTCTTATTATAAATCACAATATCACAGATCTTCATTTATTTTCTATACAGGACCTATTATGCCACTGTAAATAGTTTCTATTTAATCCATAAGCAAAGGGAAGCCCATAAATAGTTTTAAACAGAAGAATTACAAGGGCATATCTGCACAGTTTGGAAACATCATTCAGTCTAGGGAATAGGTGGGAAGACATCAAGGCTAGAAAGAGGGTACCCATTAGGGATTGTTGGTTGGTCCTCCAAGCAAATTATGATGGGGCCTAAACTCAGGTGATGACAGTAGAGATGGTGAGGTAGAGGATAGGTACAAGAGAATTTTAAGAATATGGCATAAAAAATTATGTCTCAAACATTGATTAACCACAGCTAAAATTGAAGACTTAGGTCACCATTATATTTTCTGAGAAGCTCTGTAAAGAGAAATGTTAAATGTTTGTGTCCCCTCAATATTCATATGTTGAAACCTAATCCTGAATGTGATGGTATTTGGAGGTGGGGCCATTGGGAGGTGATCAGGTCATGAGGGTAGAGCCCTCATGCATGGGATTATAAGAGACCCCAGAGAGCTTCCTCCCCACTTCCACCATGTGAGGAAACAGGGAAAATGTGGCCATTTATAAACCAGGAAGTGGGCCCTCACCAGACACTGAATTTTCCAGTGCCTTGATCTTGAACTTCTCAGAACTGTAAGGAACAAATGTTTGTTGTTTAAGCCACTAAGTCTATGGTATTCTGTTATAGCAGCCCAAACAGACTAAGACAAGAAAAAACTCATATTGTTGACATAAGTACTTTAAGAAATTAGATGCTGTGTTATTTATTGCCCTTCTCCACAAAATAAGGAAGAAAATTTACAGAATATTCCATATTTACATTCTAGTGACAACAGGAGTATAATTAAAAAATAATCCATGTAGGGCAAAGGTCTGAAATAGGATTAAAATGTACATGTTCTGCATCTTGAATCATGATGCCAGTTCCTCTCTATGGTTAAGATTTTCAGTAAGAAAGAGAAAGGGTTTTGCCAAGATCCACAACTATTTACAAAGCTCTTATTTATTCTCTCAGAAAAACCATTCAAGTCTTGTGATAACCTCAGAGGAAAATGCATTCTTTTAAGAAATTATTTAAGTCACAAGTGTGTTTGTTATGGAAAAGTGAATTTACTTGCTTAAGTTGTAAGTGATCTCAGTAATCATATTGATACTTATTAATCTACCACTCAATGTATTATATTAGACAGAAAGCACCTGACTGCTTAGTTTAGTTTTCTCCCTGCAAATTGCTTGAAATTAAAACATGCCTTCGGCCAATTCTGATCTAAATACATGACAAAGCGTTGTTCTTCCATAGGTGGTAGGATAGTCAGGACTTGGTGACTGGTTTGAAAGATTGGGCAAAGAAGACTCTTCAGGAATGATGCCCAGGCTGCCGGCTTGGGTAACCGGTAGGGGAAGAAGATGTTCAGTGATACAGGGGTCATAGGAGGAGGAGAGCAAGTTTCCCAGGAAGACAGGGTGTTTGACTCTGGACATGTGGAATTTGAGGTGCCTGTAGGAAAAATGAACAGAGCTGATTAACAAGCAAATGGAGGTATATGTATGGAGCTCAAGAGAAATCTAGAAATTTAAATTTGGAGCCGACTGCACATGACCCATATAGAGCCATTCTCAGCTAAGTTTGGGACCCTTGCAATATAATTTGACCCAGGAAAGGTCAAATGTCTCTTAAAACCTTAATGCTTTCCTCACTGAGAACAGAACATGTTGACTTTAAAAGAAAATCAATATTCACTGTGGTGAATACTGCCCTTGGGTAATTTAGGAGGAAACCAGCCATGGTATTGATGTTGGGCATGAAGGGCCCTCCATCTTGCTCCTGCCAGGGTCCAGAACATAACAGGTACTCAATAATTATTTGTTGAATGAACAAGTGGTTAAACATCCCCGTTCCTCGTAGCCTGCCCTCAAATATGTCCTTATCACCCAATGAAACTGAAAATGCAAAGGCTAGAAATACTTTTTTTTTTTAATGAAAGGATCATCCCCAAGTACTTCCGGGAGGGGTAATCAGCAACCACCATGGGTCACACGATTCACCACTGGAATAATTTTTGGAAAAAGGAAGGAAAACACATGGGGAACAGGGAGCCATGGGGGTCAGGCTGCTTCCTTCACATCTTTTCCTGGGGCTGATCTGGCCTGAAGGCCTGAGGCTCTCCACCCAGGACACTCTTAAGGATACCAAAATGTCCTTCCCATCCTTTCCATTACTTGCTTTCAAATATGTCTCTGCCACCCCACTGCACACCCACCCCACCCCAGGGAACATCAACACAGTCTGAAGGCCCACTTCCCCAACCCCGCCACACTTATTTTTGTTGTTGTTTCTTCATAACATTGATCTTTGCGACTAAGTAGCAACCTGAAAAGCCAAGGAACAGTGTGCCTCCCCTTACAGTAATTTTGAGATCTCTTGGGGGACTAAAGCACGATCCCGGGGTTTATAAGAGGTGCCGCATCTTTGCAGGGAGGGGAATGTGGAGATGGGGGGAGTGGTGGGGAAAGGAAAGCCTTTGTTGTAGCTGCAAAGATATCAACAAAGGCAAGGCCCTCGCCCTGTTGGAGTGAAAGGAGGTAGAAACTGGGTGGGAAGCCTGCCCCAACCCTTCACTCTGATTTTGGCCTCTGCTTATTATTATGGTTCAGCTTCTCTCCTTAAGTCACTATTGGCTTCTGTCTCAAGAGCAGCAACTCAGAAAGTATAAACCCGTCCCTGGAACGTCATCCTTTAGAAGCTGAAATGGAATATTCCTGGAATAACCTTTCCCTTCATGTCTGTACACAGCCCCAGGAGCAGCAATTCTGCAAGAGGGGAGTGGAGAGTGAGGCCACAACCTGTATCATGAAGGCCTCCAAAATGCTCCTCCCTGGTACAAGTAGAGAATTAACACGAACGTACTAGGGAGGAAGGGAGAGGTCTGAATGATCAGGTTAGCAGCCTCACCTAGAAACCTCTCCTCCACCAACCATCCTCCTCAGGCAGCAAAAGCTCAGTAAGTATTTGCACTGCACACTGGGGGTTAAGTTAGGCTAGCATGGACGCTGTGAAATACCAGACAACCCACCTCCTGATTCTCCTTTGTTCCAAGAGCTCTAGGGTCCCGCCTTTAACAACAGCTAGAAAAAAAGACTACCAGATTTCCTCTTGCCATCCTCCAAAATCCTAGTGAATTCATCACCTGAGTTAAAATTACCTTCTTGCAAAACAGACCCCAGAGACTTGGGCTGGTCTAACTCCAGCTGCTCTTTATAGCCAGAGCAACCTGACTTAATTTTTACACATGAGCGAGTGTTGGCGGTGAAAATCGATTGCTCTAAGAATGACCAAAGAAGCAGGTTCTAAAATTCCCTGAAGAGTGCTCTTCTCTAAGAAGCTGTAGAGGTGTGCAGGAATGTTAGATGCACCCCCTCTGAACAACACCTGTTGTTTGGGGAGCCGAGACTTTATTTGCTAAGACATATCTGGGAGTGTGATTTGGTTTTCCTGTTTCCATTTTGGGCTCTGGTACTTGATTTTGCTTTGTGAGTTTCTCAAAGGTGCAGCCCATCTGCTGACATCTGTTGGCTCTGAGGTGACACAGTCTCACTAAGACGGCTCCTATTTAAATGTTGTGTCTTCCACTGTTTCTGTCTCAGCGTATTTCTCCTTTTCAGTTTTCTTTCCCTCCACTGGTCCCAATGGACCCAAATGGACTACTTGACATTCTCCTGTTTTCAGTCCTCCACCTGTATTCTATTAGTATGGAATACAGTAATTACTTGATCCATCTTTAAATTCACTGGACTATAAACAGCAGCCAGAGAAGACCAACAACTCCATTTTCCATTGGAAAATGCCCAGGGGCTGGTTAACAAGAGAAGTGTTCACAGGAAAGGAAATTAACAGTTTGATGAGATTTCAGAGTCCCTGCTAGGGAGCATCAACCAACAGGAAGCCTCTTACCTGAAGCTGAGGCCATGAATCTCTTCTATACCAAAGCAGGAATTGAAATGCAGATCCACATTTGTACCTCAGTTTTCCCCGTGACACTTACTTCTTAAGCATTTTCTTAAAAGATAGGAGTTTCACTGGGCTAGGGCATTATGTTTTTTGAAATGGGAGAAGTAGGGTACACTAGAAATTATATCATCGTCATCATCATCATTGTTATATAATAAAAAAATGTGGCTGGCCTTTCTCCCTAGTTCCTGGGAGACAACCTCTAAATTTTTGGAATTTTCCTAGGGATAGAAGTGTCTCTGTTTTTCATGGTGGGCCCCTCGGACCACAACTAAATTTACACTAACAAGATGGCTCAGGATGGAGGCTGGCTATGCCATCAAGACTAATAATGTGGGCTTCCCTGGTGGCGCAGTGGTTGAGAGTCCGCCTGCCGATGCAGGGGACAAGGATTCGTGCCCCGGTCCGGGAAGATCCCACATGCCGCGGAGCGGCTGGGCCCATGAGACATGGCCGCTGAGCCTGCGCGTCCGGAGCCTGTGCTCCGCAACGGGAGAGGCCCCAACAGTGAGAGGCCCGCGTACCGCAAAAAAAAAAAAAAAAAAAAGACTAATAATGTGATTAGAGTGTAGGGCTTAGAGCACAGGTAGGGAATAGAATATTTTTCCAGATAGTTATAAAACTGGAAGATGATCTCTTTTCACCAAAAAGCCTAAGTACATAAATTCCTTCTCATCATTAAGGAATGTAAGCAAACTTAAAGATATAGAACACAATACTATACACAGAAAGAAAATATGCCCAGGGTAGCAAGCAACAGGCATTTTACAGAGCTTGTATAGAATGTTCCAGAATTGAACAAACCTAGTGGGAAGAGAAGAAATAAAGTTATAGACCAACTTCATGAAAATTATATTTAAATGAGATCATTGTGCACTGTTCAGGAATCAATATTCCCAATCTACAAAGAGTTTTAATAAATCAGTGAGAGCACATATATATATAATGGAATATTACTCAGCCATAAAAAGAAATGAAATTGAGTTATTTGTAGTGAGGTGGATGGACCTAGAGTCTGTCATACAGAGTGAAATAAGTCAAATAGAAAAACAAATACCGTATGCTAACACATATATATGGAATCTAAGAAAAAAAAAAAAGGTCATGAAGTACCTAGGGGTAAGATGGGAATAAAGACACAGACCTACTAGAGCATGGACTTGAGGATATGGGGAGGGGGAAGGGTAAGCTGTGACAAAGTGAGAGAGTGGCATGGACATATATACACTACCAAACATAAAATAGATAGCTAGTGGGAAGCAGCTGCATAGCACAGGGAGATCAGCTAGGTGGTTTGTGACCACCTAGAAGGGTGGGATAGGGAGTGTGGGAGGGAGGGAGACGCAAGAGGGAAGAGATATGGGAACATATGTATAACTGATTCACTTTGTTATAAAGCAGAAACTAACACACCATTGTAAATCAATTAAACTCCAATAAAGATGTTAAAAAAGTAAATAAATAAAATTTTAAAATAAATCAGTGAGAAAAGACTAGCATCCCTACAGAAATAAATGACAGAGCACACAGACAAGAAAATTTTAAAAGAGATAACACAAATGGCCAATATACACATGGCAATATGTGCAACATTTCTGGAAACAAAAAAATGCCAGTTAAAAATATTGAGATATATTTTACAAAACAAAATAACAATAAAAGAGAGAACTAACAGGTAGAGCTACTAGTCTTTGGAAAGGAAAAAAGAAATTTAAGAGATATCATTTCTTTACCGAAAAGACTGGCAAAGATAAAAAAGATTTCCAATACCTAGTACTGGAAAAGTGAACTCTCTTATTAACAGTGTTGGATGTGTAAATTAGCAAAAACTTTCTGGTGGGAAATTTGGCATTATGTATTAAAATGGTACATGGGCATTCCCTTTCACTAATTCCATTTCCAGAAATTTATAATATGTTGATAATCAGATGAGTATACACATACGTATATACACACACACATCTACACACACTCACATCCATATACATACATAGAGGCAACATATCTATTAGTAGATAGTTAAAACAGATTACAGTATATTCCCCACATACAGAATAATATACAACCATTAAAAATTGAGATGTTGATCCATATTATTTTTGGCTACAACACATTGCTGAATAAGAAAACAAGTAGCAAAAAAAGCATTCATATCATATTCCCATTTTAGTTGTGTGAGTGTACAAATACTAGCAATTGTTCTATTCATGAGGGGGACTTACAGGTGATTTTCACTTTTTTATTGTTTGAATTTATTTTAGACTTTTTTTTTTTACAGCAGTTTAAGGTTCGTAGAAAAATTGAGAGGAAGGTGTAGAGATATCTCATATATCCCCCTCCCCCATTATCAACATCCCCACCAAAGTAGAACATTTGTTACAATTGATAAACCTACATTGACTTATCTTAACCACCCAAAGTCCATAGTTTATTTTAGGGTTCACTCTTGGTGTTGTACATTCTATACACTTGGACAAAGGTATAATGACATGTATCTACCATTATAGTATACAGAGTATTTTCACTGCCCTAATAATCCTCTGTGGTCCTCACAGAGATGAATAAAATCCTCTGCTTATCCCTCTCCACCACCCCCCACCAACCTCTGGCAACCACTGATGTTTTACTGTTTCAAGGTTTTGCCTTTTCCAGGATATCAAATAGTTAGAATCACAGAGTGTATAGCATTTTCAGATTGACTTCTTTCCCTTGTTTATATGCATTTATGTTTCCTCCGTCTCTTTTCATGGCTTAAGCACTCATTTCTTTTTAGTACTGAATAATATTCCACTGTCAAGATATATTACAGTTTATCTATTCACCTTCTGAAGGATATCTTGGTTGCTTCCAAGTTTGGGCAGTTATGAATGAATTAAGCTGCTATAATATCTGTTTGCAGGTTTTTGTGTGGACATAAGTTTCACCTCCTTTGGATAAATACCAAGGAGTGTGATTACTGGATCATATAGTAGGAGTATGTTTAGTTTTGTAAGAAACTGCCAAACTTTCCTCCAAAATGACTATATAATTTCATCTCCACCAGCAATGAATTAGAGAGCAACGGGAGCTCTCATCTGTTGCCAGTATTTTGTTGTCAGTGTTCCGAATTTTGGGCTATTCTAATAGGTGTGTGGTTGTGTCTCATTGTTGTCTTAATTTGTATTTCCCTGCTGACATATGATGTGGAGTGTCTTTTCCATATGCTATTTGCCATCTGTATATCTTCATTGGTGAGGTGTCTGTTTAGGTCTTTTGTCCATTTTTTAATTGGGTTCTTCACTTTCTTATTGTTGAATTTTAAGAGTTCTTTGTATATTTAGAATGACAGTCCTTTATCAGATGTGTCTTTTGCAAATATTTTCTCTGTGGCTTGTCTTCTCATTATTTTAGCATTATATTTTTTCAGAGCATAAGTTTTCTATTTTAATGAAGTCCAGCTTATCAATTATTTCTTTCATAGATTATACTGTTGTTGTATCTAAAAAGTTATCAACATTTTCAAGGCCATATAAGTCTTCTCCTATTTTATCTTCTAAAAGTTTTACAGTTTTGTTTTACATTTAGGTCTATGATCATTTTGAGTTAAAAGTCTATGATTTTTTGCTGTTGTTGTTCATGTGGATGTCCAGTTGTTTCAATGCCATTTTTTGAAAAGGCTATCTTTGCTCCATTGTGTTACCTTTGTTCTATTGTATTACCTTTTGTCAAGATCACTTGACTATATTTATGTGGGTCTATTTCTGGGCTCTCTTTTCTGTTCTATTAGTCTATTTGTCTATTTTTTCACCAATAGCACACTGCCTTGATTACTGTAGCTTTATAGTATAGTCTTGAAGTCTAGCAGTATTAGTCTTCCAATTTTATTCTTCTTCTTCAATGGTTTGTGGGCTATTCTGGGTCTTTGCCTCTACAAATAAACTTTAGAATCAGTATGTCAGTATCCACAAAATAACTTCTGGGGTTTTCACTGGAATTGCATTGAATCTATAGATTAAGTTGGGAAGAACTAACATCTTGACATACTGATTCTTCCTATCCCTGAGCATGAAATATCTCCCCATTTATTTAGTTCTTCTTTGATTTCATTCATCAGAGTTTGTGCTTTTCCTCACATAAATCTTGTACATATTTTATTAGATTTATACCTAAGTATTTCATTTTTGTAATGCTAATATAAATGGTATTGTGTTTTTAATTTCAAATTCCCTTGTTCATTGGTAGTATATAGGAAAACAATTAACTTTTGTATATTAACCTTGTATTCTGCAACCTTGCTGTAAGCACGTATTAATTCCAGGAGTTTGTTGTTGTTGTTGATTCTTTCAGATTTGTTACATAGACAATTATGTCATCTATGAACAAAGACAGTTCTACTTCTTTCTTCCCAATTCATATAAATTTCTTATTCTTTTCTTATTGCATTGCGAGAAATTCCAGTACAATGTTGAAAAGAGGTGGTGAAAGGGTATACCCTTGCCTCATACCTGATCTTAGTGAGAAAGCTTCGAGTTTCTCACCACTAAGTATGATGTTAGCTGTAGGTTTTTTTGTAGTCTATCAAGTTGAGTAGGTTCCCCTCTATTCCTAGTTTACTGAGGAGTTTTTATCATGAGTGGGTGTTGGATGTTGTTAAATGCTTTTTTTTCTTTTTTTGCATCTATTGATGTGATCATGTAATTTTTCTTCTTTAGCCTGTTGATGTGATGATTACATTAATTGATTTTTGAATGTTGAACCAGATCTGCATACCTAGGATAAATCCCACTTGGTTGTAGTGTATAATTTTTCTTATATGTTATTTGAATTTGATTTGCTAATACTTTGTTAAGGACTTTTGCATTTATGATCATGAGAGATATTGGTCTGTAGTTTTCTTATATTGTGTTCGTGTGGTTTTGGTATCAGGCTAATGCTGTCCTCTTTGACTGAATTAGGAAATATTCCCCTGCTTCTATCCTCTGAAAGAGATTGTAGAGAATTGGTATAATTTCTTCCTTAAATGTTTGGTAGAATTCACCAGTGAACCTTCTGGGCCTGGTGCTTTCTGGTTTGGAGGTCATTAATTATCATGCAATTTCTTTAGTAGATGTAGGCTTATTCAGGTTGTATATTTCTTCTTGTGTGAATTTTGGTAGATTGTATCTTTCAAGGAATTTGTCCATTTCATCTAAGCTATCAAATCTAGGGGCATAGAGTAGTTCAAAGTATTCCATTATTATTATTTTTTTTTTTTTGCGGTACGTGGGCCTTTCGCTGTTGTGGTCTCTCCCGCTGCGGAGCACAGTCTCCGGACGTGCAGCCCCAGCGGCCATGGCTCACAGGTCCAGCCGCTCTGCGGCATGTGGGATCTTCCCGGACTGGGGCATGAACCCGTGTCCCCTGCATTGGCAGGCGAACTCTCAACCACTGCACCATTAGGGAAGCCCTCCATTATTATTCTTTTAATGTCTGTGGGATGTGTAGTGATGTTCCCTCTTTCATTTCATATATTAGTAATTTGTATTCTCTTTTTTTCTCAGTTAGTCTGGATAGAGCTTATTAATTTTATTGCTTCCCCCCTCCCCCCGCAAAGAACTAGCTTTGGTTTTGTTGATTCTCTCTATTGAGAGATGAAAAACAAGCAAGGTTTTCTCTAAGCTAATTATTTCCAAAGAACTAGCTTTTGGTTTTGTTGATTTTCTCCTATTTTCAATTTCATTGATTTCTGCTCTAATCATTATTATTTCTTTCTTTCTGTTTACTTCTGATTTAATTTGCTCTTCTTTTTCTAGTTTCCTAAGGTGTAAACTTAGATTATTGATTTCAGGTCTTTCTTCTGTTCTAATATATGTATTCAATGCTGTAAATTTCCCTCTAAGCACTACTTTTGCTGCCTCCCACAAATTTTGATAAGTTGTGTTTTCATTTTCATTTAGTTCAAAATATTTTTAAATTTCTCTTGAAATGTCTTCTTTGACCCAGGCATTATTAGGAAGTGTGTTATTTACCCTCCACTCATTTGGCCATTTTCCAGTTATCTTTCCGTTATTGATTTCTGGTTTAATTCCATTGTGGTCTAGGAGCAGACATTGTATAATTTCTATTCTTTTAAATTCATTAAAGTGTGTTTTATGGCCCAGAATATAGTCAATTTTGATGGATGTTGTGTGTTACCTTGAGAAGAATGCTATTCTGCTATTGTTGGATGAAGTAGACTATCGATATAAATTATATCTAATTGATTAATGGTGTTGTTGAGTTCAATATATCCTTCCTCAATTTCTGTCTGCTGCATTTGTCCATTTCTGCTACAGGAGTGTTGAAGTCTCGAATTATTATAGTGTATCCATCTATTTCTCCTTGTGTTTCTATCAGTTTTTGCCTCACGTACTTTGGTACTTTATTGTTAGACACACACAAGTTAAAGATTGTTATGTTTTCTTGCAGAATAGGCCCCTTTATCATTATGTAATGCCCTTCTTTATCCCTGATAACATTTCTTATTTTGCAGTCTACTTTGTCTGAAATTAATATAGCTACTCCTGTCTTCTTCTGAAATTTTGAAATGTTAGCATGTAATATTTTTCTCCATCCATTTACTTATGATCTCTATGTGTCTTTATGTTTAAAGTGAGTTTATTGTATGCAACATATAGTCAGATCTTGTTCCTTGATACACTCTGACAGTGCCTGACAGTTTTTTAATTTTTAATTAATTAATTTTTATACAGCAGGTTCTTATTAGTTATCAATTTTATACATATTAGTGTATATATGTCAATCCCAATCTCCCAATTCATCCCACCACCACGACCTACCCCCGCTTTCTCCCCTTGGTGTCCATATGTTTGTTCTCTACATCTGTGTATCTGTTTCTGCATCCCTGTTTTTTAATTGGTGCATTTAGACCATTGACATTCATAGTGATTTTTGATATTATTAGATTAAAATCTCCCATATATGTTACTGTTTTCTACTTGTTGCCCTTGTTCTTTGTTCCTGTTTTTGTCCTCCACTCTTTTTCTGCCTTTTGTAATTTTTTCCTGCCTTTTGTAATTTTAATTGAGCATTTTGTATGATTCCATTTTTCTCTCCTTTCTTAGCATATCAGCTATATATATATATTTTGTTTTACTTTTTTTAGTGGTGGTCTTAGTGTTTACAATATACATTTACAACTAATCCAAGTCCACTTTTAAAAAAGCCTATAATGCCTCATGGGTAGTGTACATAACTTTTAATAACAAAATAATTCTAACTCCTTTCTCCTGTCCCTTGTGTTGCTGTCATTCATTTCATATATATATATATATAAAATACATATAGGCACATAAGATATAAATATAAAAGCATACATAGTTGAATACATTGTTGCTATTATTATTTTGAACAAACTGTTTTCCATTACATCAAATAAGAATAAGAAAATAGGGGCTTCCCTGGTGGTGCAGTGGTTGAGAGTCCGCCTGCCGATGCAGGGGACATGGGTTCGTGCCCCAGTCCAGGAGGATCCCACATGCCGCGGAGCAGCTGGGCCCGTGAGCCATGGCCGCTGAGCCTGCACGTCCTGAGCCTGTGCTCCGCAACGGGAGAGGCCACAACAATGAGAGGTCTGCATACAGAAAAAAAAAAAAAAGAAAAAAAGAGATTGGTTCAAGATGGCAGAGTAGAAGGACATGTGCTCACTCCCTCTCGCGAGAGCACCAGAATCACAACTAACTGCTAAACGGTCATTGACAGGAAGGCACTGAAACTCACCGAAAAAGATACCCCACATCCAAAGACAAAAGAGAAGCCACAATGAGATGGTAGGAGGGGCGCAATCACAATAAAATCAAATTCCATAACCACTGGGTGGGTGACTCACAAACTGGAGAACAATTATACCTCAGAAGTCCACCCACTGGAGTGAAGATTCTGAGCCCCACGTCAGGTATCCCAACCTGAGCGTCCGGCAATGGGAGGAGGAATTCCCAGAGAATCAGACTTTTTGAAAGCTAGCGAAATTTGATTTCAGGACTTTGACAGGAATGGGGGAAACAGAGACTCCACTCTTAGAGGGCACACACAAAGTAGTATGTGCATCAGCACACAGGAGGAAGGAGCAGTGACCCCATAGGAGACTGAACCAGACCTACCTGCTACTGTTAAAGGGTCTCCTGCAAAGGTTGGGGGGGGTGGTGTTTGTGGTTCACCGCAGGGACAAAGTGACTGGAAGCAGAATTTCTGAAAAGTACTCCTTGGCGTGAGCCCTCCCAGAGTCTGCCATTAGCCCCAGCAAAGAGCATGTAGCCTCCAGTGCTGGGTCGCCTCAGGCCAAACAACCAACAGGGAGGGAACTCAGCCCCACCCATCAACAGACAAGTAGATTAAAGTTTTACTGAGTTCTGCCCACCAGAGTAACACCCAGCTCTACCCACCACCAATCCCTCCCATCAGGAAGCTTGCACAAGCCTCTTAGATAGCCTCATCCACCAGAGGGCATACAGCAGAAGCAAGAAGAACTACATTCTGCAGCCTGTGGAACGAAAACCACAGTCACAGAAAGATAAACCAAGCGAAAAGGCAGAGGACTATGTACCAGATGAAGGAAGAAGATAAAAACCCAGAGAAACAACTAATGAAGTGGAAATAGGGAACCTTCGAGAAAAAGAATTCAGAATAATGATATTGAAGACAATCCACGACCTGGAAAAAGAATGGAGGCAAAGATCGAAAAGTTGCAAGAAACGCCTAATAAAGACCTAGAAGAATTAAAGAACAAACACCTACAACAATTAAAGAACAAAAAAATAGAGATGAACAATGCAATAACTGAAATGAAAAATACACTAGAAGGAATCAATAGCAGAATAAATGAGGAAGAAGAACGGATAAGTAACCTGGAAGACAGAATGGTGGAATTCACTGCTGTGGAACAGAATAAAGAAAAAAGAATGAAAAGAAATGAAGACAGCCTAAGAGACCTCTAGGACAACATTAAACACAACAACATTTGTGTTATAGGGGTCCCAGAAGGAGGAGAGAGAGAAGAGACCCGAGAAAATATTTGAAAAGATTATAGTCGAAAACTTCCCTAACATGGGAAAGGAAATAGCCACCCAATTCCAGGAAGTGCAGAGTCCCAGGCAGGATAAACCCAAGGAGAAACACGCTGAGACACATAGTAATCAAATTGACAAAAATTAAAGACAAAGAAAAATTAAAAGCAATAAGGGAAAAATGACAAATAACATACAAGGGAACTCCCACAAGATTAATAGCTGATTTATTAGCAGAAACTCTACAAGCCAGAAGGGAGTGGTGCAATATATTTAAAGTGATGAAAGGGAAGAGCCTACAACCAAGATTACTCTACCCAACAAGGATCTTATTCATATTTGACAGAGAAATCAAAAGCTTTACAAACAAGTAAACGCTAAAAGAATTCAGCACCACCAAACCAGCTTTACAACAAATTCTAAAGGAACTTCTCTAAGTGAGAAACACAAGAGAAGGAAAGGACCTACAAAAACAAACCCAAAACAATTAAGAAAATGGTAATAGGAACATACATATTGATATTACCTTAAATGTGAATGGGTTAAATGCTCCAACCAACAGACACAGGCTCGCTGAATGGATACAAAAACAAGACCCATATATATGCTGTCTACAGGAGACCCACTTCAGACCCAGGGACACATACAGACTGAAAGTGAGGGGTTAGAAAAAGATATTCCATACAAACAGAAATCAAAAGAAAGCTGAAGTAACAATACTCATATCAGGTAAAATAGACTTTAAAATAAAGAATGTTACAGGAGACAAGGAAGGACACTACATAATGATCAAGGGATCAATCCAAGAAGAAGATATAACAATTATAAATATATATGCACCCAACATAGCAGCACCTCAATATATAAGGCAACTGCTAACAGCTATAAAAGAAGAAATCAACAGTAACACAACAATAGTGAGGGACTTTAACACCTCACTTACACCAATGGACAGATCATCCAGACAAATACTTAATAAGGAAACACAAACTTTAAATAACACATTAGACGAGATACACTTAATTGATATATAGAGGACATTTCATCTGAAAACAGCAGATTACACTTTCTTCTCAAGTGCACATGGAACATGAATTGTTCCAGAATTGATCACATCTTGGGTCACAAATCAAGCCACGGTAAATTTAAGAAAATTGAAATCGGATCAAGCATCTTTTCTGACCACAACACTATGAGAATAGAAATAAATTACAGGGAAAAGAATGTAAAAAACACGAACACATGGAGGCTAAACAATATGTTACTAAATAACCAAGAGATCACTGAAGAATGAAAGAGGAATCAAAAATACTTAGAAACAAATGACAACAAAAACACGATGATCCAAAACCTATGGGATGCAGCAAAAGCAGTTCTAAGAGGGAAGTTTATAGCAATAAAATCCTACCTCCCTGCTGGCGCAGTGGTTGGGAGTCCGCCTGCCGATGCAGGGGACACGGGTTCGTGACCCGGTCTGGGAAGATCCCACGTGCCGCGGAGCGGCTGGGCCCGTGAGCCATGGCCGCTGAGCCTGCGCGTCCGGAGCCTGTTGCTCCGCCATGGGAGAGGCCGCGGCGGTGAGAGGCCCGCGTACCGCAAAAAAAAAAAAAAAAAAAAAAAGAAACAAGAAAAATCTCAAATAAACAATCTAACCTTACACCTAAAGCAATTAGAGAAAGAAGAACAAGCAAAACCCAAAGTTAGTAGAAGGGAAGAAATCATAAAAATAAGAGCAGAAATAAATGATATAGAAACAAAGAAAACAGTAGCAAATATCAATAAAACTAAAAACTGGTTCTTGGAGAAGATAAACAAAATTGATAAAGCTTTAGCTAGACTCATCAAGAAAAAGAGGGAGAGGACTCAAATCAATAAAATTAGAAATGAAAAAGGAGAAATTACAATGGAAACCGCAGAAATACAAAGCATCATAAGAGACTATTACAAGCAACTCTATGCCAACAAAGTGGACAATCTGGAAGAAATGGGCAAATTCTTAGAAAGGTATAACCTTCCAAGACTGAACCAGGAAGAAGTAGAAAATATGAACAGACCTATCACAAGTAATGAAATTGAAACTGTGACTAAAAATCTTCCAACAAACAAAAGTCCAGGACCAGAGGGCTTCACAGGTGAATTCTATAAAACATTTAGAGAAGAGCTAACACCCATTCTTCTCAAACTCTTCCAAAAAATTGCATAGGAAAGAACACTCCAAAACTCATTCTATGAGGCAACCATCACCCTGATACCAAAACCAGACAAAGATACTACAAAAAAGAAAATTACAAACCAATATCACTGTTGAATATAGATGCAAAAATCCTCAACAAAATACTAGCAGACAGAATCCAACAACACACTGAAAGGATCATACACCATGATCAAGTGGGATTTATCCCAGGGATGCAAGACTTCTTCAATATATGCAAATCAATCAATGTGATACACCATATTAACAAATTGAAGAATAAAAACCATATGATCATCTCAATAGATGCAGAAAGAACTTTTGACAAAATTCAACACCCATTTGTGATAAAAACTCTCCAAAACGTAGGCATAGAGGAAACCTACCTTAATATAATAAAGGCCATATATGACAAACCCACAGCAAACATCATTCTCAATGGTGAAAAGCTGAAAGCATTTCCTCTTTGATCAGGAACAAGACAAGGATGTCCACTCTCATCACTCTTATTCACATAGTTTTGGAAGTCCTAGCCACAGCAATCAGAGAAGAAAAGAAATAAAAGTAATACAAATTGGAAAATAAGAAGTAAAGCTGTCACTGTTTGCAGATGACATGATACTATACATAGAGAATCCTAAAGATGCCACCAGAAAACTACTAGAGCTAATCAGTGAATTTGGTAAAGTTGCAGGATACAAAATTAATGCACAGAAATCTCTTGCATTCCTATACACTAACAACAAAAGATCAGAAAGAAATTAAGGAAACAATCCCATTCACCACTGCAACAAAAAGAATAAAATACTTAGGAATAATCCTACCTAGGAGGTAAAAGACCTGTATGCAGAAAACTATAAGACACTGATGAAAGAAATCAAAGATGACACAAACAGATGAAGAGATATACCATGTTTGTGGATTGGAAAAATCTATTTGTAAAAGTGACTATACTACCCAAAGCAATCTACAGATTCAGTGCAATCCCTATCAAATTATCAATGGCATTTTTTTACAGAAGTAGAACAAAAAAATCTGAAAATATGTATGGAGACACAATAGACTCCAAATAGCCAAAGCAATCTTGAGGGAAAAAAACAGAGCTAGAGGAATCAGACTCCCTGACTTCAGACTATACTACAAAGCTACAGTAATTAAGACAATATGGTACTGGCACAAAAACAGATATATAGATCAATGGAACAGGATAGAAAGCCCAGAGATAAACCCACCCACCTACGGTCAACTAATATATGACAAAGGAGGCAAGGATATGCAATGGAGAAAAGACAGTCTCTTCAATAAGTGGTGCAGGGAAAACTGGACAGCTTCATGTAAAAGAATGAAATTAGAACACTCCCTAACACCATACACAAAAATAAACTCAAAATGGATTAAAGACCTAAATGTAAAAACAGAAACTATAAAACTCTTAGAGGAAAAAAGGAAGAACACACTTTGACATAGATCACAACAAGATCTTTTTTGATCCACCTCCTAGAGTAATGGAAATAAAAACAAAAATAAACCAATGGGACCTAATGAAACTTAAAAGCTTTTGCACAGCAAAAGAAACCATAAACAAGATGAAAAGACAGCCCTCAGAATGGAAGAAAATATTTGCAAACTTATCAATGGACAAAGGATTAATCTCCAAAATATATAAACAGCTCATGCAGCTCAATATTAAAAAAACAAACAACCCAATCCAAAAATGGGCAGAAGACCTAAATAGAAATTTCTCCAAAGAAGACATATAGATGGCCAAGAGGCCCATGAACAGCTGCTCAACAACATCACTAATTATTAGAGAAATGCAAATGAAAATTATAATGAGGTATCAACTCACACCAGTTAGAATAGGCATCATCAGAAAATCTACAAACAACAAATGCTGAAGAGGCTGTGGAGAAAATGGAACCCTCTTGCACTGTTGGTGGGAATGTAAATTGATACAGTCACTATGGAGAACAGCATGGAGGTTCCTTAAAAAACTAAAAATAGAATTACCATATGACCCAGCAATCCCACTACTGAGCATATACCCAGAGAAAGCCATAATTCAAAAAGACACATGCACTCCAATGTTCATTGCAGCACTATTTACAATAGCCAGGTCATGGAAGCAACCTAAATGCCCATCGACAGACAAATGGATAAAGAAGATGTGGTACATATATACAATGGAATATTACTCAGCCATGAAAAGGAACGAAATTGGGTCATTTGTAGAGATGTGGATGGGCCTAGAGAGTGTCATACAGAGTGAAGTAAGTCAGAAAGAGAAAAACAAATATCCTATATTAATACATATATGTGGAACGTAGAAAAATTGTAGAGATGAACCTGTTTGCAAGGCAGAAATAGAGACACAGATGTAGAGAACAAACGTATGGACACCAAGTGGGGAAAGTGGTGAGAGCGGGCTGGTGGTGGTGGGATGAATTGGGAGATTGGGATTGACATGTATACACTAATATGTATAAAATAAATAACTAATAAGAACCTGCTGTATAAAAAAATTCAAAAAAAAGAATAAGGAAATAAAAGTTTTTATTTTACCTTCACTTATTCCTCTTCAATGCTCTTCTTTTTTTAATGTTGATCTACATTTATATCACTTTCCTTCCTTCTAAAGAATTTCTTTTAAAATTTCTTGCAAGTCAGGTCTATTGGCAACATATTCCTTCAATTTTTGTTTGTCTCAGTCTTTATTTCTCCTTCACTTTTGAAGGATAATTTCTCTGAGTACAGAATTCTAGATTGGTGGGATTTTTTCTCTCAATAATTTAAATATTTCACTTCTCTCTCTTCTTGCTTGCATGGTTTCTGAGGAGAAGTCAGATTAACTCTTATCTTTGTTGTTCCATAGGTAATATATTTTTCCCTTCTAGCTTCTTTCAGGATTTTTTTCTTTATCTTTGATTTTCTGTAGTTTGAAAATGATATGCCTCAGTGTATTTTTCTTCATTTATGCTACTTGGTGTTTTCTGAGCTTCCCCAGTCTGTGGTTTGATGTCTGACATTAATCAGGTTAAATTCTCAATCATTATTAGTTCAAATTTTTCTTCCTTTCCTTTCTACCTTTCATCTGCTTCTGGTATTTCCATTATGTGTATGTTACACTTTTTGTAGTTGTCCCAAAATACAAAATATTGTTCTCTTTGCTTTTCAGTTTGGAAGGTTTCTATCGAGATAGCCTTAAACTCAATTTGAAACACAGAGTGGAGTAAGTCAGAAAGAGAAAAACAAATACCATATGCTAACACATATATATGGAATCTAAAAAAAAAAGGAAAAGGTTCTGATGAACCTAGGGGTGGGACAGGAATAAAGATGCAGATGTACAGAATGGACTTGAGGACACAGTGGTGGGGAAGGGGAAGCTGGAACAACATGAGAGAGTAGCACTGACATATATACACTACAAAATGTAAAATAGATAGCTAGCGGGAAGCAGCTGCATAGTACAGGGAGATCAGCTCAGTGCTTTGTGACCACCTAGAGGAGTGGGATAGGGAGGGTGGGAGGAAGGTGCAAGAGGGAGGGGATATGGGGATATATGTATATATATAGCTGATTCACTTTGTTATACAGCAGGAACTAACTCAACATTGTAAAGCAATTATACTCCAATAAAGATGTAAAAAAAAAAATGGATGGGGAGTAACAGGCTGTTCGGAAGCTCTGAATATGTAGGTCGGGCTTGATAATCCTAAGCATTATTGTAGGGTGATCCCCATTTACTGGTGAAGACCTATGCTTAGGTCTTCCTTTGGACTGGTCAACTAAACCAGAGAGATTTCTTCCTATCTCCTACTGAGAGGGTGAAGGACTGGGTGTCATCGTTCTGGGGCTGAGTGAGGTATTCACTGTGCCTGTCAATCTGTTAATAGCCCCAGTTCCAGAAGAAGCTGATACTGAGATTTTGGGTTTGGTTCTTAGTTTACCCCATTCTGGTTTAAGGTTGTTCTTCCCTAGTTCTAGGATGGAAGGCTCATTATGGCAGGAAAGCTGAGATCAAGAATTATATCTTAGCTTTGACATTTCCAAAGTTTAAACTCCAAAGGACCCAGGACATAAAGTTTATGTTGTTGTGCAAGATAAACTACCTAAAATTTGAAAATAAGGCAAAAATATTGGCTTTATGACCTTTCTAAAAAGTCTGTGAAAGGTCGTCTGACTTACCCAGGGAATGACACTTTTGTTGTGACCCAGATATTTTACAACCCTGGTAAATTAAGAGATTAACTTTTAGAAGAATAATAAGGTGTGATGATATATTTACGGGGGGTGGGAGCTGGTAGAGAAGTTAACCTCCACACTTGTCTACAGAGCATTAACTTGTTTAGTATCTATTTAGCAATCTTATTTCGGTATTCCTTTCTCCACTAACTCTATAATCCCCATTTCTCAAATTTTCTACAAACCAGCTCTCGTCTTACTGCAGGTTTCTTCATTAATGAGTTAATAAAACTTTGGCATGAGTTTGCCATCTGTATGTGTGGGAATTATGTTTTTTAAACAGTTTGAGAATTGTGCTTTTACACCATCAGTGAAAAATCTGGAAGAATAGTGCTCGGTAATGATAAATTGTTTCTCCTGGCCTTCCTCCCCAGGTTAGATGAAGTTCCCCCAAACTGGGAGAGGAGAAGAGTCAGAGGGAAGCCAAAGAGCTTAGAAACTGGAAGGTGTTAGGAAGAGGTCTGAAGTGCAGAGTGTAAGTAATTTACTTTTTATAAAAAGTGGATCGTACTGTACTTGCTATTGTATATTGTACTCAATAGTATGGCATGAACATCTTTATAGGTCAACAAATAACTCTTCTAAAATACAGCTTTTCTTGGTTAATCGTACTCCACCACATGAGCTAGTTTCATGATTTAGAAAAACTGCCCATTCTCCTTCCAACTGGTAGTCACAATCAGTCTCATTATCCTAGTTTTTAAGTCTTGAGTTAAAAGAACATCTCCTTATTGGAAAGAATCCTAGACTGGGTGGACCCCAACAGACAACTCTATTCAAGATCTAGTGACTGAGAGCTGGCAAAACCAAGTTAGCTTCTCTTTCCGAAAACCCCGTAATGAAGCCAGTTGTGTTTAATTCTCGCTGGCCATTCGAGGGTGACACTGATTCAACTCCTTCCAAGGAGAGCTTCAGGAATGGAGGGCAATGGGTTCAGGAAGCCTCCCTAATGTATGTCTTAAGTAATAGCAAAACCACCCCTAGGTCTGTATTCACGTAGCCCTTGACCATGAGGTAGGGATGTGCCTTCTGGCTGCAAGCTGGTGCTGCACTTCCCTCAGCCTATAAACAGAAAGTAATAAATGGGTCTGCTCAGAAGGGCATCAGGGAGACTGCTGTGGGCTTCTGAAAGAAGGACTTCTGTCGTGGACAGAGATACCAGTGTCCAAGAGCCCTGACCCCATGGTGGTAACTGCAGTGCCCTTAGCAGCCCCTGAAATTGCACTTGGGAGTGGGGAGTCTCAGAGTTTATCAATAACCTTTCCCTGGGATGCTGGTTTTAATCATTTCCTATTTCTTTTGGGAGCTTACATTTGCCACAAATCAAAGCTCCTCCAATTGAGAACAATGTTGGGATTGGGATTTTGTTACTATTGTGTGTGTGTGTGCGTGTGTGTGTGTGTCCTGTAGCTTTGAAAACACAGTGTGTTCGGATCAAACAGCAGCATTTGGATTGATATAAATTTGGTCAAAACGGATTTCTATTTGTTTTTGGTATTTTGTGCATTTTATCCTAAAAATCAAAGACACATAGAATCTATTCAATAAGGTCCCAAGAAACTTTTTAAAAGCTTGTTCCTGTGATAGAAACAAAATACAAATCCTAGTTTCTTTTTATAAGAGAAAAAAATGTCATTTTCCCCCAAGTGTTGAGAGAAGAAAAGAGTATTTATAATACGAATCTGGAGGCTAAATCAATTACAGGCCATGACCGTTTCTCTGTTATTTTATTGTTTTAATAATGTGTTATATTCAGGGCATATTATCTTCATTAGTTGAAAGGACAAAATAGAATCACATGCAGACTTTCTTGGTAATTCATTTAATTTCCTGTTTTCTGTCTTTTTGGTGACTGCTGTAGAAAGACTATTTAAAAAGTTTCCCCTTTGAAAATGGCCCAAGGAGCAAAGGAAACTTGTATTTTAATGATTTGTGAGTTGGTGAGAGGAATGCATTTCACAAGGCCTAGCTACCATTCCAAACGGTGACAGGACAAAAAAGAACTGAGTGAAAATGTAGATGGGACCAAGTCGTGGGTTTGGGGAACAGAGGTTAGTGCTCATCTGCTTCATAAAAGATGGTGATAATGTGTTTTCCATGTGTGAAAGGCTGGAATGAGTGATGTGAAGTCCAGTTGTCTTAACTGGGTCAGAAAAATAACATTGCCTGCAGAAACAAATATGTGATAATATACATAACTTGTACACATCAGAAAATAGAAATGATTACACCATTAAGGGCTCTCAAAAATAAGATAGCTCTTTCCCCTGTTTGAAAAAGAACACCTGGGCCAGGTAAAGAAACAGATTTCAACACTCTGACCCTTCCCTCCCAGCCTCTAACCTTCCCCACACAGATTCTGTAGACTGGGACAGTTGGCATTGGTCACAGAGGCAGCTACAATGAATAAAACAGCTTCATCCTGGGTTCCTGGATACCTGTGCAATGCATTCCCAGAAGACTCTGGGCTTTCCAGCCTGTAGGACCCACCCTTTCCCCCTTACTCTCCTCCAGGAGAAAGGAGGAATCCAGGGGGCTGCCTGGATTTCATAAAGCAAAAACCCTTGGAGAGGTGAACTTCCATGATTGCACTGTTAAATGTATTATACCTTGTGAGGGACCATGGTCTTGTTGGCTTCGAAGTACCTAAGTTGTTGATTCCAAGGGGACTGTCGTCTTTACTAAGAAGAGAACAAGGAGGTATATCCACCCTTAGCCTTAACCTTCCCCCAGCCCCCCTTCAAATAAGAACGGGAATACAATTAAAGGGCACATGTCAGAAAATCTGATTTAGAGAATATGTGGTGAAGTTTTATCTTTCATGAAAGAAAATGTTCTGTTTTTCCCATTATAAATGCCTTGGTTCCTGCCAAGCCTCTTTTTTCCCAAATGTCTTAGAAGATCTTGGTATAACTCAGCAGAGATAGGACAGCACCAACACTGAGTTTAATTTAATCCAACATTGAGCGCTGTTATATTAAGAATACTTCCTGAAATCCCTTCCCCACCACCAGCAAAACAGCTTTTGATACTAAGAATCCGTTTTTAATTCTCTCATTGAATAATGTAATACAGTTTCCATTTGGACCTTGCCATATAGGCACAGTGGGCTGGGAGGGGAAAGTGTGGTCAGTCTTTCTCACGACGTGGCAGATTCTCATGGCTCAGTCCTGGCAGCGCCAGTTTGGGCATCTGGCTGGTATTAGGGACTCACAGAGAGGCCTGACCATGTGACTTCCCAAGGTCAGGTGGTCATGAAAGACTTCAAGGGCAGGGACCACCAGTGCCTGCCATGAGGCAAGTGGTCAATAAATGTTAGATGTTAAGATAAGCACGTTGGGATTTGAAATCTCAAGATCTGAGTGATCAAAATGCACTTTATTAGCTATAAAAATTGACCCATCGCTTCATGTACTGGCTCAGAGAAGTGTGAGAGCTTGAGTATTCTTGTAGTAGAGGAGGTTGTTTAAGGCAGGCAAAGCTCTGTTCTTTTTCAAACATGCCTGTTTCAAATGTACTGTTCTTTTCTTTTTTTCTTTCAATGGCTTCTATTTCTCCCTGCAATGCCTTAATCGTTTGAACAGAAAGGCTTCTCTGAGGCTTGTGTAGAAGGCTTCATCTAACATTCCTGCTTTGCACAGACCCCAAGCCCTGTCTCCCACCCCTAAATCAATGTCTGGGTCCAAAGACCCCTTGGGCTACCTCTACACCAGCTCATGCCTGTGCCGCTAGTTTTTATTTCTCTATTTCTGGCACCCAAAAAAGGAGTCATACTTTTCCCCCCCAAACTCATTTTTCTTAATGTTTAGACTTTAGCGCTTCTACACATGTTGAGGGAGGGGGCATATCTACATTAGCTCAGGTCCTCCTTATTGGAGAAAGTTCCTTCCATCTCCTTTACATTGTGGAAATATACTCTATTATGTTCAGAGACATTTTAAGAGTAATAACGTCTAATCTTTGAAGAATGAATTACAACAAAATTAATGTAGTTTGAAGCATAACAGAATGAGTTTCTATGATCAATATATAAACTCTGTTTCTTCATTCTAGAGTTCAAAAGCTATTGCTCCCCTCCCGCCATCACCCATTGGGTACCACTAATTACAGGAATTATTATATTTCTTAGAATCATTAGATTTTTATCACTGGAAGGGAAACAGCTGCCTTCAAGGCCAGGCAGATAACACAGACGAGTGACTTTGGTGAAAGGCAACAGGGAGTGGTAGGGACTGTAGTAAAATGGAGACCTCAAGCTCCATCTAGAGGTAGCCAGGTTCCATTTTTAAAAACTGCTGCGATCCAGGCTACATGTAAGTCAATGAAACTAGAACACTCCCTTACACCATACACAAAAATAAACTCAAAATAGTTTAAAGGCGTAAATATAAGACATGATACCATAAAACTCCTAGAAGAGAACACAGGCAAAATATTCTCTGACATAAATCATACCAATATTTTCTTAGCTCAGTCTCCTAAGATGAAAGAAATAAAGGCAAAAATAAACAAATGGGACGTAGTCAAACGTAAAAACCTTTGCCCAGCAAAGAAAACCATCAAAACAAAAAAGACAACCTACGGAATGGGAGAAAATATTGATATTTGCAATGATGTGACTGACAAGGGTTTAATATCCAAACTATACAAACAGCTCATACAACTCAATATCAAAAAAAACAAACAACCCAATCACAAAATGGGCAGAAGACCTAGGTAGACATTTCTCCAAAGAAGACATAATGTTCAACAGGCACATGCAAATATCCTCAACATCACTAATTATTAGAGAAAGGAAAATCAAAACCACAATGAGGTATCACCTTACACTGGTCAGAATGGCCATCATCAAAAAGTCTACAAATAATAAGCACTGAAGAGGATGTGGAGAAAAGGGAACCCTCCTACACTGTTGGTAGGAATGTAAATTGGTGCAGCCACTAAGGAAAACTGTACAGAAGTTCCTTAAAAAACTAAAGATAGAGTTACCATATGATCCAGCAATCCCACTCCTGGACATATATCTGGAAAAGATGAAAACTCAAGTTCAAAAAGATATATGCGCCCCAATGTTCATAGCAGCACTATTTACAATAGCCAAGACATTGAAATAACCCAAGTTCCCATCAACAGATGATTGGTTTAAGAAGATGTGATATATATAATGGAATATTACTCAGCCATAAAAAAAGAATCAAATATTGCCATTTGCAACAACATGGATGAACCTAGAGAACATCACACTAAGTGAAGTAAGTCAGACAGAGAAAGACAAATATTATATACCACTTATATGTGGAATCTAAAAAATAATACAAATGAATCTATATGCAAAACAAACAGACTCACAGGCATAGAAAACAAACTTATGGTTACCTAAGGGGAAAGCAAAGAGGGAGGGATAAATTAAGAGTATGGGATTGGGGCTTCCCTGGTGGCACAGTGGTTGGGAGTCCGCCTGCCGATGCAGGGGACACGGGTTCGTGCCCCGGTACGGGAAGATCCCACGTGCCGCGGAGCGGCTGGGCCCGTGAGCCATGGCCGCTGAGCCTGCGCGTCCGGAGCCTGTGCTCTGCAGCGGGAGAGGCCACGGCAGTGAGAGTCCCGCGTACCGCAAAAAAAAAAAAAAAAAAAAAAAGAGTATGGGATTAACAGATACAAACTGCTATGCATAAAATAGATAACCAGCAAGTGTTTACAGTATAGCACAGGGAATTATATTCAATATCTTGTAATAACCTATAATGGAAAATAATCTGAAATGTGTATTTATTTATTTATATGAATAACTTTGCTGTATTCCCGAAGCTGACACAATTTTGTAAATCAACTATACTTCAATAAAAAATATAATATATACCTACGACTATGAAAAAAAAAAAACCCTGCTAAGGTCCAAAACTAACCAAGCACAGACTGAATTCAACCTAAAACACATTAGCTTACCAGCGCTAATTAGTCCAATGGTCCTCATTGTGTAGCAGAAAATGAAATTTAAACAGAGTAATTTGCTCAAGGTCATGAAAAGTCAAGACTAGCCTGGCCTCAGGTTTCTAATTCCAATATCAGAGCTTTTTCCCCTGTCCCATACTGACTCTGATTCTTAAAACACCCTTTTAAAAATAAAGAAGGGTTTGCATGTTGCTCTGATGAAAGTGATGTGGCCAAACCCCTTGTCCCCATATTTCCTTTAACAAAAAATTCTGAATGACATCAGAACATGGACAGTTGGTCAAAAGTCTGAGCAGACAGGCAGACCTGGGCTGTTTTAAAGAAAAGGCTTGAGGAGTGCTGCGTGAGTGTACGGCTCAGGTTTCCCCACCTCAGCAGTGAACTTGGACAGCCACAGGAAAACCTGAGAATCACTGATCATGTCAGAATTCTGCACCTGTCTCATTCAGAGAGGGCTCCAGAAGCCCTGACACCATCTCTTTCCAGTCGTGGCGGGGCTAGGGGCAAGATTTTCACTTATGAAGCACCCTGAGAAATTCTTTTGGCCCAGACAAACAAAGCCCAGCTGGAATCACTTTTGACACACGGATCCTTGCCTGCTACGCCATGTGACCTCGTGCAAGGCCAAGATTTGCTTTTGGCCTCTCAGTGGCATTGCATCTATCTTGATGCAATGTTATGTAGGAAACGTGTAGTGTGGTGTGTGGGCGAGAACATGTGTTTGGAACCAGACAGACCCACTTGGTTACCCTCTGCCCTGCTTTAGTCAGTCAGTCAACGAACACTTCCTGAACGCCCACTGTGTGTCAGGCACTGTTCTAGGCCCCCAGGAGACCATGGTGAACAAAGCAGGAAAGGCCCTGACTTCATGAAGTTTACATTGTAGTTGAGGTGGGGCATGGGGGGGTTGGCAAGAAATAAAATAAATAATTAAATTATATGTTAGAAGGTGGTGGATGCTCGGGGAAAATATTAAGCTGGGACAGAGAATGGAGAGTGTAATTGAAATAATGTGTTCAGGGAAGCCTCGTTGAGCAGGTGGATATCTGAACAAAGACTTGAAGGGGGTGAAAGAGTGAACTCTAAAGATGTATGGGGGTGGGGTTCTATGCAAAGGCCCTGAGGTTGGAGCCTGCATGCAGGGTTCAAGAAATGACAAGGAGACTGGCCTGTCTGCATGGAATGGGGTGGGATGGGAGGGGTAGGAACTAAGTTGATAGAGGTGATAAGGGGAGATCAGGCCACTGAAAGCACTTACACTGAGTGAAATGGGAAGATGCTGTGGGACGTATGTTGAAGAATTTCCTGATGGATTAAATTGAGGGCTCAGAGGAAAAGAATAGTCAAGAGTGATCTAAGGTTTTTGGCTTGAGCAGCTGGGAGAGTGGAGGTATCATTAACTGGGATGGGAAGCGGGGACGGAACTGATTGCAGGGACGGTAAGAATCCAGAAGTTGGGGAATTCCCTGGAGGTCCAGTGGTTAGCCAGTGGCGCTATCATTGCCGTGGGCCCAGGTTTGACCCCAGTTCAGGGAACTAAGATCCCACAAGCCACGCGTTGTAACCAAAAAAAGTATTAAGAGGTTGCTTTTGAAAATGCTAAGTGAAGATGACGAATAAACAGTGGCATGTGAGTCTGAAGCACACGAGAGGGCCTAAACTAAGGATATAAATGTGGGCTCACATAAATGGTATTTAAAATTGTGATATCACCAAAGAGTGATGGTAGGGAAGAGAGGGGACCAAGCCCTGGGACACGTCAACCCTTAAAAGTACAAGCTACCCATGTGGGAGCTGGGTGGCTACAGGTGCACTGGGGTTAGGACCAAGCTCTCATTCTCCCAGATGCTGACAGTTAACAACCTACCTTCCCCCACCCCCCATTCCAGGAATTACCATCACATGAAAGGGGCTACCACACCCAAGCCTACACCCTTATCTCAGGGACAGGCTGGGTTCAATGACTGGTCAATTCCAGGGTTCAAAGCCCATCCCTTTGCTTCCCAGCTGCAGGGCGCCCGTGATATAAACTGAGGCCACTGTTGCACCTGCTTCCCCCCTCAGCTTCCCCTCTGCCTGACCCCATTGCCTGAACACCCTCAAGGTGCTGTTTCTAAGAGCACCCCTGTGGGCAAATCTCCATCTCAGTCAGTGTCCCAGGGAATCCGTCCTAAAACAGTGGCTCTGGGCATAGAGCTTACTTCTACAGTTTCCACATTTGTAATATGGTGATAATTATAACTACCTGGCAGGATGGTTGTAGGGAGAAGAGACGTTATGTGTGAAGCGCCTAGAATGATGAGCCGTCGTAGTGCTCGGGAAGGCTGTCTGTCTTCTCTCTGGAGTCCCTAGACTACATTCACATGCTTCTTTTGTGTGCTCTGACAGTACCCTCCCCCTCTCATATCATAATTATAGATTGCACTATTCTACATTATAACTGCATATTTAATTTTCTCCCACCCCTCTTTCCTGTAAGCTCTATATCTGTCTTATTCATGATTGTATCTCCAGGGATTAGCACACTGTAGGCACTACATAAATATCTATTGAATTGAATTGAATTGACACCTGTCTGAACTTATGGACTAAGGCCTGGCGCAGTGTGGCTCAGCTCTGGGAATTATCGACCTGAGTGACCTTTATGAGGAATTTGGTCTGGTCCTATGCAGCCCCATCTACCAATCCATTCATCCGTCTATCCATCAAAAATTATCTACAGAGCACCTGAAAAAATGAGTAGAAGCCAGTTGTGGGAAAAGTAGGAATATTTCAGACCAAGAAAGATCCCAAAAGGGGGAAAAAATTTGATGTGTAGAGGAAAGGAGAGAAAACCAGTGTGAAGGGAGCAGAAGGGGGATAGAGGGGCGGGGGCAGTTCCTGAAGAGCAGTGCCCAGTTTGAGAGAATCATTTTTTTTAATTAATTGTTTTTATTTTTTTATTTATTTTATTGAAGTATATAGTTGTTTTACAACGTGTTTAATTTCTACTGTACAGCAAAGTGACTCAGTTATACACATATATACATTCTTCTTTATATTCTTTTCCATGATGGTTTATTCCAAGATATTGCATATAGGACCCTGTGCTATACATTAGGTCCTTGCTGCTTATCCATTTTATGTATAGGAGTTTGTATCTGTTAATTCCAAACTCCTAACTTATCCCTCCCCCTTCCCTTTCCCCTTTGGTAACCATAAGTTTGTTTTCTATGTCTTTGAGTCTCTTTCTATTTTATAGATTAATTTGTATTATTTTTTAGATTCCACATATATGTGATATCATATGGTATTTGTCTTTGTCTGACTTACTTCACTTAGTATGATAGTCTCTAGGTCCACCCATGTTGCTGTAAGTGGTATTTTGTTCTTTCTTATGGCTGAGTAGTATTCCATTGCATATGTGTACCACATCTTCTTTATCCATTCATCTGTCGATAGACATTTAGGTAGTTTCCATGTCTTGGCTATTGTGACTAGTGCTGCTATGAGCATAGGGGTGCATGTATCTTTTTGAATTATAGTTTTATCCAGATGTATGCCCAGGAGTGGGAGAGAGAATCATTCTTGCTACCAAGAGAATGGATTGTAGGGAAGCAAATGTAGTAGGAGGAACTCGGTAGAGGTTATTGAAAGAAATGGAAACGGGGGGATGGAGAAAAGTAAATGTCTTCCAGATGCACTTTGAAGGGAGCCATGATAGGACTGACTGAAGTGGGAGGTGAGGGAAAAGAAAGCATCAAGCCTGGCTCTTAGGTTTGGGGCCTGATCCACTGAGTGAATGGTGATGCCAGTTACAGACATGAGGAAGACTGAGGGAAGAGGGTAGGATTTTAGGAGAGAACCAAGAATGCCCTTTAACAAATGCTGTTTGGAAACTCAGGAGGCTGCCTCGGGATGGCCAGCTGTGGTCATCTCCCTCCCTGGGCCTGCCCCGGACAAGAACGGAGCCCAGCGTCTATGGGGATTGCCTGAGGTTCCAGGGGCGCCCGAAGAGCCTGCGGAAGAAACGGCCTGCAGGGCTGGGGCTAAGTAGCCATGTAGAGAACAAAGCATAAAGCAGCGTTTGTCTCCAGCAAAGATCAGCACTCCGTGTTCTTGGAAACAGAAGTGCATGGGCTCGAATGTTTGCAGCTCATGACCAGAAGGAGAGGTGCTCCCCAATCAGGGACACAGCCCACTGCGAGCTCCGGGCATGCTGCCCTCGGTTCCATGAAGAAGGGGCCCCTTGTCCCACACACCACTGGAATGGAAACCAGATCTGCAAGTGAGCACGGGCCTGCCAGATGGGCACTGTTCAGACATCCACGGGCAATCGGGGGCCTCCTCGTGTGTTTGGCCCTAATTACGCCTGGCTTCACGCTAAGAAAAGCAGATCTCTCTGGTGACCACTGGTCTGTTAAATCTGCCAGGTGTGCTTTGGGACTCGCTGGGCTTCTGGGGGTCTACAGTGGGTAAGGAGGGTGACCTGGAGACTTTTCCTCCAGCCCAAGCCCCGGGGGATGTGACAGCACTGAGCCTGCAGGCCACTTTTTTTTTTTCCTCAGTAAAGTGTCAGGAGCAACTCAAATCCTAATGCCCTTTGGCTGTGAGCGCCGCAGAAATCTTGTTGCTTTGCTGGGTCACAGAGCTCCCGTTCCCCAGCCCCAGGGGCCTCTCTTTTTTTGCCAGTGATTTGGCCATTTCTCAGTGCAGCCCGACAGTGCACTCTCTATCCATCAGGAATAAATGAAATCTTCTACTTCCTTCCACAGTTCTGTGCCAGTGAGATTATTTTAAAACACTGCCCCGTCAGCACTTCTCCTCTGTGATAGGGCTGGTCTCATCAGCCACGAGAGATTGAATATGCAAATGGACGATGTCCAGACCTTACATAAAAATACAACTCTGACCCACCACCTGCAGCAACCTGCCCAGAAAACCAACCCCTTCCTCTATAATAAACAGCCCAAGAAGCCAGCTTGATATAAGTCAGACTCATAGCAAGCCAGATTGCTATCTCTGGTGATAATCCAGGAAGTTATAAAATAACTTCTCTCACAATCAGCCCCAAATGGACAGGACTTGAATAATAACTTCCAGCCTCCCTAATTTGTGTTGCTGCTTTCAACTTAAAACCAATCAGAATCAAATATGCCCCCTCACCCTCACATAGGATGCTGGCTTCTAGTTAGCCCGCCTCCAGCTTCCCCAGGCCACCAGCCTCCAATCAGGGTATCCCTGAAGTCTTCCCTTTTTCCCACTGTAAATCTTTCCCACTCCTCTGCCTGCCTTTGAGTCTCTGCCAAATGCAAAAGCAGTGGCTGACCCCCGTGCTATAGAGCGAGCTCTGAATAAGTAGCCTTTGCTTTTCCATTTGGTCGGTCTTTGTTTATTTCCACAGCCATTTATTGACTTCTCCTTTATGAATTTCCAAAAATAATTTCATAGGGCATTTAGGCAGCCATACTGAGCCCCAGTGCAATAGTTAGGGTACAAATTAACCTGCTATAACAAAGAGACCCCCAAAATACTAGGGCCCAAGTGTAAATTTCTCTCCCATATACCTGCCTGCACTGGGGGTGGGCGAGGATGGGTAGGCAGCTCTGTTCCTTGAGGCCACTCAAGGACCCAGATTCCCTTTTCTGTTGTTGTTGCTCTATTGTACCCTGGGGAATAAGCTGGCTCAGCTGTGCCCTGTCTGTGTTCTGACCACAGGAAGGAGGAAAATCTTCCCTTTCAAGGATATGGCCTGAAAGTTGTATGCATCACTTTACCTTACAACTGGCCAGAGCTTAGCCCCATGGCTGTACCTAGCTGTGAAGGAGGCTGGGAAATCAGAGTCTCTGCAGGCGTCTAGCACCTGTAGAATGGGAGAAAGTGGGTGTCAGAGGACAGTTGACAGCCTCACCCACAGTATGCTGGGTATTAAGGGATACAGGGTATAACCAGATTTTGTTCTCAAAGGTTAACCGATGATGTATAGGGTGAAGACTAGATCTAGCCGGGCATTTGAGACCTACCATACGCTGGCTGTTACCTCTATTTACCCAAAAATCCCCCTTCCCCTTCCTGCCCATGTGCTCCTGTCGAATGGAGCTATGCCATGCTCTGCCATAAGAACCACTTCCAAATTCGAGTAAATTCCTTTAAACATTTCTTCCATCAGTTGTTTAAAGAGTTTTGAAATCATGCCCCTGGGTGCTGGTGAAGGTGTGGGAGAGGGTGGCCCAGCCCCCCACCATTGCCAGAGTGTCTTCCCCACCATGGCACGTCCTCTGCTGTGTTGTCATTCACTTTGTCTACTCTGTTGCCCAATTGTGAATTCAGCCAGGGACCAAGTCTGTCTTCTCCCAGCACCCATCCAGGCCCAGGCACACAGAGGTTGTGTTGGACAAGCCGACTGGGTCACAGACCTTATTTCTTAGGGCTCATCATCTGAGGAAGTGCCCCTGACCCATAAAGAGTAGACTACCCTTACCTGGCCCTACTATTCTCAGGGTTGCCCCTGAGAATCCAGATAAGCACACTGGAGGAATAACAGAGTTTTAAGTTCACATCATCACTATGATGGTTAATTTTATGTGGCAACTTGACTGGGCTAAGGAAGACCCAGATAGCTGGCAAAACATTATTTCTGGGTGTGTCTGTAAGGAAGCTTCTGGAGAAGATTAGAGTTTGAATCAGTAGACTCAGCCAAAAAGATCACCTTTACCAATGCACGTGGGCATTATCCAATTCACTGAGGGCCTGAATCGAGCAAAAAGACTGGGGAAGGACAAATTGTCTTTCTCAGCTTGAGCTGGGACATCCATTCTCTCTTGCCCTTGGACATCGGTGCTCCTGCTTCTCAGGCTTCAGACTCAGACTGAATTACACCACTTGCTTTCCTGGTTCTCCAACTTGCAGTCAATTCCTAGAATAGATCTCATCTATATCTATATATCTATGACTATAGCTATCAATATCTAATCTCCTATTGGTTTTGTTTTTCTGGAGAACCCTGACTAATACAATCATAGTCTGCTTAAGCCACCATAAGTATCACAACCTTAGAGAAGCTGCTGGGCTGCCCATTTGTGGGAATGCTTCTCCCCTGTAGAAAAGGGGTAGTTCTCAGGCCCATGTGGTTTGGCCACTGGCATGTGACTTTGGTCTGCTAGTCTATCCCCTGGAACATCATGTTCTGTAGCTCCCTTTGACCCGGCACTGTCAGATTCCCTCCCCACAGACCCTGGTCATGAATTAGCAACCATTCTAGGCATTCAGCAGTCTCTGTGTTCCCTCCACCACCACAGAGCCTCAGGCCAGGACATCTCAGGCCTGTGGATGTCCTGAGCAGTTTGAAATCTCTTCAAAACAGTGAAAGCTTTATTCAACAACTATTTAGAGAAGAGGCTGAATTATCAGATTTATGTGGTGGTAAGATTAATATGGGGGTTTCCTGGTTGCAGCATTCTGCTTCGCCTCTGTTGGTTTAGGCAATTCAGCTCTGACCCCAACTTGCGTCCTCTGCTCAGGCAAACAGAAGCCCCACATAACTTTTATTTGAACAAGTCCCATGGCAGTCTCGATGCCTCCCCTTTATCCTTAAGCAGCTTATCAAACGATTCTTTCCAATTCTCTTCCTGAAAACAGCTCTAGTAAATACAATTTTTCCATCCTGTTCCATTCCCAGGAATGTGTTAGCATTCATTACAAATTGCTGCCTTGACCCCAGCCCAAATCCCATCTCAGAGAGCTCAGCATCCACTGCTGCTGACCCTCCCTGGCTGTGCAGGCCCCTCCCAGCAGCCCCAGCCCCAAGCCTCCCTGTCTTGCCCATTCCCAGCCCTGAGGCCTACACCTGCCCTTGTCTCCCTCACATCATGAGCTACCTTGAGATACGGATGGGAAGTTGAACATCAGCAAGTCACCTGCGTTTCATGCCTCTCCTGGCCTCCAGAGAAGCAAATGAGGGTTTTAAAATAAGAAAACCTAGGCTTGAGTAGGAGTAGGAAGACTGCCAATGAAGATCTCTTAATTCAAGGCTGCTAGTAAAAAGACTTGAACTGTTTCTATTTTTAAACCAAGTGAATCTTTTATTTATTTTTTTTAGAAGATGTTGGGGGTAGGAGCTTATTAACTAATTTATTTATTTTTGCTGTGTTGGGTCTTCGTTTCTGTGCGAGGGCTTTCTCTAGTTGCAGCAAGTGGGGGCCACTCTTCATCGCGGTGCACGGGCCTCTCTCACTATCATGGCCTCTCTTGTGGCAGAGCACAGGCTCCAGACGCACAGGCTCAGTAGTTGTGGCTCACGGGCCTAGTTGCTCCGCGGCATGTGGGATCCTCCCAGACCAGGGCTCAAACCCGTGTCCCCTGCATTAGCAGGCAGATTCTCAACCACTGCGCCACCAGGGAAGCCCCGTAAACCAAGTGAATCTTTAATGTTAATTCTGATCTTAAAAAAAAAAAAAAAAGGAAAAAGAGATAAAGAAAGAAAAGAGATGCTTTCCTATTATAATTTCAATCCCAAGCCTTGTGTAAATCAAGCCCTCAAAGGTACTGGGATGGGAGGGCATTTTCTGATTCACATGGGACTCCAAACTGCTCCCCCACTGCCAAGCCCAGGTGCCCTCATCGCTTTCCGAAGGCCCGTCGACGACAGGCTTCCTCCTGCTCCACCTTCCCTTCCAGCAGCCTTCCCCCAGCTTTATCCACCTCTTCTCAGTAACTGGGGGTGGAAGTTATTTAGCGATTTCTTTCCATTTAAATGATTACATTGTGCAGGTCTCAACACCTGCAAATTTTCAAGAAAGTCCCCATGTATTCCAGTTATCTCACCATCAACATTTTCAGCTTCTCCAATCTGCTAATCAGAGCTGTGGGTCGACGTAATGCCTTCAGAAGCTAAATTGTTTTGTGCATGCGGTTGCCATCCCGGGATGATGGCCCCCCTCCACGCACACAACAGGAGCCTAAAGACGATGAATAGGAGTTGCCTGCTTTGCAACCACAGAAGATAATTTTGGCTTATCCTTCTCTCCAAGCAGGTTATACATTTTTTTAAGATCTGAATTTTAAAAGCAAAGACTGAGACGGTAGAGGATTTTTTTAATGACTTCACATATTTAGTGTAAGTACTGCTCTATGAGTCACTGTGCAGGTAGGAGCAGGGAGAAGGGGGGGAAATGGATAGGAGAAAACTGGGAAGTTGGTGGGAGAAAAAGAGGACGGTGTGGGCTGTTTTAGACTGTTTCAGGCAGGCACCTGGGATGGAGCCTCTCCAAGCACCCTGCTTCTGCAGCACAGCGAGTGGTGCTGCATTTCCAGCATTTCCTTCTTACCCAGGCCCCTCCCCGCCTCCTCCCCACACACAGAGTTCAGATTTCCTTTGGGGTGCCGAGTCCTCCGTCTTCTGTGTCTTCCTGAAGCCCATGAAATAATTTGTCTTTCAACACTAGTCCTGCAGGAATGTGCACCGAGCAAAGAGGGAGGCCGGAAGCACTGACTCATTCATGACGAAATCTTCCTAAGTCTAAAGCGAAATGAGAAAAACAAGAATAATTATATACACATACATAATTATATATATAATTATAATCATATATATATATACATATGAGATGGTATAAGATTACTGACTCATTTTGGGGGAAAGACCATTCTTTTATACTGAGATTATGCTTTTATTTTTTATTTGGGGTCAAAAAGTCCTGTTCTCAAAAAGGTATGACAGAAGATGGTAGATTTGGCGTTTTGTTTTGGTTAATCTGTCATTTGGCAACATTAAAAGTTGACTAACCTCTGTAGGGCTCCCCACGGCCTTCAAGCTCAGTCCCTTGAGTTCAAGGCCAGGGCCAGACTAGCGTGGGATGGAGTCTAGAGCATCTTCCGCTCTTTGCTTTTCTCACTTGGTGCGTACCTCCACTCTGGGGTCCTCTCTACCTCTTCCAGGGTCTCCTCCCAAGCTGGAGACAGCATTGCAAAGTCAAGGAGATCCCTTCTGGGCAAGGGAAGTTTCCGTGCTCCAGACCTCCCCCTTCAGGACTGACACGATGTCTAGTGTGAGTTAGGAATCTCTGCCCTGAGGACCTGGCAGTGCATGTTGGGAGAGCTGCTCGTCCGACCCCTTGCTCTGTACCCCCCACACCCCCTTTCTCTCCATAGCTTCCCCCCCTAGGAAGCTATCCTGTCCACTCTGTACACAGCCACACCAGGTGGGATTGGCCTGGCCTCCAGCTGGTCACTGTGGGGTAGCGAACAGGACTGTTCTCAGTGATCATGCCCTCAAGAGAGCCCTGTATCAACCCAGAACGCATACGGCAGTTCTCACCACGTAACTGTAAACTCATTCATCAGAAGGCCATGTGAGCTTTACCTTTCTTTTGTGAGAGGGTAGTCATTTAGCATTCTTTGAAACCGGAGTTTATGAAAAGACTAATTGTGCCCTAGGGAAGTGGATACACCTCAACCACAAAGCCACAGCTGAACGCTTCTGCTGCACACACAGTATCAGAGAAAAGTGGGGATTTAGAAATTTCTCTTTCTTAAGCAGTGATGATGAGGACAGGTTTATAGGTGGATTGCTTTGGGGTCACCTAAAATGTTTTAAAACTTAACCAGATAATTGCCCAAGGCATGTAACACAGTGACCTATGCAGACACACCTTTTGTCAAATGAATCCGTTATCAATTGCCCCAATGATACCACATGAAAAACAACCACGAAACCTCAGTAAGTATATAATAGTAAGCATTTATGTAGCTCAGAGTCTGCAGGTAGGTGGTTTAAGCTGGGCTCAGATGGACTGTTCTATTCTCAGCCGAGCTTACTCACGTGTCTGGGGCTGAGCTGGTTGTTGGCTGGTCCAGGATGGCTTTGACTGAGATCACTCAGCTCTGCTGCCCTTAATCATCCTCCTGTAGGCTAGTTTAGGCATGTTCTCTGAGCAACTGCAAAGAAGCAAGAGGGTGGAAAGGCACAAATGCTGTTTCAAGCCTCAGCTGACCTTGGATTTCATTTGCCAACATTCCATTAGCTAAAGCGAACCACACAACCTGAATCACACAACCCGGCCCAGAATCAGAGTGTGTGTGTGTGTTTGGGGAGGGAGGTGAGGGCAAGGTGGATGGCTCTGCAGAGTTACCTGGTGGAGGATGTAGACACAGGGATGGGTGCAGGATTGGGACTATTAAAGCAGTCAGTCTACCACACTGTACTTTTTAGGTTTCTCTTGCGAGTGAATCTGAATTTGAAGAAAGCAGAGAAGGGAAGGCAGATGTGTCTTAAAACCAGCCCCTCTTCTTCCTTTCATTTCCCGACCACACACCAGTGTCCCCACCCCTTCCCCAGCCCCCCCACAGGCACACCCATGAAACTTGCATAAGGCGATAGCTGTGCTTGCAGATAATTGTTAGTATATAACAACAAACATCTCAAGCTATGGAGAGGGGATGCAGCCTAGTGTTGCTGTTTGTATGAAACAGAGGTGTACTTCCCATACCCACACACCCAAATTTGTGAAGTGTTCACAGCCAGATAAATCTGATTCATGCAGCACATCTGTCACCAGTCTCCCACCGCTGGGTTACTGTAGCAAAACAGTTTTCCACTCCCACTTCCACGCCACCGTCAGTAGAAGCCTTGAGGCTTGGTGACAGCATCTGTAAATGGAGGCATCGCTGCCGTGGTGGAGGTGACAGGGCAGAGGGGATAGGGCCTAATGGGGAGTGAGTGACTTAGCCATGGGTGATTTGGGTTTGATCTCTGGTTCTGTCACTTGCTGGCTCAGGGTCTTGGGACTCCTTGGTTTCAAGTAAGTAAAGCCAAGCTCAAGCAGGATTAAGATATTTTTATTTTCCTTCTATTTTTTCTGTATCTCCTGGACTCCATGTGTGCTTGATTGTCTAATAATAAGATTTAGTTTTCTGGAGTGAAGAGTTAACGGTAACTAAGACCCTGCGAAGACAAATGTCCACAACCATAAATAATTCCAAACCGTCGCCAAAGTTGATTTTTTATAATTCCCTAGCAAGGGACAAGTTGGCGCCAGCCATGGGAGTTGGTGTCAGAACACCTAAGGGATGTGCACTGGGGCAGCAGTGGGCTCAGACAGTCTCCCCAAGTGTTCCCTGTACACGCGTGCCAAGGTTAGCAAGGCGAGCAGGCCCAAGGAAGTTGAGAAAAGAAAGACAAAACATATAATGCAAATCCACAAATAGTTTTGAGCCAATAGAAAGTAAAACATAGAGAAGTGATGGATAAATTTGGCTCTATTAAAAACAAACAAACAGGGCTTCCCTAGTGATGCAGTGGTTGAGAGTCCGCCTGCCGATGCAGGGGACACGGGTTCGTGCCCCGGTCCGGGAAGATCCCACATGCCGCGGAGCGGCTGGGCCCGTGAGCCATGGCCGCTGAGCCTGCACGTCCGGAGCCTGTGCTCCGCAGCAGGAGAGGCCACAACAGTGAGAGGCCCGCGTACCGCAAAAACAAACAAACAAAACTTCTGTCCAAAAGACACCATTCACGGGACTTCTCTGGAGATCCAGTGGTTGAGACTTCACCTTCCAGTGCAGGGGGTGTGGGTTTGATCCTGGTCTGGGAGCTAGCATCCCACATGGCTCGTGGCCAAAGAATCAAAACATAAGACAGAAGCAATATTATAACAAATTCATTACAGACTTTAAAAGTGGTCCACATCAAAAAAATCTTAAAAAAAAAAGACACCATTCACAAATTAAAAAAAAAAGAAAAGGCAAAGTATGAGGGAAAATTCTTGCAGTGCATATAAATAACAAGGGATTATTGTCTAGAACAGCAATCCCCAGTTTTTTGGCACCAGGGACCAGTTTCGTGAGAAACAATTTTTCCACGGACAGGGGTGGGGAATGGTTTCAGGATGATTCAAGTGCATTACATTTTTTTTTTTTGTGGTATGCGGGCCTCTCACTGTTGTGGCCTCTCCCGTTGCGGAGCACAGGCTCTGGACACGCAGGCTCAGCGGCCATGGTTCACGGGCCTAGCCGCTCCGCGGCATGTGGAATCTTCCCGGACCGAGGCATGAACCCGTGTCCCCTGCATCGGCAGGTGGACTCTCAACCACTGCGCCACCAGGGAAGCCCTCAGTGCATTACATTTATTGTGCACTTTATTTCTATTATTATTACAGTGTAATATATAATGAAATAATTATACAACTCACCATAATGCAGAATCAGTGGGACCCCTAAGCTTGTTTTCCTGCAACTACATGGTCCCGTCTGGGGGTGATGGGAGACAGTGACACCTGTAGCGTGTTGCTTATGTCCAGTCTCCTCCGTGATCTCCTTTTCGTTGCTGTCACTGCAGAAAACCCTGCTTCACAAAGATAGGATGCTGGAAATGGAAGCAGGCTTTTCAGTGCCTTTGTGGCAATCTCAGGATATTCTGCCTTGACTTTAATCCAGAACGTATGGAGATTTCAAGTTGTCTCAAACATACTTTTAAGGCCCCCGTCATTTGCGATCTCAAGCGGTTGATTCTCTTCTAGCTCGGACAAAGTCGATTCACCTGGCTTATTGACAAATGGGTCGCAGATCCATTCCTTCCCAGTTCTGGGGGTCTTTTGTGGTTGGGAAGTAATGCCCACACTCTTTTGAAAGCTGAGATAAGTGATCATGCACCAGCTGGGAGAAAGAAGGTCCTGGCTCAGCCTCTTTCAAAATCTCTGCTAATGTTTGAAACATGTCAAAAATCCCAACATTCCCTCATCACCCCCATAATTCCAGTGTGGCTTTGAATGCAGCCACTTTATCTGCCAACTTGAACACAGTTGTCTTTCTCCCCTGAAGTGACAGATTGAGTTCGCTGAGCAGGTTGAATATGTCACACAAGTAAGCAAGTTTTGCGACCCATTCTGTGGCACTGAAATATGTTGCCAGCGGTGACTGTTTTTCTAAAAGAAATCTCTGGAGTGGCTCTCGTAACTCAAAAACTCTGTCCAGAGATCCACCTTTAGAAAGCCATCTCACTTCTGTGTATAAGAGAAGACGTGTGTGCTCTGCGTCCATCTCCTCACAGAGCAGCGTGAACAGATGTGAGTTAAGGGCATGCACTTTAACGTGGTTGATAATTTTAATTACATCCTGCAAAACATTGCTAAGTTCAGGTGACATTTTTCGGCTAGCCGGCATTTCTCTAGGGATGACACAGTGCATAGACTCACATTCAGAAGCGACCTCTTTGACCCAAGTAGTGAAATCAGAAAGCCGTCCAGTCATGGCAGCCGCTCTGTCCATGCATATACCAACACGAAATGACCAATTCAGTTTTCCTGATACGTAATCACTCAAAGACTTCAATAGCTCTGCAGCTGTGGTGTTGGCTGGCAACAAAAGTGCACATAACATATCCTCACACACATCCTCCTGAAAAATACATCACAGGAAAACAAGCACTGTTGCCTTGTCAACATCGGTAGACTTGTCAACCTGGATTGCACAGCACAGTGAGTCATTAATCTTCTCTAAGAATTGTGCCTCAGTATCCTCTGCTATTTCATCAATTCGTCTAGTTATGGTGCTAGCCGAAAGAGGAACACATGTCACCTTTTGAACTGCAGCCTCTCCTACAACACATGTCCTTAGCAGCAGGCAGGATCAACTCGTCACCAATAGTAAAGGGCTTCTTAGCTTTAGCAATGCCGTTAACCACTAAGAATGATGCTCTCAGCGCAGACACATTTGATGACGTGGTAGCCTTCAATAATTGCTTTTGTTCTTCGTGTTCACGTTATTTTCTTTTGGAAAACTCCAAAGGCTTGTCTTTTAATGCAGGGTGCTTGGTCTCCATGTGGAGAAGCAGTTTTGAAGGTTTCATGGCTTTGTTGGATAGCCTGTCGCCACATGTTATACAAAGTGGGCTTAGAGAATGTGAATCACCTGTTGCAGTGAACCTGTAAACTAAGTAGGACTCTTGGTATTTCCTTTTAAATGCAGCTTTCTTTTTGCTGGCAGTCTTAGAGTCTTCTGCTGTCTCATCATTGGGTCTTTCCCCCGTTTCAAAGCAGCTCTCCAGCGACGTTTGGTTTTTATTCATTTTGGCTAGGGTTAGCTTGTGGACTTACCAAAACTGTGACTGAGACAAGTGTGCAGAGCGGGAAAGAGGCACGGACGGAAGTGGTAAATAAAACAATGGGCAGGCCATGCCCATAAGTATCAGATTCTGACTTAAAGCCTGCCACCAGATGCAGCTGTACAATTGAAGTACATCAAATCATTTGCCACTATAAAGCCACTATAAAGCCTGCCACCAGATGCAGCCTAATTGTCACTTGCCACTCACTGATGGGGTTTTGATATGAGTCTGCAAGCAACTGATTTATTATGGTCTCTGTGCAAATCTCTCTGCTAATGATAATCTGTATTTGCAGCCGCTCCCCCGTGCTAGCATCACCCCCTCTGCTCCACTTCATATCATCAGGCATTAGATTCTCGTAAGAAGCGTGCAACCTAGATCCCTCACACGTGCAGTTCACAGTAGGAGTCGCGCTCCTATGAGAATCTGACACCGTCACTGATCTGACACGAGGCGGAGCCCAGGCAGTAATGTGAGCGATGGCGAGTGGCTGTAAATACAGATGAAGCTTCCCACTGCTCACCTCCTGCTGTGTGGCCCAGTTCCTAACAGGCCACGGACCAATACCAGTTTGTGGCCTGGGTGTTGGGGACCCCTGGTCTAGAACATATAAACAGCCCATACAAATTCCTTCTCCCCAAAAGATTTTTCTCCCCATAAAATGAAAAATAAAAAAATATGAACAATTTATATAAGAGAAAGTACAAGTAAACTTAAGAAAATATACTCAATCTCGCTGATAGGGAAATTTTTGAACAATCATATACTGTACCCATCAGATTGGCAATAATGAAAATATTTGATAGTATTCATATTTGGCAAGGGTGTGGGAAAGCAGGTATACTCACACAATCCCAGTGGAACTATAATTAGTACAACACTTTGGAGAGCAATCTAATAGTATCTACTAAAAAAAAAAAATTCACATGCCATCTGACTCAGCAATTTCACTTCTCAGTAACTCTCCTCAAGAAACACTTATCCTTATGCACAAGGAGGCATTCCCAAAACGTTCAATGCTTGTAATGAAAGGCTGGAAACAATCTAAATATCCAACCATGAGGAATTACTAAATACACTTTAGAATACTATATAGCACTTAAAGAGCTATGGAATGGGTAGACCTTCAAGACGTATTATTGAGTAAAAAAAGAGAGTTGCAGTGCCTGAAAATATGCTACTATTTATGAAAAAAAGAAAAGAAAAAAAACAAAAGCACATGATTATATAGCATCCATGAGTGCATTTAAGTCAGTACATAACAGAAAAACCTGGAAGAAAACACACCAACTGATAATAGTAATTTAACTCTGGGGATGGAGGGAGAAGACCAGGGGTAATTTTATTTTTACAAGGAGAATTAATTCACATATTACTTGAGTATTTCAGAATCAATTATACAAATATATGAAATCAATTATAAAAATTGTGAAGAGATCGATACAAGAATATGAGAAAGTTTCAGCCTCAGGACATTGCTGAGCTTCATGAGAGGGAGGGATATAACTGGGGCCTTGTCAGGAGTGTTCTGCGAAGGGGCGGGTCTTGGGATGGGGGGATGGGAGGGGTCACTGAGAATAAGTGCACACATGAGTGGTCCCAGCAGGGCAAGTAGGAACAGGATGTGGAGCGGGCTGCCTTAAGCAGGATGTGTTTGGGGAACACACAGGAGCCCTGCTTTACTGGATCTTTCTAAAAATGGCTGTATAATTTTTCTGATCATAAAACAATCCATGCTGATTGCCCTCAAGTCCAATTAATACAGAAAAATATAAAGAATCAATAAATATCACCCATTGTTCTGCCTCTCAGAGATAATCATCATAAATATTTGGGTGTACACACTTCCCTTGACTGCCCCTCAGTACCCAAGCACAGACAGTGCCCATCAGCTGATGACTCTCACCCTGCACAGCCCTAGGAACTCACCACAGGGCTCACCCAGGTTGGGGTGCAGGCAAACATGTCTTCATCCACATCCCTAATTAGGCCCCGCTGATGAAGGAGTTACCTGAAAATTCACAGGGCTGGTGATGAAAGTGAAGTGGGTACAAATATCTTCTAGACAAGGATAAATGTTATTTCTTTAAAAAAAAAAGAGTAAAAGAAATACCTATTCCTCAAAACTATATTCTACCCCCCATTAAATGTCCAGCTCATATTACCAGTCAGCAAAAGACCACCTGAAAAGTCCCCTGTCGGCACTTTTCCCAGGAGTAGAAGAGCCCAGGGCTCCTTGTTCTCAAAGTCATCCCCAAGGTCCTGGACCAATAGAACAAGGGCAGCTGAGTTTGCAATGCTAGGATGAGGAAGTGCTTTTCTTCGTTCTCATTGATAACTCCTATGCCTCTTTTGGCCTGATATTTGTCAACAAGAGATAAAAGTGCTCAGTAGCTTAGGAGGAGGATGGGCGGTCGCTGGGATGTTCAGGATTGTAGTAGGCACTGGAGACGCACAACTAGCCTACGCTTAGGGAAGGCGCCTCTCCCTCCTCCTCGGAAGGACAGAGGACCACCCAGATGGTCACAGATCCAAGGTAGTGTATTCAGATGGAGCCACATTTCTGAGGACCTGTAGGATTGGGGAACTGGGTAAGGAGTTGGCTGCAATTAACACCAGGTTGTCATTATGGATTTTTTACGTTTTAAATCAGCGCAAGTGGATAACACAACGTCTTTTGCAAGCAGACCTGTGTCCATGCTGCTTTCCACTGAAGACAACCACATTGACTGAGGTCTGATGACATGTGAAGGATTGTGCCAGATTCTGGGATGCCAGGATCAATGAGATGCCATCCTTGACCTCAAGGAACTTACAACATAGTGGCCCAGATATGTGAAACAGACTGACTCCAATGCAGATGGAATGACATAAGTGAACAATAACTACACACACACACCAGCAGAAAAAAGAAAGAAAGAAAAAAGCCTTCCAGTGAGCCTAGCACTTTGTAAAATGCTCTCCCAGGCACAGACTTCAGGCCTCACCTATTTTATTCTCTCTCTTCATCCTGATTGATCCTAGTCACCCAAAGACCATTCTCAGGTGTTGGGTCAAGTTGTAGTGTCTGTAGACCAAGTTGGATCGCTTGTTGGACAAAGAAGTGGATAAGGATTATCAGTTGAGGGCAGAGAAGATCTACCTCTTCCTTGATGAAAAGAATTTGCAAATGGAACCTTTCTGCTGTGGTGTCATCACATGGCAGCTTCATATTTAGCTCCTCTGGCAAGTAGGGATAGCCCAGGGTGGACGCACTGGAACTCTCCAGTCCAATCCTTGCCCCCCTCCTTCCTAGCTACGCTTGGAGTCACCACCCACTATGGGCCTTCTTCCCCACACTTCCCAACTCATGATTTCGCTTGAGTCTGTTTTAAGGTTTGAGTTGTACTGGACCACTTATAGCCTTCAGAGGGCCCCTCAGAAACAGAGTTTGTGGGATTCAGGTTATGAAGCTGCCCTGCCTCCTGACGTTGGATCAAGTGACATATAATGATTAAAATGACCCTCTCCATGTCCCTAGCCACCCCTGGCACCAGACCCTACATTTCAGTCCTGGGCTTGAAGCTTCTTTGGAAACCTACAAAGGCTTTTCCCTTCACTGTGAATAATTCCTGATTTCATGGTTGTCCTCACAAGAACTCAGCTTCCATTTGCTCTTGGCCCTCCACCTCTGCCCAAGGGCATCTGTCGTGGAAGTGCAGCTGCCCTGATATCAGGGGGCATTTCCAGGGAGCAATACCTTCAGGGTGATTGTGTCACCTCCACTTGTCTCACCTCCACAGGGTCCTCGCTCATTCCCTGCCTCTCTATCCCCACAACCACTCTCTGAACACAGGCTTGTGTCATTTCTTGCATTTCTTGCCTGGACATGTGTCAACAGCCTTCTACCAGGCTCCTGCCTCCTGTTCTTACTCATTCCTCCCTCCTTTCTTCCCCCCTTCCCTCCCATTTTGGGAGATAATTATGAGGACAGGTCTTATCGCACTGACCTTTTCAACCTTCCAAGATTTCCAGGCTTCAGTAGCTCCCCATGCCTGTGGAAGGAAGTCCAAGCTAGAAAGGCAGCCAGAGGCTTCCCAACTCCTTACATCTGGCCTCAATTTCTACTCGATGATGCTACACACACACACACACACACACACACACACACACACACACACACACACATGCTCTAGGTGTGCTTTCCCCCCTCTCCTCAGTACGTTGTACCCTTTCCACTGGGCTGGGCTGCACTCGATCCCCTGAAGATTCCTCCTGTTGAATCCCTTCCTCACTTCTCCTCCTTTAGGGGTGTTTTGTGTCTCGGGAGCTGAGTTTCCACTTCTTGCTTGAAGAATTCTCCCTTCCCTTCCTCCTCTACCCAGACTGATGGTCCTTCCCCTGCTGCTCCCACAGCAATGTGCTCAGGCTGGTATTGTGCTGTTTCCATCCTGTTCTGCAGGAGCATCAGTCTCGGCGTAAACTCTCCCTCACTGATTGTAAGTGCCTTCAAGGCAGGAACTGTCTCATCATAGCTCTGGACCCCATCACCCACAGGGCCCAGCACAATAAGAAGTTGCTGAATTCCTCCGTTCAATGTGGAATATAGAATAGTAAGCATATCAACCTAGATTGGGTGCCAGTTCTGACCATTCTCTTCTCCCTCAAAAATAGATTTTTCTCATTTTCTACCAAGAAGCTCAGTCCTCCATCCACCTCTATCCACCAACTTCCTTTCACCCTATAGATTTATAAATGCCCTCTCTCAGCTTAATCAAAGCATAATGTTTTGTCACATTGGTTTCCTATGTTATGAAGAGATAAATTATTATAGACACATTATAGCCACTAGGATGTCTTCTTGACCCCTTCTCTTCTGTCACTCAACCCCATCCCAGGGGTAACTACTTTCCTGAATTTGGTATTTCTATATTTTATATGGATTTAGCCATATATGGTCAGTCCATTGAAATGGAACCTGGGAGAGGTTGATGATTCAGCAAATAAATAAAATGTGGGTGTTTATAACTGTGCTGTAGCAAGAAATTCCCATATGACAATGCATTGACTCCCAGACTAAAAGGGTATGACAGGCAGTGAGCCCACAGTTAAGGTGTCTCTCTCCAGGGTGTTTCTTCACTGCATGAGGGCCATTGAGACCCAGAGCTTCAGGCCTGGGCAACAGTCCCCTCTCCCCTCTACACAGCCTTGATCTCTTCACACAGCCTTGGCGGTAAACCAACGCGGGGTTCATCTCAGCCTAGCTCTCCACCCACCAGCCTAGATCAGCCTTTGTAAACTGATCTAGCTCAATATGTATCCTTCACCCACAAGAGCAGATTGCGTTTTCATATTTTCAAATTTTATATAAATAGCATTGCTACTGTTGTGTGTATCATTCTGCAAATTGCTTTTGTTTTGTTTTGTTTTGTTTGCTCAACTTGATGTTTTGAAGGTTTATAATCCGTTTAAAATCTCAAAAAAGTATTCCACTGTATGCATATAGCAAAATTCTTATCTTTATTTTTTTCCTGGTGAAAAATCACCCAGTTTAAGAATTCTGACCAACAAGCCACAGCAAACATACTTGTGCATGTCTCTTTGTTAATAGGTGTGTTTCTCACTTTTCTCACTTCAGGCTTTATGACAATCTGATGAGTGCATGAACTGGTATCTCCTTGTGGTTACAGTTTGTACTGTTTTATTACTAGAAAGAGGTGAACCATGGAAGCAGGGCCTTTTCTGTAAAGGGCCAGAGAGTAAATATTTTAGACCGGTCATTCTCCGTCACGTACTTGACCCTGACCTAGAAGTACAGAAAGCAGCCGCAGACGTTCATTCATAAGTTAATGGTCATCTTTTTTTTTTAAATTTATTTTATTGAACTATAGCTGATTTACAATGTTGTGTTAATTTCTACTGTACAGCAAAGTGATTCACTTATACACATATATATATATATATATATATATTCTTTTTCATCATGGTTTATCAGAGGATATTGAATATAGTTCCCTATGCTATACAGTAGGACCTTGTTGTTTATCTATTCTATATATAATAGTTTGCATCTGCGAATCCCAAACTCCCAATCCATCCCTTCCTCACATCCCCTACCCCTTGGCAACCACATATAAGTGATCCAGTGATTAGATTCCACATATAAGTGATATCATATGGTATTTGTCTTTCTCTGTCTGGCTTACTTTACTTAGTATGAAAATCTTGAGGCCCATCTATGTCACTGCAAATGGTATTATTTCACTCTTTTTATGGCTGAGTAGTATTCCATTGTATATATGTACCACATCTTATTTATTCATTCATCTGTCAATGGACATTTAGGTTGTTTCCATGTCTTGGCTATTGTAAATAGTGCTGCTATGAACATAGGGGTGCACGTATCTTTTTGAATTATAGTTTTGTCTGGATTTATGCCCAGGAATGGGATTGCTGGATCATATGACAACTCTACTTTTAGTTTTTGAAGGAACCTCCATACTGTTTTCCATAGTGGCTGCAGCAATTGACATTCCCACCAACAGTGTGGGAGGGTTCTTAACAGGCATCTTTTGATTCAACATTATTTACAAAAATAGACAGCCGGTCAGCAGGCTGTAGTTTTCTGACCCCTTGTTCAAGAGACACTCTCTGAAAAACACAAACCAGTCAAAACATAGGCGAGATCTGAACAGGCACTATGTAGAAGATAATGTGCCATTAGCCAGTAAGTATACAAAGAGTTCAATCTCTCGAGTCACCAGGGAGTTTGTGATCAAATTCCCTCCCTGACAGCCCAGAAGGCCTTCAGGTACTTCTCCTAACAGGGCAGGAGGAAGCCATGCAAATGACATCAGTGTTGAGAGCATCTTGGGGCAGCTCTACCCACCCAGAACGAGGGGGCCATCCCTGTCTACTCTTCATTTACATTGAGAGTGTTCAGGACCCTCCTTGGAGCCTTCAGACACAGGTAAAAACTGTATATCCTGCCATTTAGCAAATAAGGGAGGCAAGACTGCATCTGGTGAAATCACTGATACGATGCAGAGAAAATTTCCAGACCGTCCTTCCTGAAGGTTAAATTCTTTCCTCATGAGAGGAGAATTGGACAATGGGATCACAGAGCAGAGGCAAAGAGATTTCCAAAGTCCTTTCTGCTTGGTCAGCTGTAATATGCTTCCTCTGAACATTATTGACCTCAAACATTTTAATGACTCAAGCTTAAAGAGAGGTTACCCTTAGGAAAGCATCCCACTACCCTGAAGTGGGATCAGCAGGGAAACTAATAGCTGCAGAGTTTTCAAAACACTCCATCCTCCCTGCGTTCAGTTGGCAACCTGGGAAAACACTGAGAACAGATGGTTTGTGACCAGGGTTTAACAAGCAGACCTGGGAGGAACTGAACTTCTGCCTGTGACCAGCTGAAAGAAGAAGCCCATGTACGCCCCCTGGGCAGCAGGGAGGCCCTGATCATGTTGGTGCTAAAGTCAGGGAAGGACCACAAGTAACGGCAGGGCGAAATGCAAGCCTATCTCTCAGTTAAGACAATGCCAGTCCTGCTCTGACCCGTCCAGAATGCTTTGAAGACATCCTTATCTCAGATGTCAAACAGCTCTTAGCTGGGTGACGTGGCAGATGCTGTGGGCCATACCCGACTCGGGCACACGAGATTTAAACATAGGTCACCCATAGTCCCCCAAGGAACCCCAAACTATATTCCATTTCAAAAGTCACCTCTATAGAATGATCCGTTCACCTTCACCCCATCCCCTTGCTGCAAACCAAGTGAGAGAACGAACCGCCTACAAAGCATAAATCTGCTGACACCACAGCAGAGGCCTTGGAGAGGCTTGTGACAGGCCCAGGACTCCAGTTCTCTGTGTCAGGCCATAATTAGCTACTTTAGGCAAAATGTCCCCAGTACAGAACATCTTCTATATGATATGAACTCAGTTCTCTCAGAAAGGGCAATGGAAGGATACGTTTTAGCCCTGATGACTATTTCTCAGAAACAGTTTTCTTAAAGCCTGTATGACCCAGGACAACCTCAGCTCTCATCAAAACATAGGAATAAATTGTGGCAAAGTAATAGTACTAACTGGGGTTATAGAGGCTCTTGTCCATTCCTGACCTGCTGCAAATGGGTGTCCCACAAATAGTGCTGGCATTCCCTGGAGGCTCCCTCATGTTCCCAAATAAGACCTCTCCCACTACTGGGGCAACTGCTGTGTCTGCTGGGAACTGACCCCACTCTGCTGTGGGCGCACCACTCACAGACATCCTCCTGGGACCACTGGGCATCAGTGGCCTCCTGCTGAATCTTCCAGGGGGTACCCATCCAACCCAGACCCTGCCCAGGACCCGGCAGTGCTGGTTCCTCTCAGGTGTGGATGATTAGCCTGTCCCCTGACTCTGTGTTTCACTTTGCTACTGTACTGAAGTATCTCCACTTGTGCTCCCATGTGTCACTGAGCCTTTAATAAAATCAATTCTTTTAAAAAAATTTTATTGAAGTGTAGTTGATTTACAATGTTGTGTTAACTTCTGCTATATAGAAAAGTGATTCAGTTATACATATATATATATTTTATATTCCTTTCCATTATGGTTTATCACAGGATATTGAATATAGTTCCCTGTGCTATACAGTAGGGCCTTGTTGTTTATCCATCCTACAGATAATAGTTTGCGTCTGCTAATCCCAAACTCCCAATCCTTCCCTCTCCCACTCTCCCCTCCCCCACTCTCCCCTCCCCCATGGCAACCACCAGTCTGTCCTCTATGTCTGTGAGTCTGTTTCTGTTTCATAGATAAATTCACTTGTGTTGTATTTTAGATTCCACATATAAGTGATATCATATGATATTTGTCTTTCTCTTTCTGACTTCACTTATTATGATAATCTCTAGGTCTATCCATATTGCTGCAGATGGCATTATTTTATTCTTTTTATGGCTGAGTAATATTCCACCGTATATATGTACCACATCTTCTTTATCCATTCATCTGTCAATGGACATTTAGGTTGTTTCCATGTCTTGGCTATTGTAAACAGTGCTGCTATGAACATAGGGGTGCATGTATCTTTTTGAATTATAGTTTTGTCTGGATTTATGCCCAGGAGTGGGATTGATGGGTCATATGGCAACTCTACTTTTAGTTTTTTAAGGAACCTCCAAACTGTTCTCCATAGTGGCTGCACCAATTTACATTCCCACCAACAGTATAAGAGGGTTCCCTTTTCTGCACACCCTCTCCAGCATTTATTATTTGTAGACGTTTTGATGATGGCCATTCTGATGGGTGAGAGGTGATACCTCATTGTAGTTTTGGTTTGCATTTCCCTAATAATTAGTGATGTTGAGCATCTTTCCTGTGCCTTTTGGCCATCTGTAAGTCTTCTTTGGGGAAATGTCTATCTAGGTCTTCTGCCCATTTTCCAATTGGGTTGTTTGGTTTTTTGTTGTTAAGTTATATGAGCTGTTTGTGTATTTTGGAGATTAAGCCCTGGTCAGTCACATCATTTGCAAATATAAAATCGACTCTTATTGCTTCTATCTGGAGCCTTTTTCTCAGTAAGGGTCAGATACTGCTGACACCATAGGGTCAAGACATCACACACAATAAGGACACAATTGAAAGTTTCTGAAAAGTATGGTGATAAGATCAGATCTGAGTTTTAGAAAAGTAGTTCTACTACCAGGATGGATGGTCCATGGTAGAGTCAAGAGACTACAGCCAGGAGGCCCAATTAGGAAATTAAGTTGGTAGACTAGGCCATGGTTTTCAATTAATATATATTGGATGAATGAATGACGGAGGCAGGGGTGAGGGTGCAGGGAGCCAGCCCTCGCCCTGCTCCAAGCAAAGCAGCTTTCTGTTGTTTTGAAACTAGACTTCTATATAGACTTTGTTTGAGGAAAGTGTCCTGTGATTTTTAAAAGGAAGTGTGAAAACCAGGCTTTGGGCAGGAAGTGATGAGAGCCTGAATTAAGGCAGTGTGCGTGAGAGAAGAGAGAAGAGAAGTAAAGGGCAGTTCAGGAGCGAATTCCAAGGGCACAGAAAGAACAACAGGATGTGAATACGATTTTTGTTGGTTTGTTTGTTTGTTTAATTAATTAATTTATTTATTTATTTTTGGCTTCGTTGGGTCTTCGTTGCTGCATGCGGGCTTTCTCTAGTTGCGGCGAGCAGGGGCTACTCTTCGTTGCAGTGTGTGGACTTCTCGTTGTGGTGGCTTCTCTTGTTGCGGAGCACAGGCTCTAGGCATGCGGGCTTCAGTAGTTGCGGCACACAGGCTCAGTAGTTGTGGCTCACAGGCTCTAGAGCACAGACTCAGTAGTTGTGGTGCACAGGCTTAGTAGCTCCGTGGCACATCGGATCTTCCCAGACCAGGGATCGAAACCGCACCCCCTTCATCGGCAGGTGGATTCTTAACCAATGCACCACCAGGGAAGCCCATGATCTTTGTTTTTATTTTGTTTTGCTTCGCTTTCAAAATAAAATAACTTTTGTTGGAATTTTTTGTTGGAATAACTCCAACAAAAGAATGCTTAGCAAGGTCTACCAAATCTGTCTCAAAAATATTTGATAGGGACTTCCCTGGTGATCCAGGGGTTAAGACTTTGCCTTCCAATTCAGGGGGTGCGGTTTCGATCCCTGGTCGGGGAGGTAAGATCCCACAGGTCTCGCGGCCAAAACACCAAAAAAAACATAAAACAGAAGCAATATTGTAACAGATTCACTAAAGACTTTAAAAATGGTCCACATCAAAATAAAATCTTTAAAAATAAATAAAAGACAAAATTTTAAAAAATTGATAACAAGTTTTTAATTAATATTTTAATGCAAATTGATACTTTAACATTATTTTAAAGATCACATTCCCAGGTACATTCAATGTTTCCCTGTAAATATGTGCTTTGATTTGCTTAGTCAACAACTCATACACTCCTTATTAGTAGTAGCTCCTAACTGAATGATTAGCCTCTACCTGAAATATACATTTCTAATCAGTCTCAGTTAATGAAGTTTAAGAGAGGTACCCTTGGCCCACTCAGAATTTGTCTTCTAAGCCATTAGATAAAGTTAATCCCAATCAGACTCTCCTTTGGGCCATTTAATTCATGAGAGACCCATATTGTCCCATGCACCAGTGGTAAAGGATGAGACCCATATTGTCCCCCAGTTCCAGCAGCTCACTTCACCTTGGCTCACCCCTCCCAGAGCCCTGAAGGATGGACACTACAGCAAAAACCTTCCCCAACTCACCCAAGAAATGGGGAGGTGTTGAGCAGTGGTTCTCAGAATTGGAGTTCTCAAATTTTGGAATGCAGTTCTGGGGACCATCAACATAGGATTGCCCATGTTATTTTTCCAAGAAAGAATATTAAGAAAACAAGTACACTGACTACAGTCATTTCCAAAAAGACACCTCAACACCCCGAACTGAGAAGAGTCATCTCAAGAATAAAGGGTGGTTCTTTAAATTGAATACACTTTGCTTTGTGAAAAACTTTCTGCACTGGAACTTCAATGGTGTATTTTAGCTTAGACCACTGAGACCTTTGCTGGTGACCAGCACTTCCCAAGGGTCGGCTTTGAGAGCCAGCAGTGTAAAAGCAAGTTCCCAGAGCCTGGAGAAGAGTTCCTGCCTCTTCCTTTGTTCCCAATACCCTAGAGTCCCAGGCAACTGCAAGGGAAACCACTCCCACTGGAGGAAAATGGGAGCTATGTTGCTGCCTTCCAAGCTGGGGCCTGGAATTTGTTTTTCTATTCATGAAACAGATATAAATGGTGGCTTGTTACAGCTGGAATATCAGGAATAGTCAGTAAAGTTACAGGTAAAGTTATATATTAAAAAAGCTTCTCTAGACTGACCTGGGAAGTTACCCATTGTTTCTATCTGGAAGTATGTTGTGGTATCCAAACAAATGACATGGAAATGAACTTGGAGCACAGTCTTATCAGAAGCTGGAGGCAACCTGTATTCTTGTTGGCCTCCTGGTCCCTTCAGACCCAACATGCAGTGTTATTCTTGTCCCTGATCCCCTGATGCAAGTAGGAATAGCTGTTTAATTGGCATCTCTTCATTAATGAGCTTGGAGTACTTTCTGAAAATGTGTGCTCTTGCCACCTCTAGGACAGCTGCCTGGGTGGTGGGAAGGGCCCCTGGCTGGGAGTTAGAAGCCCTGGGTTCTAGTTCTGCAGCTGCCTCACATTAGCTGTAAGCCTCTGGGCACGGGTGAGTGACTGCTCTATACCTTTGAAGTCCTTCCATTGTCATCTTTCTCTGCTTTATGATTTTATGGTAAGTAGATCACAGATGGTGACAGAATCTTTCCATGGCTCCCTTTTCTGGGCAAAATGCAGTGAGAATAGTCCAACTGCTCTATTAGGATGTCTTTATTTTTATGAATTTTCCACCAAATGCATTGCTTTCTTTAGTTGGCTTGGGTTTTGGGGACATAGGCTAGGCTATCACGTCCACAAATGCTCTTGATGACAGGCAACAGAGGATGTGGGAGCCAGAAACTTTGGAAGTTCTCTAACTTACAGTTCCTGCTGGGATTTTGATTCAATTAACCTGTTTTGCCTTGATAAATTACTGAGGCTTCTCTTTCCCCTGAATCTCTTCTTGTGCCTTTGTAGCAAAACAGGCCAAAGAACGTGCTCTAGAAATTGGTCACTGCCCTGTTTTGAAGGTGAAAGATTGCTGGGTATCACCCTGAAAAAGGGACTCTCCTATTAGACGTTTCTGTTGTTCCAAGCCCACTGTGAGCTGTGCCTTTGACTTGGCAAAGAAAGTCATCACTTTGGAAACTATTTCTGGACCAGCACAGCTGTTCATGACTTAGGTTCAGCAAATGCCATCATTTTTGCAGACTCAGTCCCCATACCCCCAGAGAATTACTATGACCCAAGTGTGTGACTTATTAATGAGTGAACAGAGTGAGTCTAGGGTCTCAACAGATGTCACCCACTGGACATTTGATTATATGCTCTGGTCTCTTAGCTGGTCTAATGCAGTCTCTTAAATGCAAAAGCCCAAAGACAGTCTAAACCCTGTAGGTTCCAGCTCTGGTTTTTCACTAGTGAAATCAAGGGATCAGATGATAATACTGATAGTAATAACAATAACAATAGTAGCAACTCTCATTTATTTGGTCCTAATTATATGCCAGGTAATATGCTAGGTGTACTTTATAAAACTATTATGCCCATTTACAGATGAGGGAAAAGAGATCCTGCAATTTGCCAAAGAACTCGATAGCTAAGAAATGACAGGCCTGGAATTTAAACCCCGGTCCACCCGGGGGAAAGGTTCACCTTATTCCGCTATGGTGCATGGATTAAAATACTGATGTAGAGACATGGAGGCAGATATCTGTAACTTCTGGCTCCGTCCAGCTTACAGATCCTTGTTAAGGTTCTTTAACAGCTTGTCCTTAATCCTACTAAAACAGCAGCCACCTCCCCGGCCCATTCCCACCTGCATAACAACAGAACTTCCTCTGTAGCCTTTCTTGTGTCTCTGGGAATATGCGAGTCGTGGCACAGGAAGTTGCGGCCCCAGAACTCAGGCCACCACTTGCACTTCTCTTGTTCCTCTTTGCTGGCCTTCTGATCAGCTGTATGGTGCGTAGTCTGTAACTTTCCACAACCTGCCAAAGCTCCTGGTGGTGTGAAACCACCTGGGACCTCTAAGAAACCTTGAGCTGTCTACCTTCCTTCTCCAGCTGCTTCCAGGGCCCTTGATGGCTCTGCTCACCCCTGAGCATCTCGCTGGCTGGAGGGGAAAGGACTCTGCCTTCTGTGTCCTGTTCTTTTGTGTTTCATTTGACGTGTGTATGGCAGGGGTGGGAAGATGCAGACCAGGTGCAGTCTTACCTGGACCCACTCTGGGATTACAGTTCTTTCTGTTTCTCCATGTGGTCCTCCCATTCAGGGCATGGAAGCATCCAGGACTGGATCAGAATTGTTCACAGAGCAGGTGCTGTGCTCAGTGGACTGGGCCAGACCTCCTTCCTCTGCTGAAGGAAAGTGTTTCTCCCAGGCCCGTCCTTCCCTGCCATTTGGTGTGCATATCTGTGTCTGAATCCATAGGCTCCTGGGCCCGTGGACACCCGGAAATGTGGCTAGAAGGAGTTCGGTGGTATCTTCTAACAAACACTGGGAGTCCAGGTGTCAGGAGAGGAAGTCAGGGGAGGTGTGCGTTTGGGTGGGATAAGATGCTGAGCTATCTATCTACAGTGATTGTATCCCTGTTTTTCCTCTTTCTCTTCCTTCCCGTTCAAGCAGATAGCTGCTGACTCTGTGCTCCTGCCTCACAGGAGGTTTGTGGCAGGGCACAAGGCAGACTTTCCTTCCAAGCTTTGGAAACAAAAGCCTAAGCCCTTAGCAGAAGACGATTCAATTGAAAAAGAAAAGGTGGGGGGGCAGATTGTACTGAAGAAACAGGGAAAGAAATAAGCGATTCCCCCAGCCTAGAAAGATATTCTATTCGACTAGGAGGAAGTAAAGAGGGAAGTAATAGGGAGAAGGATTTGTAAGCCCTGCTTCCTGGGTGAGTGCCATCAGCAGGGTACAGAGGCAACCTGGCAGAGATGCTTGGGGGCAGAGTGAAAGGCGGGGAGGGAGTTGCACGCAGCCAGCAGCACAGAGAGAGGCTGGGCCTGAGGGCCCATGCAGGCTGGGCAAGGGCGAGGCTGTCTCAGAGATAAATTGTGTAGATGGGGACCAGGTGGGCCCCACCCCAGAGGCTTTCACACTGCATAAGCTCCAGAAACACTGGCATAAATAGTTGTAGGGAGGGGACCCCTGGAAGGACTGAGGTTGTGCATTTTCTGTTTCTTTTTCTTTTTTTTTTCTGCTAGCCAGGAGAGATAAGAGCTTGGCATTAGAAATTAAGTCGTTAATTAAGAAAATGAAGAAAGTTATTCTTAAACCTTGAGTTGGCGGACTGGGATTGGAGCCCTCTTACCCATGTTTGCACCTCTTGTATTGACCCAGGAAAGAAAAGGCTGTGCTCATGGTCTGGCCTGGTATTTGGCAAGACTCAGACCTTCTGTTCTGGACCTGAGAATAGTAGCCTTGACCACAATTGCCTTCATATTGTGCTTTCTTTTCCATTTCATTAACCATTCAGTGAAACAGTTTTAAATGGAAAGCACTCAGTAAACAGCATTGCGCTTTTCCAGGACCTCAAACTTCAGAGGGATGTCACAAAATCACCTTCAGAGAAGTTGAGTGCCTGTGAGGCCAAGAAAATACTTAAAGAAAAGTATTTAAACATTGCAGAGTGCTGTATTTCCTGCCTTATAACTGTGATAAATGGTATGGCTTTGTTTTTAAACACCTAATCTTTAAACTGGCTCTGCTGAGAAGCCTAGTGTTTTTTTTTCCCCAGAATATGTCCACCGTGTATATTAAATTGACTAAACATTCAGAAGAAAGAGCACAAATCAGACCCAGGAGACACTATTGCTCAGTGTAAGTAGGAGGGAGGGAGATGTTACCGATACTGAAAATACACTAAAATTCTGATTAAAATACCAGATTCAATCCCATGCAAGCCTCTTAGGAACACTCGCACTGTTGAAAATAAACTGGAAAAGAGTGATTACCAACTGACATCAGCATCTAATTGTTTAATGAACATTACATGGCCTGGATCCTGTTACTAATGTTTCTGTCCTTTGAGAAATGTCCACTGATGAAGGAAAGTTCTTTTTTGGTGGCAAAGTGACCTTCAGAAGTTGGACGCTCTGAGAGATGACAAACAGGCAACATCTTTTTCTTCTTTATCCCAAGTCAAGTTCTGGCAGTTTCTGACAGGTCATAAACACACATGAAATGCTAAACTTAGCGGGTTGTTAGATGCTTTGCTTCAAGTTGAAAAACATTTTTAAAATAAATTTTCCTTATGTCTCCTTTTTTCCACATTCTCAACTCTGACATTCAAGCATACTTCACAAACCAACATGTAATAACATTTGAAAACCAAATTCAGAAAAACGCTCATGAATCCAGACTCCACTTTTTTTTTAAAACATCTTTATTTGAGTATATTTGCTTTACAATGGTGTGTTACTTTCTGCTTTATAACAAAGTGAATCAGCTATACATATACATATATCCCCATATCTCCTCCCCCTTGCGTCTCCCTCCCACCCTCCCTATCCCACCCCTCTAGGTGGTCACAAAGCACCGAGCTGATCTCCCTGTGCTATGCGGCTGCTTCCCACTAGCTATCTATTTTACATTTGGTAGTGTATATATGTCCATGCCACTCTCTCACTTTGTCCCAGCTTTCCCTTCCCCCTCCCCATGTCTTCAAGTCCATTCTCTACGTCTGTGTCTTTATTCCTGTCCTGTCCCTAGGTTCATCAGAACCTTTTTTATTTTTTAGATTCCATATACATGTCTTAGCACACGGTATTTCTTTTTCTTTTTCTGACTTACTTCACTCTGTATGACACTCTAGGTCCATCCACCTCACTACAAATAACTCAATTTCATTTCTTTTTATGGCTGAGTAATATTCCATTGTATATATGTGCCACATCTTCTTTATCCATTCATCTGTCGATGGACACTTAGGTTGCTTCCATGTCCTGGCTATTGTAAATAGAGCTGCAATGAACACTGTGGTACACGACTCTTTTTGAGTTATGGTTTTCTCAGGGTATATGCCCAGTAGTGGGATTGCTGGGTCATATGGTAGTTCTATTTGTAGTTTTTTAAGGAACCTCCATTCTGTTCTCCATAGTGGCTGTATTAATTTACATTCCCACCAGCAGTGCAAGAGGGTTCCCTTTTCTCCACACCCTCTCCAGCATTTAATGTTTCTAGATTTTTTGATGATGGCCATTCTGACTGGTGTGAGATGATATCTCATTGTAGTTTTGATTTGCATTTCTCTAATGATTAGGGATGTTGAGCATCCTTTCATGGGTTTGTTGACAATCTGTATATCTTCTTTGGAGAAATGTCTATTTAGGTCTTCTGCCCATTTTTGGATTGGGTTGTTTGTTTTTTTGATATTGAGCTGCATGAGCTGCTAGTAAATTTTGGAGATTATTCCTTTGTCAGTTGCTTCATTTGCAAATATTTTCTCCCATTCTGAGGGTTGTCTTTTAGTCTTTTTTATGGTTTCCTTTGCTGTGCAAAAGCTTTTAAGTTTCATTAGTTCCCATTTGTTTATTTTTGCTTTTATTTCCATTTGTCTAGGAGGTGGGTCAAAAAGGATCTTGCTGTGATTGATGTCATAGAGTGTTCTGCCTACGTTTTCCTCTAAGAGTTTGATGGTGTCTGGCCTTACATTTAGGCCTTTAATCCATTTTGAGTTTATTTTTGTGTGTGGTGTTAGGGAGTGTTCTAATTTCATTCTTTTACATGTAGCTATCCAGTTTTCCCAAAACCACTTATTGAAGAGGCTGTCTTTTCTCCATTATATATTCTTGCCTTCTTTATCAAACATAAGGTAACCATATGTGTGTGGGTTTATCTCTGGGCTTTCTATCCTGTTCCATTGATCTATATTTCTGTATTTGTGCCAGTAACATACGGTCTTTTTTTGTTTAAATTTATTTATTTATTTATTTATTTTGCTGTGTTGGGTCTTCGTTTTCTGTGCGAGGGCTTTCTCTAGTTGCAGCGAGCGGGGGCCACTCTTCATCGCGGTGCGCGGGCCTCTCACTGTTGTGGCCTCTCTTGTTGCGGAGCACAGGCTCCATACGCGCAGGCTCAGTAGTTGTGGCTCACGGGCCTAGTTGCCCCGTGGCATGTGGGATCTTCCCAGACCAGAGTTCAAACCCGTGTACCCTGCATTGGCAGGCAGATTCTCAACCACTGCTCCACCAGGGAAGCCCTACCATACTGTCTTGATTACTGTAGCTACGTAGTATAGTCTGAAGTCCGGGAGCCAGATTCCTCCAGATCTGTTTTTCTTTCTAAAGATTGCTTTGGGTATTCGGGGTCTTTTGTGTTTCCATACAAGCTGTGAAATTTTTTGTTCTAGTTCTGTGAAAAATGCCAGTGGTAGTTTGATAGGGATTGCATTGAATCTGTAGATTGCTTTGGGTAGTACAGTCATTTTTACAATGTTGATTCTTCCAATCCAAGAACATGGTATATCTCTCTAACTGTATCATCTTTAATTTCTTTCATCAGTGTCTTATAGTTTTCTGCATACAGGTCTTTTGTCTCCCCAGGTAGGTTTATTCCTTGATATTTTATTCTTTTTGTTGCAGTGGTAAATGGGAGTGTTTTCTTAATTTCTCTTTCAGATATTTCATCATTAGTGTATAGGAATGCAAGAGATTTCTGTGCATTAATTTTGTATCCTGCACCTTTACCAAATTCATTGATTAGCTCTAGTAGTTTTCTGGCAGCATCTTTAGGATTCTCTACGTATAGTATCATGTCATCTGCAAACAATGACAGCTTTACTTCTTCTTTTCCGATTTGGATTCTTTTATTTCTTTTTCGTCCCTGATTGCTGTGGCTATAACTTCCAAAACTATGTTAAATAATAGTGGTGAGAGTGGGCAACCTTGTCTTGTTCCTGATCTTAGACGAATGGTTTCAGTTTTTCACCACTGAGAATGATGTTGGCTGTGGGTTTGTCATATACAGTCTTTATTATGTTGAGGTAAGTTCCCTCTGTGCTTACTTTCTGCAGGGTGCTTATCATAAATGGGTTTCGAATTTTGTCAAAAGCTTTTTCTGCAACAATTGAGATGATCATATGGTTTTTCTCCTTCATTTGTTAATATGGTTTATCACATTGATTGATTTGCATATATTGAAAAATCCTTGCATTCCTGGGATAAACCCCACTTGATTATGGTGTATGATCCTTTTAATGTGCTGTTGGATTCTGTTGGCTAGTATTTTGTTGAGGATTTTTGCATCTGTGTTCATCAGTGATATTGGCCTGTAGTTTTCTTTCTTTGTGACATCTTTGTCTGGTTTTGGTATCAGGATGATGGTGACCTCGTAGAATGAGTTTGAGAATGTTCATCCCTCTGCTATATTTTGGAAGAGTTTAAAAGGATAAGTGTTAGCTCTTCTCTGAATGTTTGATAGAATTTTCCTCTGAAATCATCCTGTGAGGACATCCTGTGAAGTCCTGGGCTTCTTTTTGTTGGAAGATTTTTAATCACAGTTTCAATCTCAGTGCTTATGATTGGTCTGTTTATATTTTCTGTTTCTTCCTGGTTCAGTCTCAGAAGACTGTGCTTTTCTAAGAATTTGTCCATTTCTTCCAGGTTGTCCATTTTATTGGCATAGAGTTGCTTGTAGTAATCTCTTATGATTCTTTGTATTTCTACAGTGTCAGTTGTTACTTCTCCTTTTTCATTTCTAATTCTATTGATTTGAGTCTTCTCCCTTTTTTTCTTGACACGTCTGGCTGATGGTTTATCATTTTATTTATCTTCTCAAAGAACCAGCTTTTAGTTTTATTGATCTTTGTTATCGTTTCCTTCATTTCTTTTTCATTTATTTCTGATCTGATCTTTATGATTTGTTTCCTTCTGCTAACTTGGGTTTTTTTTTTCTTCTTTTTCTAATTGCTTTAGGTGTAAGGTTAGGATGTTTATTTGAAATGTTTCCTGTTTCTTGAGGTAGGCTTGTATAGCTATAAACTTTCCTCTTAGAACAGCTTTTGCTGCATTCCATAGGTTTTGGGTTGTCATGTTTTCATTGTCATTTGTTTCTAGGTATTTTTTGATTTCCTCTTTGATTTCTTCAGTGATCACTTGGTTATTTATTGTGTATTGTTTAGCCTCCATGTGTTTGTATTTTTTATAGATTTTTTCCTATAATTGATATCTACTCTCATAGCGTTGTGGTCGGAAAAGATACTTGATACGATTTCAATTTTCTTAAATTTACTAAGACTTGATTTGTGACCCAAGATATGATATATTGTGGAAAATGTTCCATGAGCACTTGAGAAGAAAGTGTATTCTGTTGTTTTTGGATGGAATGTCCTATAAATATCAGTTAAGTCCATCTTGTTTAATGTGTCACTTAAAGCTTGTGTTTCCTTATTTATTTTCATTTGGGATGTTCTTTCCATTGGTGAAAGTGGGGTGTTAAAGTCTCCTACTATGATCGTGTTACTGTTGATTTCCCCTTTTATGGCTCTTAGCATTTGCCTTATGTATTGAGGTGATCGTATATTGGGTGCATAAATATTTACAATTGTTATATCTTCTTCTTGGAATTATCCCTTGATCATTATGTAGTGTCCTTCTTTGTCTCTTGTAATAGTCTTTATTTTAAAGTCTATTTTGTCTGATATGAGAATTGCTACTCCAGCTCTCTTTTGATTTCCATTTGCATGGATATCTTTTTCCATGCCCTCACTTTCAGTCTGTATGTGTCCCTAGGTCTGAAGTGGTCTCTTGGAGACAGCATATATACAGGTCTGGTTTTTGTATCCATTCAGCCAGTCTGTGTCTTTTGTTTGGAGCATTTAATCCATTTACATTTAATGTAGTTATCTATATGTATGTTCCTATTACCATTTTCTTAATTCTTTTGGGTTTGTTATTGTAGGTTTTTTCCTTCTCTTGTGTTTCCTGCCTAGAGAAGTTTCCTTAGCATTTGTTGTAAAGCTGGTTTGGTGGTGCTGAATTCTCTTAGCTTTTGCTTGTCTGTGAAGGTTTTAATTTCTCTTGAATCTGAATGAGATCCTTGCTGGGTAGAGTAATCTTGGTTGTAGGGTTTTCCCTTTCATCACGTTAAGTATGTCCTGCCACTCCCTTCTGGCTTGCAGAGTTTCTGCTGAAAGATCAGCTGTTAACCTTATGGGGATTTCCTTGTATGTTATTCGTTGTTTTTCCCTTGTTGATTTTAATATTTTTTCTTTGTATTTAATTTTTGATAGTTTGGTTAATATGTGTCTTGGCATGTTTCTCCTTGGGTTTATCCTGCATGGGACTCTCTGTGCTCCCTGGACTTGATTGACTCTTTCCTTTCCTATATTAGGGAAGTTTTCAAGTATAATCTCTTCAAATATTTTCTCAGTCCCTTTCTTTTTCTCTTTCTCTTCTGGGACCCCTATAATTTGAATGTTGGTGCATTTAATGTTGTGCCAGAGTTCTCTGAGACTGTCCTCAGTTCTTTTCATTCTTTTTTCTTTATTCTGCTCTGCGGTAGTTATTTCCAGTATTTTATCTTCCAGGTCACATATCCATTCTTCTGCCTCAGTTATTCTGCTATTGATTCCTTCTAGAGAATTTTAAATTTCATTTATTGTGTTGTTCATCATCGTTTGTTTGCTCTTTAGTTCTTCTAGGTCCTTGTTAAACATTTCTTGTATTTTCTCTATTCTATTTCCAAGATTTTGGATCATCTTTACTATCATTACTCTGAATTCTTTTTCAGGTTGACTGTCTATTTCTTCTTCATTTGTTTGATCTGGTAGGTTTTTACCTTGCTCCTTCATCTGCTGTGTGTTTCTCTGTCTTCTCATTTTGCTTAACTTACTGTGTTTGGGGTCTCCTTTTCACAGCTTGCAGGTTCATAGTTCCTGTTGTTTTTGGTGTCTGCCCCCAGTGGCTAAGGTAGGTTCAGTGGGTTGTGTAGGCTTCCTGGTGGAGGGGACTGGTGCCTGTGTTCTGGTGGATGAGGTTAGGTCTTGTCTTTCTGGTGGGCAGGACCACATCTGGTGGTGTTTCTGTGACCTTATTATGAGTTTAGGCAGCCTCTCTACTAATGGGTGCCATTGTCTTCCTGTCTTGCTAGTTGTTTGGCCTAGGGTGTCCAGCACTGTAGCTTGCTGGTCGTTGGGTGGAGCTGGGTCTTAGCGTTGAGATGGAGACCTCTGGGAGAGCTTTCGCCATTTGATATTACATGGAGCCGGGAGGTCTCTGGTGGACCAATGTCCTGATCTCAGCTTTCCCACCTCAGAGGCACAGGTCTGACACCAGGCTGGACCACCAAGACTCTGTCAGCCACATGGCTGAATCACTGCAGGAACAATCTGGACATGAAGCATGCTAATCTCCTAAGCCCATTTAGAAATACTTTGGAGAAGGATCATGGAGTCCGTCCAATCTGGTTTTCCTTTCCCCTTCTGTCTTATGGTGCTCCAGTGAGTTTTCCAGACTCTACTCTTAGAGAATTTGCAAGGAATTAGGGCGAGGCGACTATCAGGAAGCTTCTTAGCATTCTTAGGGACACACAGATGGATACTGCCATAGATAACAATCTAAGAATGACATTTACATAATTAAGAGAAATATATGTTAGCTATCATGTACGTTAGATATCCCCAAGCAATTAGTTACTGTGAAGTTGTCCTTGATTTGGTCATTGTGTTAGGACACTGACATTCGTTAGACTCTTCCAGAGGGGGTGTCAGCCACTGGTTTCTGCAACATCACTCTTCCTTGGGTTTCCAACTGGCTCTCAGGACATATCTTCTCAAACTCTTTTATAGACTCTTCTTCCTCATTCACCTTCTTAATTGTGGAGTCACGCAGGATTCCACCCATGGACCTCTTCTTTTCTTCTTCTCCACATACTCACTGGGTAAAGTCAACCCCAAAGCTTTCACTTAATTCTTCCGAGATAACACTCCCATTTATGTCTCCAGCCCTGACCTCTTCCTTGAGGTCCCTGACATGTCTCCTGTCTCAGAGCGTGACCTCACAGTCTACTGCGAGCCCAAGCTGCAAGCCTGGACGTCGTCCTTAATTTCTCTCTCCCTCACCCTTCATCAACCTAAACACACTTTAACCATCCACTCCATTTCTTCCCACTGTCACCAACTCATTCCTGCCAACATCATTCCATGCCTGGATTTCTATAACAATCTCCTAACTGGTACATCTCCTTCCACTATGTTCCCCCCAACTGAAACCACAGGGATCTTTCTAGAGCACTCTAGAATGTGTCACTCTTCTGATAAAATCCCTTGTTCAGAAACCTCACAGCTCTCAGGATAAAGTCCAAACTTTGTACAGGCTGACAAGGGCCTTCATGGTGGAGACCACATTTCCCTCTCAGTAAAATCCCCCCTATCATTGCACAACAGACTGAATGCACTGTGTTGGCCTTATCTGTTCCCTCTGCTTAGAATACTCTTTCACCTCATGCCTACTCTCTCCTGCGTCAATTTAGCTTTTTTTGGCTAAGACATCACCTCTGCTGGGAAACTTTCTCTGCCTTCACAAGACTGCTTAAGGCACCTCTCCTAGGCCCTCCTGTGTACTCCTTGGTAATTCACATGTCACAGCACTTAACACGCTGAATTGCAATAGCAGGTCTTCTTCTCTGAACTGTAAATGTCTTCAAGGAGAGATGTGTCTTGTTCATTACATCCCCAATGACCACTTCATTCTAGATGCTCAATAAATATTTGAAGTCTGAATGAATGCAGTTGCCTTAAAGATCTGTTTCTCAGGTTCCTGACTCTAAAGTCTGAGCAGGGAGAATCTAATTAGCTTAGCTCAGATCAGTTTCTATCTCTGGTCCAATGAGCTGAGTTAGGGGTGTGAGGGTAGGAACAGAATCTCTTAGAAAGGAGTGTTGGGGTGAAAGCAATGGGTGGCATGCGTACTGGAATTATACAAAGTCCTTCACTGAAACAATAAAACTACGTTTTATTTTAAAGATCATACATTGTATATTTTTCAGTAATTCATACAGCCTCCTCCCATTAGTTCATTATAAAGAAGTGAAACCGTACTTTCATTATAACACATAAAAGTTAGTCACTTCTTACTCAATATTAGTCACTCATCCATCCATCCATTCACAGATATTACTAAATGCCTACTATGGGCTAAGGTCTGTGCTAGGCACTGGGTAGATAGTGGAAAATAAAACAAAATCCTTGTTCTCATGGAGCTTTAAAAAATAAAGACACAAATGTCTAATTATCAATTATGAAATTTACCATGAAAGAAATGAATAGGGTGATATGAGAAAGGATAATTGAGAGGATGTGATTCATTTATGGGAATCAAGGGAGGCTTCTCAGGAAAAAAAAAAAAAATTACATTCAAGCTAAGACCTGGCTTCTTTGGGAAGAATGACTAGGGATGCTGAGTTGAGGGAGGTGGGAAGGACAAGAGTGGAATTGGAGATCTCCAGGGAAATATGACAGTCTCAGAAAAAGGCTAGGGTGATGGCAACTATGATGGAAAGAAGTAGATGGATTTAGGGCATTTTTGGAGGTAAGTCTGCTTACACATCTGATAAGTTGGATGAGAGTTTATCAGGGGTGAATCAGAAAGAGATACCAAGAATAACAGTTGGTGTAGAGGTTAATTTAAGCACATGGACTCTGAAGCCACATCATCTGAGTTTAAATCCCTGATTACTTACTTACCATTAGTAAGCTGCGTGACCTTGGGCAAATGACGTAACCTCTCTGTGCCTTAGTTTCCTCATATATGAAGTGGGTGATAATAATAGCAGCTACTTTACAGATTTGTTAAAAGACAAAGTTATTATATATAAAACATTTTAGGCATTGCCTGGCATGTTAGTAGGTTTTCTTAGGGACTAAGAAAAAGGTAAATGTTCAGGTCTGACTTTGGCAACGGAGTAGCACAGGTGATGTTTATTGAGATGGGAAGCACTAGCAGAGGAAGAGGTTTTGGCAGAGTGAAGATAAGAGTTCAGCTTTAGATTCAAGTTTGAGATTGCTGCAGACCTTTTAGATCTCCTTTGGATAGGAGTCTGATCTCACAAGAGATGCCTGAAACGTCGGTCTGTGAGATGTCAAATTATAGGCAGTATTTGAAGACTGAGGATGGAAAAGACAAACAAGGGAAAGTGTGTAAAGTGGGTGTGTGAAGTGAGTGAGTAAAATGTAAAAACAGGGAAAGGATTAAGCCATGAGAATTCTCAAAGTCGAGTAGAGAAGAAGCCAAACATGATTTAGGTGCAGTGCTGTTACACACATGCATGAGCCAAGCAGAAATAGAAACATCTAGTATAATGTGAATACATGGAACATGGAAACAAAGGACCTCTGTTGGGCTGCACCCCGCAGGCCTGCAAACCTTGTAGTTGCCCAGCCTTGAGACTGAAGAAAGAGCCCAGAGACAGCAACAGAGACATCAATGTTTGATGGACAGGGGATCTTACACGTCTGAAACAAAAGGGTCATGGAGCAACATCCCACCCCAGCAGGGAGTTCGTGGCAGCGATCTTTGCTACTCCAGGGAGAAGGAGGCTACCTTTATAGGGGGAATTGACGTCAGGTTGGCTCAGTTACCAGGGAAACTGGCAGCTGGGGCACATCCCTCTCCGCCCTTCGGGTTAATCACCATCACAAGGGCAGATGTTTCTCTTTGATAAATTAGCAGGTGGAACCGTTCTGGCCTAAGGATTAGAACAATCCCTAGCTGGGGCAGAGGGCAAGCATGTTCATGTGAGTAGGTATAGGTGAAGCAGGGACTGGTCAAGCAGGAGAGTTACAAAGGGCAAGAACAACCTCCCTTCCATTTCTATTTTAAAGACGCCTAAAAATCTAATTCTCTGTTTAGTCTTGTTAAATTGATTTTGTGGCTTCTCTATTACTCATTTGAGCCTCTTCGTCCAAAGACTTAAAAGAAAGTATGGAGTGATTTGGAGATTTAGGAGGTTTGGTGGCTGGATCTTCAGTGGTGAGGACAGAAGGTGGGGCAAGGTTGAACTTGAACCAGATGATGAAATGTCTTATAGGCTCTCTTAAGAAGCTTAGACTTGATAACAACAAGACACCATTAAAAGGTATTAAGCAAGGGTGAAGCATGATCTTTATGCATTTTATAAAGATCACTCTTGAACAATGTGGAGAATGGTTTGGAAAGGAGCAAAACCAGAGATAGGAGGCTGATGGTGTATCGGCAGCAGTGACCCAGGATAGAAGAGGCCATGGCAGGAGCACCGTTCAGATCCAAGTGATGACCATAGTGAGGAACAGATGGGACTTGGTGACTGACTAGAAAGACAGGGAAAGAGATAAGATGACACCAAGGTTTCTGGTTTGTTTTCAGACTAGTCGGTGGCTTTAAAACATTATATTTTTCCTAAAACATACTTATGCTTCACACAGCATTCTCAGTGCTTTCTATAGCGATAACCCTTTAATTTTCGAATATGTTCTCATCCTGTCCCCTGATGAATGCACACAGTCATTAAGTAGCTCAAATGGAAAATAAAGATGCAGATTTACTTCATTTGGGCTCAGTTCTCTGGGCCCCAGGCCTAGATAAAGGAAACAAATTCTATTACCTAAACCACAGAAGCTGAAATCCTCTAGACAAAGAAGAAAATACTCCAGTGATTGACTTCGTCCCTGCATCCTCTGGCTTAACTAAGTATAAATGTATTAATATGCTTATTCACAAACGAATTTAGCTCATCATTTTGAGAAGAATCCCATGTTTTAAATAGCGACATTTTTGTAATAAATAAGAAGTCCCTTGACAAACTCTATTAAACCCCATTTGAATCTCTGTTAAAGGGAAGGTTTCCTAATGATCTAGCTCAGCTGCTGGTTGCATGCTGACTTGATTTGCAGCTATACATAAACATACATAAATAAATAGGTAGCTACGTTCTTGGTGGGAGCTCAAGGACCCACAGGAAGGCATTTTTACCTCTAGATGTCTTTCCCAGCTCTGTCATGCTTTTTACAATTATCCCCGTCATCATTTGTTTCTTCTCACTCTTCCCAATTCCTCTCCTCCTAGTCTCTCTTGAACCTATTCCTATCCACCCTTCCATGAAAACTGCTCATCAAGGTCATTTTGCTAAATCCAATGGTCAAGTCACAGTCCCCATCTTACATAACCCATCAGCTCTAGTCACTGCACTTAATCACTCCCTCTTCCTTCTTCATTTGGCTTCAAGGACATCACCTTCTTTTGATTTTCCTCCAGCCTCATTGGTCTCAGGCCTCCTTTCATGTTCAGAGTGTCCCTGGTCTCAGTTCTTAGTCCTCTTCTCTTCTCTATAACTTAAATTCTTGATGATCTCATTCAGTCGCATGGTTTTAAATAACATCTTTATACTCATGACTCTTCAGTTGTATCTCCTGAACTCCAAACTTATATCTCCTCAAGTGCTTACTCAACATCTCCACTTGGATGTGTAAAAGATATCACAAACTCAACATGTCAGAAATAACACTCCCAATCACCCCTCAAAAGCTATTCTCCTCAGAGCCTTTCCCATCTCAGGTGATGGCAACTTGATCCATCCAGTGCTCATGCCAAAAATCTTTAAGTCACTTCTCTTTTTCTCACAACCCACATCTAATCAGTCAAAAAATCTTGTTGATGGTACACGAAAATACATCCAGAATCCAACCTCTTCTTACCACTTCCACTGCTACCATCCTAATCCATCTGAACCACCACCATCTCTTGGGTAGATTACTATAATATGCTCTCAGTTGGTCTTCCTGCTCACACTCTTGTCAATCCTCAGCATCACAGCTCAAATAGTCCTTTTAAAAAGTAATCAGTGACATCACTTCTGTACTCGAAACCTTGAAATGGCTCAGAGTAAAAGCCAAAGGCTTACAAATGCCCACAGGCTCTTACCTGGTCTGCTCCCACTCCTTAGTCACCGATCTCATCTCTTTCACTCCCCACCTTGCTCACTCTGCTCCAGAGACACTGGCCTCCTTGCTGATTCTCAGACATGCCAGACAAACCTTCCCTTAGGACCACTGCTCCACCTAGGATGTTCTTCATCAGATATGTGGAAGGTCGCCCAACACTTCTTTCAAGTCTTTGCTCATCTTCACAATGAAGCCTATCTTGCCCTATTTAATACCGTCACTTGCCCCCAATCCCAGCACTCCCAGCCCCTTTATCCTGCTTTACTTTCTTTTTCCATAGCACCTCCACTTTCTACTACATTATATACTCTGCTTATTAAGTTCATTATTAATTGTTTCCCCCCCCCCTACTAAAATGTAGTACCCCAAGAGCCGAGATCTGTGTTTTGTCCACTGATGTATCCTCAGTACTAAGAACAGTGCCTGGAACATAGGGGACACTCAGTATATACTTGTTGAATACATGAATGAATTTTTTTTAGCCATAAGGACCTTCTGTTACAAGACAAATATGTCTGGGTATAGGTGACACATTCAGCTTCAAGCTTCCAATTTGAGCCATTAACATACATTACAAGCTACAACTGGAACTACAAGCAATATGTCTTTGACACCTCTCCTTTCCAGCTCCTTCAACATACTCTTTGCACCAATGTTCTGGTCTTCTCCTCGGGATGGGGAATGGATACAGTAAGCATCACCTGCTTAGGGGTTTGTCCTCCCTAGAATAATTTGGTCCTCTTCCTCTTCATCTCCATGAGGTCCTCACTGTGACCCAATTCCTAAAGCCCTTGTAACTGACAATATGAGAAGTGGTGGCTCTATTAAAAAAAAAAAAAAAAAAGAGTTGGAGATTCCTAAAGTGGGCCAATATTGCCAATAAATCTGACTTTAGTTTATTGACATCTAGAGAAAATACAAATGATCACTAGACTTTTATAGCAAGAGAGAAGGATAAGGGATACTAAGAAATGCTGGAAGGAACAGACTGCCTCATGGAGCAGCCACTGTGAAACTCACATCTTATTTTTGCTTAAGCTGGACCCTGTACAAACCCACCAAAGGTTTTGTAGGGCCCCCTCATGCTGCTGGCAACTAGGATAGCCTGGAGGGAGCTGCTCCAAGAGTTCCTGGCAACACCCACTGAATGAGAGATGCCAGGTAGGAGTATGGCAAGTGATCTATCCTACTAGAGCTTTTCTGAAGATTCCAGCCACTTCCACAATGCTCTCTATACTGATAACACTGTAACAATCATTAGGATCAACTAAAAGACAGGCTGAGCTTTTGTTTCACTAGGTACTGAGTTAATCCTCAAAAACTCTATTTCTTACATAGCACTAAATTGCTTTAACCTCAGTCAAAAAGAAATCAACATGGAAAGTACCATAGTACTGAGCACATATCATTAGTTCCTGCTTCTTACTTCTCTTGTTTTCCTCTACTCCCTCCCCACACCCACAATCTCCTTTGAGATGTGACTGTTTTTCATGTTTGTCTCTTTCATGGAATATCTCTATTTCTTCTTATTTGGCCCCAGATGTCAGACTGGCTTGCATTACTCCAGGCTGAATCATTTGATTTCCTGTCCATGTTCCTAACCTTTCCGGCTCCTTTTGTATCATTTCTCAGTCATTCCTGCTGTTTACAATACTTCTCAATTTAGAGCCATCTGCAACTCTCATTAACGGATCACTGACTCTCTCCCCCATGATCCCAGGGCATGTTGGATAAAACAAGACCTGACACCAATTCTCTTCCTTCCTTTCGAGGCACCACAACTCTGGGTTACTTTAACTTATTACCATTTTAAAATATGATTATATTATTATTGCATGTTTACTCCTAGTCTAGGCAAATCTAATATATGGAAATTAGAATTAATCATTTTTTTAATTATTCACTTTTCAGAAATTTTAATTAATTCCTTTAATTAGTCACCTTTCTTAGTGTACTTAAAATATGTACTCACTAGCTTACAAAATAATAACTCAACTTCTCAAGGCTACTTACAGCCTTGAATACAAATATTTAACGTCCTTTAGCCACTTTGTAAGAAATTGTTTCTTGTGGAGCTTTGAGAATAAAACCTAAATTCTTCCATTTGAATAATAAGCTTCTGAGGAACCCACCAGTTTTCTCACTACTTATTCATTGGATCTCGGCTTCAACTTTTCTCACTCCTTTTCCTGATATACTCAAAATATTTTCGAATCCCAGCTATTCCTCCTTCCTCAAAAACTTTTTGAGCTTCTTCTCTGTTCCAAGCACTGTACTAGGTGCTGGGATAAATAATGAGTCTCCATCCTCTGGGAGCTCTTAATCCAGGAAATAACACGAAGGCAAACAATACTGTTGCATGCCTGCCATATTCTGGATCTGCAATGTGTTATTCCGTTTAGACCACATGGAAACCCCGTCTTACAGCAGAGAAGACAGGGTTTCAGAGAAGTTAAGTAATTTTCCTTTTATGCAGAATATGAATAGACAACTTACAGAAGAAACACAAATGGACTACATGTAGACATATGGGGAAAATATTCACCCTTACTAGTTATCAAAGAAATACATATTAAATAAATAAATTAACTATTTTTTACCTTTTAGATTAGTGACGAGATAAAGAACTCAAAGTTCATGGGGTTGCAGTAAAACAGGCTCTCCTACACAGGGCATTGGAGAATATAAAGTGGTGCATCTTCCTGAGAAACAACTTAATAACATATAACAAAGACCATTACAAGAGGAATTTACCCTAATGTCCATTGCAAAGGAATGAAATAAACAATGTAACATCATGCACTGAAATTGCACACAGCCTTTAAAAATCATGTAGAATATGTAGTGACCTACAAGATTTTCTGAACACTAAGTGAAAAAGCATATTACAGAATAGTACATACTATATAGGATTACAATATATACAGAAGTGTGTGTGTGTGTGTGTGTGTGTGTGTGTGTGTGTGTAGAAAACAGAAGACTGAAAGACTAGATACCAATAGGTTAACAGAGGTTATTCATAAGGGGTGGGATGGGGCTCTTCCTATTGGTAGCGTCTAAATTTTAATAATTTTTTTTAAAAAAACAAACACATAAAAATGTTCATACATCCAGATTCAATTATTCCATTGCATTGCAACGAATAGTAATGCAGACTAAGAATCAAGTGACTTGCTTAAAATCACCAGTTTGGTGTGCTGTGTTAAGCCTGGCTTTCTAACTCTAAAATCCACTGTCTTTCTACATTCCATTCCTCTTCCTCGCCACAGCCCCAATTACATCATAATTAGAGTTCCTTTCTCTTTGGTTCTTTTTCCTTTTAATTTCTACATCTACTATATCCCTTCCCACCTTTTTCTAAACCATTTTAGCAGTAGTCACTCTGTGAACTGCATATTATATGTAATACAAAACGTAAACCATGCTCATTAGATGAAAATGACAATTCCCCCCTCATAGACAGAACTGGGACAACACATATCAGAATAGGCACAATCTGACAGTCTTCAAATAAGTCAGTTTGCTTCTTGCATTTAAAATAAAACTGAAATCTGTTTGGTCTTAACTGTGATATTTGGAAAGCGTCATGCTTCCTTCTACACCAAAAGATTTCTTAACTTTTTCAAAATGTGAATTCTTGAGACGACCACCTGCCCGAAACTCGGATCTGAAAAACCAATCCCTGGGCTTCCCTGGTGGTGCAGTGGTTGAGAGTCCACCTGCCAATGCAGGGGACACGGGTTCGTGCCCCGGTCCGGGAGGATCCCACATGCCGCGGAGCGGCTGTGCCCGTGAGCCATGGCCGCTGAGCCTGCGCGTGCGGAGCCTGTTGCTCCGCAACAGGAGAGGCCGCAGCAGTGAGAGGCCCGCGTACCGCAAAAAAAAAAAAAAATCCCTAATTTTATTTATAAATGTCAAGATTTCCCTATTTTCACTCGCTTACTCAAAAAGCAGGATAAATATAATAGCCCCTCTCTTACTTGGAAAAGTACAACTTTTGGAGCGAGTTGGCTGTGTTAGAAATTAGCAACGTCTTTGACGATGTACAGCTGTCTTCATTTCATAATCATAGACGTCTAAAGCATTCCAGGAGGCTGACTAATGTACCTGGAGAAATGTGCCATGTTTTCTCATCGTTTCTCCTGAACTTCTTGTCAGATCAAGAAGGGATGTGTATCTCCTTTGCTTTACAACTAGGAACTTAATTACAAGATGGAGTAAGACAAATCCTTACATTCTCCACCACCATTTCCTTCTTATTCTCATATATACCTGTCTCAAACATATGCGCAGTCCTCAGTGATCTTAGTGGTTTCCCCTTTATTTCAATCTTTCTCCTACGGAGATTCACTTAGGACAAGATCCCCATATGGAAAACTTAAAAGTTTTCCTACCAATGGCTGCTATTAATGGCAAAAGAAAAACAGAGCACCACTTACGTTGCAGCCTACTGTTCACCAAAGGACATCATACTAAATATTCAGGAGCTTTTGAGCACCCCAAATAGTCCCAGACCAAAGTCAAGCCTCTAAGCTGAGCAATTAAGAACGAAAAATTCTGAAGGTGTTTGTTGAAAGGTTCTCAGCTTTGTGACTCCAAATACCATCTTACGGAAAAACCCGAATGAACTTTTTGGCCAATCCAACAGTCGTCTTTCCCCAAAAGAATTCTATTATCCCACCACCACCAACTCTTCTTTCCTGCTCTCTTGCAAGAAGTAAGTGATCATTACCACCTCAATCCACCCAAGGGCATTTCATCTGAAACCCAAAGTTCATACGCAATTAAGATTTGTATTCTTTGGGGATAGAAGTATCAACAAAGATGTAGCTGGCTTCTCATGTGAGAGAAATACATACCTGAACAGCTCTACTTGGAAGGTTGATGCATTTTACTATACATAAATTATACCTCAATTAAAAAAAATAAACTCTACTAACAAATACTCATCCCCTCAGGGAACCTGCCCTAACTAGACTAACAGCCCTAACAGGGTTCTCCTTACCCATATATGCTACCCAATTAAAAAAAAAAAAAAAAAAGCAAAAAATATGAATATCTTCCCCACTACCTAAAGTTGCATTATTTTTCTCAGTGTATGCCTTCCATCCAATTACATGGAACATCACTGGACTTTCTAGGTGAGCAAAAAAGAAAATTTTAAAGAAACTTATAAAACCAAAGAAATAGGCTAACTAGAGTCCTGAAAAGTTGTGTGAGCAAAAAAAAATCTTAAGAAACTTATAAAGCCAAAGGGATAAGCTAACTGGAGTCCTGAAAAGTTGTGTGAGCTGTCTGAGGTTACACACACACAATGGCCTAGGGAGCAGGCCTCTAACCTCCTTTAGCACAGGCTGGAAAGAGCACAAGTGATCTCAAGGCATCACAGAAAGAATGGACATTTTAAAAAGAACAACCCTCTATCTAGCTCAGTCCCAGCACAAAACTATTTTGAACGACCCCAAAATTCTTCCCAATGAAATATTCACCTTAAGGAATAAGTAACATTAAACCAGGAATTAATAAACATTCGAGCAACTTGAGATTTTATTGTGAAAATAGCTATTTTGACATTATATCCAGTTTCTCATTTATCAGAATAAATTCTTTACAACATTGATCATCATCACCACTTCTGGGTATTTATACACAATCTCTGAGTAAAATATATTCACACAAGGCAAGGCTAGAATGTTGAAATTATGACCAACAATGCTTATTTTAAGATTGTTTACTTCATAACAAAACTACAGTGTTTATACACTAGAACAGATGTTTCAAATGTATACCATTTGAAGATAAGCTTGGTGGAACAAAACCAATATGAGTATACATAAATTTCTTACTTGTCTTCTTTGCTATCAGTCTTCCAGAAAGCTAAAGTTATATTACAAACACCTCAAATTTCCACTTTGGGATGAACAGAAAAATGGAAAGACATTATTTCCTATTTTACAAAATAAAACATCAAGTCAGAAGAAGAATAAAGCTCATCTTTATGCAGTTAACATAAAAGCTTGAGTACACCCGTCCTTCTCCAAGAAATAAGACGCCAGCACTGCAAGAGAGGCAGCCAACAGGTCAAAGAACAAATAGCGAACACAGCCTCCTCTATAGTGCGTGACTCCCTCAGGACTGACGCAAACTCTGGCAAGCCATTGTTTCTAGACATCCAGGGATCTGGGACATGTAAACTCAATGATTAGAAGGCATTTCTCTGAATTTGCATGAGAAGACCTAAAGAATCAGAACAAAGATCCAACTGCTTTGCACATGGCCAGATGTTCACCACACCACAACTCAAACCCAAAGGCAAGCTTTCCAACCAATACACATCCAAAGCACGCAGTTCCAAATATGTAACCATATACACTGCAGAAAACAAAGAGCATCCTTACACCTGATGAGTGAACTGGTTTTATACTTTGAAATGAAATCAGATATACTTAGTCCTCTGAAATTAGAAGGTCTAGTGAGGCTTAAATTTGGGGAGATACAGAAACTTGCTGAGAATTTAATAAAAACTGTAAACCCTCATCCTAGAAAATGCATACACAAACATACAATCCTTTTTTAGACCATGTCTTCAGTAATAGAAGTTGAAAATATTAAACTTTCCTTGCTTTTGTCACAGAAGGAACTGTACACTTTCTAAGACACTATGTGTGTATGCATGTGCATGCATATATATATATATATATATATATATATATATATATATATATATATATATATAAAAAATAACTAACTTGTATGTGACTTTAATGCTATAAATACTCACTGCCTTTCTGGTACTTTTAAAGCACAGCCAAAAACAGTTTGGAATGGAATTCCAAGTTGGTTCCCTCTGTCTCATAGATGCCTAACAAGTGGTTAGTTCTCTGAAACCACCAGTTCACACTCTTGTACAGCTGTTCCAAGCCAAATGGGATTCTAGGGAAGCAGCTGGACTGACCAAGGGCCTCACATGTGCCTAAATAACCAACCTGTCTAAACCCACAGCCAATCCTCAGTCAACTCCATGGTCCCAGGGAGCCCTAACCTGTCGCTTCCATTTTATCACCACTCACTAGAAGGGCAGCCAACAACTGGAAACCTCTGCAATGAGTACAAACAAGCAGAAGCACTCTTAGGGCAGCATTTCCCTAACTATTTCTCAGAACACAAATCCCACATGACACCTACTTAAAAAAAAAAATCCACATAAAAATAAATTAGGAAAATAGTGTACAAAATACAGGCCCTTCTTGGAGTCTGAAACCACCAACAGCATATGTAAGGTGCTGAGAAGCCTACAGTAACTTAACTTTGTCTAACCCAGCATTTCCCTATTTAGCCAAAGAACCCACTATTCATATAATAACAATATATTCTGCCAAAATATATCTTGAAATGCTTCTCCAAAGAACTGAATTATAGTTTAAAACTATCTTACAATATAATTTCAAATTAATAATAATGAGGATATAAAGACTTATTTTCCTGCATTTTTTTAAAGGAACTACTTTGTTTTGCTCTGAATAGTCTTTTATCATAACATTCCATTCTCTGTTTACAAACATCCAACTCAAAGCTACCCTTTCTTCTATCATTGTTCAAGAATGTTCATTCTCATCAGTAATCACTGGCCTCCTCATCTGGAACAAATGATTTTTGCATGCTTTTTGATTCCGAGGATACCTCTCCACCTCAATCACAATAATTTTAAGTCTAGGGGAGGTAACCTGGGCTTCTAGCAAACATTATATCCCAACAAGAGTTTGGAGCTAAATAATTTTAAAAACCCTTAAAAAAAAAAAAAAGCAAAGCACTCCATCTTTACATCTCTATGAAAATCAACATTTTGAAGATCTAATGAAACTTCAGTTAAACCTTTGAGACTAGGATTACTGACCTTTGGTTCATGTAATTAACAACGAATTTCTTAAAAATCTAGTAATTTCTTAGGAAATATGAAAACATTGAAAAGTAAATGTAAGTTCCACAGAGCTGAACAAGAAAAAAGGCAAAAGATAATTCTAAATGCCAACAACATATACAAAAGACCGTCATTACAACCCAAATATATGTGGCTCTGCTCAGGATTTCAATTATATAAATAATTAAACCAAGACAAAGTCAATCACTAAATCCCTGTGAACTTAAAAAACAAAAAGCACACAGACACACTGCATTTTGTTCATCCCTAGTGTAGTTAGAGAACACTTGCAAAACAAAGAAGGATCACCACACAGAGACATGGAGGAGTTTTTTCCAAAATATTTTATCCTCATAAAAGGATACCATACCATAGGGAAAAAAGATACAATTACAAACATAAAACCGTAGAATTTTTAATCTCCTAGGGAAAAGGGGTTCTTAGTTTTAGGGGTTCTTGTTTTTTCTTTGCTGATAAGGCAAAACAGATCTTTAGATTATCATTTGTTATAAACCTGAGTTTTTTTTTCTTTAAACTCAAGAATGAAATAAATTCATTTATATTATGCATTTATTAATCTGGAACTGAATACTATGTTTAAAGCATTAAATTTTAAATCATAGTTTAGATAATGATAAACTTATTGAATTTATTTTTAAAACCCTTTTATTTTGAAATAATTATAGACTCACAAAAAGAAGTTGCAAAAATAGTACACAGAGATCCTATGTAACCATCCCTCAGCTTCCTGTCTTTACATTTTAAGCATTTATATTTTGGTTTCAGAGGGATACAATTTTTGACAGTTTATGAAAAAGTAAACAGTTTAAGAAAAATCTAATAACATGGTAAATGTCTATTCCTGGAAGAGGCTCTAAGAAAACATACTACTGACTTCAAATACCACTTTTATCACATGATACTACCTTTAAAAATTGGTTTTCTGAGATACTGTTACCAATTTCTGCCTCTTTTGATGTCTAGTTTTCTTCCATTTTTGCAGACTTCTGAAAATTGTAACTTAGCTCTGATTGAAATAAGCTTACCCATTCCTTTAAGTTAATATATCTAGCCACATTAAATGAACAGAAATTACAAATGGAAATCAAAATGCTTCAGATTTAACATAAAATCTCTAATCCTCTAGCCCTCAAAAAATAAAACAAACATGTCTAGGTTGAAATTTAATTCGTTTGTCAGTGCCAACCTTTTAGGGGGAAAAACACTGTGTAGGAATGACTGTCCTTAAAGGTCTTTTACAGTTTCTTTGGTCTTAGGGGAATGGCCAGTCTTATGGATAACTGATGACAGTTTGTTGACGAACGATCTTTATCTTATGGGAATTATCTGACCAATTTTCTCATCCTATACTACCAAGAAACATAAACACAAACATAGTTCCTTTTATCATATTATCCTCCACCATCACTTCCAAAAGAAAGTGGCTCACAGTATTTTAAGACTGTGGACCATTTATCTCAGCGAACTCAAACTTTATCCAAAGCATATCCTGACAGGTTGCTCAAAAGCTCTCTGCCCAGTTATTCCTTTCCAAGAGCTTCCTATATGTGTGGCTGATCCCTGGAGTGGTTTGTGTTCAGTGATAGCTTCCTAGCATCTCATTAGCTTATACCAAAAACCTCAACTAAGTAACCCAGCATATAAATTCTCACTTATCTAAATCATATTTTGCATCTTAGGAAAGATAGTCTGGAAGCATCATGGCCTATATAGCATACAGCTAAAGGCAGTTCAAAGCAGGAATGACCAAAAGGAAATAAATCATATTTACAGTCGTCTTTCTACTAAAAAAGGATACTTGTTATTCTAGAATGATATTTTTTTATTAAACTTTCAACAAACATTACAGTATGCTTACTGGCTGCATCTTTGTGTCGTAAGAATACGATATTACACATTCTTATAAAAATGTAAATACATTTTGCTTACTCATGGACAGTAGTAACCTTACTGACAGAAAACTTTACATAACCCAGTATTATCCTTTGACTTTGCCCATGGAGAAATCTGGAGTTAAATTTACCATTCAATTTTAGAATCTGTTAGGGTTAATATAGTTCTTTCTCCTATAAATTTTTTATTTTGCCAAAAACTAATTTTAATTGTCCTGTTTTACATATTTGACAATTGTAAGTCACTTCAAATACTTTTTGAAAGTTTTAGTAGAAATCATAATCGAAAATGACTAACCCTGACTAAAGCATAAGCAGATGATTAATGTGCTAACCACCCATCTCCAATAAACATCAATCCTAGAGGACAATAAAGTCCTATGGTCATGATTTCCAACACAGAATATTCAAACAGATTTCCGACTGCTGGACTCTAACAGAAGACTAACGCATAACACACACACACACACACACACACACACACACACACACACACACACACTCTCTCCCACCTGTTGCAGAAGTAATGTGAAACTCATTAGTTTCTTTCTCTCAATGCGTCCAAACAGATGAACAAGACTTTGAAGACTACCCTGTTTCTCATTAAAACTTTCAAGAAAAAATATTTACAATGACATAAAGACTTCTGTATAAATAGCTACCTAAATACAGAACAAATGGAGAGGATACAGGTCAAACACAGCTGAGTTCCACTCAGCTCAAATTAGACAAGTCTCTTGAGTCCAAAACTGTTTTCCTAACCTGGGGGTTTCTGCAGGATGTGACAAGATTTGCTGAGCACCATAGTAATCTTTTAAGACACTAATCAAAAACATGGTCCTATATTTTAAAAACCCCAGAAGTAGTTTTAGGACAGCAGAAGCACCTCAGCCACTAAAATAAGCAAGATTCTATTGTAAGTAAAATTACCCGCACAGGAAATCTTTGAACAGTTCAGCAACCAATAAATAGAAAATGTTCTTTAAAATCTGCTATTTCCGATTACTCCATTGAATCCTTCAACTGTAGTTAACTCTATGGAAAATAATTAGTTGTCATAAAGGTTTTGACTACATGATATGTTTCTTAGGAAGAACACTGGTCTGAGCCAAGCATGGTGAACCTGGACCAGGTGCACAGTAGGTACTTCTAGTTCTCTGGCAGTAAGCTCCTCCTGAGTAGTGTCTAACAACCGGGCAAGTGTCAGTTAGACTTTACAGCCTGGCATAATAACGATGCTAACACGTTCAGCTCTCCCGAAATCAACCCAAGAAAGAGATGACTAGAGTTAAAGATGTACTACGAATACACAGGTCTAAAGCTCCAATAAATTAAAACAGCCCTTGCTAACCTGTATTGAACACATGAGCAAATACTGTTACATTGAAGTGCATATAGTCAGACAAATATTATATGTAACCATCTTTAATATTTATATGTATGGTAGTAACTCCCCCAAAGATTAGACTTATGAGAGCATAATTTAAAAACACATTCCTCATTGCTTTTTAAAGTTAAATACAGGCTTTTCTATTGAAGTAAATAGAATATTAGAATAATATATTTTTCCTAACATCTAAAATAGGCATCAGATTTCTAAACAGAAGAAAAAAAGGCTTCAGCCAAAGAGCCACATATTAGATATTTAGACTGGTATAAGGATACTAAATTAATAAATTAACTTGGATAAACTAACAGTGCACATTCAGAACAGAAGTGTAGCTTTGGGCCAGCAACATGTGAACCAAAGGCAAAAATCTGCCAAGGTTAAGGCAGGTTTTTTATTTACAGTACAACGTGTTTTCTTTTTTCCCCAAGTTCATTTAGCATTTACCTTGATGTTACTTAAAGTGCATTGCCAAGCTAAAACACGAGCTTCCTAACTAAAAAACAAATTGCTGTCATAGAAAGTTTCGTTTTAGAGTCTTCCTTATACCTATTCATGAATTTTCTTTTTGCCTTCACACACTTAGTGTAAGAGATTACTGCAACAATTACATGACTTTGGACACAAAGCATGAAGACTGTCAGGGTGATAGCCGTTGTGAGGAATTACTTTCTTCTTCTGCTGGAGTCAATTTAAGTGTTGGCAGTTTCCGAGGAGGAAGCTGAGGGCTTTGGCGAAGATTGTCATCCATCTGTGGAAAGTACAAAAGGTACATCTGACTTATGGCTATGGCATCACTTATATGGACTGTGGCCTCCCCATCCAAACTGTAGTCTAGAAGAGTACCGAACCTTATGTTTCTAGGACTGCTAGAGAAACCTTTTTCTTGCAAATAATCTCTCAAGAATTCTAAACATCATATCTAAATACTGGCTGACTCAGTATATGTATGAAAGCAATATGGCTCATCCTTGATGACTTCACAAAATTACAGTAATTCCACATAATGAACAGTCTACTGAACTCAACCACAGCACAACTTGGTTTAAGAGATCTTCTAATATTAAGTGTAAAAGCAGTATTTCTGTTACATTACTCTCCACAGTTTACAAAGTATGTTCTCATTTGATCTTCCCAACACAACTGTAAAGGAAAAACAAAAAGACGGACACAATCATTCCCTACTTTACAGATTAGCAAAATGAAGCTCAGAAAGGTTACCAGATTTGCATTAGGTTGCAAAGCTAGCATCAGAGCTGAAATGTGAACACAGGTCTTTTTATTCTAACACTATTGTTCTTTCAACTATATCGCATTGCCTCAATAAAAATGGCCTGAACTCCACTCAAAAAGATCACCTCTTTAAGGCTATGACTATTTAGACCAAGAGAAGCTAAGAAAAGATACAGAAAGAAGGATAAATTCTTTAGACCTAATCCAGAGGCACTGCAAACACTGGATCAGTTCTAAGTCTGCTCCAGAGAAACAAATCAAGAACATATTTAGAAAATGTCCAAGAGTTTCAGACTTACCCTAAGGATTATGTTAGCATCCCGGGAAACACTAGGACAGGGGTTACTTAGAACTGAGTCAGACCTTAGAAAACTACCTTTAACCAGGGTACCCCAAAACCAGAGTGCAAGGTCCTGGTGTTAAGCTGCTTCATAGAAGACTTGAAATCAGCTGCCATCAATGACCCAAAACCAACAGAATATAGCATCTTATCACCTACTTGATAGGTAGGCTTTTTTAGAGTTTTGAATATAAGCAGCCCCAAACTCTCTCTTATCTTCTCAAGATGCTTTTATAAAGTACAGGGGAAATGTTTCAGCAGAGGTACATAGGGTTCATAATAAAGGGAAAAGAATAAAAGATTAACTCTTAATTTTCCGAGGGAAAAAGTATTCCCAGTGAACTATCTGAATCAATTGTGATGTCTTTTTTTTCCTTGCAAGAACTAAGTTCCTCAAACATAACTCTTTCTTTTTTTTTAAGCTCTAGATTTCCTGTCTAAATGGTGAACGGTGGTAGCCAATAGAATTTGTTGTTCTAATGTCTTGTAGCAAACAGTGAACTGTACTGAAGAGCAGATGGGAAGTGGGGTGGAGAGAGGTGCTGATATAGGGTCAGGAAACTCTCATATATTGATGATGCCAAAATGGAACTGTACCAAGTGGTGACAGGGCCTCCTGGCTTCACTTTCTGCACATGTAGGTATTTCATGGTTCCCTTCACATGTCTAATGAATTTGCCACAGATAGAAATGGAAGCTATACTGGATAGCCTTCATCTAGCAGAAAAGTATCTAAAACAGTCTGAGTAATCTTTCCATTATCCACACTTAACTCTCAGTGTATTTCCTCTCATGAGATTTGCTGGGTTAGGCTACGAATTAAGACAAACTTGGCTTTCATTCAGCTTACCCAAACTTTAATAAGAGGTACATGCAATACCATAAAGAGAAGTAAAATGGTCATTCCAGAGAGTGGCTGTTATAAATCTGGCTATTACCACCAGTAGTAATGGATACATACTTTCATTCATGAGTTAGATGACTGACTAACTGCAAAGTCCATGCTGGAATCCAATTTCTAGGGTTCACATTCCCTCTCTACCTCTTGCCAGCTGAAAGGCCTCGGGCAGGTGATGTTATAAGCTACTCTCGAAGCTTCAGTATCTCATCTGTAAAATGGGAATGACAAAGTACCTGCACACACAGAGCTTCTGTGAAGATTAAATGAGATAACTCATATAAAGCTCATATAACACAGTGCCTGTTACTCAATCCCCCAAATCCTCTAGCCAGTGTTATTAAGCCACAATGACCTATTAGTTTGTGAAAGAATAAAGCATTATGCATTTGCATAAGAAAGAAAAAGCAAGTTTATCAAACATTTGAGGAGAAAATGCATAACTCCCTTGTATTTTTCCAATTAGAATCACCCTTGAAATTTCCATTGTTGGCTCCCTCCCCCACCCAATTCCTCAATATCTCTCTCAACAAATGCATACTCCCTAAGTGGCAAAATATCCACACTGGCAAAAATTGCAGACAACGTTTAGAACAGAGGATAGGAAGGAGGCAAAATAAAACCATTTACGTGGAAGAAAGAAAAAAACACCATAGTGCTTTTAGCAAGAAAGGATAAGCACAGGTGCTTACAATCTCAAGAAATGTCAACCCTCAGAGACAGAAAGAAGCAGACAAGCAAGCAAGGAGTGTTTTCTTGTTTGTCTCTCTCTTTTTTTGAAGCCAGGCTTTGGGGTCTCCTAACTTGAAAAGTACTACTAATTGGGTGGTAAAAGTAAATCCAATACCATTATCAGATCTTTCCCCATAGCAATCAGGCCATTACTGGCTTCAAAACACTGTATTTTGTACAGCTTTAGTAAATGTATGTTTAAACAGCTTTCTGAAAAAATAAACTTAAAGAAAAACTGAAAAGGTAAAGTTAATGCATAACCCAAAACAATATTAATTGCAGAAAGAAAAATACTAAACTACTATAAAATAACAATTGAAGTAAACTTGACCTTTTCAATCAAGTTGGATTCCTTATTTACAAGTTGTGTGAGTTTCTGCAGATTTGCATCTACCGTTTCTTGTCCAGCAGGAGAGATGCCTAAGAAGCCAGGACAGAAATCAGAAAGAGGAAATTCTGAAAGCCTTACAAGCTGTTTAGATTCAAAGAATATTGAGTCTATCCAACCCTCCTAAGTGCCCCATTGCCCACCACACCCTCCAAAAAAGGCAAAGTGAAAAACCATTCTGGGTTCAAAGGCAAACTTAAGAGGGAGAGTAATGCTCCAAAACCAAACCCTAAGCTAAAGGACTAAATTTGTCCTTAAGACCCTGTTAGCCAAGCATTATGCAGATAGCCAAGGTCATTAGAGCACAACAGTCCTCATTTCCTTCTCAAATTTGACTTGTACCTTCCCCCCCATTTCACATAGGTCTTTAGTTACAACTATTTGAACAGCTTTCTAAGGCCCAAACAGTTACCCACAAAGCATCCGAAGTACTTGGAGGAACCTTAAAAAATACAGATTCCTGGGATCCATCCCTAAGGGATTCTAATTCAGTGAATCTGGTATAGGACCCAAGATTTTGTATTTGTTCTGTAGTCAGGTTTGCTAACCACTGCTCCCAAGTAACAAGGTTGAAAGTTACTCAGTTTCATGACCCTCAAACTAACTAACCCCTCCCTTGTTATATACAAGTGTATTATATACAAAACACATAACCCACTATAAAAAGTAAACTGTCCCTTAACCAACGATCCTTATGACTTCTATTTCTTAAAAGGACAATTCTGGCCAACTCTCCCCATACAAATTTTGTGTCCCAATCACTTAAGCACAAGGCCCAACACTCGAAGAATCAGAGCCTAAGTGACAGGTGCCCTCTGTTTACTATACCTCCAGTCTGATGTAATCAGTTTTGAAGTAGTGGAATCATGGGAGTGTACCTCACCAAAATCAATCTGCTGCTCATTTCTGTTCACAAAGCAAAATGCTAGAAGCAACCTTTAAAGTAACTGCCCATTTGCATTAGGATAAATGCTATCTTTTGGCAGGGACACAATAAATACCTGTGGTTAACTTTTAGAAGAAAATGACCCACTTCAAAGGAGCAATATTTAAAGAACAAGAAGCAAGAACTGTATAAAATCCAGAACAGACAAACGGCAAATATATATTTCTCTATTTAAAGAAGAACTAACACATGGGAGTAAAAATAAGTTGGAAAAATGCAACTTTCTGAAGTTCTATAAACCAGCATTTAAAGACAATATACAAACTTCTTTAATAAGTAATGAATTTGGCTTATACATCCTTACGAGAATATGCAAGTATTCTATGCAAACAAAGATTAGCTGAAGAGGAACCAGCTTACCTCCAAGACTAAGCCTAAAATAACTGTTTAGGATGTCATCACAAAAGCGACACAGGTTGGAGAGCTGTTTCAAATGTTCTTGTAACTGAACTTTAGGAAAGCGTACTTTATAAAGAGGTGCGAGAAAACCAAACACATAGGCATCCAAAGTAGAAGGCCTAAAAATAAATTAAGGATTTTTTAAAAGCACATAGAAAATATTAATTTGGGATTATGTTAAAAAAACACTTTTTCTCAAATACATTTGTCAATTCTGAAGTATACAATACGGTCTTTTAAAAGGTTTACTACCCATTCTGGCTTATAAAAATGATGCAGCTAGGGTTTTACTCAGTTGTAGCTTTTAAAAAATACTCTACCCATTTTATTTAGAAGAAAATTAAGTTGTAAATTAAAGATTCATTTTTACTCATAAGTGTTATATAGAGACTGGAGACGTGGTGGGAATAGTCTTAGAAGTTTCAAATTCACATATGTAGCATATTAAGTCAATGTAAGATTACCGCAACAGAAAAAGTTTCCTACAGTAAAAATCCATTAAATATTTTTTTTAAGTGAAAAACTCATTGGGGATGGGGTGGGAGGACCAGGCAAGGGAACTTGCTTTAAATAACTGCTCACTGAATACATGCAAACAGAACATCAAAATGGTTTTTAAGGGAATGCACTCACGTATCTCCAAAGAAAAACTGAGATGTTCCCAGTCTGTTTGACAGAAGATTTAGGCACTCCTTGGCATCTCTGTATATCTAATAAGGATGAAATTACATCTCAAAGGTAGGAAAGATACTTGAGAACTCCTTTTCAGACTGGCATCTATAGATAAGTTCATCCCTGCTCCTTCTCTTGTCCCTCCTCTGGAGGGCCCTTGCTCTGAAGGTAATTCCAATCATACCTGAGCTTCTACATCTCGGAGGTGGTAGAGGGGAGGCTCTCCCCTGGTCAGGAGAATCCTATTCAGTGCTCCCTTAGACATTCTTCCAGGCAGGATCAAACTCAAGGGAAAAGGCATTCGTGAAGCAAACCATGGCTTTGTCACAGTAAAGTAATTGTCACTCTCAACCCAGAATGTGTGAAGCTGCAAAAGGAGGGAAAACACACTACAAAGATATTCTTTTACTAAAAGGAAGATCCTCAATCAATGTGAAAGTTTTTCATAAATATCTCTGAATGAAGTTGACTCCATACAAATTTTCCAGTTAGGATGACTCAAGGATAAATCAATGTTTTTAAATGTGTGAGTTTTGTTGATTGCTCTATCCCAAGCACCCAGAATAAGGCCTGGAACATAGTAGGTGCTCAATGAATATTTGTTGAATGAATGAATTATAGTTGGCCCAACTCTATATGTGGACAAACTCCAATCTTTCACAGAGAATCTTTATTTCCAAAATGACATTAACTTTCACTTTGTTGTTTCATACACTAGTTGAACGTCTAACAGAATCAACCCAGTTCTGCAGTTACATGAAAGAATCAAGACTGATACATAAATGAAATTTCTTCTCTTAAGCCTTTTCCATTATTTTTCTTCTAAATCGACTAAGTACATTTTCAGTACGTCACTAAAATACTGTAATATTCACCAATGCTCACCACTGCAGGAAGAAGCTTCTCTTCGAGGAGAGCAATGTAAGCTAGTGTATCTGCCCCTTGTTTTGCTGACAGTTCATAATCGGCATTATATTTCTATTAAAAAATAAAAAACCAAAAACCTCATAAGAACATCCCAAAACAGTGAAGCTAAATAAATTAGGACTCCTATTCTTCCTCAAAAATGGCAAACATATTAAAAGGGGAAAAGAGAAATACAAATTCAGTGACAAATGCTGCTTAATGCAAATGAAGTTCTTAGCACAGCATCATGCACACGTTAAGGTCAATAAATGTTAGTTTTAGGTGTTTATTTATTATTAACTATTATTTCAATGATTGTTAATGACCTAGTTTAGTTTAGTGCATGACATGTAGTACAAACTTAATAGAGGCTATTATTATTCTTGTTAACAACAAGGAAAAAGTTCTAATTAGTAGCATTTTCCCCTTGAAAAGAGAAAACCTTCCAATTGAGAAAAGTTCTAAATTTTGTTGATATAGGACTTCTTTTTTTAAACTATTGGCAAAATCAATGATAACTTTTACATTTATGTAAACTGTTACAGTTTAAACATTTTAGATATATAAATCTTGGCATGTTCAGATATTTTGGATACATTATTTCATGAAACATTTAACTGCAACTATTAGTTTAAGTGCTTTTAAAAAATAAATAGTTGCTAGTTGATGGGAACTCAGACCTCACACCAAGCACAAAATGTGTAGCAATTATGGAACTAAATTTACAATCATATCAATAAGTATAATAGTGAAAATGGTTAAATTGAATCTACTTACACCTAAGCTTCAATAAAAACCAAGCAAAGTGCATGAAAATATAAATTGACTATAACTCACTATATGCCTTTTGAATCACAGTACAACTCATGATTTAGAGCAGTGACTCTCAAATCTATTCTTATATCAAGCCCTATGTATCTCCAAAAAAGAATTCTAAAAAAAATTTTTTTAATGCACTTTCTTTGGAAGCAACATGCAGGGATCAAGAATCTATTTCTCCAGAAGGAACCCACCTGTTTTCTTAAAAAGTTTAGTATTTTTGCCGGCTGAGAAACAATACTGTCTTCAGTTGTCAAAACTGGTACATCTCCTGTAATCACAACACAGTTTACATATAAGGAAGCATTTCGATTTCCTCTGAAGAGACTCCAATACCCTAAAAACTATGCCAGTCACATTTGGAGAAAAAAAAAATGAGTAACTCATCTTAGGTTTTTGCAATTTCACACACACACAAAAAGTTTTGGAGAGCATTTTCATTTCTCATAATTTCCACTGATTTGGCTTCTCCTTTGAAGTATTACTCAAAATGATCAAAACATAAGCAACACACAGCTAAGGTCGTGGTAAGAACTAAAACCCCAAGGTACTCCATGGCTACAAGCCCCCTAACTTTAAATAAGAGGGGGGAGGGTGCTTACAGAGGGCAGAAATGGGTGTTTAAAAGTTTACACTGTACCTCTTGAACCTCTCCAGGTGTTATCTATGACATTGACTTTCAGGGGTGCACCAGAAAACTTGGCGTAAGCCTGAAAGAGAGTTTGCAATAAAACATTTTAGACTGAATACGTAATGCAAATCTGCAGAGCAGCTTTATTTCAAAGCCGGGTCCCCAGAAGGCAGAAACGCCTGACTCGGGGGCTGCGTCCCTCCCGCTACTTCTAGCCGGGGTTGCGCGCTACCAAGATTTCGAGGACTTTTTTCCCCCCAAACGTTTGAGGGATGCAGAGCGGGGAGCGCGCGCCTACTGCTTTGGGCTTTCATTCCACTGCACAGACGGCTTTGCAAGGCTGAGAAAACTCGGAGCCAAGCGGAGAATCCATGACTTCTCCTCCAGGATTCGGCGGGGCCACAGGCTAGGCTGTAACTCGTTGGACGGGAGGGAGCCCCGGGCGGTGCAGCGAGCAGCGACCCGGCCGGCCGGGCCCGAGCGCGGCGGGAACCAACCCCAGCCGCCGGGACCCGGACCAGCCAGCCTCGCGTCTCTGGCCCCGCCCCTTTTTTCCCGCGCCCTGGCCCGCGAGGCGGCCTCACCATCACCACCAAGGACTCGCTGTGCACCGACGGGAGCCCCCAGCCGCCTCCCCAGCACCTGAGCTCCAAGGGCGCCGCCATCTTGCCGGGGCCGACCTTTGCTATCCCGGAAGTACTTTTGCTGCTTACTTTCCGGCACGTGGAAACGCGGGGGCGGGGCGCGAGGGAAGGAAGGGTACTCTGGGGACTGGGAGAGGTGCAAGGCGGGAAGGGCCACTGAAGGGGTTAACAACACGCTTAGCCATCAGTTTGGCCTGGGGTTTAAGAGTCCTGGGCAATGTCAGACAACCCGCCAGTAATTCCTCAAGTACTTATTGGATGCCATGTGTACCAGGCACTTTGACTATTACTACCCTGGGCCTAAATAACCCATTTGTAAACCAGGCATGACAAGTTTATTCACAAGATTGTTGTGTTTAAAATTATGACATAGAGGTAAAGAACTTGGCATATAGTAGGCACTCTGTAATTGTTTGACCCCTTTTCCCCATATATTTGGCTTCTGCTTCTTGCCACTCTCAATCTCAGTTAGTCACCTTCACATTTGCTTGTTACACTCTTCCTAAAAGTAACAAGTTTCCTGAAGTTTGTCAAGTGAATTCTGCCGTTCTTCAGTCTGGAATATTGTTCTTCCCTGGCACTGCTCCCTCAGAAATGAGCTTAACTGTCACCTCCCTGGGACAATTTTCCAAAGTTAGGAACTTCTGGGTTCCTGTAGCATCTTGTACATACTTGAATTGTAGCTTCTATCTGATACAAACCTTTTGCCTTTCATTGTACCAGAAGTTCTTTGAAGACAGAACAGGGCTGGCTTCATAGATGTGAGACCTCTGCAGTCACACAGGGCCCTATACTTAGAAGAGCTCACACTTGTTCTGGTGTCATTGTCTTGAAATTCTTAATAATTTTTGAACAAAGGGCCCTGCATTTTTTATTTCAACTGGGCCCTGCAAATCATGTCACCAGTCGTGTCTGTGGGCCTAGTGGGCATGAACTACATGTTTCTTGAACATCAAGCTGACAATTTCTCAGAAAAAATGGAGGAAAAAGAGGAAAGATAGGCCTTGGGAATGCCATGATCGTAACATGCTCTCTGGGTCTTGAAATTAGCACCTGGATGTCAGGCTTCTTTCTAGAAGGCAAAGTAAACTTTCTGGGATACCCTCCCAGTCACTCCTCTGAGATCTTTCCTTCCTGTGCCTCTGAGATGGCTGAGTCCCTTTAAACTACTGAAAACTCAAAAGAAATCTCTGCAAATTTTCATAAAATTACAATTGAACAAGTAATTGCTAAGCACTCCCTTACTGTTTACATAGCCATCTAAATTAACAGTATGAATCTGCTAAAGTCCATTTTCATGTTTCAAAGGCAAGAGTTCTCAGAAATGGGTAGGGAAGTTATGTCAAAGGTGACATTCCTTTAACAATACTTTAAACTGGGAAATGCATAACATATGTACTATTAAAATTAAATGTCAGAATATTTATTGAGCAGCTACTATGTCCAAAACACTGTAAGGCTCTGGGAGAATACAGAGATAAATAAGATATGACTTCTCTCCTCAGGAGTTTATACTCTACAAAGGAGACAAAGGATTAGGTGTAACAAGTTAGATTATCATGAGTAAAGTTAGAAATAAAAATAAAATACTATGGAAGCAGAGAGTAGGAATGATACATCCTCTGTGGGATCAATGGAGTCTGTCTGTTCAGTCTTCAGAATAAAGCAGGTAATTCAACATCCAGATTCAAGTAATTGGACCTCCCTGTTTAGAGAATTAAAATCCCAAGCCATAAAGCTCAGAGTCCATATACTACAATTAGACATTTTAAATAATCGTACACAGAGAATGTAGATTACTTGAGTCTTGTTTATAGGAGGGAGGGAGGTGAAAGTGGATGCACATTCTTTGTGGACACACAGCATAATTACTCAGTTTAGCCTTCTCCATTATTGCTGCTGTTACATACAACAGTTTCATTTGCATTAAAGAGAAATTAAATCTCCTAGCTTTGAGTTGAGACAGAGAATAGCATGCTAATGCTTATGATGAGAGAATCCTTACACACAGGTTTATTAGTGCCTGTTTAATAGCAATCTTTTATTGTTGCAATTCCTCTTGAGAGTCTGTATTTTCTAGATTGAATTTTAAAACCCTAGGCCAGTTGATTGCACAACCAGGCTGAATATTGTTCCCGAGAACCACAGAGAAAGCTGAAACCTTCAGGAATTATGCCTGGTATGGGTAGTTGGTATGCCCCTGCACCTTTTTTCTGGCTGCTAGAGAGTATTATTCAAAGTTCATCAAAATAATTTCAGATTCCTACCAGGAAGCATGCTATCTGCAAAACATTCATGTATGTGTGGAATGACCTAAATTACAGCTTTATAATGAGTATTCCAGACAGTGTTTTCCCTGAGAAAGAAACCTCATTTTTCAAAATATAGACATTGAAAATGGCTTCATCTAGTGATGGTCATCTGGACTCCGGGGACCTGATCTTGGCATCCATTCCTATCCCTCATGGGTTTCTTAACTTAGGAGCCATGGTATTAAGATCTTTTGTCTGGATGATTAAGAATCTGTAATATGGTGCTGTCAGCAAAGATGAAAGGTTTGTGACAAGTGATTATGCATTATGAACTAGAGAGCCTTGAATGTCGCTTTCAACTCTAAACTTCTGTAATTCAGTGCCATGTTTAGATAAGGAACCCTTGGGGAGGAAACTAGCAAACACTGAATAGAAGTCAGGAGAGCTGGTTTCCTGATTTTGTTTCTAAATAGCCATATGACCTTGAGCCAATCATTTCACCTTTATTCCTCAACTCATTCACTTATAAAGTGAAGGTTGTTTTAGCTCTGAGATACTATCATTTTATGTGTGATAAGCATTTAATAATAGCTGACATTCATGGAACAATTTCTACATGCCAGAAATTGTTTTAAGTATCCAACATAACTCATTTGATCTTCATAATGACTCCATGAGGTAAATACTGTTATGTTCCCCTATTTTCAGGGAGGAAAATTAAGGCACAAAGATGTTAATTAACCTTCCCAAGGTCACCTAGCCAATAGGTGATACAGGCAGGATTTGAACCCAGACAGTCTGGGCTTATACTCTTAACCACTATGTCATTCTGCCTATAGCCTTCTTTTTCTTTTTAAAAAATTTTTATTGAAATATAATTGATTTACAATGTTGTGTTAGTTTCAGGTATACAGCAAAGTGATTCGGTTTTATATATATAAATAAATATATATATAACTTTTATACATTCTCTTCCATTATAGGTTATTACAAGATATTGAGTATAGTTCTCTTTGCTGTACAGTAGGTCCTTGTTGGTTATCTATTTTATATTTAGTAGTGTGTATATTTTAACCTCAAACTCCTAATTTGTGCCTCTCCCCTTTCTCCTTTGGTAACCATAAGTTTGTTTTCTGTGTCTGTGAGTCTTTCTTTTTTTTTAAAGAAGTTCATTTGTATCGTTTTTTTTAGATGCCACATATAAGCAATATCATATGATATTTGTCTTTCTCTATCTGGCTTACTTCACTTAGTATGATAATCTCTAGATCCATCCATGCTGCTGCAAATGGCATTATTTCATTCTTTTTTATGGCTAATATTCCATTGTGTATATATACCACATCTTCTTTATCCATTCATCTGTTGCTGGACACTTACATTGCTTCCATGTCTTGGCTATTGTAAATAGTGCTGCTATGAAGATTGGGGTGCATGTATCTTTCTGAATTATGTTTTTCTCTGGATATATGCCCAGGATTGGGACTGCAGGATCATATGGTAGCTCTGTTTTTAGTTATTTAAGGAACCTCCATACTGTTCTCCCTATATAGTGGCTCTACCAATTGACATTCCCACCAACAGTGTAGGAGGGTTCCTTCCTCTCTACACCCTCTCCAGCATTTATTATTTGTAAACTTTTTGGTGGCCATTCTGCCTGTAGCCTTCTAAGTAGTCCTATAAAAATCATAGTTTCACTCAGAGTAGAATTATCCGTGACATGATATTACTATCATTATTTATTTAATAGTATTTGTTTAGAATTAAGCCATTAAACAAGTTCATGAAGCAACTTCTATATGCCCAGCACCTTGCTGGGCAGTCAGGGAATAAAAACTCGTGTTCATGCTTTCAAAGGGATAGTTGATAAAACAAAGCCTACATATTTGAGGTAACTAGAGATGTTTAGGAGGTACCATTTTGTCAAGCAGACCACAAGTCTAATGTGGCTGTAGACAAAGTCTTTAATGTACTGCAATGCTTGGCAAAGGCCTGGTAGAAGAAGTAGGACTTTAGCTGACCTTGAAGGATGAGTGCATTGGATTTAAATTGGCACAGAGGAAGACACTCCATGGGCTATACTACATATATAAGTCAATGCTTAGAGATGGGAATGACAATGGCAAAGAATCTGAAGACAAGTAAATGGATGCTGGATTTGACAATAAGCTGGGGACTGATCAGGAAGAATGTTGATTAACTAAGTTGAGAACCATAATTGGTGATATTGGAAGGCATGGGGATTTGTAGTTTTGAGGAAGTAAAAAAAGAGTAAAAGTCTTAATACAATATTAATGGATTCACATAGTCATGGACGGGAGGTGGAATGCTATTGTTTCATGGACATGATAGGAGGAAGCGTTTTATGAATTCATGCATTGCATTATATGAATTTAAATGTGAAAAAAATGAAGGAAGGAAATGATGCAGAATATTATTAGAAGAGAGTCACCTGGCACCCTTGCACTGAGCATTTCTCATTGAATAGGTTGTTAGAAATCAAATTGCAAGAGATTACTAAAGAGAATGGTATTAGGAATAGGGGCAGGTATAATATCACAAGGAATATGCCAGATAAAGGAAGGAAAGGAATAGGACAGGAGCAGAATACTCAAGATAAAGTTCTTGAAGGAGTTTACAGGGTGGATCTACATACAGACATGGTGAGCAAAAGCCTGAAGATGGCAGAGAGAAGAGTGATGGGGTCCTAGGAATTACCCTAAGAGCTGAGAGGCTGAGATCAGGAGTTTGCGCAGTGGCGGTGGCAATGAAAATAAGAGACATGCTTTCTTTCTGACACTAGAGTACATTTCAAGGAGAGCACGGAATGCTGAGTTAGCTCAAATCAGTTACCTTCAAATTTCCCTGTTACATTAGAAAACAAATCAAAAGAGCCTGAGGGAAAAAGATTAGGGGCTCTAAAGAGAGAGACAAAGCAATTTAGAGGATGTATCAGGGAGTTAGTAAAAAGTGAATGGGAGGGCTTTATTGGTGGTACAGTGGTTAAGAATCCGCCTGCCAATGCAGGGGACATGGGTTTGAGCCCTGGCCTGGGAAGATCCCACATGCCACAGAGCAACTAAGCCCATGCACCACAATTACTGAGCCCGCGTGCCACAACTGCTGAAGCCTGTGTGCTTAGAGCCCCTGCTCTGCAACAAGAGAAGCCACAACAATGAGAAGTCCACATACTGCAACGAAGAGTAGCCCCCGCTTGCTGCAACTGGAGAAAGCCTGCGCACAGCAACAAAGACCCAATACAGCCAAAAATAAAAACAAATAAATAAATAAATGTATTTTTAAAAAGTGAATGGAAGCATTGCTGACAATGGCAAAGGTCAAATTTAAATTAATATGAAGGAGACAAATCAAGTGAGAGCCATGGGCAGGCTAATAATTAGATGCTCTTTCAAAGAGATATTCTTTAAATATTTATTCAACTATTTTTATGAAAGTGAAGTTAGCTAGAGAATGTAACAGGATCAATTTACATTTTACCAATTCCAACTATTAGAAGTCCTATGTGGAGACCTGGGTTTTAATACCCTTTAAAGCTTGGCCCTGAGGATGATAGAAAAGGGAAGGGATCCTAGGAATTGCCCTATGAATTGAAAGAAGATGGAATCTAAAGTTTCAACAGTGGGGCTCAGCCATCTTGAAGCCTAGCTAAGTTAGCACAATTGTGTGACTTCCTCTAATGGTACCTTATTGCCTAGAAATGTAAATGGGGAGCCAGGCTCATTTATTTATTTGGTATCAAGGCTATTAGGCAGTGATATATATTGAAAGAGATTCATTTTGCTCCTCCAGCATAGTGAACCTGTTGTCTGTATTTTGTACAGGCATACCTTGGAGATATTGGTCAGTTCCAGACTACCACAATAAAGCAAATATCGCAATAAAGCAAGTCATACAAATATTTTGGTTTCCTAGTGCATATAATAATTATGTTTACACTATACTGTAGTCTGTTTAGTGTACAATAGCATTATGTCTTTAAAAAAAACCAATGTAAATCCCTTAATTAAAAATACTTTATAGCTAAAAAATGTTAACCATCATCTGAGCCTTCAGCAAGTCATAATCTTTTTAAAATAATAACATTAAAGATCACTGATTACAGATCACTATAACAAATATAATAATGAAAAAGTCTGAATTATTTTGAGAATTACCAAAATGTGACACAGAGACACAAAATAAGCAAATGCTGTTGGAGAAATAGTGCCAGTAGACTTGCTCAATACAGGGTTGCCACAAACCTTCAATTTACAAAAAACAAAACAAAAAGCAATATCTGTGAAGTGCAATAAACAAGTTATGCCTGTATTAAAAAGAATTAAGTGAAAAAAATGTCATTTGACATACTGATCAATTATGCAGAAACAGAAGAATTATATTTTAAAAGTGGGGGTAGTAAAGGGTCCTAAAAGGAAATAAGGTTTCTATACTTCACTCAAAGTGATAGAACATCATATGCCTGTAGACTGTGATAAGTTATATATGTATATTGTAATACCTAGAGCAACCAATAAGAAAATAATGCAAAGTGATATACTCAAAAACATTAAATAAATCAAAATAGGATTCTAAGAAATGTTCAAGTAACCCACAAGAAGAAAAAAGAGAGAGAGAATGAGAGAGAAACAGAGGAATGACTAGCAGGGAACAAATAGAAAATGACTAATAAAATGACAGATTTGAACTCTACAAAATCAGTTATTACTCTAAATATAAATGGTCTAAATACACCAACTAAAAGACAGAGATTGGCAGAGTGAATGAAAAACCACAACCCATAATAAGGACCCACTGTAAAACACAGAGAACTCTTCTCAATACTCTGTAATGACCTATATGGAAAAAAAATCTAAAAAAGAGTGGATATATGTATATGTATAACTGATTCACTTTGCTGTACAGCAGAAACTAACACAACATTGTAAATCAACTATACTCCAATAAAAATTTAGAAAACAAACAAACACAAGCCAGATAAATACTGTCTACAAAGAACTTCAAATATAATGACAGAGGTAGGTTGGACACAAAAGAATGGAGAAAACTATACCAGGCAAATATTGATCAGATAAAAAAGTAAGAGTGGATATATTAATATCAGATAAAGTAGGCTTCAGAACAAAGAAAACTACTAGGGACAAGAGGGATATTATATAACAATAAATAGGCCAATCCACCAAGAAGCCATACCAATCCTAAATGTGTACTCCAAACAGCTGTGCTTCAAAACACATAAAGCAAAAACTGATAGGTATGAAAGAATAAATAGATAAATCCATAATTATAGTTATGGTTACCCCCTCCCTTCTCAGCAAATTGATAGAACTACTGGACAGAAAATAAGCAAACATCTAGATGAATTAAACAGAGGATTTAATTGACATTTATACAATGCTCCAATCAACAATAGAACACACATTCTTTCCAGGAGCTCATGGAACATTCACCAAGATAGACCATATCCTGAGTCATAAAGCAAACCTCAACAAAAAATTTTGATGAGATCATACAGAATATATTTTTTGACCATACTAGAATCAAGCTGGAAATAAGAAACAGAAAGACAACAGTAAAATCTCCACACTCTTGGAAATTAAACAAGACACTCCTAGATAATCAATGAGTCAAAGAGGAAGTCTCAAAGGAAAAAAATATATACAACTGAATAATAAAAATATGAAACAGACTATTAGGAGAATGAAAAGATAAGCCACAGACAGGGAAAAAATATTTGCAAAACACCTATCTGTTAAAGGAATTGTATCCAAAATATACAAAGAACTCTTGAAACTCAACAAGAAAACAAAGAACCCAATTTAAAAATGAGGAAAAGATCACTAGGCTTCCGGGAAGATGGTGGAAGAGTAAGATGCGGAGATCACCTTCCTCCCCACAGATACACCAGAGATACATCTACACGTGGAACAACTCCTACAGAAGACCTACTGAGCACTGGCAGAAGACCTCAGACATCCCAAACGGCAAGAAACACCCCACGTACCTGGCCGTGTGGATGAAAGGCTCTTGGTGCTGCAGCCAGGAGTCAGTGCTGTGCCTCTGAGGTGGGAGAGCAAACTTCAGGACACTGGTCCACAAGAGACCTCCCAGCTCCATGTAATATCAAATGGTGAAAATATCCCAGAGATCTCCATCTCAACACCAGCACCCAGCTTCACTCAAAGACCAGCAAGCTACAGTGCTGAACATCCTATGCCAAACAACTAGCAAGACAGAAACACAACCCCATCCATTAGCAGAGAGGCTGCCTAAAATTATAATACGTCCACAGACACCCCAAAACACACCACAAGATGTGGACCTGCCCACCAGAAAGACAAGTTCCAGCCTCATCCACCAGAACACAGACACTAGTCCCCTCCACCAGGAAGCCTACACAACCCACTGAACCAGCCTTAGCCACTGGGTACAGACTCCAAAAACAACGGGAACTACGAACCTGCAGCCTGAAAAAAGGAGACCCCAAACACAGTAAGATAAGCAAAATGAGAAGACAGAAAAACACACAGCAGATGAAGGAGCAAGATAAAAACCCACGAGACCTAACAAATGAAGAGGAAATAGGCAGTCTACCTGAAAAAGAATTCAGAATAATGATAGTAAAGATGATCCAAAATCTTGGAAATAGAATAGACAAAATGCAAGAAGCATTTAACAAGGACCTAGAAGAACTAAAGATGAAACAAACAATGATGAACAACACAATAAATGAAATGAAAAATACTCTAGATGGAATCAATAGCAGAATAACTGAGGCAGAAGAACGGTTAAGTGACCTGGAAGATAAAATAGTGGAAATAGCTACTGCAGAGCAGAATAAAGAAAAAAGGATGAAAAGAACAGAGGACAGTCTCAGAGACCTCTGGGACAACATTAAATGCACCAACATTCGAATTATAGGGGTTCCAGAAGAAGAAGAGAAAAAGAAAGGGACTGAGAAAATATTTGAAGAGATTATAGTTGAAAATTTCCCTAATATGGGAAAGGAAATAGTTAATCAAGTCCAGGAAGCACAGAGAGTCCCATACAGGATAAATCCAAGGAGAAATACGCCAAGACACATATTAATCAAACTGTCAATAATTAAATACAAAGAAAACATATTAAAAGCAGCAAGGGAAAAACAACAAATAACACACAAGGGAATCCCCATAAGGTTAACAGCTGATCTTTCAGCAGAAACTCTGCACGCCAGAAGGGACTGGAAGGATATATTCAAAGTGATGAAGGAGAAAAACCTGCAACCAAGATTACTCTACCCAGCAAGGATCTCAATCAGATTTGATGGATAAATTAAAACTTTTACAGGCAAGCAAAAGCTGAGAGAGTTCAGCACCACCAAACCAGCTCTACAACAACTGCTAAAGGAACTTCTCTAGGCAAGAAACACAAGATAAGGAAAAGACCTACAGTAACGAACCCAAAACAATTAAGTAAATGGTAATAGGAACATACATATTGATAATTACATTAAATGTAAATGGACTAAATGCTCCCAGCAAAAGACACAGATTGGCTGAATGGATACAAAAGCAAGACCCTTATATTTGCTGTCTAAAGGGACCCACTTCAGACCTAGAGACACATACAGACTGAAAGTAAGGGGATGGAAAAAGATATTCCATGCAAATGGAAACCAAAAGAAAGCTGGAGTAGCAATTCTCATATCAGACAAAATAGACTTTAAAATAAAGACTATTAGAAGAGACAAAGAAGGACACTATATAAGAATCAAGGGATCGATCCAAGAAGAAGATATAACAACTGTAAATATTTATGCACCCAACATAGGAGCACCTCAATACATAAGGCAAATACTAACAGCCATAAAAGGGGAAATCGGCAGTAACACATTCATAGTAGGGAAATTTAACACCACACTTTCACCCATGGACAGATTATCCAAAATGAAAATAAATAAGGAAACACAATCTTTAAATGATACATTAAACAAGATGGACTTAATTGATATTTATAGGACATTCCATCCAAAAACAACAGAGTACACATTTTTCTCTAGTACTCATGGAACATTCTCAAGGATACATCATATCTTGGGTCAAAAATCAAGCCTTGGTAAATTTAAGAAAATTGAAATTGTATCAAGTATCTTTTCTGATCACACGTTATGAGACTAGATATCAATTACAGGAAAAGATCTGTAAAAAATACAAACACATGGAGGTTAAACAATACACTACTTAATAATGGAGTGATCACTGAAGAAATCAACAAGGAAATTAAACAATACCTAGAAACAAATGACAATGGAGACACAGTGACCCAAAATCTATGGGATGCAGCAAAAGCAGTTCTAAAAGGGAAGTTTATAGCAATACAATCCTACCTTAAGAGACAGGAAACATCTCGAATAAACAACCTAACCTTGCACCTAAAGCAATTAGAGAAAGAAGAACAAAAAACCCCAAAGTTAGCAGAAGGAAAGAAATCATAAAGATCAGATCAGAAATAAATGAAAAAGAAATGAAGGAAACGATAGCAAAGATCAATAAAACTAAAAGCTGGTTCTTTGAGAAGATAAATAAAATAGATAAACCATTAGCCAGACTTATCAAGAAAAAAAGGGAGAAGATTCAAATCAATAGAATTAGAAATGAGAAAGGAGAAGTAACAATTGACACTGCAGAAATACAAAAGATCATGAGAGATTACTACAAGCAACTCTATGCCAATAAAATGGACAACCTGGAAGAAATGGACAAATTCTTAGAAATGCACAACCTGCCAAGACTGAATCAGGAAGAAATAGAAAATATGAACAGACCAATCACAAGCACTGAAATTGAAACTGTATTAAAAATCTTCAAACAAACAAAAGCCCAGGACCAGATGGCTTCACAGGCGAATTCTATCAAACATTTAGAGAAGAGCTAACACCTATCCTTCTCAAACTCTTCCAAAATATAGCAGGGAGGAACACTCCGAAACTCATTCTACAAGGCCACCATCACCCTGATACCAAAACCAGAGAAGGATGTCACAAAGAAAGAAAACTACAGGCCAATATCACTGATGAACATAGATGCAAAAATCCTCAACAAAATACTAGCAAACAGAATCCAACAGCACATTAAACGGATCATACATCATGATCAAGTGGGGTTTATTCCAGGAATGCAAGGATTCTTCAATATACGCAAATCAATCAACGTGATACACCATATTAACAAATTGAAGGAGAAAAACCATATGATCATCTCCATAGATGCACAGAAAGCTTTCGACAAATTTCAACACCCATTTATGATAAAAACCCTGCAGAAAATAGGCATAGAGGGAACTTTTCTCAACATAATAAAGGCCATATATGTCAAACCCACAGCCAACATCGTCCTCAATGGTGAAAAACTGAAAGCATTTCCACTAAGATCAGGACCAAGACAAGTTTGCCCACTCTCACCACTCTTATTCAACATAGTTTTGGAAGTTTTAGCCACAGCAATCAGAGAAGAAAAGGAAATAAAAGGAATCCAAATTGGAAAAGAAGAAGTAAAGCTGTCACTGTTTGCAGATGACATGATACTATACACAGCGAATCCTAAAGATGCTACCAGAAAACTACTAGAGCTAATCAATGAATTTGGTAAAGTTGCAGGATACAAAATTAATGCACAGAAATCTCTGGCATTCCTATACAATAATGATGAAAAATCTGAAAGTGAAATCAAGAAAACACTCCCATTTACCATTGCAACAAAAAGAATAAAATATCTAGGAATAAATCTACCTAAGGAGACAAAAGACCTGTATGCAGAAAAGTATAAGACACTGATGAAAGAAATTAAAGATGATACAAATAGATGGAGAGATATACCATGTTCTTGGATTGGAAGAATCAACATTGTGAAAATGGCTCTACTACCCAAAGTAATCTACAGATTCAATGCAATCCCTATCAAACTACCCCTGGCATTTTTCACAAAACAAGAACAAAAAAATTCACAAATTGTATGGAAACACAAAAGACCCCGAATAGCCAAAGCAATCTTGAGAAGGAAAAACGGAGCTGGAGGAATCAGGCTCCCTGACTTCAGACTATCCTACAAAGCTACAGTAATCAAGACAGTATGGTACTGGCACAAAAACAGAAAGATAGATCAATAGAACAGGATAGAAAGCCCAGAGATAAACCCACACACATATGGTCACCTTATCTTTGATAAAGGAGGCAGGAATGTACAGTGGAGAATGGACAGCCTCTTCAATAAGTAGTGCTGGGAAAACTGGACTGGTACATGTAAAAGTATGAAATTAGATCACTCCCTAACACCATACACAAAAATAAGCTCAAAATGGATTAAAGACCTAAATATAAGGCCAGAAACTATCAAACTCTTAGAGGAAAACATAGGCAGGACACTCTATGACATAGATCACAGCAAGATCCTTTTTGACCCACCTCCTAGAGAAATAGAAATAAAAGCAAAAATAAACAAATGGGACCTAATGAAACTTCAAAACTTTTGCCCAGCAAAGGAAACCATAAACAAGACCAAAAGACAACCCTCAAAATGGGAGAAAATATTTGCAAATGAAGCAACTGAGAAAGGATTAATCTCCAAAATTTATAAGCAGCTCATGCAGCTTAATAACAAAAAACAAACAACCCAATCCAAAAATGGGCAGAAGACCTAAATAGACATTTCTCCAAAGAAGATATACAGACTGCCAGCAAACACATGAAAGAATGCTCAACATCACTAATCATTAGAGAAATGCAAATCAAAACTACAATGAGATATCATCTCACACCAGTCAGAATGGCCATCATCAAAAAATCTAGAAACAATAAATGCTGGAGAGGGTGTGGAGAAAAGGGAACCCTCTTGCACTGTTGGTGGGAATGTAAATTGATACAGCCACTGTGGAGAACAGTACGAAGGTTCCTTAAAAAACTACAAATAGAACTACCATATGACCCAGCAATCCCACTACTGGGCATATACCCTGAGGAAACCATAATTCAAAAAGGGTCATGTACCAAAATTTTCATTGCAACTCTATTTACAATAGCCAGGACATGGAAGCAACCGAAGTGTCCATCAACAGATGAATGGATAAAGAAGATGTGGCACATATCTACAATGGAATATTACTCAGCCATAAAAAGAAACTAAATTGTGCTATTTGTAATGAGGTGGATAGACCTAGAGTCTGTTATACAGAGTGAAGTAAGTCAGAAAGAGAGAGACAAATACCGTATGCTAACACATATATATGGAATTTAAGAAAAAAAAATGTCAAGAAGAATCTAGGGGTAAGACAGGAATAAAGACACAGACCTACTAGAGAATGGACTTGAGGATATGGGGAGAGGGAAGGGTAAGCTCTGACAAAGCAAGAGAGAGGCATGGATATATATACACTACCAAATGTAAGGTAGATAGCTAGTGGGAAGCAGCCACATAGCACAGGGAGATCAGCTTGGTGCTTTGTGATCGCCTGGAGGGGTGGGATAGGGATGGTGGGGGGAGGGAAGGAGATGCCAGAGGGAAGAGATATGGGAACATATGTATATATATATATAACTGATTCATTTTGTTGTAAAGGAGAAAGTAACACACCATTGTAAAGCAATTATACTCCAAAAGATAAAATAAAATAAAAATACGGGAAAGATGTGAACAGACACCTCATCAAAGAGGATATACAGATGGAAATAAGCATATAGAAAGATGATCAACATCATTTGTCATTAGGGAATTGCAAATTAAAACAACAATGAGATATCACTACACACCTGTTAAAATGGCTAAAATCCAAAAAACTGACAATCCCAACTGCTTTGCAAGGCTGTGGAGCAACAGGAACGCTTATTCTTTGCTGGTGGGAATGCAAAACTTTGCAAGACAGTTTGGCAATTTCTCCCAAAGCTAAACACTATCTTACTATATTTTGTGGGTTGAATTGTTTCCCCCTCCCCCAAAATTATGTTGAAATCTTAACTCCTAGTACCTGTGATGTGACCTTATTTGGAAATAGGGGCTTTGCAGATGTAAACAAGTTAAGATGAGATCATACTGGATTAAGATGGACCCCAAATCCAGTAACTGATGTCCTTATAAGAAGGAGACATAGAGACACAGAGAAAGAGAGACACAGACACACAGAAGGGCAGACGGCCATGTGAAGACAAGCAGAAATTGGAGTGATGTGTCTACAGGCCAAGGAATACCAAGGATTTCTGGCAGCCACCAGAAGCTAGGAAGAGGCAAGAAAGGGTTCTTTCCTAGAGTCTTCAGAGGGAACATGGCCCTGCTGACACTCAATTTTCACTTCATTTCTAAACTCCAAAACTGAGAGAATAAATTTATGTTGTTTTAAGCCACCCAGCTTTTCATAATTTGTTACAGGAGCCCTAGGAAATTAATATATCATACAATCTAGCAACTGTACCTCTAAGTATTTACTCAGCTGATTTGAAAACCTACATCCACACAAAAATCTGCACAGGAGTGTTCATAGCAGCTTTATTTATAACACCCAAAACCAGAAGCAACCAAGATGTCCTTTAATAGGTGAGTAGATAAATAAACTGTGGCATACACATACAATGGGATATCATTCAGCTATAAAAATAAATGACCAATCAAGCCCCCCCCAAAGACATGGATGAACCTAAAGTGCATATTGCTAAATGAAAAAGGTGAAACTGAAAAATTATATGATTCTAATTATATGACATTCTGGAATAGGCAAAACTATAGATAGAGTAAAATGACTGATGGTTGCCAGGGGTTTGAAAGGAGGGAGAGAAGGTTGAATGTAAAGCACTGGGGGTTATTTAAGGAGATGAAACAACTTTGTAAGATACTGTAATGGTGGACACATGACATGATCCATTAGTCTAAAACCATAGAATTTTACAGCACAAAAAATGATCCTTAATATATGTAAATTTAAAAATTATTTAGGAGGTCAGGGGATCCCAGCATGGGATAGAGACTGTGACAAAAGAATCTTTCTTACAAATGCATGAAACAACCACACTGAAGGGGATGGATGGTGGTCCTAATCTAAGCAACTTTTGAGATGAGTGTAGTCTGTATGACTAAAGGCAAAAAGAACTGTACATATGCTGTACTGTAGTTGATAAAGTCCACAGGTACGGGTATGGGTTAGTAATTCTGATACTGTTATATGTACTATGGAGTTGAACAATTAAGTACATGGATGGCAGACGATAGGCGTCTTCACTGTTGGAGGTGGGAAGTTACAGATTAGATAAAAATCGAAATAAATCTGAATAAAGTATGGACTTTAATTATAATTTAATATATAACATATAATTTATATATGTATATAAATTCATTTATGTTTATTCCATTGCATTAACTCAAGTTACTAGGTAAGAAACAAATTCACGTGCCTCATTTTTTTATGGTGGTAAAAGTGAAAAATTCTTTTCTCTCTGATCTTTTTAGGTGTAGATGTATTAATTATGTATGTGGACCTGTTTAAAAACCAATCTATTTTTACATTTATTCTTCTTCAAGATAATTTCTACTTGTAGATATGGCCAACAGTTTATAAAAATTAAGAGAGACCAGTTGACTCTCAGTGAAACTGTTCATCTGGTCCATAAGTGTCTTTCTGCTATTTGGATTTCATAAGCCAAATGGTATCTTAAAATTAGTAAATATGCTTACAATTCAGTTGAACACTTTTTTCTATGGAAAATGTTATGAGTTCAAAAACGACATCTAGAGATGACTGTCAATATATATTTTCTTTGCATGTATGATATATTTGTTTCTGTGTTTTAGAAATACGTTAGAAGGAGGCTGGGTAACAGAATTAGCAGCAGCATTTTAAACTTCCTCCTCACAGTAATCCTAGGAATGGTATTATACTCATTTCACAGATATATCCCTCCCAATCCAGCAAACATTTATTGAGTTTACTAAATGCTGACACCAGTGTTACCAAGATAAATAAGATGTGGTTCTTGTTTTTGAGTGGCTTATATTGAAGGAGATAAACATATAACATCCATTCTGTGTGCTTCGTGCTGATGGGGATAAGTTCAGGGTATTATGAATTTATATGGGAGGGATAATTCACCCATCTGCAGAGCGCTTGGAGATGAAGCAGTGTCAGGCAAGCACCCCTCATGACCAGGGAGGAGTTCCTAGCAGAGATAACAACTCAAGTAAAGACAGGGAGTAAAGAAATAGTATGCTGTGGTCTGAGAACGTGTAATTCAACATTTTAGGACGATAAAGTGAGCAGTAGATAATAATGAGAAATAAGACTACAGTCATAGTCAGAGGCCTGTGTAGTCATGCTAAGGAATTTGGACTTGGAGACACCAAGGGTAGATATCTTGTCCTGAAAAGTGATTACATGAGGATTTTTACCCAGTTCTGTTTGTCTCCAAAGCCTGAGCTTTTTACACTAAATAATATTTACTTCATAGGCATTCTTGACATTAACTATTTACCAAAGATGTAAATAAATCATATTGTAAGAATGAGAAAAAGAACAATTTGGAAAATAGTTAAATAGCATTATTTGGAAAAAGCCACTGCTATACAACCCTACTTCCAACATGCTTTGTACTTCAAGTTTATTGATTAGACATCTTTTACTCTCATATTTTATACCATACCATGCATTCTATTTTTGTTAACTGTCATCAATATTAAAACAGCAAACTGACCAGCACCTAATTCTGGGCTTACTTGGTAGTGCACCACTTGGTGGTGCTCCACAGCAAGCACTCTGCTCTTTGGACATCCAGTTACTGCCTTTAGTAGCTGCCTGACATAGATGTGGATCTAACACCAGACGTTTACATCAAGGGCACCTCTACCAAGGCACATCTGCTGGGCCTGATGGGAGCAGAGGTCTCTTTCAGTCCTGGCTTCGGGGTCTGACATCCCCTCACTGGATGTCAGGAAGGCCCTGTTACTAAGGATGATTCTACTGCCCCTAAACCATTAACATTTTCCAAAGAGGAACAGCGGCCCAAGGACCATGCTCCCTGCCATGTTTAATAGTCATCCTGCCTCTGAAGGGCTGGAAGCACCTCTCTCAGTGACCTCATGCTCCATCCTGATGTGAATGGTTTTCATCCTTTTTCACCAAATCATTTAGAAAAGGTGCCGAGAAAGTCAACTATATTCATTTGGTACAGAGCAGAGAGAGAACATTTTATGTTCAAGAATAAATTGTCCAAGCAGTAAATGTCATTGGGGTGAATCCTGTAATGAGACAGGAGAGAACAATTAGACAGTTGGGGAAACTCCAAGAGAAAGAAAAGACGAAAGACTGAGAACTAAACAAAAGAGTATTAAAATTACAGGGATTCAGAAAAAGACTTCTGAACACAATTGTATTGATGGTGTTGGGAAACTTTAGTGCATGCCCCTTCAGCAGGAGGTAGCTGGAGGAACAATTATTTCCATGTACGTTCACTTGAAAAACTTTGTTTCATCTTTCTCTTTTAAAATTTAATTAAGTGCCCTGATTCTTTTTTTAATTTATTTTATTGAAGTATAGTTGATTTACAATGTTGTATTAGTTTCTGCTGTACAGCAAAGTGATTCAGATATATATATACACACACACACACACACACACACACACACACACACACACATATTCTTTTTCCTATTCTTTTCCATTGTGGTTTATCACAGGATATTGATATTGAATATAGTTCCCTGTGCTATACAGTAGGACCTTGTTGTTTATCCATTGTATATATAATCACTTTAAATGCCCTGATTATTATCATAAGAAGAAAGAATGTAATTTTTTTTCAGAGAGAACAAGTTTTTTTTTAAGTTCCATTTTATAATCTGTTATAGGTGAATGAGTAGCAAGTTAAGCATTGTGTTTAACTCCTGGCGTGGAGAATGGAGGGTAGATATATCAGGAGGGTGATATAGAATGGGCTTCAATAATTTGCAATAACAAACTTAGCTGAGTAGTAGGAATGAATATTTGTTATATTATTCCTTATACTTTTATATATGCCTGAAGCATTTCATAGACTTTTAAAAACCAAATTAGAGATTCAGGAAATACTTAGGGAAAGGAGAGAGGGATCAAGAAAGGGAGCAGAGGGGAAGGGGATTAGACAAAGAGGAGGATTAAGCAGGGAGAGATAGAAAAATAGGTGAAGGCATGGTTTTGAACCTAGAGAGCTTTCTTTCTTTTTTAAAATATTTATTTATTTATTTATTTACTTACTTACTTACTTACTTACCTACTTATTTATTTAGCTGCGCCGGGTCTTAGTTATGGCACTCGGGATCTTTGTTGCAGCGTGCGGGATCCTTTAGTTGCAGCATGCGAGCTCCTTCTGAAGGGTTAGGTTAGTGGTCACACCATGCTGTTTGCTAACGATTTGTCCTGATTGAGTAAGCTCTCTAACCCCTTCCCACCACACATGAGACTCAAGAACTGCCCATGGCATTCTGATCTCTACAAACCAGACATAACAGCAGTTCTTCCAACGGAAAAAGGGCAAAAGAAAGAAAGAAAAAAAAAAAAAAAACTGAGAGCAAATGCAAGAAAAAAAGAAAAGAAAAAACAATGAACATATATGTATGAATGAACGTACAGCAACTCAAAACTGCTCCCCTTTGGGGACAGAAGCCGATGCCGTAGCCAAGTTCAAAATGAAATCCCATATCCCTCCAGACCCCTTTCTTGCCATTACTGTATAATTTATATGCAAGTTGCCTGCATAGTTAATCTTCCTCTCTAGCATCTGGTATTTATCATCAGAAACAAACTGGTGCGAGATTCTGGAGAAGCTCTTCATATATTTTGGGTTTTAAACATTCCTCTACAAGTCTGTTTCTTTAAAAGTTAAAAGTTCAGCTGAGCACAGGGAAATAGGTGATAGCAAGTGGGGGGATGGGTCATTCATACTTGGGGCTCTCCCAACGCGGCATAAATGAATCAGAGCCAGAGAGGTGAAGATAAAGGCAACTAAAATTTAGAGCTAAAAGGACTTTGAAAACCTTCCAGTTCAGCTTCCTGATATTCTACCCGTGGCTGGTCACTTTCACAAGGAATCCTAGCTGCGACAGCTGAGCTGAAACTGGAGGCTACCTTTTCTGACGTATCATTCAGGGTTGCCTCAAGGGTTTATTTTTTTCCCCAAATGGAGAAAATAGAAAAGTTTTAGATTATCCATTTTAGAGTGATAACTAAAATGTGTAAATGATATTGTTCATTCTGTTAGTGGGATCGGCGCTGCATCCGACTGGCCTGGAGAAGTCAGGACTCTGTCTGTGCCTTCTAGGCAGGTGCTTTCAAATGCTGGTGACGCAGCATCTCTTGGTGTTTGCTCCTGAGATGCAGATCTGAGGTCCTGCCAGACACATCCTGCAGGCTGGACCTTTGATGACATTGGGTTGGATCCTTCTTGCTTCTTACCTGCTAGAGTCTTCCCTTTTCTGAGGCTTGTGGATTTGATTTAGAAATTCAGAAAAGTTTTAGAAATGGACAAACAGATGAAAGATTAGAGAATTGTTTACCCATTGGGGCAAAGGGGCAACTTTTAGCATTCTGCAACTGAGGTAAATGAAAAAAGTAAAATGAAAGTCAATTTCAAACATTAAAATAATAACGAGAGCTCAGAAATGACAGTAATTAGACTAAGATCATGTGGAAAAGTTGCATTCAATACATTTTGGAACAAGGTGGTTTTTCCTTGTTCTTTTTCTTAGCTCCTTTTGGGACTATTTTAGTGCTTCAGTGCTACTACACAGAAAATAGTGTAAATGTATTCATTTTTACTGTAATATTCCCCAGCTCTTCCTATATTGGCAAAAGATAATAGATTATGGATTTCTTAAAGTTTAGCAGCTTGTAATTCCATGTATAATATAAATAAGTATAGTTAAAGTTTAAATTAATTAGTAAATTTGCAGTTATCTGAATTAACTATTCTTTAAAATTTAATTTAGCAGATGTGACGATTTTGTGATAACATTAAGTCATTTCTCATATATTTTAATATACCTAAGTCACAGAGCATGTTAAACTTGGTAAAGAGAGAGCCGAGTGTAGAGGGTTGAGCACTAGATAAGAGATCCAGAGTGAGCCAGTGACAGAACCTCAACCAGAATGCAGGTCTTCTGACCCCAGCCCTGGGTTCATACACATGTCACATATTTTTATGAAAGACAAATATTATTGTTTTGGATCTTACAGTCACTTTTCTTCTAGTGATGTGGATGGTGTATTGGATTTTGTCTGAGATTATCAATATTAATTATTCACATTCTTCTCAAATTGTAACCATTTAGTTTTATTTTGAGAGTGAAGAAACCAATAGATGGTCCTGCCAAAAAAGAAAATGAAAGACCCTGATTTGTGTATTTGGGGTAAGGTCTTAGAACAACCTGGGCCCAGGTCCAGAATAAATGAGGACCATTCCTAGCAGAGCAGAAGAACATTAGAAAGTCTATTATCACATCACAGCTATTTAACAAAAATCAGATTGATATGATTTTCAGAGAAGAAACAAAAGATACTCTCAAGCTGTGTTCATAATAATACGGTCTTTCTGAAAGTTAATCAGTTTGTTTACGTACCACATTAACATAAAAAATTTTTTTAAACAGTGAGCACCTTCTAACTAAAATCAGTGGTTTAAATTAAAATATAAAAGTGGTTCTACTAGTGAAAACTATGGCAAATATCTCCATCTGAGATAAGGTTGCCAGATAAAATACAAGATGCCCAGTTAAATTTGAATTTCATATGAATAATGGATAATTTTTTCATATAAGTAAAAACTTCAAATTTCACTCAGCTTCCTGTATTTTTATTTGCTGAATCTGGTAACTATAATCTAAGGGGCAAATTTTGCTTCCAAATACTGCTTCTGAATAAAATCCAAAGTATATGATAGCCAGTTAATTTGGAAAATAAATACAATTTCAAATCTTATTTAGGTAGGGCTTCTCAGAACCGGCACTACTGACACTCTGGGCTGGATAGTTCTTTGTTGTGGGGGGCCGTCCCGTGCATGGCAGGGTGTTTAGCAGCATCCCTGGCCTCTACTCACTAGATTCAAGTAGCATCCCCCCAGCTGCGACAGCCAGAAATGTTTCTAGACATTGCCAAATGTCCCCGGGGTGGGGTGAGGGGGCAAGATCGTCCCTGGTTGAGGACCATTGTTCTGAGGAAAGAAGCTTATTTATACATAAGTGTGGTACATGTATCTTGGAAGAAAACTAGCCTGTCCTGGTCTTGAAGAAAGAAGGGAAAAACCATATTTTACGTAGTTTTCATTTTAAAGCATCTTGGGAGAGATGCCAATGGAGGACTGATGGGAGATGGTTGAGGAGTTGAGTGGGTAGACGTGGGATTGTTTTACAACCTGAGACTTTATTAAAGAAGCTTCTGTTTCCTCTCTGAGAGGAAAAGATGGTAGAAAGTACTCAAGAGAAGCCTCAGGTTCCCAACATGGCCTTCATCCAGGCTCTGAGAGAACAGTTAATACAGAGTCTGCTGATTCCTGGAAAAGGAGTGTTTTATTTGGATAGCAATAACTGAAATTCCAACCTAGACCACCTAGGTGAATAATCACGTATGGGTGTCCAAAAAAACCAAATTGTCAAGAGATGTGTTGTGAACCAGAGTGGGGAAACTATTTACTATTTGATGTTCAGAAAACAATTCGACAGGGAGTTTTGCTACGAGGTTGTTGCTTCTATTTTCCCCAAGAAAACATATGAATTTAGTTTGCTGTCTAAACCAAGAAAGTAATGTGGTTACACATACTATGGAGAAGTTTTTAAAGAATTGACCTTTCAAGTATTTGTGCCTCTAATTACTATTCTTTAGTCATACAGAGTCACTAATCATTCCTCCTGCAAGAAATTTTCAGCATAATCCTATTTTCCACTCAAGTTCTACAGGATTGCCAGATTGCAGTGAAAAAAATCAAATCTACTTCCAGTAAAGAGAGACTCAAAAGAACAGTGGTTCAAATAAAATGCCAAAGAGAATAATCAGCTTCTTATTCTACTTTTATTAATGTGAAATCTACAATTTCGTGAGGATAATACAAAAAATTTTTTTTCTAGTAATTGAGTCATTCTAACTAAATTTAGGCAAATAGTCCTACTAATGTTACTTTTTAAAAAACGTATGTCGGGCTTCCCTGGTGGCGCAGTGGTTGAGAGTCCGCCTGCCGATGCAGGGGACACGGGTTCGTGCCCCGGTTTGGGAAGATCCCACATGCCGTGGAGCGGCTGGGCCTGTGAGCCGTGGCCACTGGGCCTGCGCATCTGGGGCCTGTGCTCCGCAGCGGGAGAGACCACAGCAGTGAGAGGCCCGCATACCACAAAAAAAAAAAAAAAAAAAAAAAGTATGTCAAGGCAATTCTACTCTAAGAGTGAAGCAACTCAGTTCCAGAGTTTTTTCTTAGACAGACAATATACACAATGCTTAAAGATGCAGCAAAGGCGCACTGTCCTTAAGATAAAGTCTGGAATCCTTACTGTGGTTAACAAGGTCTTAAATTATCTGACTAGAGTTGATCACACTTCCTCCAACTCCTATTGTATAGGGTAAGCTGCTCTAACATAGAAACCCAACAATAGAGTGGCTCAGATAAGACCAACGTTGATTATTCTCTCACATAACAGACTAGAAGGATGCAGGTGGTCAGTGGTCCAGTGTTCATGGGGAGTTTGACCCATGACATCATCCAGTGGCTCCCCTACCTTCTATCTTGTTGCTCCTCTACTCTGTAAGGCGTTTTCTCATTCATATGGTCAAAGCTCATTCACCACCGCCCTCTCTGTGTTCCAACCAGTAGAAAAGTAGGCAGAAAGAAAGGCAAATAACTTTCTTTTAAAGATGTGCTGCAGGGTGGGTTTCCTAGGAAATCTGAGATGGGGATTAGCATGTAAGAGGTTCGTTAGGCAGTGCTCTTGGGATCAACCTCTGCAGGGGGAAAGGAAGGAGGCAGAATTGTGCAGAGAGAGAAGTTAGGCTGCAGGACAATCACAGCCAGGCCTCAACTGACCCTATAGTTAACTGTGAAGGAGAGATGGCGCTTCAGAGTTGGGATGGGGAGTTGGGCCTTTATATCCCTTGACCAGTTATTGGCTGTGAGCTGCTCCAGGAAGAGGGCATGACCTTGGATGAGATGGCTCTTTTGAGCTCTTTTTACAAAGAGGGCCGTCAGCCAACAACCACACCCTACCCCGCATGCCCCAATGGCTAGAGGGCAGCACAGCACAGCACCCATGACGGGATATGACCCGGAAGTTGTACAAACCCCTTATACTTACATCTCCTTATCTAGAATGTCTAGAATGGCCACCACAGCTGCAAAAGAGGCTGGGAAATACAGTCTTTAGCTAAGAGAACATATGCCTATCCTTGACTAAAAGGAAGAAGGGGTGAATGGATATTGGGGAATGATCACAGGAGGAAAGGAAAATCATTGTTTGAGTTTGTTCAGCTTGTTGACCCTTTTAGATCAAAAACTATTACATCAAGGAAGCTGCCCACAAAGCACAGAGGCAGAAAGAGAGGTACAAGTGGGGCGAGAACAACTGAGAGGTGATCATATCCAGTGATGTCCCTCGAGGAATAATGACAACACCAAACTTGGCTAAATTTTGGAATGATCCAGGGCTGGCTCCCCGGAGCTCTGCAGGAAGAGGTTCGCAGGGCACACTTCCAATCTGCTCCCCCAAACCCAAGCCACAAGGAGAACTGAATGAAAAGCCTCTCCTTAAAGTGTCCTACTTTGAGCTCTATGCCCACCTCTGGGATTGGATGCTTTTCTCAGACCTGTTACATATCAGAACCAGTTGCTTTGTGTAGAGGATAAAAATACTGAAACATGGTTGTTTCTGCCAAAGAACCCCCCCAGTAATTATGTTGACCTAAATCAGACCCAAATCAGACAGCACTAATGTATCACTTTCTTTTAGTGGTAATGGGATTTTCTGCAAAATAACGGTGTGTGAAAAGGAAGGAAGCTAAGAAAAGCTTATGTGCCTGCCCCCCTCTATCTGAACAAAGCAGCTAGACCAGTTCCTGCCACTGACTGGACCAGGGATTGGAACCTGACATAAAAGCCATCTATAGGCTGAACATAAGGAGATCAGCTTCTGAAGAAACACGGCAATAAAACTCTTACCAAGAGTGGCACTGTATTGGATAGTGTGGGACTAACCAACCAACAGATCCTCTTAGGCATTTGGCACAAGGCAGAGAGAGGAGCCAGTATGCACTAACAGTGAAACTAGAGAGAACAAAGCAGAGGGAGGATGAGGAACCATAAACTGTCTGCTTTCTAGAATGGCTGATGGGCTCCCAGAAGTATTCCTCTCTCCTCTCTCCCTGCCCTCATCCCCATCCTTTCCCATACACCCAGTGCTGGAATACAGGGAACTTCTTAGCTGCAAAAAGGCAGGGCCATGGGGATCCTCAAAATGGAGCAAGTTTCTACCCTCCCACACACACACACACACACACACACAAAAAGTGTTTCATTTCTTAACCCCAGAGGTGTCTTACCAGGATCCTGCATACTGATATTTTAAGAATAAAGTGGTAACATGAAGGGCCCTACTTTGAGCCTTGTGTCCACCTCTGGGTTTTAGCCATAGCCAGGCACATGTGACAGGTGGTAATGGTGGGCTGCCCAGAGTGTATTTGTACCAGTCAGTATAGGATAAAGCTTAAGAAAACAGGTTCCAGAATTCCACAGATCTGGGTTTTAATCTTAGGTCTGCCACATATTAGCTGTGTGGCCTTGGAAAAGTCTTATATCCTCTGTAAGGATCCATCTCCTCTTCTGTAAACTAGGGACATAATAATAGTATCTGCTTCACAGGGCTTTTGTAAAAGTTAAGTGAGGTAAAACTGGCTCTTGGCACAGGGCATAGAATGTAGTAAGCGCCCAATAAATCAGCTGTAATAGTAGTTACCCCATAAATAAGCCTCCTTGGAGGAAAATTACCCTAAGATATGAAGAAAGTCAATTTGACCCAGAAACAAAGTCTCAGAAGAGAGATTCTGGCTATAACTTGGTGCCCAGCTCTTAGCTCTGTCTCCTGGTCCAGCTTCCCAGTGATTCATCATCAAATCCCATAGAGGTAGGATTATAGTAAATTAAGAAAAGAGTTTTTCATTGAAAACTGGTTAAAGCTTTGGTGTACGAGGCAGTGTTGCTTTGGCATCACCACAACTTCCTATAATACATGTGTTCCTCCTAACCAGGAAAGAAGTAATCTCTCAAACTTCACTTCAAAATGCTGCACAGCTTTGGAATCTCACAGGATCCAAAGCACCAGAGGTGGTACTCAGCAGAGGTGACAGTGGTTTCCAGCAGACATGAATGTGGTCACTGCCAGATGTGATAATGGTACCCAGCAGACATGACTGTGGTCTCCAGCTGATGTGACAATAGTATCTAGCAGACCAGAATATGGTTCCCAACAGATGTAACAATGATCTCTAGCAGAGATGACAATGCTCCCCAGCAGATGTGGTGGTAGCTCCAGAAGCAGAATGGTGCTCTGTGGATGCAGCAGGACCCTTGGAAGCAGCAACAGACTTAAGCTGATGGATATCAAGAGAGGTGCTGGAGTTAAAGGGTGTGATATTGTCTAAGGTCGGGGGAAGAGAGCAAGAAAATGACTGACACCATGAAGTAGCTGCTAGTATTTATTTGTGAACATGTGTGGATTATAGCCCAAGGTACAGAAATGAGGGGTATGAGGGAAGTGGAGAAGAGACTCTGATTTGAACCAGACTGAAGAAAATAGGCAGGCAGCTATGGAGTACACTTCTATTGTCTGGCATTCCCATAAGAGTCAAACAAAGGGCTTTACTTAGAGCACCGTATTCCAATGCAGACTTGGAGAGAACACTGTACCAGGAGCCTGGAGAACTGGCTGTTCATTCTGGTCTGCTACTGACTGTCTCTGGGGAAATAAGTTAACCTCCTTGAACCCCGGCTTATCCTCATACAGAAAAGAGAGAAGAGGGTTGTACTCAATAACTGAGGCCCTTTCTGTGATAGTTTTATGTCATTACTCCCAGATTCAGATAAAGCCAAGGTCTCCCTAACACTCCTTCCACATTGAAATGTGTTTAACTCCCAAGAACTTGGAGATGTTACCATTCCTGTAAGTAATCTTGTAATGGAAATTTTACATCCTTTAAGATAATTAACATTCAGTACCCAATCTTAGAACATTATCCAAACTTAGATGAGAAAAGATGAAGCAATGAAAAAGGTGTTACCTTATCATACTTTTATTTTTTTGGCATTAAAAAAAAAAGACAATTAGGGGATGAGGAAAGTTTTCATTTCTTTAGTACTGAGTTGGTGGCAGCAAAAGCCAAGTGGGATTTGACTATCTCAGGGATAGACTTGCCCTAGGTGACCCAGGTACCTAGGGGAAGGTGCAGCCAAGGTGAGTGATGTCCTCTGGGGCTTACATGGCCTGGCCACAAGTGAGAGACCTTCTATAAAGGTCTAAAAGACCCTGGGAACATAGGAGAGTACATTCTAAAGGGCTGACACCTCCTCACCTAGGTGGAGGAGTTAGCCAGGACCCCTACGAGCTGTACTGGGAGAGGTGAACCCATGTTATTATTATTATTTTTTTTTTTTTTTGCGGTACGCGGGCCTCTCACTGTTGTGGCCTCTCCCGTTGCGGAGCACAGGCTCCAGACGTGCAGGCTCAGCAGCCATGGCTCACGGGCCCAGCCGCTCCGTGGCACGTGGGATCTTCCCGGACCGGGGCACAAACCCGTGTCCCCTGCATCGGCAGGCGGACTCTCAACATCTGCGCCACCAGGGAAGCCCCTGAACCCATGTTTTGAAGCTCATCTCTTTGCCTTCTGGCACGTTCCTTCTTCTGATAAGGAACCTCTGGTAATCACATGTCTCATTGGAACATTACCCTCATCTACTAATGTAAAATGATGGCTGACTGTCAACATTTAGAAGGTCCCTGGGGAGGCCAGGTGTCATGGGGAAGACGGCCAGACTGGCTTCCAAGGGGAATGTTCCTTTCCGTGGTAAAAGTACCATAGACCTGGGTTGGGGATTCAGTCATAGAGATGCAGAGGCTCTTGTCTTGTCATTGTGGAGGGAGGCTGAAGGATAATAAGCAGACTGCCCTTATTTTCATTAAAAGGCAAAGTGTCTTTAACAGGGCTGGCATTAGCTTCAGCCTGGCAAGTACATTCCTTTTTTTTTTTTTTATTCAAACGGAAAGTCACAAAAATTATAATCCTCCTCATCCGTTCACTCAGTCCCATGTAATTAAATTTCTTTTCAATCTTGATCTTTTGTTAGCAGTTTTATGAGTTCATCAGTTTTCCATTAGAGTTCTGAAAATGCTTATTCATTCAATCAGCAGTATAGTCATTTACCAGAAACCTGTACTTGTCAAGTCTTTTCCGTGAATTCCTTGAAGATGAAACCCTTTTATAGGAACATATTTGCAAAAGCATCAGAGCACACCCAGAACTGTCTGTAAATGACAAAAGACTTAAAGATGACCACGGTTAAAGATTTGATGAAAGTTCATAATAATGCAATTGACAAGGAAATTTAGCTATTTCTGAGATATACATTTTAAAGTAATAACTAGAATTATGACTTGTAACATTATACCAGAACATATAAGATTTTTAGAAATTTCATGTAATGTCTGAAACATTTATATTAACATATTTCCATACAAATAACGCAATGAAAGTTTAGTATTAGTTGTTTTGTTTGTTTGTTTGTTTATACTGCAGGTTCTTATTAGTCATCAATTTTATACACATCAGTGTATACCTGGCAAGTACATTCTTAGACAAACTGCCGGGAAGCCAGTTTAACAGAAATTTGCTTGGCAAGCAACAAGGGTGAGGTTGAATGGGGTCAGCCTATAATTACCTGATGCATCCATTTCTACCATGTGGCCTGTCTGCCACTTGGCCCAGAAGCGTTGTATCAGCGGCCAGGACAACTCATGTGTCCACTGCCAACTTTTGCCTCACTAACTCTGCCCATACCACCCATTTCTAAAACTTCAATGTCTGACCAGTTCCCTTTCTGACTGCCACAGTCTCTCCTTAAACGTGTTAAAATTTTTCATTGGGACAGGTTAAAGTCACGTCTCTGTATTCTACAAGATGTGGCTGTATACTGGGTTTACCCATTACCTGTGGTCAGCTGGCAAAGAGCTATTTCTTTGCATAGCCTAATTCTTGGGGTCACCCCATTGTTGGCCTCCTCCCATATAACAACTACACTGTAGTCTTAAAATGTCATTTTGTTATTTCATTTCATTTTTATTTTCTGTGTTCTTTTGAAGGTCTCCACTGATTTTTTTTTTTTTGAGTGGGATTGCTCTGAGAAAGAATGTTATTTTTAGCATAAATTGAATCAAGTGCGATGAACTCGTATAACAAATTCAACTGCCATAATCAGCTTCATTATATCAAAGTAGGGCAGCTTCTTTCTCCATTACTATTTCTACCTGAGAGACAAAACTGTGTTCACAAATGATGAAACATATATATGTATAATATCATGTTTAAAGTACTACTAGCTCTAAAAGTTGGTCAGTAATAAGTTCTCATTTCTTTTCTTCATAATAGATTTTGCTTGTCGTGTTAGTGTTTTGCACCACTAACTGCTACTAAAAACCCCAAGCATAGACAAGCTGCTTGGAATTCCAGCCCTGGATGAATTGATTCAAACAGGGTAGACTAACTCATACCACTCTTCCTGTGCAGCCACTAATGAAGAAGACTAAAGAGCAAGTAACATAGTTACCACTTTCCAGATTTCAATTTTTTATTTGCTTTAATCATTTCATTTTTACTTATTGATCCATTCAAGTAGATATTTATTTATTCCTACCTAATTTGTCCTACAGAGCATTTAAGACACGAACACAAGATGAAAATAAGGATCATAAAAAATAAAAATAAAAGTTAGATAATCAAAGTGGGAGGGAAGAGTTAAAAGATCTATAGGATAGTAGCTCCTACATAATTATTAAAGTGGAGGTCAATGTTTGGGCGGGGCTTCCAGGTGGCAAAAGCAAAAATGAAAATATAATAGATACAAAATTACCTACTAGCCATAAAGAAATCTCCTAAAATAAACAAAGCTTTTTGTTGGCACTTGGATCTGAAGGAAATTTCTTATTTATAGCTTTATATAAGAAAAACTCAGTGATATGGATGGCACAATCCCGCAATACAGTTTGGCAACATGCAAACCAAAAGAATTTTGTGTATTGGGGGGGCAGGATTTTTTCTTTGTTAATTTCTTCCTTCCACTAGTTTCTGAGCAATACATTTTCTACTCTCCCAGAGATAAGCATAAATATTTTAATATTTAATAAAATCTAAACTTATCAATCATTTTACCTGCTCCTGAAAAATACAAGATCATCATAAGACTCTATCTAATTGCTTCCCTCCCAACTTTATTGTTTATAGTACTTTAGTTCTATCTTGCTTTTTAATTCTACAAATTAAGCATCATTGTTATTGTTTTATATGACCAATGTTTAAGTCTATTTATTTATAAAACCTTTGCTCATCATTTCTTCTTGTATTTCAGACTTCCAATTTGAGTTCATTTTTCTCTGAGTCTGAAGTATATACCTTAGGAATTCATTTTGTGAGGATCTATACTGAGTTTTATTTGTCTTTAAATGTCCTTATTTTACCCTTATTCTTTTCATTAATTATAGAGTTTGGGATTGATAGTTTTTTTTTTCCTCAGCACATTAAAAATAGTATTCCCTGTCTTCTGGCTTCCATTAATTATTATTTATCCTGGTTGAGATTTTTGGGGATTCTGTAGTTTGGTGTCTGTCAACAATTCTGAAAAATTCTCAGCCATTCTCTCTTTAAATATTGTCTCTTTTCCATTCTTTCTAATATCTCCATCTGGAACTCCAATTAGACATATGGACTTCTTACTCTATCCTCCTTTACTTTTAACTTCTCATATTTCTTTTTAATCTTGTTTCTCTGTGCTATATTTTGTACAAGTTCTTTAGATTTATCTTCTACTTCACTAATTATCTCTTAATTTTGTCCAATCTACCATATAATTCATACATTGTTTTTCATTTCAATTCTATCTTCCTTTCCTAGAAGTTTTATTTCAAATATACTTTAAAACATTTTTTGTTTCTTGTCCTTATTTTCAGGCTTCTATTTCTTGAAGCATATTAAATATACTTATTGTATAGCTTGAAAGTCTGTGAAAGTGTGATTCTGTTTCAGTTGTTTCTGTTGGCTCTCACCTATGGTGCCTTATTTCCTTGAATGTTTTGTAATTTTTTTTTATTATTTGGAACATTATCTGTAGGAATTCTTTGAGAACTGGGTTACAGTTTTTGTCCTCCAGAGAGGATTTTTTTGGACTTTAGTTGCCTGGAGACACTACCAGATCTCTATGATATTTTTTCACGCCATACAGTAGCATGAATTTAGCACTACAAAACCACAAGAAGCAACATAAACTATGAAGCATTCTTCCTTTAAAAAAAATTTTTTTAATTTATCTATTTATTTATTTTTGGCTGCACTGGGTCTTCGTTGCTGCGTGCAGGCTTTCTCTAGTTGCAGTGAGCAGGGGCTACTCTTTGTTGCAGTGTGTGGGCTTCTCATTGCGGTGGCTTCTCTTGTTGTGGAGCACGGGCTCTAGGCACGGGGGCTTCAGTAGTTGTGGCACATGGGCTCAGTAGTTGTGGCTTGCGGGCTCTAGAGCACAGGCTCAGTAGTTGTGGTGCACGGGCTTAGTTGCTCCGTGGCATATGCGATCTTCCCGGACCAGGGGTCAAACCTGTGTCCCCTGAATTGGCAGGTGGATTCTTAACCACTGTGCCACCAGGGAAGTCCCTGAAGCATTCTTGACAAAAATATTTAACTTGAATCTAATAATGAGAAACAATTGGTCAAATTCAGAATATAGGACATTCTACATGACAGTTGGCTGGAATTCTACAAAAGTCATTGTCATACTCACACATAAAAGGCAGGATACTCTTCTTAATTAAAAGAAACTTAAGAAACAGACCAATCAAGTTCAATGCACCTTGGGCAGCTTCTGTTTTTCTTAAGTCATAAAATATATTTGGAAGACAATTAAGAATATTAGAATACGGACCATATAGTAAATGACATTTTATCATTACTTTTCTGAGATGAGGTAATATTATGATTCTATAGGAAGATGTCCTTATTCTAGGAAATGCATGTTGAAGTATTTAAGGATAAAGTGACCAGTGATTATAAGTTAATTTCAATTGGTTCAAACCAAAAAAACAGGTATTTATCGATACGCACACGTGCACGCACGTGCACACACACGTGTGTGGGTATAGATATTGGCGTATGTATAGAGAAACTGGTGACGCTAGAACTGTTCATTGTACTTTTCTCTTGACTTCTCTGTAAGTTTTAAAACATGAAGTTTTTTAACTTTGTAAGAAAAGGCAAAAACAAACAAACAAAAAAACCACATGAAGGATAGCTATAGGTACAACTGCTCAGGGGGAAGATTTTCTCCCCTACACCAGAGCTAAAATCAAGACAGGCAAGATTTCTTGTCCTCCCCTTCTGAACAGAGGGTTTATTTCTAGTCCACTCTTATACTTAGGGTGTGACTCCTTCAGGTCTCAGCTTTACATGGGGGAGGGCGTCCTCCTATTAGTTTCTTCATCCTAGGAGGGTCTTAGGCTTTTTTTTTTTTTAACACCTTTATTGGGGTATAATTGCTTTACAATGGTGTGTTAGTTTCTACTTTATAACAAAGTGAATCAGTCATACATAAACATATGTTCCCATATGTCTTCCCTCTTGCGTCTCCCTCCCTCCCACCCTCCCTATCCCACCCCTCCAGGCTGTCACAAAGCACCGAGCCGATATCCCTGTGCCATGCGGCTGCTTCCCACTAGCTATCTACCTTACTACGTTTGTTAGTGTGTATATGTCCATGACTATCTCTCGCCCTGTCACAGCTCACCCTTCCCACTCCCCATAACCTCAAGTCCGTTCTCTACGAGGTCTGCGTCTTTATTCCTGCCTTACCCCTAGGTTCTTCATGACATTTTTTTTTCTTAAATTCCATATATATGTGTTAGCATATGGTATTTGTCTTTTTCTTTCTGACTTACTTCACTCTGTATGACAGACTCTAGGTCTATCCACCTCATTACAAATAGCTCAATTTCGTTTCTTTTTATGGCTGAGTAATATTCCATTGTATATATGTGCCACATCTTCTTTATCCATTCATCCGATGATGGACACTTAGGTTGTTTCTATCTGGCTTTTTTTTTATCCCTTCAACCTGTGAAGTTGATAAAACAGAAGTTTAATTTCCCAAGGTTTATCAGATACTCTCAGTGTAAAAGCTGACTTCAGTGCTCACTGCCTTTTAGGATTCAGGCTCTAACTTTATATTTGGCCTCTGTGAATTTCTTGCTTTCTTACAGCTCAGTAATCAATCTAATTTTTAAAATGTTTTCTACTCTGAAATGTTCATTGTTTTTACTAGGAGGATCATCCAGGGCATCTTGTTCTAATATACTACCAGAAACAAAAGTCTTCATGCAACAACATTTTAAATAAAAATTCAATCACAATTATTTTTCTTCCAATGTTTGTAGAGATTTAAATAGCAGTTATAACCACAAGCAAGTTTCAAAAAAATATTCCTTCTCATATCATTATTAAAAAGCCTCTGGTCTTAATACATAAATCCAGTACATTTACCTTTCAGCTACCTAGGTGAAAATATAGTTGTCTCAATAGACAAAAAAGTACGCTATCAAGCCAATCTTTTCTCCTGATTTATGAAGCTCATTTACTCAAATCGTTGTAAAGTCATAATCTACCTTATGTACCAAAAATGTACATAAAGAGAGGCTAGATCATGAAAGAACACCTTCTCGGTGTCATAAATTCCTTTCATAACAACAGTGGAAACAGCCCTGTTGACAAGTCTGATACATCCTTCTTTTCATGCTTTATTTATTTGCTTAGACAAGGATCAGACTACAGAGCCCACATCTCTCCCATTTTCTTGTTACGGTACTGGATTTGGGATGCTCTGGACCAAACTACTCTATGAGGATGTCTCAGTTCTCTCAACACAAGGCTCCACCGAAGCACAGGGCAAACCTTTCCCCAAGATAGCTGTGTAGGTTACCATTGATGTCCTTAGTTGGATGAACACCAGCCTTAATGGAACAAGAATATTTATTAAAGAAACATAGAGAAATGAAGGAAAGTAAACAAATATCTATTCTGCAACAGGCAAATCTCAGAATCATAACATTCCATGATGTCCCACAGACCCTGATTATAGCAGAATAATTATTCCCCAGAGTCAATTACAGTTTTGGATTGAGGATATTTTTAGCCTGGGACTTTCCTTAGCCTTTACCAGCCTCCAAAACTCTCTATTTTTCTGATCTGTATGTTGGCCAACATATCTAACTGTACCTGCACACACATACAGTTACCCAGGAGTGAGATTACAGAGTTTCTATATATAATAGCACAGCCTCCTCCTTGATTTTGAGCTCAATTTTTGCCCTAGGTAACCAAGGCAGCAAAAACATTAATTCTGCTTGTAGTCAGAGCAATTAAAATTTCCTCTAAGTCCTGCTGTCTTTCCCTTCTTTTTACAAGAGGGTCGGGTGTTCTTTCTCTAAGAGAATACGCTCTACTTGTTTAAAATTGTCAAGGCAACCTACTCTTTCCCCATTTCCTCTCATTTAGGCTCCGGAGAATAATAGATTAACAAACTCAATTTAAAATGGAAATACCTCATTCCCCCAAAATGAAAGTAATAACGAAACCACTTTGTGTCAGGCACTAGGTTAAATGCTTATATTTATTCTCTCACCCAAAAAGTGCTATTGGCATCTCACTCATCTTACAATGGGTACCATTAGCATCTCCATCTTTTGAATGACACTTCAGTCTAAGGAACAGAGCCATTAAAGGCCTTCCTAAGGGCACACAGTATGGAATCATGATCAAAGCCATTATGGCTGCAGAGCCTACTGCATTCCTAACCAGCACAATACCCCTGCTTATTTTCAGCAGCCCTCCTCAGAAATGTTTCAGATTCACACATCCTGGGAGTCTTCAAGTCCCTGAAGTCACAGTCTCAACGTAGGAATAAACAACCACTGTTAATTGAAAGTTACAGTATGTCAGACACCATCCTGGAGCTGGTTCTCATACAACTCACAAGGTAGGTATCATTCCCATTTCCCAGTGAGGAAATGAAGACACCACCCCCTCCCCCAACAAAAGTTTTAAGAGACCATACACCTTCTAAGGCCATACATCTAGAGAGTGATGAGCGGGGTTTCAAACCCAGGTGTGACTCCATGTGCCACGTCTCCAGATCAGACACAGCATTCCTTCACAGGACAGGGCTAGCTCAGGATACACTGTGCTGGTGACCACAACCATTATGGCAATGGTCTTTAAAGAGTGTAGAGAAAGAAAAGCTAATACTGGAAAACTGAGTTTTTGGTTTCACATAATATATTAGAAGAAAATAAATTAAATTAACAGCAAGAAATTCATTCTTATCGCTTCCCTTCCCTTAGCCTGCCCAGGAAGCAGGGGTTTTTGCATTGATCATTCATTCTCTAGAAGCCAGTGCAGTAGAGTAGAAAGGCGCTGGGCCCGGGGTCAGAGACTTGAGTTTGAGGCCAAGCTTCAGCATTCCCTTGGGTAGGTTGTTCAACCTCCCTGACCTTTAGTTTTCTAGTCTGTACAGTGGGAATTTTAACCATCTTATCTATCTCACTTCAGTGTCATGAAGATTAAATGAGATCAAAGATATGACAGGGCTCTGTATCTGAATGAGATAAAGTTGATTACTATTATTATGTGAGTTACTAAGACTCTTCCACAGAAAAGAGATAAGGATGGAGTGTGTGTGTGTGTGTGTGTGTGTGTGTGTACTTATGCATATACATGCATATATATGCATGCATGAATATGCATATAAGTACATATGTATAAGTAAGTTGTGTTGTGCAAATGAAGATAAAAAATTAGTCATAATGTCACAGGAAAAGCCCTGTTCGGGTATGCTGCGGCAAGCCTGCAGGCCTTGATTTTAGCTGCTTAACTAAGCTGCTTATGAGATATGCAGATAGTGTTGAAAGACTGCTGCTGTGACCAAGATAAGAGGGATAGTAATCCTCAGAGGACTAATACCAAGGTCTGTGCTCTCACTGGTGACTTCCGGGAGCCTCACTGAACAGCGTGTTCCAACCAGAGGTCACTGGGAAAGGAGCGCTTACATTCTGGAGAGAGAGAGAGAGAGAGAGAGGGAGAGAGGGAGAGACAGTATGTGTGTAAGAAAGAAAAATGAAGGTATCAAATGGAACATGGGACTCTTTGACGGGTCATTTAAAAAGAAGCAGCACTTGGGGCTTCCCTGGTGGCGCAGTGGTTGAGAGTCCGCCTGCCGATGCAGGGGACACGGGTTCGTGCCCCGATCTGAGAAGATCCCACATGCCGCAGCTGGGCCCGTGAGCCATGGCCACTGAGCCTGCGCGTCTGAAGCCTGTGCTCCGCAATGGGAGAGGCCACATACAATGAGCTTGTTTTTGAGGGACTGTTGGCTGCCTCCTCACCTTGCCTTCCCCTTTTTCTCTCCTTCTTCCCCCAATTCCTCTGCTACCTTTGCTCACTTCTGCTTTTCCTGCTGAAACTTTTCCTTTATTGGATTTGTCACGTCTACTTTGCTTTCCCACTGGTCACTTTTTAAATGTGGCAGCCAAAGTCATCAATATCACTAGCAATTACATCCATACTCAGAATTATTTCTGTGAAGAGACATGCCAGACACCAGAAGGAAATCTCTTTCTGAGAATTATGCAAGGCAGAATCTCATTTTTAACTGACACGTATGAGGAAACACATGCTATCTACCAATAAAATTGAATGCTCAAGTGGCAATATAAAAGGTCTGCAGTTCACATTTCCCTAGACCCATAAAAGGAAGCATATTTTCATTAGATTTTTCAAGTCAATGACCAACTCCCTCCCGTTTCTCCTGAGACTGATGTAAAGCTGGTCCATCTTAATACCACTGGCAGAATACTGTACCTAGAGAGAGGAAGGAGAGGAAAGGTAGATTTAATACTTATTAGTTTGTGGTACTAGGAAGTAAGATGTGATGCCCATGCCCCATGCCCCTCAACTACTAGGTCTTAATAGAAGACAGGAGAGTAAGGAATGGAGTCAGCAACAGGAGTCTGCTAATATTTGCTTCCTCTTCCTTCCCTTTCTTTCTTCTGCTTAATAATTAAGTCTAACATAATGGATAGGATTTCAGAAAACGTATGGCCTAGAAGAGGGGCCAGTCACTTTTCCCGTGAAGCGCCAGAGAGTAAAGACTTTGGGGCTTTGTAATCCACGTGGACTTGGTTGCCACTCCCCAGCTCTGTGGTTGTGTCACAAAAGCAGCCGTAGACAAGCGAACATGGCTGTGTTCCAACACAATTTTATGTATAGACCTTGAAATCTGAAATTTACATAATTTTCACATGTCATAAATAACACTCTTCTTTATAATTTTTTTTCTGCAGCCACTTAAAAATGTCAAAACTCCCCTTAACTTGTCGACCCTACAGAAACAGGTGGTAAGCCAGATTTGGCCTGTGGGTCACAGTTTGCCAATCCCTGGTCTAGAACTTCTTATATATTAAGAGTATTCTTCACATTAAACCCATGGAAACTGAAGTTATTTCGTCTCTTTTTGCCCATCCTCTTTTCCCTAAGTCCATTATTTTTCCCCACCCCCTCCCTCCTATTCTCATTTACCAGTTCACCACTTCTCTTCTAGCTTCGCCTATTTGAGCTATGAATCTCAAAAGAGAATAAGGACCATTTGCCAAAGACCCACTTGTAAGCACCCAGCCCTGCAGGGGGCACTAGCAGAATGAGAGACACAGAGCCTGTGGTGACCATGTTGGCCTGGTCTGTAATCCACCCTCCTCTCCCTCTTCCTTCCTGGTCGAGCCCACTCCCACAATGGAGGCTGAAGACACCAGTCATCCCTTTCCCACCCTTCCTGACAGAAAAGACATGGGTATGTCTGTGACCCATTCCTGGACAATAAGACTTGAAGAGAAAGAAGTCTATTTGGGTGCTGCTGGGAAAGGTCTTCCTCATGGAAAAATGAGCAGTGGTTGGAGACTGAGAGAGATACAAGAGCAGAAGCCTCACCGTCCCCTTGCTTCCTACTCTTGGATGATGTCATGTAAAGACATGACATTAGGAGCTGCAATAACCACGAGGGAAGTTCAAGAGCTGACCCAGAGGCATAAGGTTGTTAATTCACTGAATCATCCCTGCAACTCTCTCCCTCTGGACTTCATGTTATAGGAGGTAATGAACCCCTGGGATGGGAATTCTGTTACTGTCTGTTACAGACAGCCTTCATTCTTGTGAAGCTTCTGTTGTGATACAGAAAATGAAAAACTATTATAAGAAAACATAAAACATCAAATTTAATAGACCACCACATGACACTAGTTATACTTTTAATGCCTCCTGATTAAGAAAAATCACATATCATCAACTCCCTCCCTGGCAGCTCTGTTCCATCTACGTCAAAATATGTTCCTATCTCTCCCAATAATTACTGCCCTATCTCCACCTTCCACATCCTGGGCAAGCTTCTTGAAAGTTATCTTACTTTTATCATTATCTTTATTCTCCACTTCCTATTCTGTCATCCTCACTCCTCAAATGGCGGTCCCCTGTTTTTCCTTCACCCACACTACTCCATCAAATGCTTCCAACAGAGTCACCAATGACTTCCATGTTGATAAGCCAAAGCACAGTTTTCAGTTCTTATCTTGCTTGACCTCTCCAAGGTATTGATACTATTCACCATGCCTCCCTGATACCACACTTTCCCAGTTTTCTTTTACTTCTCTCCATCTTTATCTCTGTCTTCTCCTCTACTGGTTCTGAACATTAGTGTTCCTCGGTGTTTTTTCCTCATCTGACGCACACTTCTTACGCAGTCTCATCTACACCTACAGCTTTAGCTGCTACCTGTAAATGAATGAGGCCACACCTATCGACCTCTCTCTTGAGTTACAGACCCATGTAACTAAGCTCCTAATGGACAGCTCCACTTGAATGTCTTAAAGGTGCCTTAACCTCAACATGGCCAAGCCAAACCATCATCTACCCCTCATATCTCAGGGGATGGCACTACAGTCTGCCACGTGGCCCAGGTCGGGACCCCAGACATCATCTTGACATCTCCCTCCATGGGTTTGTACATAACACGCATTCACTCTGCCTGCAATGTTCTTCCCTTACTTTGCCACGTGGAGAATGTCTTCTAGGAAGACTCTTCCAATTCTCTCTAACTATAAGTTGCTTTCTCCTCAGCATTTCCTTATTTCTTAGGACACATATCTGTTATAGCCTTTATCATATTATTCATATCCTCTGTACTTCTGTATTTCTCACAGCAGACTCTGAGCTGGAGAACAAGAACTGTGTGTCATTCATCTTTGTATGGCCATTGTCTAACACAGTAGTGGGCACATTCTTGAAGACTGTTGAGAAATATTTGTTGAGTGAAGTAATGAAGAGGCACAAAATAATTATTTGTTGGATAGCTGATTATATTAAAGAGAAGAAACTCTAATTCAGATTTCATGATCGATTGGCAAATATTCTTTCTAACTCAACACTTTTGTCAATGATTGGATAGCAACACCTACAGAATTTTATAATTTAGAGTTGGAAAAAATATTTATATATATGGTCCAGCTTCTTTACAAACTTTTTAGGGCTCATTTTTCATTAGCGGTACCAAGTTTCCAGCTGACAGTTAACTACTAAAATCCTTCATGTGTTAGTTATTTTAGTAAAGTTAAACATGCCCCCAGGAATTCGAGTAATACTATTCACTTGCTTACAAACATTTTTTCCCCATAGATGAATTTCAATCCAATTCAAATCAAATCATCCCCAATTCTAAACTCCTCACATCCAAATGAATATAATTTTAGCGTATTTTGCAAGTTTGCTTTATGTCCTATGATTTCATTGCAGTTTGCATCATATTTTCTTAGCAAATACATTTAGACGTCTGGCACTAAGTTTGGGATTTCCCTGGAACAATAATCATTCTTATCACTAGACTTTGCAGAAACCACCATTTGGATGGATTAATGTATTGTTTAATGAAGCAGTGCAGTTACTTTAAGAAATGCTAGTTGTCAAAACTCTCTCTGGACTTCAAGCTGGGTAGACATAGTTACTGGTAATAAATGTCCTCACAATTGCAACTCTGGCTACTTTTCTAAGGAATCTTTACACAGTATTTAGTAAAGTATATTAAAGAAGCTTAATAAGAATTTTTAAAATAGTCTACTTAGACCCTTAGTGAGATTGAAAATGAGTGATTGTACACACTTCTTTCCTTGCTTCATTAATCTTCAGTGCCTAATTGCTAAGGCAAACTATCTTTTTTTGAGTTCCGCGAAAAAGTTTTTTACTTTTAATTGTACACTAATCAAATGTCCCCTGCTTCATTTACCAGGCCCTTATTGGTGTTGACTAGTTTCTAGAGAAGCTATTTTCCTGTCACTTAATCAAGAAACTTCCTTTGTTGAAACTAACTCAACATTGTAAAACAACTATACCCCGATTTTAAAAAAAAAAAGGAACTTTCTTTGTTATTAACACTAAACTAAACAGTAGTCCAAAGTCTACATTTTCCAGTGCTGTGGCATAAATGTCATCACATATTACAGTGTAAACCATACTCCCTTCAAACCATCTTTAAATGTTAGTAATTATCTTCCATTTCTATTCCCTTCAAGAATTCTAGTGGAGAAGGGGGAGACCTTCAAGATGATGGAGGATAAGACATGGAGATCACCTTCCTCCCCACAAATACATCAGAAATACATGTACGTGTGGAACAACTCCTACAGAACACCTACTGAATGCTGGCAGAAGACCTCAGACCTCCCAAAAGGCAAGAAACTCCCCATGTACCTGGGTAGGGCAAAAGAAAAAAGAATAAACAGAGACAAAAGGATAGGGACGGGACCTGCACCAGTGGGAGGGAGCCGTGAAGGAGGAAAGGTTTCCACACACTAGGAAGCCCCTTCACTGGCGGAGACTGTGGGTGGCGGAGAGGGGGAAGCTTTGGAGCCACAGAGGAGAGCGCAGCCACAGGGGTGCGGAGGGCAAAGTGGAGAGATTCCCGCACAGAGGATCTGTGCTGACCAGCACTCACCAGCCCGAGAGGCTTGTCTGCTCACCCGCCGGGGCGGGCGGGGCTGGGAGCTGAGGCTCAGGCTTGGGAGCTTAGATCCCAGGGAGAGGACTGGGGTTGGCTGTGTGAACACAGCCTGAAGGGGGCTAGTGCGCCACAGATATCTGGGAGGGAGTCCAGGAAGAAGTCTGGACCTGCCAAAGAGGCAAGAGACCATTGTTTCGGGGTGCACGAGGAGAGGGGATGCAGAACACTGCCTAAACGAGCTCCAGAGACGGTCGCGAGCCACGGCTACCAGGGCGGACCCCAGAGACGGGCATGAGACACTAAGGCTGCTGCTGTTGCCACCAAGAAGCCTGTGTGCGAGCACATGTCACTCTCCACATCGCCCCTCCCAGGAGCCTGTGCAGCCCGCCACTATCAGGGTCCCATGATCCAGGGACAACTTCCCCGGGAGAACGCACGGCACACCTCAGGCTGGTGCAACGTCCCGCCGGCCTCTGCCGCCACAGGCTCGCCCCGCACCCATACCCCTCCCTCGCCCCGGCCTGAGTGAGCCAGAGACCCCAAATCAGCTGCTCCTTTAACCCCGTCCTGTCTGAGAGAAGAACAGATGCCCTCAGGCGACCTTCACGCAGAGGCGGGGCCAAATCCAAAGCTGAACCCCAGGAGCTGTGCAAACAAAGAAGAGAAAGGGAAACCTCTCCCAGCATCCTCAGGAGCAGCGGGTTAAATCTCCACAAACAACTTAACGTACCTGCATCTGTGGAATACCTGAATAGACAATGAATCATCCCAAATTGAGGAAGTGGACGTTGGGAGCACCTGTAGACTTGGGGTTTGCTTTCTGCATCTAATTTGTTTCTGGTTTTATGTTTATCTTAGTTTACTATTTAGAGTTTATTATCATTGGTAGATTTGTTTATTAATTTGCTTGCTCTCTTCCTTTTTTTAAAATATATAGATATATATATTTTTTCCTTTTTCTCTTTTTGTGAGTGTGTATGTACTTGCCTCTTTGTGTGATTTTGTCTGTATAGCTTTGCTTTTACCATTTGTCCTAGGGTTCTGTCTTTTTTTTTAGTATAGTTTTTAGCGCTTGTTATCACTGGTGGATTTGTTTTTTGGTTTGGTTGCTCTCTTTTTCTTTCTTTTTTATTACTTTTAAATTTTTTAAATTTTTAATAATTTTGTTTAATTTATTATTTTAATAAATTTATTTTATTCTTTCTTTCTTTCTTTCTTTCTTTCTTTCTTTTTTTCTCCCTTTTCTTCTCAGCTGTGTGGCTGACAGAGCCTTGGTGCTCTGGCTGAATTTCAGGCCTGTGCCTCTGAGGTAGGAGAGCCAAGTTCAGCACATTGGTCCACCAGAGACCTCCCAGGTCCACATAATATCAAACAGTGAAAGCTCTCCCAGAGGTCTCCATCTCAACGCCTAAGACCCAGCTCCACTCAATGACCAGCAAGCTACAGTGCTGGACACCCTAGGGCAAACAACTAGCAGGACAGGAACACAACCCCACTCATTAGCAGAGAGGCTGCCTAAAATCATACTAAGGTCACAGAAACCCCACCGGATGCGGTCCTGACCACCAGAAAGACAAGATCCAGCCTCATCCACCAGAACACAGGCACCAGTCCCTTCCACTGTGTAGGAAGCCTACACAAACCACTGAAGCAACCTTAGCCACTGGGAGCAGACACCAAAAACAACAGGAACTACGAACCTGCAGCCTGTGAAAAGGAGACCCCAAACACAGTAAGTTAAGGAAAATGAGAAGACAGAGAAACACACAGCAGATGAAGGAGCAAGGCAAAAACTCACCAGACCAAATAAAGGAAGAGGAAATAGGCAGTCTACCTGAAAAAGAATTCAGAATAATGAGAGTAAAGATGATCCAAAATCTTGGAAATAGAATGGAGAAAATACAAGAAACATTTAAAAAGGAACTAGAAGAACTAAAAAGCAAACGATGAAAACACAATAAATGAAATTAAAAATTCTCTAGAAGGAATCAATAGCAGAATAACTGAGGCAAAAGAATGGATAAGTGACCTGGAAGATAAAATACTGGAAATAACTACTGAAGAGCAGAATAAAGGAAAAAGAATGAAAAGAATTGAGGACAGTCTCACAGACCTCTGGCACAACATTAAACATACCAACATTCGAATTATAGGGGTCCCAGAAGAGGAAGAGAAAAAGAAAGGGACTGAGAAAATATTTGAAGAGATTATAGTTGAAAACTTCCCTAATATGGGAAAGGAAATAGTCAATCAAGTCCAGGAAGCGCAGAGAGTTGCATACAGGATAAACCCAATAAGAAACATGCCAAGACACATATTAATATTAATCAAACTATCAAAAGTTAAATACAAAGAAAAATATTAAAAGCAGCAAGGGAAAAATGACAAATAACATACAAGGGAATCCCCATAAGGTTAACAGCCGATCTTTCAGCAGAAATTCTGCAAGCCAGAAGGGAGTGGCAGGACATATTTAAAGTGGTGAAAGGGAAAACCCTACAACCAAGATTACTCTAACCAGCAAGGATCTCATTCAGATTCAATGGAGAAATTAAAACCTTCACAGACAAACAAAAGCTAAGAGAATTCAGCACCACCAAACCAGCTTTACAACAAATGCTAAAGGAACTTCTCTAGGCAGGAAACACAAGAGAAAGTAAAGACCTACAATAACAAACCCAAAAGAATTAAGAAAATGGTAATAGGAACACACATACCGATAACTACCTTAAATGTAAATGGATTAAATGCTCCAACCAAAAGACATAGACTGGCTGAATGGATACAAAAACCATACCTGTATATATGCTGTCTACAAGAGACCCACTTCAGACCTAGGGACACATACAGACTGAAAGTGAGGGCATGGAAAAAGATATTCCATGCAAATGGAAATCAAAAGAGAGCTGGAGTAGCAATTCTCATATCACACAAAATAGACTTTAAAATAAAGACTATTACAAGAAACAAAGAGGGACACTACATAATGACCAAGGGATCAATCCAAGAAGAAGATATAACAATTGTAAATATTTATGCACCCAACATAGGAGCACCTCAATACATAAGGCAAATGCTAACATCCATAAAAGGGGAAATCCACAGTATCACATTCATAGTAGGGGACTTTAACACCCCACTTTCACAAATGTACAGATCATCCAAAATAAAAATAAATAAGGAAACACAAGCTTTAAATGACACATTAAACAAGATGGACTTAATTGATATTTATAGGACATTCCATCCAAAAACAACAGAATACACTTTCTTCTCAAGTGCTCATGGAATATTTTCCAGGATAGATCATATCTTGGGTTCACAAATCAAGCCTTGGTAAATTTAAGAAAGTCGAAATCATATCAAGAATCTTTTCTGACCACAGTGCTATGAGACTAGATATCAATTACAGCGAAAAATCTGTTAAAAATACAAACACATGGAGGCTAAATAATACACTAATAAATAACCAAGAGATCACTGAGGAAATCAAGAGATTCTGTGCATTAATTTTGTATCCTACTTTACCAAATTCATTGATTAGCTTTTATAGTTTTCTGGTAGCATCTTTAGGAATCTCTATATATAGGATCATGTCATTTGCAAACAGTGACAGCTTTACTTCTTCTTTTCTGATTTGGATTCCTTTTATTTCTTTTTCTTCTCTGACTGCTGTGGCTAAAACTTCAAAAACTATGTTGAATATTAGTGGTGAGAGTGGACAACCTTGTCTTGCTCCTGATCTTAGAGGAAATGCTTTCAGTTTTTTGTCATTGAGAACAATGTTGGCTGTGGGTTTGTCATATATAGCCTTTATTATGTTGAGGTAAGTTCCCTCTATGCCTACTTTCTGGAGAGTTTTTATCATAAATGGGTGTTGAATTTTGTCAAAAGCTGTTTCTGCATCTATTGAAATGATCATATGGTTTTTCTCCTTCAATTTGTTAATATGGTTTATCACATTGATTGATTTGCATATATTGAAGAATCCTTGCATTCCTGGGATAAACCCCACTTGGCCATGGTGTATGATCCTTTTAATGTGCTGTTGGATTCTGTTTGCTAGTATTTTGTTGAGGATTTTTGCATCTATGTTCATCAGTGATATTGGCCTGTAGTTTTCTTTGTGACATCTTTGTCTGGTTTTGTTATCAGGGTGATGGTGGTCTCGTAGCATGAGTTTGGGAGTGTTCCTTCCTCTGCTATATTTTGGAAGAGTTTGAGAAGGATAGGTGTTAGTTCTTTTCTAAATGTTTGATAGAATTTGCCTGTCAAGCCATCTGGTCCTGGGCTTTTGCTTGTTGGAAGATTTTTAATCACAATCTCAATTTCAGTGCTTGTGATTGGTCTGTTTATATCTTCTATTTCTTCCTGGTTCAGTCTTGGAAAGTTGTGCTTTTCTAAGAATGTGTCCATTTCTTCCAGGTTGTGTATTTTATTGGCATACACTTGCTTGTATGATCCTTGCTTGCTCATGATCCTTTGTATTTCTGCATTGTCAGTTGTTACTTCTCCTTTCACATTTCTGATTCTACTGATTTGAGTCTTCTCCCTTTTTTTCTTGATGAGCCTGGCTAATGGTTTATCAATTTTGTTTATCTTCTCAAAGAACCAGCTTTTAGTTTTGTTGATCTTTGCTATAGTTTCCTTCCTTTCTTTTTCATTTATTTGTGATCTGATATTTATGATTTCTCTCCTTCTGCTAACTTTGGTGCTTTTTTGATCTTCTATCTCTAATTGCTTTAGGTGTGAGGTTAGGTTGTTTACTTGAGACATTTCTTGTTTCTTTTTTCTTTTCTTTTTTTAAAATAAATTTATTTATTTATTTATTTTTGGCCATGTTGGGTCTCCGTTGCTGCGCGTAGGCTTTCTCTAGTTGCAGCGAGTGGGGGCTACTCTTTATTGTGGTGCGTGGGCTTCTCATTGTGGTGGCTTCTCTTCTTGCAGAGCACAGGCTATAGGTGCACAGGCTTCAGGAGTTGTGGCACGTGGGCTCAGCAGTTGTGACTTGTGGGCTCTAGAGCGCAGGCTCAGTAGTTGTGGCATATGGGCTTATTTGCTCCACGGCACGTGGGATCTTCCCGGACCAGGGTTTGAACCCATGTCCCCTGCACTGGCAGGAAGATCCTTAACCACTGCACCACTAGGGAAGTCCCATTTCTTGTTTCTTGAGGTAGGACTCTATTGCTAAAAACTTCCCTCTTAGAACTGCTTTTGTTGCATCCCATAGGTTTTGGGTCATCGTGTTTTCATTGTCATTTGTTTCTAGGTATTTTTTGATTTCCTTTTTGATTTCTTCAGTGATCTCTTGGTTAATTAGTAGTGTATTATTTAGCCTCCATGTGTTTGTATTTTTTACAGATTTTTTTCCTGTAACTGATATCTAGTCTCATAGCGTTGTGTTTGGAAAAGATACTTAAAACTATTTCAATTTTCTTAAATTTACCAAGGCTTGATTTGTGACCCAAGATATGATCTATCCTGGACAATGTTCCATGAGCACTTGAGAAGAAAGTGTATTCTGTTGTTTTTGGATGGAATGTCCTATAAATATCAATTAAGTCCATCTTGTTTAATGTGTCATGTAAAGCTTATGTTTCCTTATTTATTTTCGTTTTGGATGATCTATCCATTGGTGAAAGTGGGGTGTTAAAGTCCCCTACTATGAATGTGATACTGTGGATTTCCCCTTTTATGGATGTTAGCATTTGCCTTATGTATTGAGGTGCTCCTATGTTGGGTGCATAAATATTTACAATTGTTATATCTTCTTCTTGGATTGATCCCTTGGTCATTATGTAGTGTCCCTCTTTGTTTCCTATAATAGTCTTTATTTTAAAGTCTATTTTGTGTGATATGAGAATTGCTACTCCAGCTCTCTTTTGATTTCCATTTGCATGGAATATCTTTTTCCATGCCCTCACTTTCAGTCTGTATGTGTCCCTAGGTCTGAAGTGGGTCTCTTGTAGACAGCATATATACAGGTATGGTTTTTGTATCCATTCAGCCAGTCTATGTCTTTTGGTTGGAGCATTTAATCCATTTACATTTAAGGTAGTTATCGGTATGTGTGTTCCTATTACCATTTTCTTAATTCTTTTGGGTTTGTTATTGTAGGTCTTTACTTTCTCTTGTGTTTCCTGCCTAGAGAAGTTCCTTTAGCATTTGTTGTAAAGCTGGTTTGGTGGTGCTGAATTCTCTTAGCTTTTGTTTGTCTGTGAAGGTTTTAATTTCTCCATTGAATCTGAATGAGATCCTTGCTGGTTAGAGTAATCTTGGTTGTAGGGTTTTCCCTTTCATCACTTTAAATATGTCCTGCCACTCCCTTCTTGCTTGCAGAGTTTTAAAGATGATACAAACAGATTGAGAGATATACCATGTTCTTGGATTGGAAGAATCAACATTGTGAAAATGACTGTACTGCCCAAAGCAATCTACAGATTCAGTGCAATTCCTATCAAGCTACCAATGGCATTTTTCACAGAACAAGAATAAAAGACTTCACAATTTGCATGGAAACAGAAAGACCCCGAATAGCCAAGGCAATCTTTAGAAAGCAAAATGGAGCTGGAAGAATCAGGCTCCCTGACTTCAGACTAAACTACAAAGCTACAGTAATCATGAAAGTATGGTACTGGCACAAAAACAGACATATAGATCAATGGAACAGGATAGAAAGCCCAGAGATAAACCCACCCACCTATGGTCACCTTATCTCTGATAAAGGAGGCAAGAATATACAATGGAGAAAAGACAGCCTCTTCAATAAGTGGTGCTGTGAAAACTGGACAGCTACATGTAAAAGAATGAAATTAGAACACTTCCTAACACCATACACAAAAATAAACTCAAAATGGATTAAAGACCTAAGTATAAGACCAGACTCTGTAAAACTTTTATAAGAAAACATAGGCAGAACACTCTATGACATAAATCACAGCAAAATCCTTTTTGACCCACCTCCTAGAGAAATGGAAATAAAAACAAAAATAAACAAATGGGAACTAATGAAACTTCAAAGCTTTTGCCCAGCAAAGGAAACCATAAACGACTAAAAGACAACCCTCAGAATGGGAGAAAATATTTGCAAATGAAGCAACTGACAAAGGATTAATCTCCAAAATTTACAAGCAGCTCGTGCAGCTCAATATCAAAAAAACAAACAACCCAATCCAAAAATGGGCAGAAGACCTAAATAGATATTTCTCCAAAGAAGATATACAGATTGCCAACAAACACATGAAAGGATGCTCAACATCACTAATCAGTAGAGATATGCAAATCAAAACTACAATGAGGTATCACCTCATAGCAGTCAGAATGGCCATCATCAAAATATCTACAAACAATAAATGCTGGAGAGGGTGTGGAGAAAAGGGAACCCTCCTGCACTGTTGCTGGGACTGTAAATTGATACAGCCACTATGGAGAACAGCATGAAGGTTCCTTAAAAAACTAAAAATATAACTACCATATGACCCAGCAATCCCACTACTGGGCATATACCCTGAGAAGACCATAATTCATAAAGAGTCATGTACCACAAAGTTCATTGCAGCTCTATTTACAATAGCCAGGACATGGAAGCAACCTAAGTGTCCATTGACAGATGAATGGATAAAGAAGATGTAGCATATATATACAATGGCATATTACTCAGCCATTAAAAGAAACGGAATTGAGTTTTTTGTAGTAAGGTAGATGGACCTAGAGTCTGTCATACATAGTGAAGTAAGTCAGAAAGAGGAAAACAAATACTGTTTGCTAACACATATATATAGAATCTAAAAAGAAAAAAGAAAAGGTTCTGAGGAACCTAGGGGCAGGACAGGAATAAAGACACAGATGTAGAGAACTGACTTGAGGACATGGGGTGGGGGAAGGGTAAGCTGGGATGAAGTGAGAGAGTGGCGTGGACATATATACACTACCAAATGTAAAATAGCTAGCTAGTGGGAAGCAGCTGCATAGCACAGGGAGATCAGCTCGGTGCTTTGTGACCACGTAGAGGGGTGGGATAGGGAGCATGGGAGGGAGACACAAGAGGGAGGACATATGAGGATATATGCATATGTATAGGTGATTCACTTTGTTATAAAGGAGAAACTAACACACCACTGTAAAGAAATTATACTGCAATAAAGATGTTAAAAAAGAAATTCAAGTGGAAAACTTGACATAACTAATGATAGCTTTATTCAAATATCAATTAACAAATATGTATATAGCTTCTACTTAGCTGTGCCAAATAGTAGCGTGTAATACGAGTAACTTCTCCCCCTTCTGAAGAACAGGAGGAGCAGAAGCAGGATGGGTATCCCCACGCCCGGCTGCAAAAGATTTTGAAAAGGTTTATTACTCACATAGGAAGGCTTTCTGGTGAGAGCAGGATGGGCTCCCAAGCTGGTCTGCAGATGGCTTGAGAGAGAAGGGAAAGAAGGCTGGCTTTGGGGTGTTCATGATGATTAGCGGGTAGGGCTGGGGAGAGTGTTCCCATGCATGATGTAGCACAGCACCAAAGGAAGGAGCACCCAGGCTTTCTTATCCAGTTGCTCAGATGTGGGACCAACAGGAAGGGGAGTGCTGTAGCTTGAAATCTGTCAGCAAACATCAAAAATGGGGCATACTCTGTGTTACAATAATTAGAAATGGCACAGAACCTAGTATATAATTTGCTACAATAAGATCGTAATGTAACAATAATGTTACATAGTAGACAACTCCCAAATCTTAATGGCATACAAAAATAAATGTTTAAAATAAATAAATAGGGACTCCCCTGGTGGCACAGTGGTTAAGAATCTGCCTGCCAATGCAGGGGACATGAGTTCGATCCCTGGTCCGGGAAGATCCCACATGCCGCGGAGCAACAAGCCTGTGCACCACAACTACTGAGCCTGCGCTCTAGAGCCCACGAGCCACAACTACTGAGCCCATGCACCACAACTACTGAAGCCCGTTCTCTGCAACGAGAGAAGCCCCCGCAATGAGAAGCCCCCGCACCGCAATGAAGAGTAGCCCCCGCTCGCCGCAACTAGAGAAAGCCCACGTGCAGCAGCAAAGACCCAATGCAGCCATAAATAAATACGTACATACATACATTTATTAAATAAATACATTTTAAAAAATAAACGTTTGTTCCTCTCATGGCTAGAGTCAACAAGACAGCTCTGCTGATCTTGCCTGAACCTATTCACCTGTGTGAGTCAGCTGTGAGCAGATCTCAGCTGGCTTTACTTAGGGTGACTGTGGTGCCTCAGCTCTGCTCCATGTCTCATCCTCCAACAGGCTAGCACAGCCACACTATCATGGCAAAGGCAGAGGTGGAAAAGTAAACAAATCCAATCACACACGTATGTTTTTTACTTCTGCTTGTAGGAGTTTTGCTAACTTCTTATTGACCAAGAAAACTACATGGCCAAGCCTAGAGCTACAGCTGGAAAGCAAAAGATATATAGACAACAGTGAAGCTTTGGGGCCATTTTTGCAATCTACGGCACGAATGGATTACTAACATATCACAACCTCTTATCCTGCTTTATAGTACCAAGAGAAGGAAAGTAAATTCAATGAGCTACTTACTATCAAGTGTCAGCACTGTACTTGGAATTAGGACTATGAAAATAAATGAGATAGTGCTAAAGAGCTCAGTCTGATATTGGGAAAAATTTAAATAAATTAGTACATTATTAAAATAAATTAAAATTCAGTGTAAGTGTTAACAACAGATATTTTAATGAGGTGGCACAGAAAAGACACAGATTAACTCTTTCACCTCCTTTACCATATATTTCACAGCCAATTTAATGAATTTTATTGTAATCAAATTTCCTCTTGATTCTGAGAACATGAAGAAAAAGCTGACTGAGGTTCCCCAAAGAATAGCCTCATAAATATGCAGTCTCTTTAAAAACAAAACTAAATTGTAAGTTCTATTAGGCTAGCAGAAAGTCATTTGATTCTTTTGTTGCTCAGGTACACTTAGTAGTCATCCAGTTTCAACCAAAATTTATTGTGTGCCTACCTGTGCAAGCTGTTTTGTTGGGAATTTGCTAGGGTTTGGGGATGCCTGGCAAAGATGACTAAACAAAGATGACTTAAAAAAAAAGGTATCTGCCTTCCAAATAACTTAGTCCTACTTACTCCGAAGTCCGTTGCATAAAACATATACAAGCAGAGCCATTGTGCTTAAAGTAGAAGTTGGGGGCCTGGAGCTCCCTCCAACCCAGGCCACTCCTGAGGACACCGTTTGGTGACTTGAAGATTCTCGAGTCTAATCCATCTCACTAGTGTACAGTCACATTGCTGGAAACATGTGCCCTTTGTCTCTTCAGTGCTCTCTTATATGTAGACATATGGTGACCCACTCCATACAGAGATTTAGTGTAATGTGGCCTTAAATGAAGCCTGGATTAGAACTATGTTAGACCCCAAATAGAAACGAGCTCTGAATATAGCTCACAAATTTTCAGGTCATTAGCTGTAAATGGAATCATAATTGGTGAGGGGTTATTCTAGCACCGTTTGGGAATAAGAAGATGAGTTAATCTTCCAGTTTATGGCAGATAGCTTCTTAAACTTTGAAATGGAATTCTTTGAGATTTAAAGATAGGGATATAAACACTTGGCTGGATTTTCTCCATTAGTCAAGATTGTTTAAGAGGAAAAAGTTTGCCATTGTTCTGAAATATTTTTTCCTCTAATTAATCCACATTATTTTTAGGGAGCTTTGCCTAGGAGGAAGACTAATTCCTTATGTTCCTTCCCTCTCTTTTAGGTCCTACTCCCATAGCTTTAAACTGTCACTTGGAATCTTTTGGGAAGGCGGAACAGAAGTGGGCAGAGTGTTTGGAAACCGAACTGAAAAATTCTCCATAAAACACTGCCATCCTATAAATGGTTCTGTCTGGATGGATTCCTTGAGATGTGTTTTATTTCCATTGAAAACTCAAAAACTTTGAAACATTCACCGTTCACGTCTCAAAACTTGATGGGGAAAATATTCATCATTTAAAGTATTCAAGAAAAGCTTGAAGAAATAAAAGAAACCAGTTGTTCTCCGGACCACCTTAGGAGGCAGAAGTTCCCGGAGAGCCTTCAGGGCTCGTTGGGAAGGGAACCCAAGATGGGCGTTATGAGCCTGACCAAACGATGTTCTTCTGTTTAGAAAAGAAGAGGTGGGGGATGGATGGTGCCCAAAGCTAGCGGGTCAGTGTCACTTTCTTCCTCCTTTGCCCCGCTCTTCTCCTTCTTCTCTGTCCTGCGTGTCCTCACTTTCTCACCAGCCCCGCGACTGCTCATCCTTGCACTTCGCATCCTCCTAACCCCCTCGTCCGTGCGGGCCCGGCGACTACGCCCACCCACCCAGGACCGGGTCGGCCCAGGGCTCCGTCCCGTCCCCAGTCCCGAAGCTCACGCCTCTCTCTCTGCCGCCCACGCTCCCCGCTCAGGCCGCCCCCATACTTCCCGGCCAAAGGGGATCCCAGCCAAGTAGGCCGCCCCGGCCTCGGCCCTCCCCCACCCCGGCCAGCCAGACCATAAAGCGCCCTGCCCAGCAGCCAGCGCACTCAGCTCCGCGGCGCCAGGACGCGAGCACCGCCCCCGACGGCAGCCCGGACGCCGCGCTCACCTCACCTGCGCTGCGCGTTGGAAGCCCGACCGAGGGGCTGCGCGCCGTCCGCACTCCCAGGCAGGGCCCGCGGAGCCGTGAGTCCCGAGCGCCCGCGGGGAGCAGGAAAAGCCAACATGCTGGCCCCGCGCGGAGCCGCCTTGCTCCTGCTGCACCTGGCCCTGCAGCCGTGGCTGGGGGCCGGCGCCCAGACCACCCCCCAGGGTAAGTGGGAGCGAGCCGGGACGGGAGCCACGGGCCAGGGTCCCTCGGTCACGGAGCCCGCCGTTCCGCGGTCCACTTGGGCGAACGGAGGGACCAGCTCCGCGCGCGGCTCGGCCCCTGGCTCCTGGGGCCTCGCTCGGCACCTCTCTGTTTTTTATTGTGATTGGAAACGATAAAGATTAGAATTTTCGGAGATTCGATTATCCAGCGATGAGACCAATTCCCTATACAATAGTTAAGGGGATGCAAAACTTATTTTCAGGCTTGGCAAAGACGTGGGGTTTCCAAGCTTATGGCGCGGCCCTAGACCTCGAACACGTTCTGTCTGAAGTAGGGCGAAAGCCGCATTCCGTCCCCCGCGGCTCTCTCTGGCCGGCCCTCCACTCAGCCCAGCATCCTAAATCCTTCGACGCGGCAGGAGCGATGTTCCCACCAGGTGGTCTGAGGCTGATATCCCCAAGAAAGGTGCAGTATGGCTGTATTGCCCTGCCACTCGCCTTTTTCTGCTCCAACTTTGTTGGGACCCCAAAACCTCCTTTGGGAGTTGGCTTGGTCTCTTGATTCTTGAGGTAAATTGAACTGGAAGGCTGAGAAATGGGTCTTTCTCTACAAAGAGGTTAATAAGTTGATTAATAATTTGAAAAGCCACCTGGATGATCAGTCTTCAAACCCCTTTGTGAGATGGGATGAAAAGAACTGTTGGGCAGAAAGCACTTAAGTTTAACAGAATTTTGGAAAGACCAAAAGGAAGATACTATTTAAGCAAGAAAACATCTTAGGGCTTTAACTGGCTATCCAGTGATGATCTTCATCTGTTTGAATTGATGCCTGGGGTTAATTTTTACTGACTAAGGAAATAAAGCTGGAAGAGACACGCAACTTGAAGTAAAAATTGCTAATTCAAGGAAGGCAGAATGAAGAAAGCCTGTGCTAGTGCTCTCCATTCCCTTCCCCTCCCACTGCAGTAACTACCCATTTAAACTTTGCATTTCACCAGATAACTCATTTTGATTCCAGACCAGGCAACCAGAATTGTGTTTTCAGGGGGCAGTGAAACTGCTTTTAGTTTGGGTTGAAATGTTTAAAATGCTGTACTTTATAGTATTTATTCATTGTGACCTTGCTTCTAAGAAGGTAAGAAAGGAAGCCTTTTTAAAAAATTAATGTATAATTGGCATATAATGTTATATTAGTTTCAGGTGTACAACATAATGATTTGATAATTGTATACATTGCAAAATGATCACCACAGTAAGTCCAGTTAACATCCATTGCCACACATGACTACAGATTTTTTTCTTGTGATGAGAACTTTTAACATCTATTCTCTTAGCAACTTTCAAATGTGCAATACAGTACTATTAACTATAGTCGCCATGCTGTACATTACATCCCCATGGCTTATTTATTTTATAACTGGAAGCTTGTACCTTTTGACGTCCTCCACCCATTTCACCCCCACCACTACTACCCCACTTCTGGCAACCATCAGTCTGTTCTCTGTGTCTATGAGCTTGTCCTTTCTTGTTTGTTTGTTTTTGTTTTTAAGATTCCACATATAAGTGAGACCATACAGTATTTGTCTTTGTCTTAATTACACTTACATAATGCCCTCAAAATCCATCCATATTGTCATAAAGGGCAAGATTTCCTTCCTTTTTATGACTGAATAATATTCTGTTGTGTGTGTGTATCACATTTTCTTTATTCATTTATCCGTTGATGGACACAGGTTGTTTTCATATCTTGGCTATTGTAAATAGTGCTGTGATGAATAACTCCATATATCTTTCAGAGTTAATGGTTTTGTTTTCTTTGGCTAAATACCCAGGAGTGGGATTGCTGGATCATATAAGGTAGTTCTATTTTTAATTTTTTGAGGAACCTTCATACTGTTTTCCATAGTAGCTGCCCCAACTTACATTTCCACCAATGGTGTACAAGGGTTCCCTTTTTCCCACCTCCTCACCAACACTTGCTGTTTCCTGTCTTTTTGCTAATAGCCATTCTAACTGGTGTCAGGTGATATCTCATTGTGGTTTCGATTTGCGTTTCCCTCATGATTAGTGATGTTGGGCATCTTTTCATGTATATGTTGGCCATCTATCTATATCCTTTGGAAAAATGTTTATTCAGATTTTCTGCCCACTTTTAAATATGTTTGGTTGTGATTTTTTGTTGTTTTGTTTGTTTTTGCTATTGAGTTGTATGAGTTTTTTGGATATTAACCCCTTTTCAGAGATGTGATTTGCAGATGTCGTCTCCCATTCCATAGGTTGCCTTTTCATTTCGTTGGTTTCCTTTGCTGTGCAGAAGCTTTTTAGTTTGATGTAGTTCCACTTGTTTACTTTTGCTTTTGTTACCTTTGCTTTTGGTGTCAGAAAGGAAGCTTTTTGACACAGTTCAAAAGTTTTCTTATTGCAAACATTATTTAACAGGTTTGAATTCATGGGTGTAATATTTTGTGTTATATGAATTCTTGACGTTTGAACACACAACTTCATGGTGTGTTGCAGGTATGGATTTTGCTTCTCCTTGGACAGAGCTGCCTGTTTTATGGAGACTTGAAATCAGGCTATACCTAAATTATCTGGTTAATTTAATTGCTGTAGATGATCTGATTAAGTCAAGTTTCTGATAGATTCTTTATTGAGTTGATTAGTTTGCAATTATCAGCTCAGCTGAATAATTTATCTCCTTTTTCCTCTGAGCTGCCTTGCTAGTCTTATTGGTAAGTATTCAATTTTCATACAGTGATGGTTGGGCTCATTGGTAGCAGTAATTTCACCTGTAACACTAGAAGGTTGTGCTTAGATCCTGGCGCTATTACTAAAGTGTCATAACATTAGTAGAAATTTGTGGTGTCTCATTTCCTTTTCAAAACACTCTCCAAACTCATTACTAACTAATCCCAACTTGGCCTCTTGAGAGTGAAGCCAGTGGATTAGAGGAACCGTACAGATTGAAATGCGGTGAATTTAGTTTCAGCTGAATTATGACGTAATCATGGTCAAAGCAAAAATCAGGAATACCAAGAGTTTAGTTTTGCATGCAGTTCCCATACTTTTAAACACACATCTCTTTCCTGAAGATGTCTTGTCCTGAATGGAACTTTTAAATATATTGCCTTATTTCCCTTTGCTCCCACTGATGGAAATGTAAAGTTTCCAGTTCTCTAGAAATTTAAAAATTCTATGCCCCTTTTGAAGTACAGTTGGCAGCAGTCCTCATGTTTGGGGAATGTGGGATGCTAGAAAGAACATAATAGATATTCTGCTTTCCAGCACTGCTAGTATTAAAATCATTATTGTATAAGGTTCTTGATACACATGAAAGAAACAATACAGATCCAATCTGAAGACATATCGTCTTTCAAAAGGAGTAGACATTCATTAATAACTAGGCTTTTGCCTGTTTGTTTCATAACTATTTTTTCTGACGAAAGCAACACCTGTTCATTGTAAAAAAAAAAAGAAAAGAAAAGAAAATTGGATAAGTAAAATCAAATGAAATTTAAAATGTATAATTATTCAACCCAGAGATAGCTACTATTCTTGTTAGCATTTTGTCGCATTGTTTTTCAAATCTTTTTCTGGGCAAATACATATTTCAAATGGGATCATGTTATACATGTAATTTTATCATCTGTCTCCACTTAATGTATCATGAGCTTTTTCCCATATCTAAGTATTCAGCTGCATTACCCTTTTTAATATATAGTAATTTAATATATAGTATTTCTCTTTTTGGGTGGACCAAAATTTATTTATCCAGGGCTCTAATGTAGGACACTTAGTTTCCAGTGTTTTTATACTATAAATAATTTGTTGAACATTTGCAGTGCCACAGGATGGCTTCGGAGGGCTGAAATCCCTGTAATCCCTGTCAAGCCTTTCTGTCTCTGTTAAGGAGACAAAGTGCTCTGCCAGCAAAGATTCAGGTTTCCCACCTCTTCCAATTAGAATTTCACATAACTCCTTCCTAAATAGAAATTCTAGAATGAACACTGGTGGTGAATCTCCTAAATAAATTACTGTGTCATCCATTATTTTCTTAAGATAAATTCCTTTTGTAGCAACGCTAAATCAAAGAGCATATGTGTCTTAGGGCCTTTGATATTGCTATTGAAACTGGCTTCAAAGTGTTTATACCAGTTTAAATCTTACCCACCAGTATAGGAGTACCCATCTTCCTGAATCCTCACCAACAGTTGGGTATTATTGTATTTATTGTTTTTCCAATTTGATGGTGAAAATAATACCTCGTTGTTTAAGTTAGCAATTCCTTCATCATTAGTTAAGCATATGAACACTTATATATCTACTTATGTGCCATTGTAACTCTTTCTGTAAGTTGCCTTTTCACGTTATTTACCCATTTTTCTATTAGGATGCTTATTATTGATTTGTAAGAGCTCTTTATAAATTATGGATACTGTGACCCTTTTTAGTAACCAGATAATTGTATCCAGGAGACAGCTCTGGAGCCTGAAGTTCCTGCAGGCTATGGAATTGTCCAAACGATATTTGCATAAACCAAGAACAATACTAAGTAACTTCTAGTGAGTATTACCCAAAGTTGGCCTTTGCCTTTTAAATTAACTGCACAGACTCTCTCATAACTTTCATAAAGTTTGAGAGAAGGTGCTGCTGACTCGATCAGAAGCAACTTACACAAATACACATGCAGGTTCTAGTTTTTGTAGACCAACTCTATCAGTGAGGTTACAATCAAGAAATAGAAACCACGTTGTATGGTTTTGTTTTGTTTCCACATCGGGATTTCTTAGCAGAGAAACACTGGGGCACTGTAAATGCACAAAGCAAACACTTTGGTCTCACAAAGGTAGCAAACTGTTTTGTTGTCAGTGTATCTCCTACCACATCCCTGCTTTCTGCTGCATATTTCCTGTGTCACTTATCACTGACCAGGAAAAGACAACTGGCTCCGGTCCAAGAGGCACATGAGGGACCCCAAGGCAGAAATTCACTACTAGGGGCCATAAGAAAAACAATGACTTGGACGCTGTTACCTGCGTCCCCCACATCTTATACGTTAAGCCTTTAGTATAAAGGCTTTTAGCCTTTATACTAGCCTCTCCCTAGTGGGCATTTTCAGAGCCACTTCTTCAGCCAAAATGCAATTTTGGGTTTGCAAAGTTTGTCTTCTCTTGGGGGCTATAACCTTGTGATGAATATTGTGCTCTATTTCTTCCGGTTCAAATGTCCAGCCACTGTAAGAGTGATGAGGAAGAACTGGCGAGTTTGACAATGTGGAAAAATGATTACAGTATCAGTTTACTTCATAGCTTACTGTCAAATTGTCTCCCCTCTAAAAACGTGTTTGCCCCAAAGTTAAACCTTTCACTGATTGTTCCTTTCTCCCCATTCTCCGCAGTCTTTGACCTCCTCCCATCCGCCAGCCAGAGGCTGAACCCAGGTGCCCTGCAGCCAGTCCTGACAGACACCACCCTGAACGAGCTCTATGTGATCTCCACCTTCAAGCTGCAGACGAAAAGTTCAGCCACCATCTTCGGACTTTACTCTTCAGTGGACAACAGCAAGTATTTTGAGTTTACTGTGATGGGACGCTTGAACAAAGGTAAGGAGATTTATAGAAATTATTTTCTTAAAAATCCTCTCTGCCTATTCCAGGATTTGGGGTCTACTTTCCTTCAGATGGTTCCATCCACCATTGATTTCAGTTTTCAATACCAAATTCCTCTGATTGTGCACTTACCTGTATAGGGAGGGTGAGTTGATATTGGGAGAAAGAAGGAAGAATAGCTTGCGGCAAAAATGCCCTTTGACATTGTCCGATCCTCATGTTATTCCGGATCCAGTCCTGGAAGGGACAGGACCCAGGACCGTTTGGCCACTCTGTTAGTCAGCTTGAGCTGCTATAACAAATAGCATAGACTGGGTGGCTTAAGCAACAGATGTTTATTGCCCGCAGTACTGGAGGCTGGTAAGTCCAAGGTCAAGGTGCCAGCAGATTTGGTTCCTGATGAGAGCCTGGGTCCTGGCTTGTAGACAGCCACCTTCTCACTGTGTCCTCATATGGCCTTTCCTCAGTGTGTGCTGGTGCAGAGAGAGAGAGTGAGCTCTGTCTTCCTTTTCTTGTAAGGACACTAATGCCATCGTGGGGGTCCCACCCTCATGACCTAATCTTAACCTAATTACCTCCCAAAGGCCCACTTTCTAATACCACCATATTGAGGGTTTGGGCTTCAACATATGAATTTGAGGGGAACACACACATTCAGCCTGTAATAGCCACTCGCACCATTCTTGTGCTCCCTTAGAAGCATGTGGCTTAGCAGACCTAACTCCTAGCTCTGCAAGCACCTCCCGGACTTGATGGAGAGAATATATCTCAGTGGTAGAACGAAATGAACAGCTCTCTTTTCTACCTGCTTTGTGCCAATTTACACAGGTCTGTCACTTGTTTGTTCCCTCTGCTGTCAAATGTTTCACTGTCAAATTGAGTTCCTACATGTACTAAGAAATGACTTCCAAGGAAAAGGTCACTATTTTTTCATCTCCTTCTCATCCACCCGTGCCCTGCGGACAACACCTGTTCCTGCTTATTGAGGAATGTGACAGATACGTGTCCATGCTGCCTCATGCTTTTAAAAAAGGAGGACTGGTCCTTCCGGCGAGATTTTTATTTCAGTTTGCTCTACAAAGTAGATACTTCTAGTGCTTCAAACTCTCTGAGATTCTAATTGTGATTGAACACTTAAAGCTGCAGGTGTTGGGAGCTGGAAGAAATTCCTAATTCTTAGCATTCATAGGACTATAGAGTTAAAAGCAAGAAGGAATGGGCTTTTAACCCCTCCTTTTATGTCAAGTTCCAATATCCTCCCTCCCTCCTTCCATCTCACTCACAAGTCTGCTTTCTCTGTTCCTCTGGCCTCTCAGGGGCTGAGGTGCGGTTTCAGACAATGAAGGGAGTTGGGGACATGATTCATGATTTAGCAGATGTTTCAACCATTCCTGCTCCCTTTGCCCCGCCTTCAGCCCTGATGGGAGGTAATTTCACCCATCTCTCTGCCTTGATTCTGACAACCCCATTTTGCCTCACGTCTCTTGAAGGAACATCTCATTGTCTAAGAACCCAGCTACTCAGTTTGTCATCTATAAAAGCCACCCTTCTTCATCTAAAGGGCAGTAGCTTCTCACTAAATTATTTTAGATGCACTGGAAGGTTTTTCTTTTAGCTCGCTCAGCTTAGTGGCTAAAAGGCCCTCTATAGAGCCAAAAACTCTGCTTCTAGCTTTTCACTCTCTCTGAATCTCACCCTCTATTTCTAAATTGGCCATTGTGGAAAAACAAGCAAGTTCCCCCGAGCTGATTCTTTCTGTTCACTCTATAGAAGCCAGGGTAATGCTAGATACATGGGCAGGTAGATGGATAGGGAAGGGGGTTGTTAAGTGTGTTTCCTTTGAAGAATCACCAGTCATGTGAGTCAGCTGTTAATACCAGCTGATCTCCATGTTAAAGGAGAAAAAAGAGGAAAGGATTGAACACCTTTCCACCTGCCAACCTACTAGAAGAGAGAAAAAGCTCTTAGAAAAAATATTTTTTAAAAGGAGTCGTAAAAGAATCCAGAGATGACAATTCTCAGAAAACAAAGAGGAATTTATAACAGTATTAGAGTTGAAGAATTTGACACAGAGAAGATGCCCTGGAGCAATAGGAAAAAGGACAGAGATTTGCCATCCCTTGTGAATCTGAAAGTTCTAGAGAGGAGCAGCAGCCCATTGTGACTGGAACAAGAAAGAAGTCACTGGGTCCATCAGGTCCAGAAAAAGATGCAGCATGTGTTTGTGACTCCCCATTGAGGTGTTCAGTGGTGGTGCTGGGCTGCACCCTGCAGGCCTCGAGACCAAAAGAAGAGCCCAGAACAGTGACAGAGACATCAACAGTTTATTGGACAGGGGATCTTACATGTCTGCAGCAAAAGGTCCTGGAGCGACATCCCACTGTATAGAGCAGACAGCGGGCGGGACATGGCAGCGATCTTTGCTACTCGGAGGAGAAGGAGGCTACCATGTATGGGGGAATTGACGTCAGGTTGGCTCGTCAGTTACCAGGGAAACCGGCAGCTGGGGCACATCCCCCACAGCCCCTCAGGTTAACCGCCATCATGAGGGCAGAAGTTTCCCTTTAATAAACTAGCAGGTGGAGGCGTTCTGGCCTAAGGATTAGAATAAGCACTTGCCGGAGCAGGGGGCAAACACTTTCATGTGAGTAGGGAGTAGGTGAAGCAGGGACTGGTCGAGCAGGGGAGTTACAAAGAGCAAGAGACCATCTTCAGTGACCTGACCGTTGAGGGGGCCATGCACACCTGCCATGATTTGTGGAGGGTGGGGGGAAAGCATCTTCCTGAAAGGTGAACCCCAGTCCGTTATTCAACTGACAAGCCTCAGCTGATCTTGTCTTCTGTTGGTTTGCATGGAAAACAGCGAAACAAGAAATCAAGATGTATCTCTCATGACTTAAAGCACCAGAGTAGGAAATAGGACACATCTTTCCCTCTATTAAAGGTTATGGTTTGGAAGAGGGTGACTGCACAGATGGAATCGAAGAGAGGATTTGGTTGTCTGGGCCTTTGACGAGCTCCTACGAGAAACTAAAGTGTATTCCATGAGGACTGCAAAGAATGAGTTTGCCACTGAGCTTTCTGTTTCTACCCTCTCACTCTCCAAGTCATCCTACCATGGTCGCCTCGTTACTGTTCGCAAAGCATAACTTGGATCTAGTGATGCCTGACTGCAGAGACCTGTAGTGGCTTCCGATCCCAAACTGAATAAGGTGCAATTGCCCAGGCTGGGCTTTTAGGGCTTTCTATTGCCCGACTCCCAACCAGCCTTTCCAGTTTATCTGTCCTTCCAACTGTCCGTGCAGCCTGTGCTTCAGCTGGATGGACTAACTACTGTTCCCTGGACGCACCCACGCTGTCGCTCCTTCTCTGTCCTTTTGCTCTTGCCCTCTGCTCCCCCTGGTGCATGCCCTGCACCATCTCAAGTGACTGAAATCCTACACACGTAAGACACATCTCCAGCTCCTCCTGACACCTTTCTTTATATGACTTTGTACCTCCACAGAAGGTGCTAGTGTTCGCTTGCCTTGTATTTGAATTACTTAGAGGTCTTTTCTCCAGTAGGTTATAAGCTCCCCTAAGGCAGGGACTGAGCATCCCTTAACTCACCTTTGTGTATACTGCAGCACATAGCACAGTGCCCTGTACATAGAAGTGGCTCATGAAGAGACTGGATAGAATAAATGGAGGCTGAGAAGAGTATCTTTGTTTAAAAAAAAAAAAAAAAAGACATTGTTGTGGAAATTCTAGATGTATACAATGTCACACAGTAGGCCTGGCTCGGAATCACTTTTTGAATGAATGAATGTTGAAGACCATTTGGTTGAGGATGTAAAAGTGATACAGGTAGTATTTCTGATAGAAATGCTCTATCAGATTATTAGTAATACAGTGGTATAGAAATAAGCATTCTATAGAAACCACCTAGCTGGGTAGAAGATATGGTTGGTGATTTTCTTGAATCTGACATAGAGACAACTTTCCAGTTAGTATCCTGAGTTTGAGTCACAGTTAAAAGTCTCAGGAACTGTGTCGCCATGAATACATCTCTGAACCCCCCTGAGCATCGATTTACTATCTCTAAAGTGAGGATGATAACAGCTACCTCCCAGGTTGATTGCAAGAACTGACTTACATAAAGTATAATAACTTAGACTCTGAAGCTCAATAAAAACTTCAGGTTACCGTATTAGATAGATTAGATAGATAGAGACAGAGACACCTTTCTATTATTTAGGCAACTGTCTTCCAAAAATGATGAGTTGGTGAACTCTTGGCTTACCTTAGTGAAAGCTTCACCTTTCAGAAAAAGCATGAGAGGACCTCTTCTTTAGCCTTAATTTGAGAGCCACAAAAAAACAACTTGATGCTGTGGAAATGAAGGGAACTCCAAGAATTAGCAGTAATGACTGGAAAGAGTCAGGCTCCTCAGCCTATGACAGGAGAAGTCAAACAGTTCAGAGTAGTTGTTCTGAAACCTACAGGCTAATGAGAGATACAGCTTGAAAGAGATGGAAGAGTTTAAAAGTTAGAATTCTGGAATTTCCTGGCTGGCCAGTGGTTAGGACTCTGAGCTTTCACTGCCAAGGGCCCGGGTTCAGTCCGTGATGGGGGAACTAAGATGTCGCAAGCTGCGTGGAGAGGCCAAAAAAAAAAAAAAAAGTTAGAATTCTAAACCAAATAATGAAGGGGAAAAAATGAGATGCCTCAAACGCTTATAATAATATTTATTTATGGAGCCATTACAATGAACCAGGGCCATGCTAAAGGCTCAACGCTCATTTTCCCTTTTAACTTTCACAGTACTCTTATGAGGTACCCTTGAAGGAACTCAGTTTTAAAATGATGATATCCAGAAAGTGGAAAGAATTTTCGTGAACTTTAGGACAAACCTTCAGAGGGTTGTACTGTTTTATTCATGCATTTGGGGATTTCCTGGAAAAGAAAGCTGGGATTATTTGAAGGCAAATAGGTTTACTAAAAATAAATCCTGCCAAAATTTTTAATGAATTTTATGAAGTCACTCATTATACCTTTCTGAATAATATAAAAAAAGAATAAGCTAGATAAATAGTACCGTTAGGAGTTGGTAAATTGCCTTATAGCAAAGTATCTAGTGGTTTTGACAAGGCTCTGTCTTGGGCATTGAACTTTTCAACATATCAGTGACTTAGGTGGAAACATAGTATTTTAACATGTTTGCAGTTGGCACAGGGCTGGAAAAAACAGTTGAACATGTCAGATGCCATTATCAAGATTTGCAAGGTCCTACCTGGCTGACACACAATAGGCCACCATCAGATTCAATTTAACAATAATAAATGCAAATCCATCCTCTAGGAATGAAAAGTAAACTGTAGACGCCCAGGATGTGGAAGACCCATCCTAAGCATTCCAGTCAACAACGTTAAGAACCAAGCAATGTTGAGCACAGTGCCTGGCACTTAGTAGTTGCTCAGAAATGTTTGCTGAATGAATGAATGAACAGATACAGTGATGCAACTTCTTTTTAAAGCTTTTCAAATTTTAGGCTTCATTAATACACACATGTGGCCAGATTAAGGGCACTGATAGTCCCACTGCACACTTCATTGTCCAGCCACATCTAGAATACTGTGTCTAGTTGTGAGCACATTTCTCAGGGACACTGTCAAGTCAGAGACTACCTTAAGGAGAGTCACCAAGCCAGCATCCTTCTGGATCCCGTTTTTTTTAACCACATCACAAGTCAAAAAGTTAAAGGAACTGGAGAAATCAAGGAGCCAGACGGAAGACATAAGAGAAGTGAAAGTTGCCTTAAAATATTTGAAGAATGTCATTTCGATTGAGGATAAGATTATATCTGTCTATAGTTCTGAAGAGTAAAATTAGGACACACCGGTGGAAGTCGGAGGAAACAGATATTGGCTCTGAATTAGGAAAAGCTTGGGGAGCAATCCAAAAGTGAAATGGGTTTTTCTGCAAAGTAAAGTTCTTTGTTACTGGAAATGTGCTGGTAGAGGCTGCACTTTTACTGAAGGGATTTGTGAAATGAGATATTAAGCTGGATGACTTATAATGCTAATATTCTGTGGCTCTGCTAAGGCTCGAGAGCATTCCATGGGCATTTATGAAGTTGCTGTGCGCCTCTCTCCTATAAGGTGACCTTGGGATCCTGTGCACATTTACAGCTCTGTTACCTACCTGATAGTTGTTTACAATGATGCCTCATAACTTAGCAAAATATAAAGCCTTTTGCAGATGTTCAGTATAACTGCTGTGCTTCCTTTCACTGGATGGTTTCTTTGCTCCGTGTGTGTGTGTGTGTGTGCGCGCGTGTGTATTCTGTAAGCTTTACATTGGTTTAAACTGCTACAAAAAAATTTCAAAACACACATACTGCATTTATCACACCTGGGAGTCACCCAGAGTACTTTTAGGAAAAGCAGTTTGATGATTTATCTTTTATGTATTTCCAAAGCACTAAAGTTACAAAGACCTTAGCGTGTAGGGCATAAAGATAAATGAGTCAAGGCAAACAAGGATATCCGTCACAAGAAACATTAATGGCAAGAAGTCTTTTTTTAATGTACAGTTATTTAGAGAAGAAGAGGAAAGGTTGACAGCAATTGCTTTCATCATATATTTAAAAGTGCCAAAGAGCAAAGCCATTCGCCAAGCAAAGCCATTCGCCAAGCAAAGCCATTCGCCAAGCAAAGCAGAAAGCCCTGGACTACCTTGCTGAGTTTGCTGCCTGCAGGCCAGGTCACTCGGAATTTCTTTGCCCAAGCAGACAAAATATTATCATTTCCAGTTCTTTAAAGCTGGTAGCCTGCTTCATAGCTTTGACATTCAACACTTCATAATATTTTTGACCACCAAGTCCGTCCACTTTTCAAAAAGCACGTTTTGAAAGTTTTCCCAAGATAGCAATATTTCAAATCTTCATTGCTTGAGTTTGCTTCTTCGTCTTCATCCCCCGCCAGTCACTGAGATGGTTTTAATCAGGCCGGGCTGCGTGGCTCCTCTGTCAGGCTGGTACCCAGACATGGAAATGCAGCCATAAAACGGGGCTCCAAACTCTCAAGTACACAAAGATGCTTAGTTTAGAAGGAAAGGATTTATGTAAGTAAACTAATAGAAACTGCTCCCCACATTTTTCAAAAGGTTGTGGATTAAAAAAATCAGAGTAGGGGGCTTCCCTGGTGGTGCAGTGGTTGGGAGTCCGCCTGCCGATGCGGGAGACACGGGTTATGCCGCAGAGCGGCTGGGCCCGTGAGCCATGGTCCGTGAGCCTGCGCGTCCGGAGCCTGTGCTCCGCAACGGGAGAGGCCACAGCGGTGAGAGGCCCGTGTACCGCAAAAAAAAAAAAAAAAAAAATCAGAGTAGATACATGTCTCAAAGTAGATACAGTCTATTTTATCTATTTTTTCATTCAACAGATAGTTGTATTTGGTGTTCTCAGATGCTGTGGTATATGGGAAAATTAGTAAGAAATAGACTGCTTGTCCCAAGAGTTTATACTTTAGTAGAGAAGATAAGAAATAAACAAATATACTAGTACCTACGTTTGTACAGCAGCTTATATTTTTGCATTTTCTTATTTGACCACCACTGAAAACAAAATGAAATAGGAAGGACAGCTTTTATTGACTCCTTTCAATAGTTTAAGAAGTGGACCCTTCAGGCCCAGGGTCACATAGGGATTAAGTGTCCGAGCCATGACTGGAACCTGAGTCCTGAAAAAGTATACCTAGCAAAGCACCGAGAAAGTGTTAGGGAAGATGAATGAGGCAGTAACTTCCAACCATGGGGAAGATGGAAGACTAGAGGGAGTCTGGTGCATTTGAACTGGAGCTTGGCTTCAGATTTGTAGCAATGATGGAGCAGGAAGGAGAGGAACGGAGAAGAGAACATTCGCACAGGAAGAAAAGGATGAGGGAGGCTGGAGAACACTAGAGAGGGGTGAAAATGGGTTGTTAGAACTGGTCGTTCAGCTTGGCTGGTGATCAGCAGAATGGAAGGTGGCAGGAAGGTTGGGCCAGTCCTGGGATAAGTTACACGTTAATTAGGGACCACTAGGGAGCCAGTAAATGATTCCATTGGCTCAGTTGTGTGTTGCATTGAAAAGGCAATCATTTGGTCCAAACGGTCCTGTAAGAATCTCAAGCTTTCAGTCCAGAAAAACTGCATAGAAAGAGACCCTCAGCAGGAAGGTAAATAAGGAATCTGGCAGAGAAACCCAGAGATAGAACAAGGTAGAGGCAGAAACACCTTCTGAAGACCTGCAGCATTCAGTTCTAATCAGAGGAGTTCTTGGTACTCCCCCTGAGAGAGAACAAGGCTGAAATCACCAACCAAACTTGTTTCAGTGAGAAGCAAGCAAGAGCATGGAATGTGCCTCAGCTGAAGAAGCAGAGCTGTACCCAGTGACCGTTTTCCTGAGTGCGTTGCTCCCTGGGGTGCTAAGGGGCAGAAGTGGGCTGGAGCCAGGAGAAGACTGCTCCTTCTGGCTTCCAGGCCTGATTTTTCACTCCTTCTGGAGGCAGAAGTGATGTCTTACTGGCTCACTTGTATTTTCCCCTCTGTTTTGCTCCCCTCTGCTCTGTGTGTATGTTGGGCTAAGATTGGGCAAGGTGAGCACTGGGAAAGGGGGACCAGAGAGAGGAAGGGAACCATGTCTGCTCTCTCCCCTCCAGTGGTGCTGCTTCTGGAGAAGGTCAGGGAATCTCCCAGGCTGCAGGCTCCTGGGTTGTTGAGGCTGTTTCTAGACTCATTGTGACTGATGGGAGAATGCTGAGTTTTCTGAGCAGGTGCCTGTTGACCCCCTGGGGTAGTCTTACTGCTCTGAAGATAAAATAAGTATAGAAGCACTGAAGTAAGAAGTTTGCAATAAAAAAGAAAAATGAAAAAATGGAAGCCATAAGCAAAATGAAAATTATTGGATCAAGTATGAAGAATGGTAAATGTCAAAGCACTTGATAATTTTCTGCTAACAGACCTTGTGAAGATGGAAGTTTCCATAAGTCTTCTTTTCCTTTTTTTCCTCTTGCTCTTGTCACAAGATCTATGAGCATGAGGAATCTCATTTCAGTGCTGCACTGCAACACAAAGCAAGGCAGAAGTCTAGCGTGCCCTTAAATGACAGCATGAACACAATGGCAGGTTTGGCTGCCTGCAATAGTTGTTAAATTGCTACTCTCTAAACTTTTAAATTTATATATGAAAAGCTTTCAATGCGATCATTTAATTATTCATTGAAAGTTTATATTCACAACATTAATGTGCAAGTGTTATACATAACGTACTCCACTAGGTACTATTTATAAAATTAAACTTAGCAATTCAGTTATGAAAATAAATCATGGCCCACATGGCCTGGAAGGCCTGCTAAAAGCAGGCAAGGGCCCATGAAAATATGTTTCCTTTGAATTACACAGAAATCCCAGGAGAGAAAGACCAAGGGTATTTGTTTTAAGCTGCTCTGTGTATTCTCTTAAACTGTTACTATGAGGAACAGAGGTTGTGGCCATAATGAAAATGAGGAGATCCTGAGTATATGTGTCTATGACCTGGTTGAAGTCTGGTAGTCCAAGTGGTGTTTTCACTGGCCTGTAAAAACGCCAGGGATTTGCAAAACTATTCAAAAAAGTAAAGAAATAGATGTCTTAAAATATTGAATTAGTGCATATATTTGGGTTCATTTTCCCCCTCTTTTGTGTACCTTATGCCTCCAATTTCCAGCCGTGCTGTTACTATTATAAATTCTCAACAATATTAAATAAAGGGGTAAAAAAATGTTGTATCCCATGTTTAAAATACCTCAAGAATTTCTACTCATGTCTGTTTTCTTTCTCCTCATACCACATTTACCAAAGTCTTACCAATACTTTGCTTCAGGAAACGTAGTAATGTACTACAGCCATAGAAAGGCCTTCTAGCCAGTCTGTTCTGTCAGGTCTTACTAATTCTTCTCTCTCGGTAAGCAAGTGGCGGCGACCACGTGGGCACGAGAGAAGATCTCCTGGCTCCTCAGGGCATCTGTCTATACCACAGACCCTGATGCCAACTGGCCCCCTCCAGCCATGGTCAAATGGGAAAGCAAATCTAGTCAGGGTTTAGAAGGGTGGGGAAGTCAACCTAGAAAGTCTAATGTATTTGGAGGAAGTCTTCAAAAACATCTTTAAAATTTCATAGTAGGGATTATTTTTTCTGGCAGTAATGCAACATGAACAGATATTCCTGGCTGGCTACTCCATGGGGCAGCACCAAGTTGGCATTTACACTTCACAGAAGAGGTATCTGAGGAAAGATGGTCCCAGTTACTTGTTATGAATCATATAGACTGACTGTAGCACACTCTGGGTTTATGTGTGGAATTCATTTTTTTCTTTTACTTTTTTGTATTACATAAGTAATGCATGTTTCTTGTAGAAAAATCAGGCAATGAAAATGAAGAAAAGGAAAAAAACACGTCGTCCAGCAATGACCGTATTAATATTTCCTTCTAATTTTCTGTATATGTGTATATAAGTCTATGTACATACCTACATAGTTTTTTCGGAATGAACCTGTACTGACTCATAACCTTTTTTTCACTCAACGTAATACTGGGAATGTCTTTTTGTGTAAGGTAGTGGATCTCCCATGAAGTCCTTACAAAGGCCTATCCAGGCCTAGCATTCTTTTAGTCTGGAATAAACCACACTCAGTTTCAAATTCTAGTCCTGTCACTTACTGTGTCCTTGTGCAAGTTCCTTCGCTTATCTGAGCTTCCCTTTCCTCACCTGTAGTCATTCCAGTTTCACAGGGTTGCAGTGAGGAGAAATTAAGTGTTTACAGCAACGAAGGGCAGCACCCAGCCCTGTAGTAGTGCTCAGTAGATGTTTGAGAATTAGTGAAGTCATGCCCTCAGGAGCTTACTTGGATGTTACTTGACTTTTGATGGGTTCTACTTGCTCACTGTACTCATCATTATCTGAAATTATTCTGTTTATTTTCAAATTTACTACTTATCGTCTCTCTTCATGAGCACAAAACATTCTTAGCAACAGAGTGGTGGCCAATGCCTAGAAAAATGCCTGGCACACAGAATGTTGAAAATTTATGGTGCTGACTTACTTGCGTCTTTCCAATGACCCAGCCTTGCCATTGTCACCTGGAGGCTGTGCAGCACAGTATCACGCCCTTTCCCTTTATCTCATTATCCACTGACCCGTGCTTGGTTCTAGCCATCCTCCGTTACCTGAAGAATGATGGGAAGATTCATTTGGTGGTTTTCAACAACCTGCAGCTGGCCGACGGCAGGCGGCACAGGGTCCTCCTGAGACTGAACAATCTGCACCGGGGAGCTGGCTCTGTAGAGCTCTACGTGGACTGCTCGCAAGTGGATTCCATTCACAATCTCCCCAGAGCCTTTTCTGGCCTCGCCCAGAGTCCTGAGGCTGTTGAATTGAGGACTTTCCAGAGGAAGGCACAGGTAAGAACCCACAAACCATTCTCCAAACTGGAAAGATGAGTTTCTGAAGCTTCTGCTGAATGCAGAAGAGTGGGCTGAGGTCAAGAGTGGGTCTAATTTTGGCTGCATGTTAGAAACACCTGTGGAACTTAAAAACCGACTGCTAGAGGGCCCACCCTCCAGACAAGTTAAATCAGAATCTATAGCGGTGGTGCCTCAGCATCAGTATTTTTTAAAATACTGATTCTAACGTGAAGTCAAAATTGAGAGCTGCTCTTTTAGATGATAAGTGGAGACTTTGGCAATATAATTGTAAAGCAGGAAAGGAATTGCAAAAAGAATAGCAAAAATTTTTAAACTGTCTTAGGGCAATAGGATGATCTACTTGTAATCTTTCTATAACGTTATTATATTTTTAATGAAAGTAAAAAAGAATGATTGGAAATTGCCAAGCACCAGGAACAACATATTTCACAGGTCTCACTAGAGCATCCCTAACAAAAAGACCCTTATTGCCAACTTAATTCCATGAGGCCTTACAAATCACATCACTTCTGTCTTCCGTTTTATGCCCTGTTGATGGTATTTTTTTCCATCATATCATTGCACCTACTCTAGAAATTGCCACATATGCTTCTCTTAGAATTTTGCGCTAGGGGGACTTCCCTGGTGGCACAGTGGTTAAGAATCTGCCTGCCAATGCAGGAGACATGGGTTCGAGCCCTGGCCCGGGAAGATCCCATGTGCCACAACTACTGAGCCCACGTGCCACAACCACTGAAGCCCGTGCTCCTAGAGCCCGTGCTCCACAACAAGAGAAGCCACCACAATGAAAAGCCCATGCACCACAATGAAGAGTAGGCCCTGCTCGCCGCAACTAGAGAAAAGCCCGCGTGCAGCAATGAAGACCCAATGCAGCCAAAAATAAATATAAAAAAAAATAAATTTATTTAAAAAAAAAGAATTTTGTGCTAGGAAATACTTTGTTTCCTATAAATAACTAGTAGTATTCTTTGTCTTTTCCAATTATACTATAACTGCTCATCGTTCCAGAATTTCATCTGATACGGAAGTCAATCCCAAAATCAGTAACTACGTTCATCCACTGTGGCCCTTGTTTTATATATTGCAATCACTATTTTCCACTTCTATTTCATTATTATATGCTTTAACTAAACTATATGTGCTCTTACCAAGTTATTCTGAGCCCTTTGTGTAAAGAAGCAGGGTGTAAACAGTAATTTCCATTGTAACTAGGAATGCTGAGGAGTTTTAGATAATAATGTAAAAACTATGAATCAGGTACTAGAATTTGTGCTTGAAACATAGGAAGCATTTTCAAGCAGAAGTTTCAAGAAAGCTAAAATCCAAGTGTAGAGAGAGGGAGAAAGAGTTGTATATATATTTAGTGTAGATTTATAGAGAGAGAAAAAAATTAATGGAGAGATATGCCAAACTTTATTTCTGAATCCCCAGAGTAGCCCAAATAGTCAGAATGACAGTCAGAAATTGTGTCACTGACATTTCAGAAATTAGTCTCCACCAAATAAGTCCATATCTAAAAATCAGAAACAGATGGAATTTTTTGGAATTTTGTCCAAAAGTTTTACCTCCTTAGACTATCAACAAGGACCACAGTGCTCTGTCTTCATAGTACCTTCTCAGTCAGTCAGTCAGTCAATTAGTCAGTCAGTAGGCACATTCTAGGCATTAGGCCAAACAGTCATGGCTCTGCCTCCATAGAGCTTATGGTCTGATTCCACAAAATACCTATTATGTAGCACGTGTTGCATACATCTTAACTTAGCTAAATGAAAAAGCAGAGTCCCTCTGAACATCCTTAGCATGCTCATTTCTAAAATAAGAATGATGACTTTATGTTGCCACAGTTAACATAAACATTTTCTATCATACATATATAAAATAATGAGTACAGTAAAAGCTACAAAATTAAGGGGTGAGAAAATTGACTATGACTAACAATGAATGATGGATATAAACCAATAGTGTGAAAATATATGAAAATATACATCACAGAATATACAGTTTAATATCACTGATTATTAAAGAAATGTAAATCAAAACCACAATGAGGTATCGCCTCACACCGGTCAGAATGGCCATCATCAAAAGGTCTACAAATAATAAATGCTGAAGTGGGTGTGGAGAAAAGGGAGCTCTCTTGTACTGTTGGTGGGAATGTAAATTTGGTACAGCCACTATGGAGAACAGTATGGAGGTTCCTTAAAAAACTAAAAATAGAACTACCCTATGACCCAGCAATCCCACTACTGGGCATATACCCTGAGAAAACCATAATTCAAAAAGAGTCATGTACCACAATGTTCATTGCAGCTCTATTTACAATAGCCAGGACATGGAAGCAACCTAAGTGTCCATCAACAGATGAATGGTTAAAGAAGATGTGGCACATATATACAATGGAATATTACTCAGCCACAAAAAGAAACAAAATTGAGTTATTTGTAGTGAGGTGGATGGACCTAGAGTCTGTCATACAGAGTGAAGTAAGTCAGAAAGAGAAAAACAAATATCGTATATTAACATATATATGTGGAATCTAGAAAAATGGTACAGATGAACCTGTTTGCAAGGCAGAAATAGACACAGATGTAGAGAACAAATGTATGGACACCAAGAGGGGAAAGGCGGGGTGGGATGAATTGGGAGATAGGGATTGACATATATACACTAATATGTATAAAATAGATAACTAATGAGAACCTGCAGTATAGCACAAGGAACTCTACTCAGTGCTCTGTGGTGACCTAAATGGGAAGGAAATCCAAAAAAAGAGGGTGTATATGTATACGTATAGCTGATTCACTTCGCTGTACAGCAGAAACTAACACAACATTGTAAATCAACTATACCCCAATAAAAAAGAAAGAAAAAGAATATACACACACAAAAAGAATATACGGTTTATTCATCTTCATAATCCGGGGAAACCAGAGACTTTGCTAAAACCTGGATCCAAGGCACCCTAAGAACAATAGTGTTTCAAATTGGGGTCAATGTCTTATTCATTACAGTCTAAACTCCATAAACAGACAACTCTTAAGAGGTTCCTGCCACAAAAGAGCTTGTTTACCATGAAGGAAAACTGCCTTTTCTCTTCTCCTAGTCACCTTCATGAGCTCTCAGACCATGCTGGACTCCAGCACTCTCCTAAGCTACTGGTTTCTTCCATATTTGCTTCAGTCAAAAGGATAGGGCTGGCAGCTTCAGGAAAAAATGCAAACCCACAAAATTATGGAAAGTGTCAGAGTCCAAGTATTCAGGCCTACTGTGTTATGAAAATTGTGTGCGTCTGCAAGCTCACTGGCTTTTGAATGACATCAGCAATGTATGGTATGAATCCGATTTCTTCCAGGACTCCTTGGAAGAGCTGAAGTTGGCGGTGAGAGGCTCGCTGTTCCAGGTGGCCAGCCTGCAAGACTGCTTCCTGCAGCAGAGCGAGCCGCTGGCTACCACAAGCACAGGTGTGGGCTCTTGGGCAGTTTGCACACCTCCATCAACACAAACCCCCAGGCCCCCGGCTGGACTGGGTCCCATCCCAGAAAGGTGGGCTGTCGGCAGAGCAGCCCTACAGGAGCATGTACCTACAGAGATGAGGCTCTTGTGCCAAGTCCAGGGCAAGGAATGTTTTCATTGCACTTTTATTAGTATAATTCATAGGAATTTGGTGTAACCAGCCCAGTGGCATCATTATGTTTTAGATGAATTAAATGAGTTTGACCCTAAACTAAATTCCTGTATCTTAGGTTCTTTGTCTTGATGGTCTCTGGGAAATCATTTGTTTTTGAGTCACTGTAGAAATAGCTGTCACTGACTGAACGCGCCTTATCTTCTGCTGTTCCTACAGGAGACTTCAATCGGCAGTTCTTGGGGCAGATGTCACAACTAAACCAGCTACTGGGAGAGGTGAAGGATCTTCTGAGACAGCAGGTAACAAGTAGGACATACCATCAGAGAAGGCCCAGTCTTATCAGAGAAGCTGTGTGTTGGAGTTAATGGATCTGCAGGCCTGCAGAGGCAGGGAGGGGACCTGGAGCCTGAGCCCAAGTGGCCCCGTGCAGCCCGCTGCCCTGGGGCTCTGAAAATGGGGGACCAGCCTGTGATAAACACACCAGGGCCCCATGCAGAGTGGGAACTACCAAGAGCTCCTTTAACACTCCTTTAAGTACTGCTTAATAGTTTGCTACTCATGGATTCTTTCACTCCTGGATTATACATCAGGAACTCCTTTTCCATCTTTTTTTTTCTCCCTTCCCATTTCTAAAGGTCAAGGAAACATCATTTTTGCGAAACACCATAGCTGAATGCCAGGCTTGCGGTAAGTGCTTTTCTAGTAACTGGTGCATTCTGAGTTGGACCAGCAAATGCCAGCTGATGATGGGCCTGGGTGGGTGAGGCTCCACTGGCGCTGGTTTCTGGAGGTTTGGCACAGAGGCAGAGGGAAGGGAAAAGAAGTTCACTGCGAAACTAAACTTGATTCTGTATCAGCTCTGTTTTCTCGGTGGTTTATAAGCCTGTGGATGATGGTTTTCCTCTAGGTCCTCTCAGCTTTCAGTCTCCAACCCCCTCCAACACCGTGGTGCCCCCCGTGCTCCCAGCATCCCTGATACCCCCAGTGCGCCGGTGCGATTCCAACCCGTGTTTCCGTGGCGTCCGATGTACCAACACCAGAGATGGCTTTCATTGTGGGCCCTGCCCTGAGGGCTACACAGGAAATGGGATCACCTGTTCTGACGTTGATGAGGTAAAAGTTCAACTAGATAGGATGGGGCTCCCTCAGTATCTTGTACATCCGACAGCTTATGGAAAAAGAAGCCATGTTGATGACTAAGGGATGACTTGGGTTGTCCTCCAGGCTACATAAAAAGTACTCCCTCAGGGGCTTCCCTGGTGGCGCAGTGGTTGAGAGTCCGCCTGCTGATGCAGGGGACACGGGTTCGTGCCCCGGTCTGGGAAGATCCCACATGCCGTGGAGCAGCTGGGCCCGTGAGCCATGGCCGCTGAGCCTGCGCGTCCGGAGCCTGTGCTCCGCAGCGGGAGAGACCACAACAGTGAGAGGCCCGCATACCAAAAAAAAAAAAAAAAGTACTCCCTCAGGAATTCTTAGAGATCTGTGATGGTGGGAAGGAGGAGGCATGACACGCAGTTGTGGCCGTGATCATTGCGTCTCCCCTCCATGGTTCCCACTCTTCCAGTTTGTGTTACTACAATGCTGAGATTTCAGCCTTCAACTCTAACATTGATTCTTTCTCTTAAGCAGTCTCTGTGACAATTGTGATTTTTCCACACATTTGCAAACATGGGAGGGGAAAGATCTGGGTAAGAGTATATTTCAGGGGTTGCAACTGATTGCTTCAGGCTTCCTAAAACAGAGGAGCAGACAGGAATCTCAAACCAATAAGACCTTTTGAAGAGGCCCCATTATCTGTGAGTAACCAAAAGTGCCCAGAGATGGAGCCAGAAGGACATACAGCAAATATGGGCTGTTTGGCCAGCTGGCAAAGCCCTGAAGGACCATCGTTAGCCAGTCACTGGTCCAGTCCCAAAACAGTGTTCGCAGTGGGTAGCAAGGCTGCCCCCATGTGCCTTTGGCCAGAGGAAGGCTGGAAGGAGCTTTCACACACATGCATCCTGCAGGCTTGTGGTAGCTGATGACCTCCCCAGGTAGTAAGCAATTAAGATGGTCTTTAGTCATCCCTCCACTGGAAGAACATCTGCACATGTTTCACAGAACTGCATCTGGTTTTTATCTGTGAGCTGGAATTTTCCTCCTTTTGAAAGGGCAGGAAGTGGTCATGTTTTTTACATTAGTTGAACTGGTTAAAAACGAAACAAAACAAAATCAGAATGAACCTCCTAGACTGTGAGAGCCTAGGAACAGTCATGGACTTGGTAGGGCACAAAGGCAGGCACAGACCCTGATGAATCACATCTTACTCAAGAAACAACAACTGCCCTGGTTTTGTCTTCTCAAGGTCTTTTTCTTTGAGTAGTTGGTTCCTTTGGACTCAACTAATAGCTAGCTGACAAGGGGTCCAGGAGCACTGTCCTCTCACAGAGGTTTTAAAACTCCAAGTTAGAATATCAGGGAATTTGCGCTGGAAGGTAGACTGGTTAACATTAAGGACTCTTTCCACTTGGCTGTGCGTGATTCTGTAATATAGCAAAAGCCTACTACAAGGAAACCTCCAGACCATGTGGGTCAGGGATTCTGTGAGTAACTATGAAATTGGAAGCCTTTATTGCCTTTGATCATGTCGAGCACCAAAAAATGATAGTTAAATGAATCCCCAAGTCTGCACAAATAGATGAATGGAAGTTTGAGGGTGTTTTCTCCATGCGGCTAAAGAGTGAATTTTTCTTCCTTTCTAGTGCAAATACCATCCCTGCTACCCAGGCGTGCGCTGTGTGAACTTGGCTCCTGGCTTCAGATGTGACACCTGCCCGGTGGGCTTCACAGGGTCCACGGTGCAGGGTGTTGGGATCAATTTTGCCAAGACAAACAAGCAGGTGGGCTGAAGTTGTGGCCTTTTAATCTCTAATTACCAACAGAAAACCTTTGGTTGGTTCCCACCTCTTTCCATATAACCCTTTACCTCCCGGAGCGGCCAAGGGTGTGCAGAATGTCCTCATGCACTGCGGGCACATTAGGAAGTTTTCCAACTCATTTCATCAAGGCTAGTGAGGAGGAAGCTAGTCAGCTGGGATAATCGAGTAGCACTAGGAAAGCAGTGAAGGGGGTAATCCTGGATATGTGACATGTTTCAGCCTTATTTTGTTGGTAGCCTTTTGAACATTTTGTCCCACCAAATAACTTAAGAACTGGGGAAACAAATAAAAGCTTTGAAAAATTAGGTCACTTTCATAGAGTCATTGTTGCTGATCAGAAGCTGTTTTAGAGATGAGAGGATTTCAAGAGTAGAAATAATCCCCTGAGGAAACCTGCCTTTCTTCTTATATAAGCCGTAAATTGCTGTAGAGCACTCAAGCACTTTGTGACAGTCTCCGTTTATTTCCAAATGTTCTACTATATCCTGACCATTATTTAACTGACTGACCGTGAAATTCTTTTTGATGTTTTCAGCCCCTAAAAATGGTTGGTCTATAAATATATTTTACTACCTTACGGAAATTATTAGCTTTAAAGAAGGGCAGAGGTTCATTATTTCCTAGCAGCCTATCAAAGGATTCTAGAGGGCATCATTTTTTAGACTAGAAAAAGGAGCCAAGCTCGACACACACGAATGACAAGCCATTGGAGTAATGACCTAAGTTTTTCTTCCTCGTCTCTAAAGACAGAATCGCCAAGACTAAGCTAAGGAAAATAGACAAAAAGAAACAGAAGGTGCTTTATGTAAGCTAGGAAGGAGCCCTTCCAGTGGATTTCCAGAATATGGCAGAATGAACTCAGGTCAAAGGGAACCAACTTGCTGAAATTAAACAACAAATTTTAATGCATGACCAATATCAAAAGAAATAAGAGGAAATGTGCAGGTTCGAGAAACAAAGAGGGAACTCAGAGCTGTGGGTGGAAACTGATGTCACAGCAGCTCATGGGAGGTGGGAGATGGTTTTAGGTCCTCCAAGTGGGAAACTGGGGTTCAAGCACTGTGTGGGTATAGCAGATGTAGTCTTGAACCTTTAGAAAGACCTAATACCCCTGAAGAAAGCCAGAAGCCTTAGAGAGCTACCCTACTTATTACAAGGAGATGAGAAAACTTTCTTAGGCCCCAAAAATCAACAGGAAGCTTGATGTCAGCTTTGGGACATGGTTGACAGAAATGACAGTTGCCCACAACAAATCAAAGCTCCAAACTTGTAAGACACATAGTCATGAGCTCCAAACCTATGTTACACATAGAATGCAGAAACAGGAGCCCCAAAATTGACATCAAAACCAGCCCTAGAGCAGTAAAATCCCCAGGACCCTGGCTAATATCACTTTGTGAAGAGACTCCAAAACTCAGGGCAAGTGGGACACCCTCAAGCAAAAGCAGGGCCACTAAGGATATACTCTGATCGCCAGCCTACCTGAAATTGCACGTCCTCGCTTCACACAAAGATGTCAAAACAAAGCAAAATGTATTTGTCTTTCTACTTAAACAGTGTCCCTTTAAACTTCTCTGCACTAGGTCTGCACTGACATCGATGAGTGTCGAAGTGGAGCGTGTGTTCTCAATTCTATCTGTGTTAACACTTTGGTGAGTATTTTTCATGGCTCTTGTTATTGAAGACTAGTTATTAAAACAAGTATGTGTACGTAAATCATAACCCCAAAACACATGGAGAACATATGGGCATAATATATTTGACTTGCAAGTGAGGATAAAATTTGTGCTGAAAAACAGTTTTTAATGTAAGAGTAATTTATAAGTAATTTTCTATATAAGAATGATTTTATATGGGAATTCCCTTGTGGTCCAGTGGTTAGGACTCTGCGCTGTCACTGACGAGGGCTGGGGTTCAATCCCTGGTCGGGGAACTAAGATCCCGCAAGCTGTGTGGCATAGCCAAAAAATTAATAATAATAATAATTTTATAAATGCCAAATTTGTTCTTTATCTTCTCTCAAAGTTGCAGTGTTGGGCTTTGGGGTTTTTTTCTTTTTTTTTATACAGCAGTTCTCATTAGTCATCACTTTTATACACATCAGTGTATACATGTCAATCCCAATCTCCCAATTCATCACACCACCACCACCCCCTGCCATGGCTTTCCCCCCTTGGTGTCCATATGTTTCTTCTCTACATCGGTGTCTCTTTCTGCCCTGCAAACCAGTTCATCTGAACCATTTTTCTAGGTTCCACATACATGCGTTAATATACGATATTTGTGTTTATCTTTCTGACTTACTTCACTCTGTATGACAGTCTGCAGGTCCATCCACGTCTCAAACAAATGACCCAATTTCGTTCCTTTCTATGGCTGAGTAATATTCCATTGTATATGTGTGCCACATCTTTATCCATTCGTCTGTCAATGGGCATTTAGGTTGTTTCCATGACCTGGCTATTGTAAACAGTGCTGCTATGAACATTGGGGTGCATGTGTCTTTTGGAATTATGGTTTTCTCTGGGTATATGCCCAGTAGTGGGATTGCTGTATCCCACTAAAAACTAAAAAATTCTATTTTTAGTTTTTTAAGGAACCTCCATACTGTTCTCCATAGTGGCTGTATCAATTTACATTCCCACCAACAGTGCAAGAGGGTTCCCTTTTCTCCACACCCTCTCCAGCATTTGTTGTTTGTAAATTTTCTGATGATGCCCATTCTAACTGGTGTGAGATGATACCTCATTGTAGTTTTGATTTGCATTTCTTTAATAATTAGTGATGTTGAGCAGCTTCTCATGTGCTTCTTGGCCATCTGTATGTCTTCTTTGGAGAAATGTCTATTTAGGTCTTCTTTCCATTTTTGGATTGGGTTGTTTGTTTTTTTCATATTGAGCTGCATGAGCTGTTTATATATTTTGGAGATTAATCCTTTGTCCGTTGATTCGTTTGCAAATATTTTCTCTCATTCTGAGGGTTGTCTTTTCGTCTTGTTTGTGGTTTCCTTTGCTGTGCAAAAGCTTTTAAGTTTCATTAGTTCCCATTTGTTTATTTTTGTTTTTATTTCCATTACTCTAGGAGGTGGATCAAAAAAGATCTTGCTGTGATTTATGTCAAAGAGTGTTCTTCCTATGTTTTCCTCTAAGAGTTTTATAGTGTCCAGTCTTACATTTAAATCTCTAATCCATTTTGAGTTTATTTTTGTGTATGGTGTTGGGGAGTGTTCTAATGTCATTCTTTTACATGTAGCTGTCCAGTTTTCCCAGCAGCACTTACTGAAGAGACTCTCTTTTCTCCATTGTATATCCTTGCCTCCTTTGTCATAGATCAGTTGGCCATAGGTGCGTGCCTTTATCTCTGGACTTTCTATCTTGTTCCATTGATCTATGTTTCTGTTATTGTGCCAGTACCATATTGTCTTGATTACTGTAGCTTTGTAGTATACTCTGAAGTCAGGGAGTCTGATTCCTCCAGCTCTGTTTTTTTCCCTCAAGACTGCTTTGGCTATTTGGGGTCTTTTTTGTCTCCATACAAATTTTAAGATTTTTTGTTCTAGTTCTGTAAAAAAGACCATTGGTAATTTGATAGGAATTGCATTGAATCTGTAGATTGCTTTGGATAGTATAGTCATTTTCACAATATTGATTCTTCCACTCCAAGAACATGGTGTATCCATCTGTTGGTTTCTTCTTTAATTTCTTTCATCAGTGTCTTATAGTTTTCTGCATACACGTGTTTTGTCTCCCTAGGTAGGTTTATTCCTAGGTATTTTATTCTTTTTGTTGCAATGGTAAATGGGACTGTTTCCTTAATTTCTCTTTCAGATTTTTCATCATTAGTGTATAAGAATGCAAGAGATTTCTGTGCATTAATTTTGTATCTGGCAACTTTACCAAATTCATTGATTAGCTCTAGTAGTTTTCTGGTGGCATCTTTAGGATTCTCTATGTATAGTATCATGTCATCTGCAGACAGTGACAGTTTTACTTCTTCTTTTCCAATTTGGATTCCTTTTATTTCTTTTTCTTCTCTGATTGCTGTGGCTAGGACTTCCAAAACTATGTTGAATAATAGTGGCAAGAGTGGACATCCTTGTCTTTTTCCTGATCTTAGAGGAAGTGCTTTCAGTTTTTCCACTATTGAGAATGATGTTTGCTGTGGGTTTGTCATATGTGGCCTTTATTATGTTGAGGTAGGTTCCCTCTATGCCCACTTTCTGGAGAGTTTTTATCATAAATGGGTGTTGAATTTTGTCATAAGCTTTTTCTGCATCTATTGAGATGATCATATGGTTTTTATTCTTCAGTTTGTTAATATGCTGTATCACATTGATTGATTGGCGTATATTGAAGAATCCTTGCATCCCTGGGATAAATCCCACTTGGTCATGGGGTATGATCCTTTTAATGTGTTGTTGGATTCTGTTTGCTAGTATTTTGTTGAGGATTTTTGCATCCATATTCATTAGTGATATTGGTCTGTAATTTTCTTTTTTTGTAGTATCTTTGTCTTGTTTTGATATGTCTAGTTTTGTGTGATGGTGGCCTCATAGAATGAGTTTGGGAGTGTTCCTTCCTCTGCAATTTTTTGGAAGAGTTTGAGAAGGATGGGTTTAGCTCTTCTCTAAATGTTTGATAGAATTCACCTGTGAAGCCATCTGGTCCTGGACCTTTGTTGGAAGATTTTTAATCACAGTTTCAATTTCATTGCTTGTGATTGGTCAATTCATATTTTCTGTTTCTTCCTGGTTCAGTCTTGGAAGGTTATACCTTTCTACGAATGTGTCCATTTCTTCCAGATTGTCCATTTTATTGGCATACAGTTGCTTGTAGTAGTCTCTTAGGATGCTTTGTGTTTCTGTGGTGTCTGTTGTAACTCTTCTTTTTCATTTCTAATTTTATTGACTTGAGTCCTCTCCCTCTTTTTCTTGATGAGTCTGGCTAATGGTTTATCAATTTTGTTTATCTTCTCAAAGAACCAGCTTTTAGTTTTATTGATCTTTGCTATCATTTCCTTCATTTTCATTTATTTCTGATCTGATCTTTATGATTTCTTTCCTTCTGCTAACTTTGGGTTTTGTTTGTTCTTCTTTCTCTAGTTCCTTTAGGTGTAAGGTTAGATTGTTTATTTGAGATTTTTCTTGTTTCTTGAGGTAGGCTTGTATAGCCATAAACTTCCCTCTTAGAACTGCTTTTGCTGCATCCCATAGGTTTTGGATCGTCGTGTTTTCATTGTCATTTGTCTCTAGGTGTTTTTTGATTTCCTCTTTGATTTCTTCAGTGACCTCTTGGTTATTTAGTAACATATTGTTTAGCCTCCATGTTTTTGTGGTTTTTACATTTTTTCCCCTGTAATGATTTCTAATCTCATAACGTGTGGTCAGAAAAGATGCTTGATATGATTTCAATTTTCTTAAGTTTACTGAGGCTTGATTTGTGACCCAAGATGTGATCTATCCTGGAGAATGTTCTATGCGCACTTGAGAAGAAAGTGTAATCTGCTGTTTTGGGATGGAATGTCCTATAAATACCAATTAAATCTATCTGGTCTATTGTGTCATTTAAAGCTTGTGTTTCCTTATTTATTTTCATTTTGGATGATCTGTGCATTGGTGTAAGTGAGGTGTTAACGTCCCACTATTATTGTGTTACTGTCGATTTCTTCTTTTATAGCTGTTAGCAGTTGCCTTATGTATTGAGGTGCTCCTATGCTGGGTGCATGTATATTTATAATTGTTATATCTTCTTCTTGGATTGATCACCTGATCATTATGTCGTGTCCTTCCTTGTCTCTTGTAACATTGTTTATTTTAAAGTCTATTTTATCTGATATGAGTATTGCTACTCCAGCTTTCTTTTGATTTCCATTTGCATGGAATATCTTTTTCCATGCCCTCACTTTCAGTCTGAATGTGTCCCTAGGTCTGAAGTGGGTCTCTTGTAGACAGCATATAGATGGGTCTTGTTTTTGTATCCGTTCGGAAAGCCTGTGTCTTTTGGTTGGAGCGTTTAATCCATTCACGTTTAGGGTAGTTATCAATATATATGTTCCTATGACCATTTTCTTAATTGTTTTGGGTTTGTTTTTGTAGGTCCTTTTCTTCTTTTGTGTTTCCCACTTAGAGAAGTTCCTTTAGCATTTGTTGTAGAGCTGGTTTGGTGGCACTCAATTCTCTTAGCTTTTGCTTGTCTGTAAAGCTTTTGATTTCTCCATCGAATCTGAATGAGATCCTTGCTGGGTAGAGTAATCTTGGTTGTAGGTTCTTCCCTTTCATCACTTTAAGTATATCATGCCACTCCCTTCTGGCTTGTAGAGTTTCTGCTGAGAAATCAGCTGTTAACCTTATGGGAGTTCCCTTGTGTGTTATTTGTTGTTTTTCTCTTGCTGCTTTTAATAATTTTTCTTTGTCTTTAATTTTTGCCAATTTGATTACTATATGTCTCGGTGTGTTTCTCCTTGGGTTTATCCTGTATTGGACTCTCTGCGCTTCCTGGACTTGGGTGGCTATTTCCTTTCCCATGTTAGGGAAGTTTTCGACTATAATCTCTTCAAATATTTTCTCTGGTCCTTTCTCTCTCTCTTCTCCTTCTGGGACCCCTATAATGCGAATGTTGTTGCATTTAATGTTGTCCCAGAGGTCTCTTCAACCTCCCAGAAGTTGTCTTCATTTCTTTTCATTCTTTTTTCTTTCTTCTGTTCCGCAGCAGTGAATTCCACCATTCTGTCTTACAGGTCACTTGTCTGTTCTTCTGCCTCGGTTACTCTGCTATTGATTCCTTCTAGTGTAGTTTTCATTTTAGTTATTGCATTGTTCATCTCTGTTTGTTTGTTCTTTAATTCTTCTAGGTCTTTGTTAAACATTTCTTGCATCTTCTCGATCTTTGCCTCCATTCTTTTCACGAGGTCCTCGATCATCTTCACTATCGTTACTCTGAATTCTTTTTCTGGAAGGTTGCCTATCTCCACTTCATTTAGTTGTTTTTCTGGGGTTTTATCTTGTTCCTTTATCTGGTACATAGCCCTCTGCCTTTTCATCTTGTCTATCTTTCTGTGAATGTGGTTTTTGTTCCACAAGCTGCAGGATTGTAGTTCTTCTTGCTTCTGCTGTCTGCCCTCTGGTGGATGAGGCTATCTCAGAGGCTTATGCAAGTTTCCTGATCAGTGTTGGGCTTTTGAATTAATGTTTATTGAATAAAATATTATCATTCTAGTATTTTTTAAATAGGAAGAGCTTTTTAGTTTGTATTAATAGTTCAGTATTCCAAAATATGCATTTTACTCGTGACAACACAATTCCCAAATGGTATTCATTATTTTCATAGGACTTCTCGAAAGTCATTTGTATTTAATTAAAATGCCTAACGCTTAGTGGGTTGAATTTTTTTTTTAACATCTTTATTGGGGTATAATTGCTTTACAATGGTGTGTTAGTTTCTGCTTTATAACAAAGTGAATCAGTTATACATATACATATGTTCCCATATCTCTTCCCTCTTGCGTCTCCCTCCCTCCCACCCTCCCTATCCCACCCCTCCAGGCGGTCACAAAGCACCGAGCTGATCTCCCTGTGCTATGTGGCTGCTTCCCACTAGCTATCTACCTTACGTTTGGTAGTGTATATATGTCCATGCCTCTCTCTCGCTTTGTCACAGCTCACCCTTCCCCCTCCCCATATCCTCAAGTCTGTTCTCTAGTAGGTTTGTGTCTTTATTCCTGTCTTAACCCTAGGTTCTTCATGACATTTTTTTTTCTTAAATTCCATATATATGTGTTAGCATATGGTATTTGTCTTTCTCTTTCTGACTTACTTCACTCTGTATGACAGACTCTAGGTCTATCCACCTCATTACAAATAGCTCAATTTCGTTTCTTTTTATGGCTGAATAATATTCCATTTGGGTTGAAATTTTAACTAATCAGATTTGGCTTTTATTCCTGAAAGTTCCTGTTGACTCTTTCCAAGGTGATAGGTGTAGCACAGTAGACTGTCAATGAAGGAACTATTGGCTCCAGGTATGACTGCTTCTCATTTACTGTATGTTCCTGGGAAAGGTTTTTAATCTCTAGGTTCCTAGCTTCCTTATATGTCAAAGCATTTTATAAATATCAAGTCACTTATTTTAATCCTCACAACAAACCTGTCAATAGGCACTATTATTATCCCCATTTTACAGTTGAAGAAACTGAGGCACAGGAAAGTTAAATAATTAGGCGAAGGCCACACACCTCATAAGACATCGAGTCTGGCTGCAGAGCCCTGTTCTATCCACAATGCTGCCTAGGAATATACTGGGACTTATTAGCTTTTTAGCTTCTTAGCTTTTTACCAGGACAAAGCTAGTCTGCGGAAATGGATTTGGGAGACACTGACATGAAGGTAATAACTAAAGTCACTCAGGGAGAGGAAAAGTAGACAGTGGAACTGTCTACAAAATAGAACTCTAGAAAACCTCAAAAATGAAGGAGTAGGCAAAGGAAAAAGAGCAGAGAAACAAAGAAAAGGAAAGAACTGACCAAAGGGAATCTTCCAATGAGGCTGACAGATCAAGAAAGATCATTGGAGAGAATTCCCTGGCGGTCCAGTGGTTAGGATTCTCCCAGGGCCTGAGTTCAATCCCTGGTTGGGGAACTAAGATCCCACAAGCCCTGCAGTGTGGGCAAAATAAAATAATAATACTTGGAAAGCATCTTTTGGATTCAGTGAGTCAGGGGTTGTGAGTGACCAAAATCATTGAATTGTGTAGTTTATGTGGATGTCTTTCATGATATGTAAAGTCTATCTCAGTAAAAAAGAAAAAAAAAGAAGTCAAGTTTGTCCCGGAAGCGCCACCGCAATGGAGCTGACAGCTCACTTGCCAGGTTTCTTTCACAGCACCCCACCTCATCAAGAATTCTCAGCGCAAGGCCGACGACATTTCTCTGTTCCTTTGTCACTTGATTGTTAAAAAAAAAAAAAAGCCAAATGAACATTAAAAACAATTTTCTCATTTGCTTTTTTACCAAACTGTGTTCTTTGTCCCCAGAGTAAATTTTCTCACTCCACCTCCCAGGACTTCACTGGAGTTTTCAGCCCTTTCCTCCTTGCCCTCCACAGTGGAGCCGGCAAGTCAAAGTGGCTCACTGGCCAGCCTTCTCCCTTCGATTGTGTTCCTTCATGTCTCCGTGGCCTGCTGTGGCTTCCAGTCTGGTAGTGTCTCCCCCAATACTCACACGGTGTTAGAAGACATACACATAAGCAGAGGCAGGCATGGGGCTCACTTCATCCTGGCATCATCGAGTACATGTAAAAATAGACACAAGCGCCGTACCTTTGCTCACAGGTCTGAGGCCCTGGCTCACCGTCTTGCTCTGCTCCTTACAGGGATCTTATCGCTGTGGGCCTTGTAAACCAGGGTACATTGGTGATCAGACGAGGGGATGCAAAATGGAAAGAAACTGCAGGAATCCAGAACTGAACCCTTGCAGCGTGAACGCACAGTGCATTGAAGAGAGGCAGGGGGATGTGACATGCGTGGTAAGTTGTTTGCTACTTTCTTTATCATTTTCCCCCTTCCCATTTGAAACACCATGCCTCTCCGGTTTCTACTTGCTTCAGGGTAAAAGTACTCAAGAATGAAAACAATTCCATCAAAGTAAACAAAGGATGTAGTAATAACAGAGTCAGCTGAGTTTGTGGGGAGCAATCTGAGGTCCCCCTGACCATCAGCCACCCTCTTTCTCTCCCTCTTGGCCGTGGGTCGGCACCATCCCCTTGGGCACCTCGGTGGTGGAGCCCCAGCTCCCAGCCACCCCCTCTGGAAGGCCCAAGAAGTGAACAGCCAGAGCGGAAGGAGCCTCCTTCCCTCCCTTCCGACTGCTGCCCTTCCTTACTGTCCTCACCCTGAGGGCATCCAGTTTCAAAATCTGGCCTCATACTCCAGGAGGTGAGCCACAGTGGAGGGCTGGTGGGCTGCTCTTATAAACCCTGGGAGGAAACCTCCCATCTTCCGCAGCACCCTCTGTTCTCTGTGTCCACCTCGGCCGGGTTCAGGAGTAGCTCAGTGGGTGCTCACTTCCCTTCCCATGCGGTTCCCCACCCGGGAGCCAGCCTAGGGAGGAGGAGGGAGGTGGGTAGAGGGCAGGGCAGTTGCAGCCTTGCAAGGGTCTCCCACCAGGCAGGTGTGTAGTGGGCCCTTGTTGAGGAATGAGGTTCATGCCTGCCATCCATTCTGCCCTGGAGTCCTGGGGGATACTAGGCGCTGCTCAATCAGCCGTCTTCAGCCACTCACCTCCCCAGGGAGCCAGGCCCTTTAGAGTTGGGGGCTCATAGGTTCATGGCAATCACCCTGAGCGGCAGGATGGATCCTGGGAGACTTTTTCTCTCTTCTTTATACCTCAAACTCAGACTCCCTTACCTTCAGGTTCTCAGAATTTTCTACAATGGGCATATCACTTTCAAATAGGAAAAATGAGAAGAATCAAAACTAAGTTAGAGAAATAACTGTAATGGCACCAGCTCTCTCCATCAACACAGATAATTTGTAACAAGATACTGATGAAGGAATGGGCTGGGTTCAAGGGGTTCCTCTAATTCCTGTTGATGGGGCATGTTTATTCCCATTGAGAGGCAAGCGTGTATCTATCTTTAAATCCTCATTTTCTGTGAACAAATTAACGATTCCCCTGGGATGGTGGGTGAGGAGGCTCTTCATGTGTTTTGTGTTTTTTTCCCTTAATGTGTTTTTGAATTTGTGGTGAGGCACAATGACAGATGGTAAAGGATTAATACACTTGGTGTGACTACTAAAATAATTTAATCTGCCAGAAAATGGCTCATTAAAAACAACCTTGTTCCTAGAGGAAATCTTTTCTTCATTAAAATGAGTCAAGGACCATACCCCACGGCTGAGCTCTGCAGGCCCTCTGAAGGCCCTGCTGAAGCAATTGAACAGAAATAGGGGTAGTTACGGGGAGGGGTGTCTTTGGATTCTGCCTTCTACATCTCTGGTTGCAGAAGCGGGGTGCACACGATTAAGAACAGCCAGCCTGCAGCTTAGGAAGTCACTGGTCTTAAATCACGTTATTTTGATTAATGAAGGCAGGAAATTTAACATTTACTCATGTAAAGTTTCTTTTTCCTTGGCCCTGTTCCCCCGGCTCTTACCTGCCCCTGCCTTGCTGGTTCCCTGTCATTTTCCAGGCCCCCTTGTCTCCTGTTCCTTCTGCAGTTCTGCCTGCCCCTCCTCGGGCACCTATCCTGCTCCTGAGCTGAGCTCCCAGGTACCACCTCATACCCAGGACACCTCTTACAGAAGGATTTCCTTTCTCTTGGGTTTATCATTCATCCTTTAGCCAGGCCAACTATATGGAATATCAGAGGGAGAACTCAAAGTGCATGTTAACCAAATACATGTGGCAGAAAACATTGAACTGGGACAGTCTTGAGTTCAAGTCCCAGCTCTGAGACCTTGGGCAAGGGACTTAGCCACTCTGAGCTGAGTCGACTCTTTTGTAAAATGGGATAGTGATGACCTTGCAGCATCATTGTAAGGACTGGAGATAATGCTTATAGAGTCCGGTATAGAATAACTGTTATTTTAATGCCTCTTCTGCTGACAACGAAGGCTTGCTCTCAGCAGCTGGTGGTGGCACGGAACTTGGGTAGACTTTTCCAGAAACGTAGAGAACATGCAGACCCAGCACTACCCCTGTGGGAATCTTCACCTGTTAAAAGATATGAGTGGAGGTAAAGCACTTTGGAAGGTTCCTGCTGTGGTGGAAATTGATCTAGAAGACCATTAGGTTCAGAGACACAACTGTGGCTCCAGAATGCTAAGGAAGGTGCCACAGCGGCCGCTCCACCCTTGTGTGCATTCATTTCCATTGGGAGAAGAAACTGGATAATCACATGGAGAACATTTTGACAATAATTCAAAAGTACAAATACCCTTTGAACCAAGAATTTCATGCTAAGAAGCCAGTACATGTGCAGAATGATAAACGTCCTCAAATTCTTTGTGGCAGCATTGTTTGCGACAGAAAAAGGTTTTAACGACTTGACACCGACCAGTAGGGGACTGGTTGAATTCATTGAGGTGCATGCATTCCACTTTATGTATGTTATCTCTGTGCCCATTAGAAAGGAAGACACTAATCTACGTGTGGTAATATGAAAAGAGCTCTAAGATATAATGTTAATTTTTTTAAAATTCAAGGTACAGAGCAGTGTTTATATGTGTGCTACCAATTGTGCTGAACGACAAAAAGAGAAAAAGAACGTATGTGTGTTTGCTGATCTCTGCCCAGCATGTCTCTGAAAGTATTCATGAGAGCAGACTGCCTTGATTCCTGAGCCAAGGTGCAAGAGCAGGAAGGAGTTTTCACTCTCCCTTTGTACTTTTTGAATTTTGAAGCAGTAGACTATTCAAAACACAGTTTAATAGTTTTAAAATCCTGCGAACAAAGCTTTCTGGCCCTCCCTCTGGGGATGCACACACAGGAGCAGAGGCCCCTGTCGGACCCTGGCCTCCCACCAGGCTCAGCTTCTGGACTCCTGACGGGTTTTTCCTTCACAGTGTGGGGTTGGCTGGGCTGGTGACGGCTACATCTGCGGAAAGGACGTGGACATTGACAGCTACCCCGACGAAGAATTGCTGTGCTCTGCCAGCAACTGCAAAAAGGTAAGGGGGTCGAGTAGGAGAAAAAAACACGCACATGCACGCACACTCACTCTGTGGCTTTCCAAAGCCACATCTTATATGGGGCAGAGGTTCTGTGGCTTCCATTTAAAATTGTATTTTTGAAGTAGCTGCATCTCAAATGTAGCAAAACAGCCATCAACAATAAAGCCAGACAGGTAGGGACTTCCCTGGTGGCACAGTGGTTAAGAATCCAATGCAGGCGGAGACACAGGTTCGAGCCCTAGTCTGGGAAGATCCCGCATGCCGTGGAGCAACTAAGCCCGTGCACCACAACTACTGAGCCTGCACTCTAGAGCCCATGAGCCACAACTGCTGAGCCCACGTGCCACAACTACTGAAGCCCGTGAGCCCGTGTGCCTAGAGCCCTACTCCGCAACAAAGAGTAGCCCCCGCTCACCACAACTAGAGAAAGCACGCAGCAATGAAGACCCAACACAGCCAAAAATAAATAAATTTATTTTTTAAAAAAAAGCCAGACAGGTACAGGCAGAAATAGTTTTTGACTTAAGACAGATGGAGATGGGGATGGGGGAAATGGGGAGAAGTTGATGAAAGGGTGCAAACTTTCTGCCATGAGGTGAATAAGATCTGAGGATCTAATGTATAACATGGTGACTATAGTTGATAACACTGTACTGTATAGTTGAAATTTGCTAAGAGTGTAGAACTTAAATGTTCTCAGCAAAAAACATGGGGAGATAAACATGTGAGGTGATGCATATGTTAATTAACTCAATGGGGGAATCCCTTCACAATATCAACATATATCAAATCGTCACATTATACACTTTAAATGTCTTGCAATTTTGTCAGTTATACCTCAATAAAGCTGAAAAAATACAAATGTAGATGTGTCTCTGAGCTGTGTTTCTCCAACTTAGGACAACTGCAAGTATGTGCCAAATTCCGGCCAAGAGGATGCAGACGGAGATGGCCTTGGAGATGCTTGTGACGAGGATGCTGATGGAGATGGGATCCTGAATGAGCAGGTAAGTACCTGCTTTGCTGGGAGGGCCTATGAATTGCCACGTACCAGGGATGGTGGAAGAAAGGCCGTGAAGTCAACTATTTATATTAATCATCCCGATTGTCTGTTTCCATGCCTGCGTTCCCATGGCACTGCAGTTTTTTATTCTAAGATTATGAAATGTTTATAAAACTGATGAACTTGGGCCTCCTGAGTTGCGACATCTCATGCCGGTCGGGGGAAGGTTGGGTGGCATCCACCGCAGGACCAGGCACACAGTGGGGATTCAGTAAAAGTCAGAGTTAATGTCGGTCTTTTGATCCTTTAGGACAACTGTGTCCTGACTCACAATGTGGACCAGAGGAACAGTGACAAAGATATGTTTGGGGATGCCTGTGATAACTGCCGGAATGTCCTAAATAATGACCAGAAGGACACGGACGGGGATGGAAAAGGAGATGCCTGCGATGACGACATGGATGGAGATGGTGGGTGTGTCTTGCTTAGTCTTTTACTTGGGACTCATTTGTCCTTTTTCCCCTTGTTCTCTCTTAGGAGCAGGAATAGAATGACTGACTCTGAGGGCCTTTCCATTCCAGGGGGTTCCACATGGCCTGTGCCTGGTGGCCCCAAGGCCCACTTGTTTCTGTGGAAGAAGAACCCTGGTGTTCTGGGAACTCTATATCATTGCCAGAAACTTTGTAGGAATCCCTTCGAGCAGTGTCTTGTCAGGGATGTGACTCTGTAGGGCATCTGTCTTCCCAGACTGCAGCTTTCCTCCCTCCCCACCATCCTTCTCATGCATAAGGGTCCTGGAAGTGGAGGATTGAGGTAGAGGGGCTGAGCAGGGTCATGGGCTGCAGCCCTGGGTCAGGCTCCTCCTGCAGAGACTCGGGCATTTCCCAGGAGCCTGGGAAGAGCTGTCAGGCAGGGCGGCTGCATCACCCAGCTCCAGGGGCCACTGAAGGGGCCTCGTATTGTGGTCTGTGTGAATAGCACCTCTGGAGCACAACTCTGGAGCCTCACAGGCCGTGAGGGAGGACGTTTGTTCCTGTATAGCTTCCGTAACATATAGGTGACTATCATCAAAGTATAGGCTGGATCCTATAGTTTCTGAAAAACACATCACAACACAGGACTTTGAAGGAATTTCCTTTTAGAAATACACTACACCCACCACTAACCAACACACACCCGACACTCCAGACTATTCCCATGTCTCTAAAACACGATCCCACCTTCTATAAGCCTGACGGATGGTAAACCCGCTCAGCGAAACAAACAAAAAACGCACCGAGTTGTAGCATTTGCCAGTTTCCATTATGTAAATACCACTCCCACCATCACTGGTTCCAAGGTACCAAGAGGAGATGACATGATTGAACGGGAAGCTGGGGAGAAATGGGTATGACTGGCCTGACTCCAGCACGCCACTGCCTGAGCCCCGGGGCCCTCGTCATAGCTCACACACCCGTGAGGTCCTCCCTCTCCAGGGTCGGCCCACCTAGCCCTCATGACCCCCTCATCTGGTTGCAGTGATAGCCCTTGATATCTTCAACAAATTCTAACTCTAGTGGATAAATGCCTCAGGTCATTCTTCTTTTAAGGCTCCCAGAATCCATCCTTTGACATTACCTCCAGGTAACTGCTGGAAAAGGTATGGCTCTCTGAGGATGGCCCAGGCAGACATTACCTACTGTGTGCCATGTGCTGGCCTGATCTCTACAGCACCTGGAAGTCTGTGCTCCAGACCTTTCTGTGATGTTCACCTGACTCAGAGAAGCATTCCTTTCTCATAGGAATAAAAAACATCCTGGACAACTGCCAGAAAGTTCCCAACCGTGATCAACAGGACAAAGATGGTGATGGCGTGGGGGATGCCTGTGACAGCTGTCCTGATGTCAGCAACCCTAACCAGGTTAGTAGGATCCAGGGCCATCCAAACTCTAGGCTGAACTGCCCAATGCAGAGACTCACGTAAGACACGTGTCTGGAAGAGCCCAGCCGAGCCCGCCAGCCCAGTTCTTTGCTGTTGCCTTATACCTAACAGCAGAGGTGGTGAAATTGTATACTTAAGCCTGGAGGTGATGGGAGATCTGAGGCCTTCGGGACTAATCTCACAGGCTGTGAAGTCCCTGTGAGGTTAGGAATAGTTGTTTTGGGGGTTTCTTAAAATTTATCTGGCTGCGCCGGGTCTTAGTTGCAGCACGTGGGCTCTTCGTTGCTGTGTGCGGGATCTTTAGTTCCGGCATGCAGGATCTAGTTCCCTGACCAGGGATCGAACCCGGGCTCCCTGCATTGGGAGCACACAGTCTTAACTGCTGGACCACCGGGGAAGTCCCAGTAATAGTTTAATGATGCCCAAAACAAGTTGTTTTTTTTTTTTGGCTGAAAGGAAAATGCAATGTGGAAATTAACCATGGGGAGCCTCATGTCCCTTTCATCCCCAAATCCCAACAACAGCCTATGTATGGACATTTCAGGTTGGGATCAGTCAGCGATGTGCTGTTTGCCTTCTCTCTCCTCCTTCCTGTCTGGATAATTGGATATGATGTGTCACTTATTTTTAAAGCCCTGAGAGAGGGGCGTCATTATTGCCCTCTGACTCACTCCCATGCTGGCTCAATTCCAAAATGCAGAAGCAAAGCAAAATCTGTTTGCCTTGTCCCCGTGCCTGTGGCTGGCTCCCTTCCGACCCGTGCCTGAGTGCCACGTCTCCACCTGCCACCATGCTGCCCCAGCGCCCTTCTCCAATCAGCTCATCTGGTGTGTAGGCAGCCCATCCTTGGAGCTTGATATTTTGGAAGGCTTTTTTGAAAATTCAGCATTGTGCCTACACCAATATGGTGTTGTCCTTTTGCAGTTTGCACCACCCCAATTCCAGAGGAATAATTCCTGAGATCCAGTGATGATGGGCTGGGTCTGCCTTCTCTGGAACATTCTGTGCAGGCCCAGGGGTAAATGACACGTTTTGTTCTCTTTGCAGTCTGATGTGGATAACGATCTGGTTGGGGACTCCTGTGACACCAATCAGGACAGGTATGGCACGTTTCCCAGCTGCATAGGGCTGATGAAAATTCCAGAGGAAGTTTTCTCTTTCAGAGCTCTCCGTTGCTACCATGCTTTGGGATCTCTCTGGGCAGATTGAGTTGCTGGAGGGACCATAGCCCTGTCTTTGGTCAGGGTCACTGCACCTCCATGAATGGGGGACTTGACGGTACCAGGAGGGGCCGCTAGGCACTCAAGCAACTGAGACTCTATCACAGGAGAGGCAGTGTAGCATCATGCTTTAAAGATGGGCTCTGGAGCGACACAGCTAGATATAAATCCCAGCTCCTCCACCTACACATCAGCTTACCTTAGGCAAGTTACCTCATCTCTCTGTGCCTCCATTGTCTCATCTGTAAAATGGGGATGGAAATGGAATGTAGCTCTTAGGACTCTTGTGAAAGTTGAGTTAATTTATGGAAAGGACATATTACAGTTTCTGTTGCATCGATGTTAGCTCTTTTGCTGTTATATTCTTTCAGCTCAGGAAAGCTTCATCATCATCCCAAAATAGAGAGCTGTCAATGTGCTGAGGGAATCACTGTTATTTCATTGTCCTTGGAATTTTTTCTTTCAGTTTTCTTTATTTGGGTGGAGTTGTTCTATGCAAATGAATGTTGTCAGCCCTTCTAGCCCCACATGGATGGAGTCCTACGTTAAGACACGGGGCTGGATCAGATGCTATAGGAACATCAAAAATGTAGGCATGGCCAGCTCTGCCCTAGAGGTACCTGCCGTCCAAGACTCTAAACCCTTTCATCTCTGTAGGGAATCATAGGGGCAGCAGGACAGGGGTGAGAGAGGGAAAGGAGTCTAAAAGGCAAAGCAGGAAGAAACATAGCTGCCCTTCTCAACCTCTTCTCAGAGGCTTCCCTACAGGCAGCAGCTCCCAAGCCCAACCTTGCTCAAGGACAGCTCCTATCAAGTCCTTGTGCTCCGTGTCCTTGAAGCACAGTACATGCCAGCTAAGTGAACGTCAACAGACTTCTCAGTCTCTGAGTCTCAATTTCTTCATCTGCAAAGTAGAGAGAATTAAATGCCAAGTGATGGTAAAAAAGAAAGATAATGTAGGTAAAGCTCCTACCTACAGTGCTGGCCCTCAGATAACCTGCAGAAAATGGTAACTGAGGTACTAGTGTTATCACAGCATGAGGAAAGGAGAGGCAAGTCGGAGACAGTTTGACATAGGATGTCTCCGTTTTTGAGGTTAAGATGCGGCTGGTACCCTGACAACTTCCCTCGATAATGTACATCAAGAATGTTCCCTGTTGTAGGTCATCCTGTGCTCTCAGTGCCATCTAAGTGATTTCTAAAATATCCTGTCCCACCAGCCTCTAGATTTTCTGCCTAAAATAACTCATTCCACTACATTTTAATTCCCACAAACTTGAGGACAGAAACTGCTTGGTTTTGCATAAAAATGTTCAGGGCTAGATGGAATGGCTGCTAATGGAAATAGCTCAATCTTATGATTTGGAAAGCAGCCCTGCCACATGCCCAGGAATTCCACTGTTGGAGTTGTGTCACCTTCTGCCTGTCGGGGTTGACCTCACTTTCTCTGGGACCCATCTGGGAAGCATTGGCCTGAAGGGCATGGACTGGCCCCTGGCTTCCCTTCCTTGTCCCACTGTGGACAGCGTGGGGCAGTTGCTGGTCCAGGACGAGCTGTGGGTGGCGCCCATGAAAGGAGTATGTGCTCTAATCCAGGGTAGCCGTGGGAGGCCTCCGTCAACTCAGGGAAGCCTGGGGACAGGGCAGACTCATCCTCAGGTGGCCGTTAGGCCTGGAAAGAAGGCATGTCAGGTGGGCAGAGAACGAGGGTTCTGAGAAGTGCGTTAGCCCAGGGCCGAGCCCGGCCTACGTGCTCAGTTCTTGGGAAGGGCGGCCCTGCTGTTCCTGCCCTTCTCCCTGTGCATTCCCGTCTGACGCTTCTCGGGCTTACTGGCCGGGCATGGTGAAGAGTCATAGAAAAGGAAACACCTTAGGGCTTCCCAAGAGCCAGGCACTCAGAAGTGTTTTTCTTATATCAAAACGTAACATGCAAAATTCTAATCACTTAATCATTCAGTCTTCCTAACAACCCTGTGAGGTAGGCTGTTATTATTCCCATGGTACAGGGGAGGATGCTGAGCCGTAGAGGGGTAAGGGTCACGTCCGGGGCCCCATGCTGGTGCGCAGCTGAGCCAGGACTCGCGGCGGGCAGTGAGTCCACTGCCCCTCACTTTGTTCCCCTCCCACTTTCTCTCTCGGGGGTCACAGTCGTGCCCGGGGACTGAAAGGAGCATCTGGTCACCAAATCACAGAAATAGGCCCTTATTTTGAATAGAAAATGATCTACTTGTTTCAACAGGTTGGAGAAGTGGGAAATGGTCTCTGAGGCCCATAAGGCAGCCTCATCTAAGGACCTGTGGGGGTGATAAAAGACCAAGCCTGGTTAAGACCCCAAACCCAAACTCTCCCTCCTGAGAACTGGACACATTGCTTCTCTTCGTGTCCTCTGCTGAACTGGGACGCAAACCCCCTCTCCTTTCTCCCACAGTGATGGAGACGGGCACCAGGACAGTACAGACAACTGCCCCACTGTCATAAACAGTGCCCAGCTGGACACTGATAAGGATGGAATTGGTGACGAGTGTGATGATGACGATGACAATGACGGCATCCCAGACCTGGTGCCCCCTGGACCAGACAACTGCCGGCTGGTCCCCAACCCTGCCCAGGAGGACAGCAACAGTAAGTGGGCTCAGCCCCAGGCTCCCTTCAGCCAGGCCCATGGTGGCCCCCCTCTGCCAGGGCCCCAGCTTCTCTGAGCAGCCATAGCTTGTGTGGACAGTCGACATCTGCTAGACACCAGTCTCCAACTGTCAGAGAAGAGCTGCTTCCGCGCAGCCCTAGGATGAGACCACACAGGGCAGGGAAGCAGCCACGTGCTGCTCGGGGCTTGGAGAGCTGCTCCACCATCTTGCTCGTGCCTTTCGCCAGAGTCACAGGGCAGGAGCGGGATGGAGGGGAGGGCACCGCAGCGCTGCCTGATGCCTGCAGGGGCCAAGCTGTTAAGGAGAGGTATGCACAGAGCCAGAAATGAGACAGCAGAGTGCTGAGGACACATGGTGGTGCGTTGGTGAGGGCATGCCCATCCCAGTATGCAAATTCAAATTTTAATACCATCTGTCAGCTGGACAAAAGACACTGGGCTATATTCAGCCTAAGAATCACTGTAAATTCTTCTTAGATTTTGGTGACCATAATTTCCCTGCTTTTTATGCGTCATAGTCCAGAAAGTACTGTAGACGTTTGCTTACGTAAGGTCAGGCTTAAGATCCACCAGTTGGGGCTTCCCTGGTGGCGCAGTGGTTGAGTGTCCGCCTGCCGATGCAGGGGACGCGGGTTCGTGCCCCGGTCCGGGAAGATCCCACATGCCGCGGAGCGGCTGCGCCCGTGAGCCATGGCCGCTGGGCCTGCGCGTCCGGAGCCTGTGCTCCGCAACGGGAAAGGCCACAACAGTGGGAGGCCCGCGTACCGCAAAAAAAAAAAAAAAAAAGATCCACCAGTTGGTGAAACCCCTGTCCTAGAGGACAGCCAGGGTTTCCTGTCAGGTCAACTTTGAAGTGTACTTTTTTTTAAGATTTTTTTTTTTTTTTTGATGTGGACCATTTTTAAAGTCTTTATTGAATTTGTTACAATATTGCTTCTGTTTTTTGTTTTGGTTTTTTGGCTGCGAGGCATGTGGGATCCTAGCTCCCCAACCAGGGATCGAACCCGCATGCCCTGCATTGGAAGATGTAGTCTTAACCACGGGACCACCAGGGAAGTCCCTTGTCAGGTCACCTTTGGACAGTTGCCCTCCACTCTGTCCCTAAGAAGTCCTTTTGATCACCTGCAGTGGGGTTCACTCACCTGCAGTGGGGTTCACCAACCCACCACGAGGACCGCAGGGCCGGCTCAGACACGGATGATTCCAGGACTCCTGGCTCCACGTGGAGCTGGGTCTTGGGCTCTCTCTGCTCCTTGCCCAGCCCCCTCTGTCACAGAGGGGGTGGCTTGGGGGTAGTAGGCATTACTGAACTGGTCCCCTCCTCCTCCACCCCCACAGGCGACGGCGTGGGGGACATCTGCGAGACAGACTTCGACCATGACCAGGTCATCGATCGGATCGACGTGTGCCCGGAGAACGCAGAGGTCACCCTGACCGACTTCAGGGCCTATCAGACGGTGGTCCTGGACCCTGAAGGGGACGCCCAGATCGATCCCAATTGGGTGGTCCTGAACAAGGTGAGGGTCATGCGGTCGGCACCGGCTCAGCGTTGCCTCTCGACACAGGCCCTTCTGAGAGTAGTGGGTAAATTTTGAGGGTGCCGACCTCCAGCCAGGTACTGTTCCATGTCGTGTTTGTTCCTCTCAACAGCCCTGTGACAGAGCTCTTTCATTAGCCTCGTTTTACAGATGATGAGCTCAAGTGTTACAAAGCTTGAATGATTACTCATGGTAGCACTGCAGTTAAGCAGCTAAGATTGCTGGATTTGGGACCTAGGCAGTCTGACCCTAGAGCCATGCTTCTAATCTCTGCAGTAGATGCTCCCGTGTGTCCTCCTCCCTGTGGACCTAAAGAAGACAGGCACAGAGAGGCTTCGTCGGTTTTCCAGTGTCACCCAGGAGGTCACATTCATTAGAAGCATATGTTCTCTAATTAAGGGTTTATTGACTCAGCTTAAGTGACAGTTTTAGCAAAACTATTTCTACTTAGCTTTGAGGGTTTTTGTTTGAGGGTTTTTGTTTTTTTCTAAGGGTACGCTTTCTTTGAGCACATAACAAGGGAGAGCAGTTCCTCAGATAATGAAATCTTTACATGGAGGTCTGAGGTTCTGGGCTTCTCTGAGATGATTCTACCCCCTCCAAGGTTAATCTTAACCCCTTCAACTCTCTCCGCAGGGCATGGAGATCGTGCAGACCATGAACAGCGATCCAGGCCTGGCAGTGGGTACGTCCAGGGCCTCATCACCACTGGTACAGAATTCACTCTTTCGAGCTGGTGTGGCTTGTCTGTTTTTCTCATCTATTTTGATCGTTACAGGGTACACGGCTTTTAATGGAGTGGACTTCGAAGGGACCTTCCACGTCAACACCCAGACGGACGATGACTATGCTGGCTTTATCTTTGGTTACCAAGACAGTTCCAGCTTCTATGTGGTCATGTGGAAGCAGACGGAGCAGACGTACTGGCAGGCCACCCCGTTCCGAGCTGTTGCAGAACCTGGCATTCAGCTCAAGGTACTCATCTCCCTTTCCTCTGGGCCCTTCACCCACCTTTTAAATTCTGTGTTCTCCCATATGGCATTTATCCATCTAAGGAACTGATGCATTCGTGCCAGCATTCAAGTTAGGGAACACTGGAGCCCATCCAGGGCCTTGCCTTCACTCCTGCGTACAAGCTACGTGCTTCCCTCTGGGTGACTGATGGTGAGAATGTCAGCCCCCCAGTAGGGGCCCAAGAGGTGGGGAGGATTTGGGGTGCAGCTTCAGGCATACTCTTTTGGAAACTGGTATTGTGTTTCCTCGATGGGGCCAGCTTTGTACAGGAGGGCTGGGAGGCTACCTCTGTCACTCCTGCTGGGAGGAAAGGCACACTTCAGAGCCCTCATTGGCCAAATGTGGGGAGCAATGGATTTTCAGCAGGAAAAACATGGGCTGGGTTAGTGGAATACTGGCCAGTGCGGATTACTGAAAGGCTGGGGGGAGCATCGCAGTAGAAATGGCACTTAAGTGTTGATGCTTTGTGTCCAGATCCAAAGCCACCAGATTGTAACCGTGAATTCCCACCCCGTCACCACCCCAGGGATGGAGGGTGCGGGAAGGGTGGTCTGTGCGTTCTGTTCTAAGACCTCACTCGTGTCGTTGTCCAGGCCGTTAAGTCTAAGACGGGTCCGGGGGAGCATCTCCGCAACTCCCTGTGGCACACCGGGGACACCAGCGACCAGGTCAGGCTGCTGTGGAAGGACTCCAGGAACGTGGGCTGGAAGGACAAGGTGTCCTACCGCTGGTTCCTGCAGCACCGGCCCCAGGTGGGCTACATCAGGTAGGTGCAGCGCCCCCTCCTCCCCGTGCACTTGAAGTAAAGCGCATCCTCCCCCTGCATCGCGCAGCCTCCGCTTCCCTGAGCCGAGGGTCCCCGAGGACATGCTGGGACCTCAGGCTCCCAGAATAGAGGTGGGAGGACGACACCCAGCTCAGACTGACCGCCTGGATGGTAGGGCCAAACTGGGGGTAGAAGGACCTTCTGTGGGGGAGGCCTTGGCACCGGGGCACCAAAACGGTGATTCCCCTCTGCCACGCTGACCCGTGTGAGCTGAGACATGCACTGACTCTCCCATCCGCATCCCCATGTGGTCCCTCTGGGCCCTGTATCATCACTTACCCACAAACATTTCACGCTGCAGTGAGTCCCTCACGGTCTGATAAACTCCACGAGGGCAGCACCCATGTCTCATTTTATCTTGGTCTCCCCAGTGCCTGACACAGTGATGGCATGAACTGACCTTCATGTGAGCGGATGTAATCTGCCTTATTTCCCTGTAGGACTATTTAAAAAACAAACAACTGTTCTCAGAAGCTAGGATGCCTTAGCACTACATCTTTGAAATTTAGTCGGTGTACTTTTCTCTCTCATTCCTCAAACTTACTTACAGATCAACACCCCTGCCAGCTTATGTAGCACTTTTAGGAAGGGTGCTGATTGCTTTCTGCTGACCAGGGGCAAGGAAGCTGCTGAGTGGAAAAAAACGGATCATGAGGGCTAGTTCAGATTTTGTCCTTCTTTGCGACATTACATCAAATGTAATCTGTCTCACAGTAAGATGATCATGTTCTCAGCCCTATTAAGCTTAATGCCCCTTTTTTATGACATATTTTGAGATGCCCCCTCTGTGTCCCAAAATGAAATCATAGAAAATATAACCTACCTGCACATATTATTTTAGAGAGTCAATCTGATCCCTAATACAGAAATAATAATTTATAACAAAATCGTGTAAATGCTTGGACACAACCACACCCAACACAAAATGAGACAGACACTGGCACCTGTGCCTAGAGTCACGGCAGAGGCGATGTCCTACTACAGATTGGTGTGTTGTAGACACAACAGTGGTAATGTGACTTTCTAAAATGGTGAACAGCTACAGAGAAGGACAAATATTGTATGACATCGCTTACATGTGGAACCTAAAAGGTACAAATGAACTGATTTACAAAACAGAAGTAGAGTCACATATGTAGAAAACAATCTATGGTTACGGGGGGGCAGGGAAGGGAAAAATTAGGAGGTTGGGATTGACGTATACACACTACTGTATATAAAATGCATAACTAATAAGGACCTACTGTAGAGCACAGGGAACTCAATATTCTGTAATGGCCCATGTGGGAATAGAATCTAAAACAGTGAATATATGTAGATGTATAACTGATTCACTTTGCTGTACAGCAGAAAGTAACACAACATTGTAAGTAAGTCAACTATACTCCAATAAAATAAGTAAATAGTAAACAGCTTAATTGTTAAACAAAACAAAGTACAGCTGACCTTTGAGCAATTCAGGGGATCAGTTCCAGGACCCCGCCAGGGATAAAGATCTGCAGATGCTCCAGTCCCACAGTCGGCCTTCCGTATCAGCGGCTCAGTATCTGCAGAGTCAACCACCTGTAGATCACATAGTAAAGTAGTATTTGGAAAAAATCCACATATAAGTGGACGCATGCAGTTCAAGCCTATGTTGTTTCAGGGTCGACTGTACTCAGTTTCTCGATTTACCCTGGAAAATCAGTTAATACCAGTGCAAAAACTACTTGATGTTCACAAGTGAGAGAGAGTTAGGTTCTAAGCCCAGATAAACAGTCTCTTCACCTACCCACGGGTCTGGAGGAGCACCCCAAAAGTGTCTGGATGCAGGACAAGTTTTGATTTTTCTCTCCAGGGCCTTGTAAGCTACCCAGCACCCCTGGCCTCTGTCACTAAATGCCACGGTGACAGCTCAAAATGCTCCCACAAATGTCTCACACCCTGCTTAGGGAGTGCCATCCCTCCCGAGGAGAATCATTGCTCTGGGATTCCACCAAATGTTATCAGTTCGACCTAGAGAAAAGCAGTGGTTTTCAAGCATGAGGTCTGGACAAGGTAACTCACTGGACAGTGAAGTCACAAAGCCTCTTGGTCCTGAGTCGTATTGTGATTTCTCTTTAACTCATCAGCGAGTACCCAGCGAGTTGAACTCGGTGCCCAGCATCATGCTAGGCCTTTGGAGAGACGGAAGAGGGGAGATGTGGACGGGTGGTCCCTGACCTCATGGAGCTTCCAGTCTCGTAGGGAAAGGGGAACACAGCAGCGGGAGCACGATCCAGGTCTGTGAAAAGTGGAGTATGAAACAGCAAAGATGCAGGTGGATAAGAAGTGGGACCCCTAGGTCTTACGACAGGCGCTTCCCCCAACCTTGGTTGGAGACCTACTCACGGAGACCCGCTCTGGCTGTGTTGTCCACAGGGTGCAGTTTTATGAAGGCTCCGAGTTGGTGGCTGACTCGGGGGTCACCATAGACACCACCATGCGTGGAGGCCGGCTCGGCGTGTTCTGCTTCTCCCAGGAAAACATCATTTGGTCCAACCTCAAATATCGCTGCAATGGTAACGTACATTCTTGTCGCTGCATACTATTACTACTAGAAAAAAATCCAATAATGCCACCCTATCGTATAGCACACATCCCTTCCAGAAGCCACAAGCTCACGCCACATATTCCCGAAACCTGAGAATCCCTGTGTCATCCAAGTAAAAGGTAGATCCCATTTCTCCTATTTGATAGATGAGGAAATTGAGCCCCAGAGAATTAAACTGCTTGGCTTAGAACGTGGGTTCAGTGAGAGATTCAAGCAGGTTTAATTGACAGGCAGCCTTCATTTTCATACAGCTCACACAGAATCATAAACTCAAAATCCATTTTTTCTTTAGGCCTGTGAATGAGCATTCCTGGGCTTTAAGCCAACAATTTGCAAAGCAGCGGCGGTAGAAAATGGCTGCCGGGGGGTGTGGCGTGAAGTGGTGTCTTTGGGGGCCTGCTGGGTGGGCTGACAGCAACCCCTACAGGATGCCTCCCAGCGTGAGATGCACCAGGATGTGGGCTGGAGGGAGCCTTCCTAATCCCCCTGTGCCTGTTCTCCTTTGCAGACACCATCCCAGAGGACTTCCAAGAATTTCAAACCCAGAATTTCGATCGCCTGGATAACTAAACCAAAGAAACAATCCGTGACTGCTTTTCCAAACACTGAAACCACATATTTTTTTAACCTCCTACAACTTTCTTTATATACACTGTGGCTTTCTTTTGCCCACCCAAATATACCAAACTTTTTATATGAATGTAGCAATAAAGAAGAGAATTTCTAAAAACTGTGTTACCCAGACATCGCTTGCACGTGGCTCAGGCTTTGATGATGTGTGTGCCGTTCTGTGTGGTGTCCACGTGCAACAGTCAAAAGGCTCAGGCCAGAGGTCTCATCTTCCGTCTCTCCAGTTAGCTTCACACAGAAGCCTCACAGTTCCGTGCTCACCTCAGCAGCCTCCTTATTCTGGGTAAGAAGCCTCAGAAACACTGCTCAGGGACACCTTTCCTATGAAGACTTTTCCTGACCCATCCTGGGGCAGATTTGTCCAGTTCCTTCTGTTACCCGCCCCACCTCACACACACACCTTCTGCCCAGACTCCGATGCCAGCACTTTCAACACGGTTATTGTGCTTATTTATATATTTGGCTCCCTCTAGTGGAATATCAGCTAATTGAGAATAAAGGACCATGTCTTAACTACAATCTGTATAAGCTGAGTGCCCGACATGGAGTAGATATCCAGTAAATTTCTGGCTGGCTGGATGCACGAATGCCTCTTAAGTAATAAGGACAATAGCGTATATGGATCATATAAGCCCTCCTACTACTCAGAAAGCTGCTCACAACATACACTCTATGTGCGGTGGTATCAGCAGCCTCTCTGTGTGTAGGGGACAGAAAATTGCCTGATTTTTGCACTTTCTCCCATTGCATTTGTTAGGCAAAGATCCAGGCAAATTTTTATAAATTCCCTTAGATTTTTGTTTCAAGGAACATTGCTGGGCAGTAATATATTCTCCAAATTCTAAAATTCCTGGAAGTATTTTAAATCATAAATAAAGGGTAAACACTGTGACCACTGTTTTATTATATTTCAGTAGTCAGAAAACACAGTGGCATATGCATGACCAATATGAGATGTGCAGGATTTCGGGCCACCTCTCACATGTAAAGCCTACAGATGGAGGTTGCCTCAAAAGTCAGGACTTAGACCTTCAATCAGGGTCTTCAGTGAGTGGACAGAACTTAGACCTGTCTACCAATTCTTCCCTCTGCTGACACAGAGGGAATCTAGTCTCGCAGGCAGATCCTGCTACAGGAGCTGCCTTCCCAGGATCTCTGGGCCATATTGTTGTGACACCTGTGGTTCCACATCTACAAATCTTTCCCAATTCCAAAAAGCCCAGGAAGGAGAAGTAAATTCATACGGCTGGAGATTGTCACCTGTCAATCTTCCCCGCTTTCCTTGCTTTTTGTATCCCACTGAAAGGTTATTTCCTGAGCCCCGAGGGCCTCCAGGAGCTCTCTGGCCCTCCTGGTCCACACCCACTCTATGGTAGAGTTACGTCTTACCTTTATAGGTATAAAAGGTATTTCATACTACAAAATTTTAGTGCGCTTTCTCTGGAGTCCTTGGCACTTTACTAGCAATATGTGATGAAGGCTACAGATACTGTTCTTGGGGGATTTCATTCTAATCACTGAAGTACATGCCAAACTGAAATATATATTTTTAAAAACCCATACAACTCAATAACAAAAAACAATCCAATTTTTAGATGGACAGAGAACTAAACAGTTTTCCAAAGAAGACATCAAAATGGCCAACAGGCACATGAAAAGATGCTCACCATCACTAAGCATCAAGGAAATGGAAATCAAAACCACAATGTGGGGGGGGCTTCCCTAGTGGCGCAGTGGTTGAGAGTCCGCCTGCCGATGCAGGGGACGCGGGTTCGTGCCCCGGTCCAGGAGGATCCCACATGCCGCAGAGCGGCTGGGCCCGTGAGCCATGGCCGCTGAGCCTGCGCGTCCGGAGCCTGTGCTCCACAACGGGAGAGGCCACAACAGTGAGAGGCCCGTACCGCAAAAAAACAAACAAACAAACAAAAAACAATGGGATTCATCTCATCTATTAGAATGGCTATCATCAAGAAGACAAGAGACAACAAGTGCTGGTGAGGAGGTGTTGAAAAGAGAACCCTTATACACTGTCTGAATGTAAATTGGTCCAGCCACTGTGGAAAACAGTATGGAGTTTCCTCATAAAATTAAAAATAGATCTACCATAAGATCAGTATATACCAAAAGAAATGAAAATAGGATTGCAAAGCAATACATACACTCCCATGTTTATTGCAGCATTATTCACAATAGCCAAGATATGGAAACAACCTAAATGCCCAATGGATGAATGGATTTTAAAAAAAACATGTAGTATACACACACAATGGAATATTATTCAGGCATGAGAAAGGAGGATCTCCTGCCATTTGCAACAACGTGGATGGACCTTGAGTATAGTATGCTGAGATAAGTCAGATACAGAATGACAAATACTGTGTGATATCACTTATATGTGGAATCTAAAAAAGTCAAACTTTTGAAAAACAGAGTAAAATGGTGGTTGCCAGAGGATGGGGAGTGAGGGGATAAGACTGCTGTTGTTTAAGGGTACAAACTTGCAATGAGAAGTAAATACGTCATAGAGAGCCAATGCACGATACAGTGAATACACACGACAATATTGTACTACAATCATCAAACTTGCTGAGACTAAAACTTAATTATCCCAACCACTAAAAAGAAATGATAATTATGTAATATGATAGAGGCGCCAAATATCACTGCAACAGCAATCACATTACAACATGTAAATATATCAGATTAACATGTTGTATACCCTAAATTCACACAATGTTATATATCAAATATATTCAATTTAAAAAAGCAAAGAAGTGGAAAAACTGTGAAAATTGGGAAGCACTTGAGAGAAGCTAGACAAAGGCCAGATACACACCATAGGAGCAGACTAGCAGGTGTGGTACCCTCTTCCCCAAGTCACAACCTGGGACTTTTGAATGTTTACACTCAACTTTATCTCAGTGACTCAAATTCCTATTAGAGTTTCATTCAGGTTAGTAAGGTCCTCCTTTGAGTTTTAGTAACACCCCTAGGAGTCTGAGCAGCCATCACTCACTCACCAACGAGGATAAAGTCATCCCGTTGCCTATCCACCTCCTCAATTCTGACTGAGATCAAGGGTCCTGGGGGCGTGGGAGGTGTGACTGGCCGAGAGAAGAGGCTCATCACTGTGGGGAAAAGACCGTGCCTGGGTAGACTCCCACCAGGTGTGGGGAGAGTTCTTGGGGCAGGAGGAGGGTGCAGAGGGCATCAGGAGACAGCTCCAGGGCCTGGGAGCAGGTGCAAAGAGGGAGGTAGAGCACATTTTGCCTCCACCCAAGAAAGAAAGGAAGCTCTTCCCTCTCCCCTCCCAGGTTATTATTCCGTGATCTCAGAATTAACTAAAGATACAAACTACAAAATCTGAAGTTTATAAGTTCAACTTAAAACTCTTACTATACTCGGGGAAAGGGCAGGGAGGATAAATTAGGAGTTTGGGATTAACATATACACACTACTATATGTATAATAGATAAGCAACAAGGACCTACTGTATAGCACAGGGAACTCTGCTCAATATTCTGTGATAACCTACAAGGGAAAAGAATCTGAAAAAGAATAGATATATACATATATACACATATATGTATAACAGAATCACTGTGCTATACACCTGAAACTAACACAACATTGTAAATCAACTGTACTTCAATTTTTTAAAAATCTTACGATTCTACTATACTCTATCAATATGCAAATCTACTCAGTACTCTATAGCAAAATTTATAACCACTTTTAAGCTTTTGATTGTTTAGTCCCATTTGCAAACAATTAAATCTCCCTAAGCATTTAAAATTGCATTTATAAACTTAATACATTAATCTATAACATAATACTACAGTAATTTGTGATATACTATAAATTTACTATGTTTCAATTTCACTTATAAACTTTTCTGTCATTTGTCTGACAAAACCTACGTACATACTTACGTAACTCTTACAAATATAACAAACATGAATATTGTGGGTCACAAGGTATCTTAACCACCTATTTATATATTCAACCAAACCCTCCCATACCTTTTAACTTAAAATTACAAGACTAAAATCAAATACTCAAGTTCAGTTTATTAAATTCTCGAATATGCCAAATTCTCTTAAATATTTCAAGTACTTTACACACCACATAGTCAAAGATAATTCCCAAACACCACACAAAAATATTGGGATGACTGGTTCAGCATCTCTATATTTAAGTTTTCTTAGGAATAAAACACGCTTACCCAATAAGGAAACTATACTGTTTCAAGACATTTGGGGTGAACTCAGTGGACTGAGGTTGTTTATTAGCCAAAGTTTTGGGGCTCTGGACACTGAAGGGGATTTTTCTCATGACCCCAAAGGGAAAGCTGGGCTCTCCTATAGTCCCAATGTTATTAGGGATTTCAAGTGTATGCCCTCCAAACAGGGGTGGCTCATATCCCACTCCCCTAGATTCATGTATAAATGACCTAGTTCTCAAGTTTCCTCACCTCTAGACCAGATTCTTTTTGTGCTGGAAGAATCTACAGTAGTCATAATTGTGTTTTCTGTGTACAAAAGCTTCCTTCATAAGGAAAAAAGCAAAATCAACAAAAAACAGCTAAGTGACAACATTGATAGAATTTTTTTTTTTTTTAATTTTGGAGGAGTCTGGGAAATGCATCCTCAACTCCAAATAAGTGGCTGACAGTTGTTCTAGAGCACAGCCCATTTCTACCATGGGGATTGTCACTCTACAGAGGGGACTGTCGCTGTACCTTGGTGCAGCCCTCCCTGGCTCCAAGGCCATCAACACACAGCAGGCTGCAGCATCACTGAACAGCCTGGCGATCCTGCCACAAACCCTCCGAGGCAATGAGCTCAGGGTCCACCTTCTGCCTGAACGGAAGAATTGGGGGAAAGGGAGATATGAGCAGGAGGTGGGTCTGTGTCTCAAGGTGCTACCCTACCGCATTCTGAATGACCTCAAATGTTGGTGATCTAAAGGGTAGGATCATCTTTGGGTTTCTGGGGCCTACCTGAAAAAACAGAATAGCCACCAGGGATACGGTTTGGAAAAGTAGGACTTAATGAAGGAATGAAACTGGAGTTGGTCTAGAGGCAGAGGGGGGTGGCCCTTAGAAGAGAGAAAGGGATTCCCCAAGGCTGGTGGAGCAGAGGGGTGGTGGGGTCTGGAGTGGCGGGGTCTGCCCCACTCCCACACAGCAGGAGAAGGTGGAGGAGCCTCCAGTGGGGCACCCGTGGGTGACTGTGGACTGGACACTTAGTCTGCACGCTGAGAGCAGAGGTGAGGGCTCTGGGTAGCCAAGACTGCAGGGGCAGACAGGCCCATTATAAGCAGCATCACTGCAGCCACCAAGAAATGGCGCCCCCGTGTGGAGGAGGACCAGACGCCCGCAGGAACATCCAGTGGCCGAAGAGCAATGGTAGAGTGGGTGACCACCAAAGATAAAGCCCCCAATCTCATATTCTGAAGCCATAGAAGCCCAGGGATACTGAATGGGGGCATGGGGGTGAGGGAGGAGCCCCAGGAAGAACTGACAATGGAGGTCAGCCGGATGAGTGGGCAGGAGGCCAGAGTGAGAGCAGGGGCATCTGCTGAATCCCAACAGAGTGGAGCAAACAGAAGGAAAGTCAAGGAAGGGAGGACATGAGGGGCAGCGCCAAAGGGATCTGCACTCGGAGAAGTGAACTGGGCCACAGCGAGAGCGGGACCACCTCCACGACCCACACTCCCAACGCCAGAAGGTGTTTCTGGAGACACTGTCCATCCAGCTCCGTTCACCAGAGGCAGAAGCAGGAAGCCCCAGACCCACATGCAGAAATGGGGAGCCTGCAAAGCACGTGTACTGTTCTAAGATAAAACTCCTGACCATGTGTTGTTTCTATAAGAAAGAATGGAATACAAGTTAAGAAAGTGTCAAACAGACCAATGAGGGCTTCCCTGGTGGCGCAGTGGTTGAGGGTCCGCCTGCCGATGCAGGGGACACGGGTTCGTGCCCCGGTCCAGGAGGATCCCACATGCCGCAGAGCGGCTGGGCCCGTGAGCCATGGCCGCTGAGCCTGTGCGTCCGGAACACGTGCTCCGCAACGGGAGAGGCCACAACAGTGAGAGGCCCGCGTACCGCAAAAAAAAAAAAAAAACAGACCAATGAGCAGTTTAAGTGGGTTCAGCAAAATATTGCCTAAGAGAAGTATAGATGAATAAATGATATAAAATGAGAGCAATTAAAATACAAACAAAACAGCCTTGATTTCAGCTCCTAGCTCACACCACCAAGGCTGGACCCCAAGTCGGTTTCTTGAGCCACTACAAATCAGACTTGCATTATTCAGCTCCTACTGACTAAATTTGTTCTTAAAATTAAAAGCTGCCTGTGTTTAAACCAGGCCACATCCTTCACCTTAGAAATTCCACAAAATAGCTCCTGAGCCGAGGGGTCCAGATGGGTGGCTGGGTGGTGGAGCCGGGTCCCAACCCTGCCCTGAAGGGTAGCCCTCAGAAGTCACAGCTTCAGCTCAAAGTGCTCTGAGAAAAGGATTCGTTTCAGTCCTTGATCCAAGTGGTGAACTAACACACAAGTTTTGCCTCCGTGAAGTCTAACTTGCTAAGTACTACCAAATTTATACACGATGAAGCACAACAGGAATCCCTGTCGGGAGCATGTGTGCCCACAAAAAAGACTTGTCCAACTAAGCGTGAACATCTGTTGCCACGTTTCAGGTTCTTAACTAAATACTTGTTCATTAATGCTTATTTTATAGCATCCGCTAGAGTAAGCAGTAGCAGACATCTAAAGTCTAAGAAAAATTTATGGAAGGAAAATGCTTATCGAAATTTCTCCGTTAATTTATTTTTAATGAGTTATCCTGTTCCCCAACCCTCTCCCACCAGAATTCTGAGGATGAGAGTTCGAGAACCAACATCTTGCAAGTCCCTTCTCACCCTGTGGTTTCTGTGAGCTCCTGGAGGATGAGGACTGCAATTTTCATCTCCATCCCTCTCCTCTCCAACCCCCCACCCCCGCCCTCATTAAAGTGTTGAATTGGAAAAGCCAACTGCATCAAGCCCAAGAGCAGTCGGCTTCAATTTCCTGTCTTTCTCCAGAGAATCCACTAGGTGGCGGCAATCCTCTAAAAATAGCCCTATTCTGAACAGACTGCTGCTTTTTTTTTAGCTAAAAGACAACTCCTAAAGTTCATTAAAAGTAAAATAACAACTACTACAGTTTATTAAAAACTTACTCTACCCCAGCACTGTTAACTACTAATAGTTCAGTGCTTAAGAACTCTTATTTACCAAAACATAACAACTAAACAAAAAAAATGCACCATACATGAAACATCCTAAATTGGAATGATTGCAGATTAGGCTCTGAATGATCACTGAAGCCTCATTGCCTTTGCTCTCTTCCAGGAATTGCCTAGAGAAGCCTTTTTCCATGTCCCTCAACCTAAATTCACATGATAGCCTTCTCTGTGAGCCAAGCAAAGAGCCATTCTCCATCCGTTCATTATTCATTCACTCACTCACTCATTCATTCATCAAACACCCAATAAGCAATGACCATGTGCCAGACACTGTGCTAGGCACTGTGAGGGCTACAAAAAAGGTACACAAATGCAGTTGGCTTCAGTCCAGGCCTCTGTATGAGTGAAAGTCATTTTCATTCTAGTACTGATCATAATTGCAAAAGTATAATTTATTTTAGAATGAGATGAACCTTAAAGGCAATCTCTAGATTCCCTTGCTCTTAGACTATCTATAACACATTCGTCTATTGGAAGAACCCCTACTTACTTAATCCTGAGAGTTCTTAGCTGGGTCAAAAGAGCCTTGTCCTAAATTTCCCACCAGGAAGGATTTTCCAGGGAGCAGAGGGCAGAGTCCCAGGCCAGGACAGGTGGCTTGACAGAAACTGATTGAGGCAAAAACTGTTTGGCCTGCAGGGTGTTTTCATTGTCGTGTGGTAGTTTGTTGGTTTTGTTAACCTGAGCAAACATTTAAAACATGGAAGAGTTCACATAAAAATCTGGATTTCCAGCTTCCCTCAAAAAATCAAAAGCTCTGGCCACACCATCTGCATTCCTGACCAGGAACCTCAGCGAGGGCTATGTCCGCCAGGTCTCCCAGGCCCCATTCAACCCTCGGCACTCAGTAGGCTCCTGCCTGGCTGCTACGGGCGTCTGAGTCTGACTGAGACCCTCAACTTGCCAGATCCAAGGCACTCGGCAAAGCCAGCCGGGAGTACAGAGAAGGGTTAGACACCAGCCCTCTGGCTGATGACCTGCTAGATACCTTGGCCCCAGTCCCACAGCTACTGAATGGCTCAGCCTGGGCTCTAATCCAAGTGTCCCAAGTCCTCGTCCTAGCAGGACTCCGCAAGAAACAGAAGGCTGTCAGATTCGTAACTGAGAAGAGATTAATAAAGGGGCTAATGCAGAAGGTAGGGGCAGGTTTCGGGAAACCAAAAGCGAGAGTACAGTATCCCTTCCTCTGCTCCCGCCCCATTCCACCCACCAAGCAAGAGAGGGGGGCTGTTCCCACCCCTCCCCACCTCCCTTGACAGAACTAGAGGCAAGAGTTGTCACCACTTCTGGAGAGGGTGAGGGCAGAGAGTGCAGCCAACAGGACCTTGGGTAGAGGGGCACAGCCACACCCCACATGTGCAAACCCCCACGAAGGAGCCAAGGAAACAAGCAGCCCACCCTCAGTCTCCTCCCCCTCCCCGATCACTCAGACTCAACCAGAGCCAATGTGCCAGGGGGTCCCCTGATGCAGAACGCCGATGCCAGCCCCTCCAGACAGAAAGCAGAGGAAGGCCAGGTGGGGAGTGGGCCCCCCTTTTGACCCAGGACAAAGAGAAGACCCCCTACTTCTACTCCACCTTAATTCAGCTCCACCACACTGCCCTCTGCCCCGGGCATTGGACCAAAATATCACACACCAACACAGACAGGGAGGAAAAAGACTAACAGTGGGCTTCCCTGGTGGCGCAGTGGTTGAGAGTCCGCCTGCTGATGCAGGGGACACTGGTTCGTGCCCCGGTCCGGGAGGATCCCACGTGCCGTGGAGCGGCTGGGCCCGTGAGCCATGGCCCCTGAGCCTGCGCGTCCGGAGCCTGTGCTCCGCAACGGGAGAGGCCACAACAGTGAGAGGCCCGCGTACCGCAAAAAAAAAAAAAAAAAAAGACTAACAGTAACAGCTCGACTCAGAGAGCATTCCAGACACCCTGTACACATTACATCTAATCCTGACAACAACCTGGGAGGAGGAGGGAGGAGGAGGGCAGAGGGAGGAGGGAGAGGATTCCCTTCTTGTAACCGAAGAAACCGAGGCACAGATTGGGAAAGGGACTTGGCAAAGGACACCTACTTTATAAATGGCAGAGACAAGATTCAAACCCGGTGTCCCTGGCTCCATAACCTGAAATTATTATATAGTTATAGAAAATATGCATCAATTGTGCAGAGCAGAGTTAAAAAAGCAGGCCTGAGATTTCTATCCTAAAAGCCTGCTTGCAGTTTTGATCATGAAGAGATGTCGAATGACAAAACTGGTTTTTCCTCCTCTACTACAGGGACTGTTTGGTTATTCTGCTTTATTCTGTTTATACAGTGAATTACATTTCTAGGTGTCTTTTAATATTAAACCATTCCTTAAAAAAAAAAAAAAAAAGCCTGCTTGCCAAGTTGGCCTCTGGCTGGCACCTGAGAGCCTGGGTTCGGGGAGGGCTCCCTCCATTCCCAGAACTGATAAGTGTGGCCCATATTGTACCATGTGGCTTATGCTGAACACCTGCTTCCCTGCCGGGCGTCTGGAACTTTGGTACGTGCTAGGCAGAGTGTGCTTGCATGCCCAGCCCCCAGTAACAACCTGGCTGCTGAGTCTTTAATGAGCTTCCCTGGTGGACATCTCACATGTGCTGTGACAACTCCTTGCTGGAGGGGATTAAACACGTTCCTCTGGGAGAGGAATCTTGGACACATGCACCTGGTTTCCTTAAGATTTTGCCCCGTGCCCCTTTTTTCCTTTGCTGATTCTGCTTTGTATCCTTTGCTGTAATAAATCATCACCATGAGCTTGTCTGTATGCTGAGTCCTGGGAGTCCCCTAGCAAGTCACTGTATGGGAGGTGGTCTAGCGCACCCCTGAAACGTCAGGCACCTCTCGCTAGCAGCTGAGTGAGGCCGTGGGGCTTGTCGAGTGCAAAGACGAAATGAAGGGCTATTTCTGCATCATTCGTGAGGAAATAAAGAGGGACGCAAAGGTAAAAGCTAAGGCTAATAACTACAAACGCTCTGTGGGACCAGAGGAGAAGACTCACAGTGGAGACCACTGAGGTGAGACCCACATGACCAGGGGCAGAGACCAAATGGTGTGGCTTATTCGGCTAGTCCTGCACCTGGAGGAATTTAAGGTAGAGGCTACGACTCCCAATATCTGCTCTATCCTTCTTTCATAGGCATAGAGCCCACAATTTTACCTGGAACATAGATGCCTGGAATAAGTCTACATCTCCCAGAGTTCCTTGTAGTTGGGTGTGGTCATATGACTAAGTTCCAGCCAATGGCATGGAAGCAAAAAAATTATGGTAGCTCTGGGACTCTTCTTTTAAAGACAGTTGATGTTTCCTCTCTATCCTTTTCTCCCTCCTCCTACTCTGGAATATGGATGGAACGGCCAGAGGTCCAGAAGCCATCTTCGACAGAGGAGAAAACTTCGGGAATGGAAGTGTCATAGCACAGAACAGGACAGAATTGGTACTGTGAAGTCACACACTGGCCCTAATATTTCTACATCTCGGCTTTTTGAAAATGAGAATTTTTTTATCAGTGTATTTGGGGCTTTTCTGTTACTCCCAGTTGAATTTAATTCTCCCTAATACAGAAGATACTCAGGATAGGCAAGTGTTTGCAAAGTTATGTATCCAAAACCATAAAATCACCAGATTTTGTATCTGAATGGTGATTAGGGACCATCTTTTTCAACCTCCCCATTTTACAATTGGAGAAACGGAGACCCGGTCATCTCTGATTTGTCAGGGTCCCATAGCTAGTTAGGAGCGAGGCTGAGACTAGATCCCAGGTGTGGGAACCTGCAGGCTCAAGCTTCTCCTTCTGCTGTGAGAACCACCTCAGCTAGGCCAGGTCAGAGGTGAGGTCTGAGACGCTGCTCCCCTCCAGAGCGCTCCAACAGAAAGTGCTCATAGAAGGTACGAGACAAAATTCCAGGAGTCTCCCTGGAGGCCACCACACCTCCTGTTTTGATGGGGAAGACCCAGCAGTGGAAGGTGAGCACGTTCTGGGACTTTGGAGGCCCCAGCTTTTCTTCTCCACACCTTCTTGTCACCCTCACCAGACTTCATGTCTCCATCTATCCTTGGAGTTCGAACCCGAGGCTACTGGGAGTGCCTCTGACCCATATGGTGCATACTGAGCAGAACCCAGGCCGGACTTGAGCCCCGCCTGTGCCTCCTTGGCCAGCTGCCTTTATGAAGCGCACAAAGCCAGCAACTTTATACAGCTGACCCTTGAAAGACACAGGTTTAAACTGTGGGGAGTCCACTTAGAAGTGGGCTTTTTCCAACAAATACGTACTGCGGTACTACGCAGTCTGCAGCTGGTTGAAACTGCAGGTGAAGAAACACATAATACGTAGGGTCGACTGTAAAGTGATACTGGATTTTCCACTGTGCGAGAGGGTCAGCATCCCCAGCCTCCATGTTGTTCAAGGGTCAACTGTACAGCGGCCCTAGTCAGCCTCAGGCTTGAGAAAGAGCTCACTGGCATCCATCTTGCTTCCCAAAGCACGCTTGGCCTTGCTTCCATCAGGGGAACTTATGTTCCTGCTGAAAAACACTGTGGCAGATGCGTTTGGTGTCCATCTCTCTCAGCACTTCTCACTCACTGATGCCAAACTGCCAGCCGTTTGTTCCAGAAAGTTCTCTGGTGCTGAGACAACTTTTCTACCCATGTCACAGGCAGGGAGTACAAGGGAATTAAGAGTCCCGGGAACAGGCTCCAACTAGCCCCTCACCTTGCGGGGGGATGCCCCTGAGGTATTGTTGCAACGTACATAGAAGTGAGAGTTTTCTTTCTTCTCCTGAGGGCAAGGAAAGCAAAGGGAACCGCGAACAGGCCAGAGAAGAAACATAACCTGGCCTGAAAGAGTTAATCACTCCTTGTTTTACTGTCACTAATTTGTAGTAAGTAGATTTGTACTTTACAAAGCTAACCTCACTCCCTGACACTATGTAATTTACATTTGGCACCTATCACCCCCAACTCTCCAGTGAGTTACATCCGATAAACCAGAGGCAAACGGACGCAATTACCCGGCGGCCTGACACCAGCTATGACTGTTTTGAAATAATGTAAAGGAAAGGAAGAATGCAAGACCTTCACTACTTAGATCCTTATCATATACCCCGGACTGCGAGACCCACATATAAAATCTTCCCTGATCTCCAAGGGATGGGGGAGCACAGTTCTTGAGGCACTAGCCTGCTGTGTCTTCCCTTCTGCCCGGCAGAAAAATAAAGCCATCTCTCTCTTCCTCCAAATTCCCTGTCGCCGTATTTTTGCTCGGCACTGGTGCACAGGGAAGCCGATATTTCGGCAACAGTGTGTGTTCTCTGTCACCCCCAGCACGATGAAGCTCCAGTTGCCTCAGTGGTAAATGCCTTCCCCTCCCTGCCTCACTCTCCACTCCCTTACCTGGGGTTCCTTCACCTCCAAATAAACAAGCTGTACTCAAATCCTTAACTCAGCGTCTGCTTCTGGATAAACCAACCAGAAGTAAACCTCCCGCTCTACTAGTCCACTTAGATTTTACTTGATCCAGAGTTAGGGAAACTGAGGCTTGAATGGATACCCAGTGCTTATGAACATGCGCACACATACACATGTAGAAATGTCCAACTCCCCTCTGGAGCAGTCATCCCAAAGACATCCATGTGTCTCAGCCACTTAGCTGGGCTTCACTGTCCCTCCATGAATAGCCCTGAGGTCCAGTAAATAAAAGGAAAACTAGAACAATGAGGGCATAGTGATACTGGATCTCATTCATCTTTTTAATCATACCCGCCGTCCACCATCACATCCAGCCCACAGACTTTGGTAAATGCTCATTAAATATCTGTTCATTAGAGAAGCAGTTAGAAACAGGCAGCTTCTGTTGCACAACAGCCCACCTCCAATGCCCAACTATCTCATCTCTCTGGGCACCAAGGATAATTCCCCCACCCCTACTCTCTCCGCACATAGCGGTGCAGAAACTGTACTTGGTTTTTTCAAACTATTCTTCTGCATCTTCAGAAGCATGTGCCAGGAACATGCTCATGAAACAGCCTGCTTGTTCATAAGTACATTTCCATTTTAGCAAGCGCAACTGTCGTTCCTGCTGGTCTCACCCATGCCACCTGCCCAGAGGGAAAATTTAATTCACAGAAACTCAGAGTACCTCCCAATTCAGGGGTTCTCTCAAGAGCCTCCCTGACAGTTGTCATCTCGCTATTTCATGAATACCTCAAGTGACAGGGAACTCACTACCTACAAACTTTTGACCTGATAGGCTATATGAGGTAGACTATCCTTTTGTTGGAAGGTTCTAATTATAATAGTTTTGAATAATAGACATCCATTAGACATTTACTATATGCCAAGTGCTATTAAAATTGCTTTACCTGTGTGAATTCATTTAATCACCACAGCAACCCCATGAAATAGCTGCTATCGTTATCATCCCCACTTCAGAGCACAGAGAAGTTCATAGCTTGCCCACGATCACAGAGCTGGCAACTGGCAGAAGGAGATTTCAAATCAAGGAAATCTCACCCCAGAGTCTTCCTTATTGCCTTTTTTTTTTTTTACTCGGGGTAGAAATCTCCCACCATATTAACTAATAAGCCCTTGTAGGTCCTGATCCTTGTGAAATTGTGATGAAAGCCAAGGACCCTCCCTCTCCCTTTGCTAATGTGTAGATGGACACAACATTTTGCATATAATTTCAGGGAGTCAACCTGCCCAGTCCATAGCACGCAGGTTAAGAACCACTACCAACACACCAACACAGAATATTTTGCATTTGCCTCTACTTGAAAGTCATTTGAGGAGATTTTATGTATCCAATGGGCTTCCTCATGTTTCTCCAAGCTAAATTCACCTAGTTCCATTATGAAAGAATATTCAACCACCCCTCCCCCCAGTAACCAAAGAAAGACAAATTTTAAAAATAATGAGATTAAACAATAATGAGTGCTATTATGTACTTAAAACAAGCAACAATAAAGACTTAAAAATCATGTGCTTGAGGGTTGTACTCATTTGTTGCTGCTGGCATGGGACCTATATCCACTACCTTTAGAAAGAAATTCGGCAACACACAGGAAGGAGTGATGAAAATGCCCACAAGCTTCTGACCTGACAATTCCACTCCCAGAGTCTATTCCAAGACAATGATTTATGTGGAAATAAGAGCCATATATAGAAAGATATTCATAGCAAACTTACTTCTAAGAGCAAAAAAGAAAAAAAAGGAAAAACTTAATGCCCAGAAAACAATGGGATAATTATATAGTTATTAATAATGGAACATATCAAACAATGGAAAGCATTATAATAATATTCAGAGAAAAAATGTGTAACAGAGAAAGAAAGTCATGATTGTTGTTAATTATGGAGTGATAGGGCAGGAACGCCCAGAGAGTTTTAATTAGCTTTTTAGTGCCTCACTCTAAAATGTGAGACCAAACAATGACAATAAAAGCAGCTCAGAGGGGTGAGAAAGAGGCCATAAAAGGACCAGAGGAACACGTAAAAGAAAAAAACTAAATAATACCCTCCTTGGGAATTCCCTGGCAGTCCAGCGGGTAGGACTCCATGCTTTCACTGCTGAGGGCCTGGGTTCAATCCCTGGTCGGGGAACTAAGATCCCGCATGCTGCGTGGCACAGCCTAATAATACCACCCACCTTGAAGTATGAGAAGATATGTGCTATGGTCCATATATTTGTGTCCTCCCTAAATTCATATGTTGAAATTCTAACCTCCAAAGATGATAGTATTAGGAGGCTGGGTCTTTAGAAGATGTTTATGTCCTGAGAGTGGGGCCCTCAACAACAGGATTACTGCCTTATGAAGAAAAATAAAAAGGCTACAGAGACAGCCCAGCCTCTTCCACCATGTGAGGACACAGCAAGAAGGTGCTGGTATGAGCCAGGAAAAGGGCCCTCACCAGAAGGCAACCAGGCTGGCACCTTGATCTTAGAATTCCCAGCCTCCAGAAGTGTAAGCAACAAATTTCTGTGGTTTATAAGCCACCCAGTCAGTGTTTTTTTGTTACAGCAACCTGAACAGACTAAGATAATATGCATCCATGAAACAAGAACAGAATGCTATTTTTAGGGAGGGAAAGGAATAATCAGAAAACAGAAAAGAACTCTTGGTAGATAGAATTATGATAGCTAACATAACAAATTCAACAGAAAATCTGGAAGATAAAATAGAGACACTCTCCAATAAAGGGAACACAATAAATAGAAAGTGGGAGAGAAAAGGTGACTAATCTGGAAGGCTCAGTATCTACCTAATAGGAGTCCAGAAAGAGAGATCAGAGACAATTTCCAGGACAGGGAATTTAACTGGCCAAGGCAAAGGCATATACCCTGACCACAGCTGGGCAGGGAGGGGAGGATCTGGCCTCTTTGAGTTCTTTAGAGAAAGGGCACTGCCTCCACCACAGCTATACCCAGGAGTATCGTCTCCAGGAGAGAAAGTAATAAGGTGCTATTAGGAAATAAGGTTTAGATAATGGACAGACAAAAACTACTAATGTCACTACACAGGAATACACGTTGACTCCTAGAAAACAGACATTCTTCTCCAACTCCTGATAGAATGCCTTAGAATCCTATCAAATGCAAGATCTCCCATTCTAGATCTTTTGTGTATCATCATAGGATAGATTTCTTGTGGTGTCCTACATTCCAGTTGCTTCATATAAGTTATCTCATTAAAGCCTTACAACAAAGCAAAAAGGTAAATACTCTTAATATCCCAATTTTGCAAATGAGGAAACAACTACCCAGAGAGGTTAAGAAGCAAGTTCAAATAAAAACTTGCTGTATAAAAATATAAATAAAATTGTAAAATTCAAAAAAAAAAAGAAGCAAGTTCACCCATCTAATAAGAAGAAAAGCCAGGATTTGGACCGAGTTCACCTGATTGTGGAGTATGCCCCCTTACCCATATACCACAGGACTTGATATTCCTCTCCCAAAAGGCTTCCCAGTGCTCCTAGAGACTCAGATGTCCCACCTTACTCAGGACTCCAAAGAGGATGTAAGGCAGCTCATTAAATGGCCCAGGGCCTCAGCAGAGCCATGTACCAGGAGCATGTAGCTCAGCATCTCAGCTCAGAAAGCCCTTCGCATCCATGGTCACCCACAGGAGGGCCATGAGCCTTCTCCAGGCACTTTTTTTCTGACATACAACATTAGTTTCAGTTGTACAGCATAATGATTCAATTGATATTTGTATACATTGAAAAATGATCACAAAATACGTCTAGTTACCATCCATCACCACACACAGAGACAAATGTTTTCTTCTTGTGATGAGAACTTTTAAGATTTACTCTCTTAGCAACTTTCAATATGCACTACATTATTATTAACTATAGTCATGAAATATTTTCCAGGATAGATCACGTGCTAGGCCACAAAACAAATCTCAGTAAATTTAAGAAAACTGAAATCATATCAAGCATCTTTTCTGACCACAATGCCATGAGACTAGAAATCAACTACAACAAAAAAACCTGCAAAAAACACAAACACATGGAAGCTAAACAATAAACTACTAAACATTCAACAGGTTAGTGAAGAAATCAAAGAGGAAATTAATAAATATCTGGAGATAAATGAAAACTCAGTGATCCAAAATCTATGGGATGCAGCAAAAGCAGTTCCAAGAGGCAAGTTTATAGTGATACAAGCCTAACTCACGAAACAAGAACAATCTCAAATAAACAATTTAACCTTACACCTAAAGAAACTAGATAAAGAAAGAAAAAGACAAAACCCAAAGTTAGTAGAAGGAAAGAAATCATAGAGATCAGAGCAGAAATAAATGAAATAGAAACAAAGAGAACAATAGCAAAGATCAATAAAACTAAGAACTGGTTCTTTGGAAAGATAAGCAAAATTGATAAACCTTTAGCCAGACTCATCAAGAAAAAAAGAGGACCCAAATCAGTAACATCAGTTATAAAAAAGGAGAAGTTACAAATGATACCACAGGTATACAAAGGACCATAGGAGATTACTATGGGCAATTACACACCAATAAAATGGACAACCTAGAAGAAGTTAACAAATTTCCAGAAATGTACAATCTCCTAAGACTGAACCAGGAAGAAACAGAAAATACAAACAAACCAATTACCAGTAATGAAACTGAATCAGTTAAAAAAAAAAAAAAAAAAAAGAGGGAAAGAACAAAACACTCCCAACACAGAGGAACCAAGATGGTGGAGTAGAAGGCCGTGCTCTTACTCCCTCTTGCGAGAACACCAGAATCACAACTAGCTGCTGGACAATCATCGACAGGAAGATACTGGAACTCATCAGAAAAGACACCACACATCCAAAGACAAAGGAGAAGCCACAATGAGATGGTACGAGGGGTGCAAAATCACAGTAAAATCAAATCCCATAACAGCTGGGTGGGTGACTCACAGACTAGAGAACACTTATATCACAGAAGTCCACCCACTGGAGTGAAGGTTCTGAGCCCCATGTCAGGCATCCCAACCTGAGGGTCCGGCAACGGGAGGAGGAATTCCTAGAGAATCAGACTTTGAAGCTTAGTGGGAACTGATTGCAGGACTTTGACAGGACTGGGGGAAACAGAGACTCCACTCTTGGAGGGCACACACAAAGTAGTGTGTGCATTGGGACCCAGGGGAAGGAGCAGTGACCCCAGGAGAGACTGAACCAGACCTACCTGCTAGTGTTGGAGGGTCTCCTGCAGAGGCGGGGGGTGGCTGTGGCTCACCGTGGGGACAAGGACACTGACAGCAGAAGTTCTGGGGAGTACTCCTTGGCATGAGCCCACCTAGAGTCTGTCATTAGCCCCACCAAAAAGCCCAGGTAGGCTCCAGTGTTGGGTTGCCTCAGGCCAAACAACCAACAGGGAGGGAACACAGCCCCACCCATCAACAGTAAAGTGGATTAATGTTCTACTGAGCTCTGCCCACCAGAGCAACAGTCAGCTCTACCCACCACCAGTCCCTCCCATCAAGCCTCTTAGATAGCCTCATCCACCAGAGGGCAGACAGCAGAAGCAAGAAGAACTACAATCCTGCAGCCTGTGGAACAAAAACCACATTCACAGAAAGATAGACAAGATGAAAAGGCAGAGGGCTATGTACCAGATGAAGGAACAAGATAAAACCCCAGAAAAAACACTAAATGAAGTGGAGATAGGCAACCTTCCAGAAAAAGAATTCAGAATAAAGATAGTGAAGATGATCGAGGACATCAGAAAAACAATGGAGGAAAAGATCAAGAAGATGCAAGAAATATTTAACAAAGACCTAGAAGAATTAAAGAACAAACAAACAGAGATGAACAATACAATAACTGAAATGAAAACTACACTAGGAGGAATCAATAGCAGAATAACTGAGGCTAAGAACCGATAAATGACCTGTAAGACAGAATGGTGGAATTCAAGGCTGCGGAACAGAAGAAAGAAAAAAGAATGAAAAGAAATGAAGACAACTTCTGGGAGGTTGAAGAGACCTCTGGGACAACATTAAACACAACAACATTTGCATTATAGGGATCCCAGAAGGAGGAGAGAGAGAGAAAGGACCCGAGAAAATATCTGAAGAGATTATAGTCAAAAACTTCCCTAACATGGGAAAGGAAGTAGCCACCCAAGTCCAGGAAGCCCAGTGAGTCCCATACAGGGTAAACCCAAGGAGAAACACGCCGAGACACATAGTAATCAAATTGGCAAAAATTAAAGACAAAGAAAAATAATTGTAAGCAGCAAGGGAAAAATGAAAAATAACACACAAGGGAACTCCCATAAGGTTAACAGCTGATTTCTCAGCAGAAACTCTACAAGCCAGAAGGGAGTGGCATGATATACTTAAAGTGATGAAAGGGAAGAACCTACAACCAAGATTACTGTACCTGGCAAGGATCTCATTCAGATTTGAAGGAGAAATCAAAAGCTTTACAGACAAGCAAAAGCTAAGAGAATTCAGCACCACCAAACCAGCTCTACAACAAATGCTAAAGGAACTTCTCTAAGTGGGAAACACAAGAGAAGAAAAGGACCTACAAAAACAAACCCCAAACAATTAAGAAAATGGTCATAGGAACATACTTATCGATAATTACCTTAAATGTGAATGGATTAAATGCTCCAACCAAAAGACACAGGCTTTCTGAATGGATACAAAAACAAGACCCACCTATATGCTGTCTACAAGAGACCCACTTCAGACCTAGGGACACATTCAGACTGAAAGTGAGGGCATGGAAAAAGATATTCCATGCAAATGGAAATCAAAAGAAAGCTGGAGTAGCAATACTCATATCAGATAAAATAGACTTTAAAATAAATAATGTTACAAGAGAAAAGGAAGGACACTACATAATGATCAAGGAATCAATCCAAGAAAAAGATATAACAATTATAAATATACGTGCACCCAGCATAGGAGCACCTCAATACATAAGGCAACTGCTAACAGCTATAAAAGAAGAAATCGACAGCAACACAATAATAGTGGGGGACGTTAACACCTCACTTACACCAATGGACAGATCATCCAAAATGAAAATAAATAAGGAAACACAAGCTTTAAATGACACAATAGACCAGATAGATTTAATTGATATTTATAGGACATTCCATCCAAAAACAGCATATTACACTTTCTTCTCAAGTGCGCACGGAACATTCTCCAGGATAGATCACATCTTGGGTCACAAATCAAGCCTCAGTAAATTTAAGAAAATTGAAATCATATCAAGCATCTTTTCTGACCACAATGCTATGAGATTAAAAATCAATTACAGGGGAAAAAATGTAAAAAACACAAAAACATGGAGGCTAAAAACTACGTCACTAAATAATCAAGAGATCACTGAAGAAATCAAAGAGGAAATCAAAAAACACCTAGAGACAAATGACAATGAAAACATGATGATCCAAAACCTATGGGATGCAGCAAAAGCAATTCTAAGAGGGAAGTATAGCTATACAAGCCTACCTCAAGAAACAAGAAAAATCTCAAGTAAACAATCTAACCTTACACCTAAAGGAACTAGAGAAAGAAGAACAAACAAAACCCAAAATTAGCAGAGGGAAAGAAATAGTAAAGATCAGAGCAGAAATAAATGAAATAGAAACAAAGAAAACAATAGCAAATATCAATAAAACTAAAAGCTAGTTCTTTGAGAAGATAAACAAAATTGATACATCATTAGCCAGACTCATCAAGAAAAAGAGGGAGAGGACTCAAATCAATAAAATTAGAAATGAAAAAGGAGAAGTTACAATAGACACCGCAGAAATACAAAGCATCCTAAGGGACTACTACAAGCAACTCTATGCCAATAAAATGGACAACCTGGAAGAAATGGACAAATTCTTAGAAAGGTATAACCTTCCAAGACTGAACGAGGAAGAAACAGAAAATATGAACAGATGAATCACAAGGAATGAAATTGAAACTGTGATTAAAAATCTTCCAACAAACAAAAGTCCAGGACCAGATGGCTTCACAGGTGAATTCTATCAAACATTTAGAGAAGAGCTAACACCCATCCTTCTCAAACTCTTCCAAAAAATTGCAGAGGAAGGAACACTCCCAAAGTCATTCTATGAGGCCACCATCACCCTGATACCAAAACCAGACAAAGATACTACAAAAAAAGAAAATTACAGATCAACATCACTGATGAATATAGATGCAAAAATCCTCAACAAAATACTAGCAAACAGAATCCAACAGCACATTAAAAGGATCATACACCATGACCAAATGGGATTAATTCCAGGAATGCAAGGATTCTTCAATATACGCAAATCAATCAATGTGATAAACTAGATTAACAAATTGAGGAATAAAAACCATATGATTGGGCTTCCCTGGTGGCGCAGTGGTTGGGAGTCCGCCTGCCGATGCGGGGGACGCGGGTTCGTGTCCCGGTCCGGGAGGATCCCGCGTGCCGCGGAGCGGCTGGGACCGTGCGCCATGGCCGCTGGGCCTGCGCGTCCGAAGCCTGTGCTCCGCAGCGGGGGAGGCCGCAGCGGTGAGAGGCCCGCGTACCGCAAAAAAAAAAAAAAAAAAAACATATGATGATCTCACTAGATGCAGAAAAAGCTTTTGACAAAATTCAACACCCATTTATGATAAAAACTCTCCAGAAAGTGGGCATAGAGGGAACTACCTCAACATAATAAACGCCATATATGACACACCCATAGCCAACATCATTCTCAATGGTTTAAAACTGAAAGCATTTCCTCTAAGATCAGGAAAAAGACAAGGTTGTCCATTCTAACCACTATTATTCAACATAGTTTCAGAAGTCCTAGCCACAGCAATCAGAGAAGAAAAAGAAATAAAAGGAATACAAATTGGAAAAGAAGAAGTAAAACTGTCACTGTTTGCAGATGACATGATACTATACATAGAGAATCCTAAAAATGCCACCAGAAAACTACTAGAGCTAATCAATGAATTTGGTAAAGTTGCAGGATACAAAATTAATGCACAGAAATCTCTTGCATTCCTATACGCTAATGATGAAAAATCTGAAAGTGAAATCAAGAAAACACTCCCATTTACCATTGCAAAAAAAAGAATAAAATACCTAGGAATAAATCTACCTAGGGAAACAAAAAACCTGTATGCAGAAAACTATAAGACACTGATGAAAGAAATTAAAGATGATACCAACAGATGGAGAGATATACCATGTTCTTGGAGTGGAAGAATCAATATTGTGAAAATGACTATACTACCCAAAGCAATCTACAGATTCAATGCAATCTCTATCAAATTACCAATGGCATTTTTTACAGAACTAGAACAAATCATCTTAAAATTTGTATGGAGACACAAAAGACCCTGAATAGCTAAAGCAGTCTTGAGGGAGAAAAACGGACCTGGAGGAATCAAACTCCCTGACTTCAGACTATACTACAAAGCTACAGTAATCAAGATAATATGGTACTAGCACAAAAACAGAAACATAGATCAATGGAACAAGATAGAAAGCCCAGAGATAAACCCACACACCTATGGTCAACTAATCTATGACAAAGGAGGCAAAGATATACAATGGAGAAAAGACAGTCTCTTCAATAAGTGGGGCTGGGAAAACTGGACAGCTACATGTAAAAGAATGACATTAGAACACTCCCTAACACCATACACAAAAATAAACTCAAAATGGTTTCGAGACCTAAATGTAAGACTGGACACTATAAAACTCTTAGAGGAAAACAAAGGAAGAACACTCTTTGACACAAATCACAGCAAGATCCTTTTTGATCCACCTCCTAGAGTAATGGAAATTAGAACAAAAATAAACAAATGGGACTTAATGAAACTTCAAAACTTTTGCACAGCAAAGGAAACCATAAACAAGACAAAAAGACAACCCTCAGAATGAGAGAAAATATTCGCAAATGAATCAACGGACACAGGATTAATCTCCAAAATATATAAACAGCTCATGCAGCTCAATATTAAAGGAACAAACAACCCAATCCAAAAATTGGCAGAAGACCTAAATAGACATTTCTCCAAAGAAGACATACAGATGGCCAAGAAGCACATGAAAAGCTGCTCAACATCACTAATTATTAGAGAAATGCAAATCAAAACTACAGTGAGGTATCACCTCACACCAGTTAGAATGGGCATCATCAGAAAATCTACAAACAACAAATGCTGGAGAGGGTGTGGAGAAAAGGGAACCCTCTTGCACTGTTGGTGGGAATGTAAATTGATACAGCCACTATGGAGAACAGTATGGAGGTTCCTTAAAAAACTAAAAATAGAATTACCATATGATCCAGCAATCCCACTACTGGGCATATACCCAGAGAAAAACCATAATCCAAAAAGACACATGCACCCCAATGTTCCTTGCAGCACTATTTACAATAGCCAGGTCATGGAAACAACCTAAATGCCCATCGACAGACGAATGGATAAAGAAGATGTGGTACATATATACAATGGAATATTAGCCATAAAAAGGGATGAAATTGAGTCATTTTTTGAGATGTGGATGGATCTAGAGACTGTCATATAGAGTGAAGTAAGTCAGAAAGAGAAAAACAAATATCGTATATTAACGCATGTATGTGGAACCTAGAAAAATGGTACAGATGAACCGGTTTGCAGGGCAGAAGTTGAGACACAGATGTAGTGAACAAATGTACGGACACCAAGGGGGGAAAACCGCGGAGGGGTGGGGATGGTGGTGTGCTGAATTGGGCGATTGGGATATATATGTATACACTAATGTGTATAAAATTGATGATTAATAAGAACCTGCAGTATAAAAAAACAAACAACAACAAAAAAGCAACTAATACTAAACTTTCTTTGGGTTATTTGTATGGAAATATGTTAACATAAATGTTTCAGACATTACATGAAACTTCTAAAAATCTTATATGTTCTGGTATAATTAGTCATAATTCTAGTTATTCCTTTAAAATGTATGTCTCAGAAATAACTAAATTTCCTTGTCAATTGCATTATTATGAACTTTCATCAAATCTTTAACCGTGGTCTTTTTTTTTTTTGCGGTACGTGGGCCTCTCACCGTTGTGGCCTCTCCCGTTGCAGAGCACAGGCTCCGGGCACGCAGGCTCAGCGGACGTGGCTCATGGGCCCAGCCACTCTGTGTCATGTGGGATCCTCCCGGACCGGGGCATGAACCCGTGTCCTCTGCATCGGTAGGCAGACTCTCAACCACTGCGCCACCGGGGAAGCCCTAGCCATGGTCATTTTTATGTCTTTTGTCATTTACAGACAGTTCTGGGTGTACACTGATGCTTTTGCAAAAATGTTCCTATAAAAGAGTTTCATCTTCAAGGAATTCATGGAAAAGACTCTGACAAGTACAGGTTTCTGGTAACTGACTATACTGCTGAACTGAATGAATAAGCATTTTCAGAACTCTAATGGAACACTTATGAATTCATAAAAGTGCTAACAAAAGATCAAGATGAAAAAAATAATTACATGGGACTGAGTGAACTGATGAGGATGATTATAATTTTTGTGAATGTTTGAATAAAAAAAAAATAAACCAACCAACCAACCAACCAAACAACAACAATAACAACAAAAATCCCATCAGCCTCCCAGAGGCTCCTATGTGTATTTTAATAAGAATGATCATCATGAATGACGAGGACTACTGTCATCATTGTGCTTTGTATTTAGGGGTAGGGAGGGCTCTTGGCTCTGCAGACTTGGCCTGGGGGCCTCACCCAGGCCTCCCAGGAGAAAGGTGGCTAGTGTGCCTCTCCAGGCTTCAGAGGCACCCCGAGGGGCCTCCCCAGGCCCACACAGCTGCACCTCAGGAAGAGGAAAGCCCTACCCACCACCACTTACTGTGGCAGGCTTTCCCAGTCCCCAGTCTCTCCTGGGCTACTCATCTGATAACCTTAAGCATCATGGTTAAGCATGCAGTTTTAGGGCTTCCCTGGTGGCGCAGGGGTTGAGAGTCCGCCTGCCGATGCAGGGGATGCAGGTTCGTGCCCCGGTCCGGGAAGATCCCCCATGCCGCAGAACGGCTGGGCCCGTGAGCCATGGCCGCTGAGCCTGCGCGTCCAGAGCCTGTGCTCCGCAACGGGAGAGGCCACAACAGTGAGAGACCCGCGTACTGGAAAAAAAAAAAAAGAAAGAAAAAAAGAATGCAGTTTTAGGAGCCAGACAGGCTGGGTCTGGATGTGAGCTCTGCTATGTAATCTGGGCACAACTTCTCTGTGCCCACCTCATGGGATCATTTTGAGGATTACATGAATTAACACATGGATCATGCTTAGAACAATGCCTGGCATGAAGCAAAGCTCAATAAATGCTGGCTTTTATTAACAACAAAACAAAACAAAACAAAAACTCCCAACAAACAAAAGTCCAGGACCAGATGGCTTCATAGATGAATTCCACCAAACATTTAGAGAAGAGTCAACACCTATCCTTCTCAAACTATTCCAAAAAATTGCAGATGAAGGAATGCTTCTGAGTTCATTCTACAAGGCCAGCATCACCCTGATACCAAAACCAGACAAAAAATATATCACGAAGAAAATCACAGGCCAACATCCCTGATAAACAGATGCAAAAATCCTCAACAAAATATTAGCAAACAAATTCAACCATATATTAAAAGGATCATACACCATGATCAAGTGGGATTTATCCCAGTGTTTTGATATCCACAAATCAGTCAATGTGATACACCACATTAAAAAACTAAAGGATAAAAATCATATAATCATCTCAATAGATGCAGAAAAAGCTTTTGACAAAATTCAACATCCATTTATGATTAAAACTCTCAACAAAGTAGGTACAAAAGGAATATACCTCAACATAATAAAGGCCAAATATGGTAAGCCCACAGCTAAGATCATACTCAACAGTGAAAAGCTGAAAGTATTTCCTGTAAGCTCAGGAACAAGACAAGGATGTCCACTCTCACCACTTTTATTCAACATTCCAATACTATTCTTAGTATTGAAAGTCCTAACCACAGCAATCAGATAAGAAGAAATAAAGGCATCCAAATTGGAAAGGAAGTAGTAAAACTGTCACTGTTTGCAGATGGCTGATACTATATATATAAGATCCTAAAAGTGCCTGCAAAAAACTACTGGAACTCATCAATGAAGTCAGTAAACTTGCAAAATTAATATACAGAAATCTGTTTTCACTTGTATACACTAACATCAAACTATCAGAAAGAGGAATTAAAAAAACAATCCCATTTACGTCAAAAAGAACAAAATACCTTGGAATAAATCTAACTAAGGAGGTAAAAGACCTGTACTCAGAAAACTGTAAGATACTCCTGAAAGAAATTAAAGACCACACAAACAGATGGAAGGATATACCATGCTGATGGATTGCAATAATTAATATTGTTAAAATGAGCATACTACTCAAGGCAATCTACAGATTCAGTGCAATCCCTATCAAAATATCCATGGCATTTTTCACAGAACTAGAGCAAATAATTCTAAAATGTATAGGGCAACATAAAAGACCCAAAATAGCCAAAACAATTTTGAGAAAGAAGAACAGAGCTGGAGATATCACGTACCCTGATTTAAGACTACACTACAGGGGCTTCCCTGGTGGCGCAGTGGTTGAGAGTCCGCCTGCTGATGCAGGGGACGCGGGTTCGTGCCCCGGTCCGGGAGGATCCCACGTGCCGTGGAACGGCTGGGCCTGTGAGCCATGGCCGCTGGGCCTGCGCGTCCGGAGCCTGTGCTCCGCAACGGGAGGCGCCACAGCAGTGAGAGGCCCGCGTGCCGCAAAAAAAAAAAAAAAAAAAAAAAAGACTATACTACAAAGTAACAGTATTAGCAAAAAACAGACAGGTAGATCAATGAATCAACAGAATACAGAGACCAGAAATGAGCTCATACTTATAAGGGCAATTAATCGACAGCAAAGGAGACAAGAACATAAAATGGGGAAAAGACAGCCTCTTCAATAAATGATGTTGGGAAAACTGGACAGCTACATGCAAAAGAGTCAGACTGCACTATTCTCTCACACCATGCACAAAAATAAATTCAAAATGAATTAAAGGCTTAAATGTAAGACATGAAACCATAAAACTTCTAGAAGAAAACACAGGCAGTATGTTCTTTGACAGTCTTAGTAATATTTTTTCAGATATGTCTCCTCAGGCAAGGGAAACAAAAGCAAAAATAAACAAATGAGACTACATCAAACTAACAAGCTTTTGCCAAGTGAATGAAACTATCAACAAAGTGAAAAAGCCACCAACTGAATGGGAGAAGATATTTGCAAGTGATATATACAATAAGGGGTTAATATCCAAAATATACAAAGTACTCATACAACTCATCAGCAAAAAAAAACAACCAACCCAATTTAAAAATGGGCAGAGGATCTGAATAGACATTTTCCCAAGACATACAGATGGTCAATGGGTACATGAAAAGATGCTCAACATCACTAATCATCAGGGAAATGCAAATCAAAACCACAGTGAGATATCACCTCACACCTCTCAGAATGGCTATTATTAAAAAGACAACAAATAACAAGTGTTGCAAAAATGTGGAGAAAAGGGAACCTCGTGCACTGTTGGTGAAAATGTAAATTGGTGCAGCCACTGTGGAAAACAGTATGGAGATTCCTCAAAAAATTAAAAATAGGACTACAATATGGTCCAGCAATTCTACTCCTGGGTATTTATCTGAAGAAAACAAAAACACTAATTAGAAAAGATATATGCATCCCTATGTTCAATGCAGCATTATTTACAATAGCCAAGATATGGAAGCAACCTAAGTGCCCACTGATACATGAATGAATAAAGAAGATATGGTATATATATACACAATGGAATATTGCTCAGCATTAAAAAAAAAAATTGAAATCTTGCCATTTGTGACAACATGGATGGACCTAGAGGGTATCATGCTAAGTGAAATAACTCAAACAGAGCAAGACAAATATTATATGATTTCACTTATATGTGGAATCTAAAAACAAACAAACAAAGTAACAAAACAGAAACAGAGTTATAGATACAGGGACCAAACAGGTGGTTGCCAGAGGGGGGCAGGGTAAAGAAACAGGTGAGGAAATTAAAAGGTATGAACTTTCAGTTTCAAAATAAATGAGTCACAGGCATGAAATGTACATTGTGGGGAATATAGTCAATAATTATGTAATATCTTTGTATGATAACAGAGAGTAACTAAACTTATCATGGTGATCACTTTGATACATATAGAAATATCAAACCACTATGTTATATAACAGGAACTAACAGTGTTGTAGGTCAATTATACTTCATAAACAAACACACAAATGAACTCATAGGAAAAAGAGAACAGATTTGTGGTTACCAGAGGCAGTGCGGGGTCGGGGTGGGGGGCAGGGCGGTGCAGAGGGTTGGAGGGAAGGAGAATTGGATGAAAGCAGTCAAAAGGTACAAACTTCCCCTTATAAGGTAAATAAGTACTAGGGCTGTCATGTACAACATTATAAAGACAATTAACACTGCTGTATGTTATATATGAAAGTTGGTAAAGAGTAAATCCTAAGAGTCTTTAATCACAAGAAAAAATTTTTTTCTATTTCTTTAATGTTCTATCTATATGAGATGATGGATGTTTTATTAAGCTTATTGTGATAATCACTTCATGATGTATGTAAGTCAAATCACTGTGCTGTACACCTTAAACTCATACAGTGCTGTATGTCAACTATATCAATAAATCTGGAAGAAAAAAAAGAACTATAGTCACCATGCTGTACGTTACATCCCCATGACTTAGTTATTTCGTAACTGGAAGTTTGTACCTTTGGACGTCTCTCACACCTTTCACCACACTCCCACCCCCGCCTCTGGTAACCCCCAGTCTCACCCCTCCTTCTCGTCTCAGGTCTCACTCAGGAGCTCTGCCTGCGGCTTTGCTCAGGCTATGGAACAGGAACGCCTGTTCCTTCCCAGCTGGGAAGCCAGACAAAGCAGAAAGAAGCTCGGGCAGTTTTGAGAGCCCCCAGACGGCTGACACCTCCTCCCAAGCTGCAACACACAAGGCCCCAGGGCTCCACCAGCATGAGAGCGGCTACGCAAAGAGCACACTGATGTCCTTGTCTGAGCCGGTGGAAGCTTCCATGGGCACAGGCTGTGGGTCAGGTGGAGACCCGCCTTGGAGCACTTGCCTCATTTTTGCCTTACTCTTCCGTGTTCCTTTTCTTTAAAATGCTGACCTGGACAGAGAAGCTCTCAGCACTTAGGAAACATTCACTCTAACTCCATCAAATGTGAGCTCTCTATAAAAGTTCCTGAAGTGGCTCCCAATCTCAGGCCACAAGTCCAGGTGTGCAGAATACACACATTTTTTCTATTACTGAATTTAATTTGTTTCGATCCCCATCCCACCAATGTGGCAAAAACATAATCTCAGTTTGGCATTTACCCGCTGCCTGAACCTAAGATCTTGTCAAAGTCCCCCTAAGCTTTGAGGGGTGGGGTCTTCAATGTTCTGGTTGTCCCTGTGTCTGGATGTTGTCACATATTGTCACTTTGTGGCCTGCACAATTGCAGGCTCACCATCCAAACATTTCCTATTGCTGCTGGAACAAATTCCCGCAAACTTAGCAGCTTAAAACAACACAAATATATATTAACTCACAGTTTCTGTAGGTCAGAAGTCCAACACGGGTTTCTCAGGGCTAAAATCAGGTGTTGGCCAAAGCCGGGCTTCTATTGGAGATCTTAGGGAAGAATCACTTCCAAGTGCATCCAGGTTTTTGGCCCAGCTCAGTCCTTTGTAGTCAAGGGACTGAGATCCCCATTCCCTTGCTGGCTGTCCACCAGGGTACCCCTAGTTCCCAAAAGTCTCTCTCTGGGCCTTGCACATGGGCCCCTCAGCACCAGCAAAGAGGCAGCAAACACTCCTCACCCTTGGAAGATCTTCTCTGACTTGGCGTCCTCTGCACCTCTCTGACCAGCTCTGACTTCCTCTCCTGCTTGATTCCATTGGGCCCACCTGGCTAATCCAGGCTGATGTCCCTGTTTTAGGTCAGCTGATTAGTTACCTTAATTCACCTGCCGAGTCCCTTCCCAGCTGTACTAAATTGATGCTTGATTGACTAACCAGGGGATGGGAGAATGGCTCAGGGAAGGCAAAGGGATCTTTGCAATTCCACCTACCACACAAACCCTGGGAGGGCACCCGGGGAGGGATGCAGTGCGGCCACCCTGCATGGCCACTGAGACGTCACCTGCCCCCTCAGCCCACAGCCCCTGGAACACAAGACCTCCTTTCAAGGTCATGGTCCTCTTAAGGCTGACGCTTCGCTGCTACTCTCATGGCCATCTCAGGAAGGAACTTGCTATGCTCTGAACCACACTGGGATGGGAAGCTCTGGGGGGCCAAGGTGTCACTTCTGCCTGAACACACTGTACAAGCCACTTCCTCTTTGGGGTCTCCCAGGGCTCTTTCTAGTTCACAGGACATAGGACATCCCCCCCACCATAGGAACCCCCATTTCTGTACTGTCATGGCTTTCCTTCTTCCTCCCTTCCCCCATCCCAGAGGAATCTTTTCTCGTGTTTAAGTGAAATCATCCTCTCACCAAACCCCCCAAATCCCAGATGCTTTGGCTACATCCAGAGTCCTGTCCATTCAGGAGCGGCTTTAGGCTTTTAGAACCGGAGGTCCAGTCCTGCTTTCCTCTCTGTTACGTTCCTCACCTGGGGCCAAGGGGCTGGAAGATGGCTGCTTTAAAGTTCAAGTTGCCGGGGTAGGAGGCGAAGGGAGGGAGAGGGACGGCAAAGCAGGGAAATACTTGAGTTAATATTTCAAACATGTTTTCCCGCCACTCTCCTGACCTGGCCTGTTCTTTAAAATGCCCTTGGCATGCGGCCCATCACAGGAGTCCATCCTGGGGGACTAAGCTGGAGCCAGCGTCTCCCCAGCCAGGCTGTGCCAGGCCAGGAGGGGCTGTGGGCAGCTTTGAGGCCTGCACCTTCTTGTCTTTTTTGTTCACTCTTTGGAGCCTAATTCAGAGGTCACCTCTCTATGCGGCCTCTCCTTCCCTTCAGGTAAGTGTAAGCACTCCCTACTCTGGGCTCCCAAAGCTCTTTGACTTGTTTTTGACCACACGGCCAAGGGGTTTGGCCTGGGTTAAATCAAAACCAACCAAGCAGCAACCTCGGAGCAGACTCCCTCCACCGGGATTACAACTCTCAGCCCGTCTCTGCCTCAGAAATGCCACCACTGCTTCCTTTAGGGGCTCCTCATCCTCTTTGGTCCCCTGAGTGTCTCCCTGCCTCCCACCCTGGACTCCTGAGGCTCTGGCTGTCCCACTCGGCTCCCCCCAACACAATGCACAGCTGCAAGGGCTGCCCCTCACGATGGAGCAGAGGCTGGCATTCCAGACTCCAAGGATGCCATCATCATAGTTCAAACCAGACACACTCCTAGAAGGGCCTGCAGAGAGACCCACGGTGCCCATGGACACTGGAGCAGAACTGGGCTTCTGTGACAGCTCAGGCTCCAGGACCTAGAGATGGTTTCCAGGAGGGGGTAGCAAAAGGCCCTGCAAACCAACCAGGCCATCGCTCTCCCCACCCCACTCAACACCCATAGAGGCCTTCTCCAGAGCCAAGGGCTTCTTGGATATCTTTTCAAGGTCATGGCAACGCACTCCACAACCAAGAGGGCTTGTTCTCAGGATCAGATTGGAAGGGCAGAGAGATGAGGTCACAAGAACCTGCAGCCTCGATGAATGCAATGCTGTGCCCAGACCCACCTGGAAGGACCACATGAGGCTCAGCCTCTCACCCTAACCATGCCAGAAAGTCTACGGGCAGAAGTGAACAGGAAGGGAGGAAAGTTCTTCAGATCAACATGGTTTTACTGATCTTCTGACCAGCACTGGGCAAGGGCCAGTGGAATTTTTAAAAGGAACATAATCCTGGTCTTTGCCCTCAGGAAGCTTATGATTACTGAAGAGAACCAAGACTGTCACATAAGTAAATTAGGCCAGACACCGTTGGGGGACGGAACAAGGCCTTGACCAAGTCAAGTCTGTGTGTAATGGAAAGTGAGCTGAGCAAATAAGGAGAGAGAAGAGGTAGGGGGTAGGAGTTCCCACAGGTGGGGAATCCATTTGCTAGGGCTCCTGTAACAAAGTACTGTCAACTGGCTGCCTTAAACAACAGGCGTTTGAGGTCTCCCAGTTCTGGAGAATTGGGTTTGGAAATCAAGGATCCTTCCGAGGGCTTTGAGAAAAGGATCTATTCCAAGCCTCTCTCCCTGGCTTGTCAATGGCCATCTTCTACCTCTGTCTCTTCACATCATCTTCCCTCTATGCACATCTGTGTCCAAATTTCCCCTTTTTATAAGGACATGAGTCATATTGGATTAGGGCCCACCCTTATAACTTCATTTTAACTTGATGAACTCTGTAAAGATCCTATCTCTAATAGGGTCACATTCTGATGTACTTGAGGTTGGGACACCGATATGTCTTTTTTAGGGGACACAATTCAACCCAAAATAGATGGCTTCAGGGAGGACTTAAAAGACTCAAAAATTTGCCCATTTGAAGGATCAGGTCCCCCAGCACCGGTGAGAATTTTATGATTACTGAACAATCCCACAGGGAAGTACTTTCAGGATTTGGAACTGAAATCCTGTAGGAACATCAGGACCAGAGGACACCATGTTGGGCAGGCTTTCTTCACGCAGGTCCCGAGTCTGGGGGCAACAGAACCCTGGCCCCAGCTGTGTGCAACGGCTGAAGCCAAGCCTTTAGATTTTCCCACCAAAGGGGAAATCTTCTGGGATCCACATGAGGACCACAGTGGAGACTGGTTTACAGGGCAGCAAGCAGCCAGAGTAGGCCAAGGGGGAGGGAAGAACCTTTCTCCCTGTTTCCACCCCCGCATACAAACACAGGAAAAGTCAGACACCTCCTGCTGCCCACTTGGATGGTTTATGGGTCCAGGACACAGACAGGGTGGAGGAAGGAGGGCCACTGGGCCTGGGTCTTACATTCATGAAAGGGCTTTATTTTAGCCTTTCGATGTTATTTCCAAATGTCTGTTACGAGCTGAGTTGTATTCTCCAAAAATTCCTAACACCCAGGACTTCAGAATGTAACTGTATTTAGAAATAGGGTCTTTAAAGAAGTTAAGTTAAAATGAGGCCATCAGGGTGGGCCCTAATCTAATATGACTGGTGTCCTTATAAGAAAAGGACAACTGCACACAAACACACAAAGAGAAGACCACGTAACAACATGGAGAGCAGACGGCTAATCTACAAGCCAAACAGAGAGCCCTCAAAGAAGGCAACCCTGTAGACAGACACCTTGATCTCAGACTTCCAGCCTCCAAAACTGTGAGACAATTTCCGCTGTTTAAGCCACTAACTTAGTGGTACTTTGTTCCGGCAGCCCTTTCAAACTAATACAGTGTTAAATCTATATTCACATTGTCTGTGTTTTTAAACATTAACTTTTTTTTAAATGTTATTTCCAGTGTACTTTTCTTTTTTTAATTTATTCATTTTTATTTTTGGCTGCGTTGGGTCTTCATTGCTGCAGGCAGTCTTTCTCTAGTTGCGGCGAGCAGGGGCTTCTCATTGTGGTGGCTTCTCTCGTTGCAGAGCACGGGCTTTAGGCGCACGGGCTTCAGTAGTTGTGGCATGTGGGCTCAGTAGTTGTGGCTCATGGGCTCTAGAGCGCAGGCTCAGTAGTTGTGGCGCACGGGCTTAGTTGCTCCACAGCATGTGGGATCTTCCCGGACCACGGCTCGAACCCGTGTCCCCCGCATTGGCAGGTGGATTCTTTTTTTTTTTTAATAACATTTTTAAAAATTAATTTATTTTTGGCTGCGTTGGGTCTTCATTTCTGTGCGTGGGCTTTCTCTAGTTGTGGCAAGCGGGGGCCACTCTTCATCACAGTGCACGGGCCTCTCACCATCGCGGCCTCTCTTGTTGCGGAGCACAGGCTCCAGACACGCAGGCTCAGTAGTTGTGGCTCACGGGCGTAGTTGCTCCGTGGCATGTGGGATCCTCCCAGACCAGGGCTCAAACCCGTGTCCCCTGCATTAGCAGGCAGATTCTCAACCACTGTGCCACCAGGGAAGCCCCGCAGGTGGATTCTTATCCACTGCGCCACCAGGGAAGTCTTAAACATTAATTTTTTAAATGTAAATATATTTTTTAAACACTATAACATTTAACCTGTTTTTCCCCAGCATTTGTAATGTATTGGAAACTACCACCACCCCTCTTCAAAAAATGAAAGCGGCCCAGGAGTCTGTAGCTCTAGGCAGCCCCTGAGAGAATCCAGCAGCCCAAACAGCAACTCTCTGGAGATCTGGAAGGATGGTGTGTCTGGACACAGCCTTCATATCTGGCCCGAGAGCCAGCTGGCACTGCTAGGCTGAGGAGAGAGCTCTGAGCTTCCTCAGTAGCTGGCAGCATCCCCGCCTGCCTCCTCCCCACCACCCACAAACCATCTGGAAAATGAAAATAATGCCTCTGCTTCCTACCAGGCTCCAGAGACTGCGAGAGACAGGGAGAGATTATCCACTAAGCCCCCCACATTCCTGGAGAAGGTTGCCCTGGAATGGGCTCTTGCCCAGCCGCCTTCGCCCTCAATAGCAGAAGTAAGACGCTCATCAGGGCTCTCGCCAGCTGCCCTGGCCTGGCCTCTGGAACCGCTTCTGCTCGGAGGCCACCCGATTGAAGGCGAGGCTTCCCACCGGCTCCGCTCCTCAGGGGTATCCTCTTCCTACCCCGCCCCTCTTCCCCTGCAGCCTGTCTGAGATTCAGCCACCTGAGAGGTGACTCGGGCAGAGCTATGCAAAGGTAGCTGTGCTCTTGAGTCACCTGCAGATTTGTTAGGATGCAGAGTCTGATTCAGCAAATCTGCCCCAAGGCCCTGAGCTTCTGCCTTTCCCCCTGGTGATGCAGATGTCACTGGTCAGAGTGGAATAGCGCTAGACAATACAGCAGGAGGGAATTATAGTCTCCAACGCATTCTGGCAGAGGCCAGCACTCCCAGTCAAGAAGCTTGACCACTGTTAGGAGGGAAACGTGATGCTCTCCCCCGCAGCTCCGAGGGGGATGCAAATCCACACAGGCTTCTGCCCAGCCGCTTTTCCTCGCACTTCCAGGTGGGCACATAGCCCCCAAGTCAAAGCAGCGTTTCGCCAGCTGGCAGTCCAGCACCAGCAATTCATCTTTAAGTTAGGAACCTGGGAATCAATAGGCGGGTGCAGCTCAGTTTTGGGGTGTCCCTGAGAAACGATGCAGCCCCTCTCCAGATGGGCTTCTCTGCACCTTCCCTCCCTCCAGTGGGGGCTGGCCAGGCCCCAGGGTGGATTCGTTCTGGGTAATTGCACTATTCCTGGCAGGGCTTCCAGGCTCATGAAATTTATCTCTTGCCAAAGGCAGAGGATCAGCTGGCAACAGAGAGCACGGGCTGCAGCTAATCAGGTGCAATCGTTTTTTTAATGACATCTTTTTCCCTCTAATTATCAAGATCATGCAGCAACTCATTTTAGAAAATTTAGAAAACATTGAAAATAGAAGGAATAAGCCTGCAATTCTACAATTCTAAATTAATCCATTTTAACATTTTGAAAAATGTCCTTCCAGTTCTTTATGTGCTTAAATGTCATCGGCATGCAGTTACGCATTGGGCTCCCCAAATTCTTTGAAAGCGTTTTTTTTTTCAAATGATTAACATTTTATTATAGAAAAAGCATCCCAAATACAGGATTTTGTAAACACTTTAAAAGTAAATACAAAATAAAGAGGCAAAAAACCTATAAGCAGTTTGCCTTCAAGAAAAAATGTAATGTTCTCCCGCAGAGCTGATCCCACCCAGAGCATGAATGGGGCTCCAACCCCCATAAAGGCATCAGGTGTACTTTCTGAACTATGCCCAGTTTATCAATTTCAAAATGATGGCAAGAAGTGGCATTGAATAAATCACTAAGACAGTTGCTTAACTTTCTACTGATTATTACTCGATAAAAGCTTCCCATCACACTTTGACAATTTAAAGCCTGTGTTCTGATTGTTTTTACTTACAGAAGGGCTGGAACACTATCCATCCTTCCTGGGCTTATTCCACAGTATTTTTCATAGATAGACCTGTGTACATTAGGTATACAGAGATCAGAGAACTAAATTCCAAGAGAACAGAGATCACACTGTTCTCTTGGAATTTAGTTCAAAATAATATTGGCTATTGCATATCGTGCAGTAAATTCAGCTACTTTCTAGCTTCCTTACCTTTTTCTACTGTCATTCTTTTAATACCTTTTCTCCACTTTGGAGAAACCATTAAGTAATCTCACCAGAAAGAATGATTTTCAATAGCTGCATAATAGTTTCCCCAAATAGACCTTGAGCAAGTTGAAGGCAGACTTGTTTTTTTCCATATTCCTAGAATTTGACAAACAATAGGTACGCAACAACACTTTGTTGAATAAATGAAACTTTCCTGAGTTTACGTTTACCGCATAAAATTCTATACATTTTTGCTGTCTTACATTTACTTCTTTTAAGGTATCGATATGCTGAAATTTGGTAAATATAATTTCAATTCCACTTGAATCCCTGAAGGCTAGGTAAGAGTATTACAAAAAATATAAAGTGCACTTACCGTCTGCGAGCAGGGCCATCTAGAACTCTTCTATGGCTCTTTAACAAACCTTCAGTGGGATTCCTACCTCCACGGACAAATGGGGAAAATTCTAGAAAGGAGGGAAGTCTTTTTGATTGGGATGCTTAACAGATTATTCACAAAGTTAATTCAACATTGGAAGGATAGAAGATGTCAATTCCACACAAATGTAGAAGAAATCAACAGTCTGGCCTCATGAAAACCCATGCTGGGGAAGGTGGGGGCAGATGGGGGAGGAGTGTAGGGGCAGAGCAGAAAGCCATTTCTTGGCTGCAGCAAAATGCAAAATCAGGCCCCTTACCTTTGGCCCCTCCAGCACAGCACTCCGTCTTGTCTCTCCGCTACTTGGAGAAAAGCAAACTGTATTCAATCACCTTTTCAAATTCTAAAACCAGGCTTTCCTGTCAGAATCAGGCCCAGGAATTTTCCATTCCCTCTTGCACTGAGGGTATTTTACCTGGGTCTTAAGTCCATAACATTGAGAGCTTCTGAGAAAGGAACAGAAATGAAAATCCAGCCTCGTGTCCCTCTCCTCAACTGAACAGAGGGTGGGACAGGCCCAGTCAGTCCAGATCACCACCAGCCCAGAGGAAACTTCAGTCCATATTCCCTATTTCCTTCACTGGGATTTGCATGCTATGCCTCCCTCCAGGCAGTGAGAGGCAGCGCTCACCTGCTTTCTCCCCACCCCTGTGTGCAGCAGCTCCGTAACTGAATGCAGAAACCGGTGGCTCACCTCCAAGAGGATGCCATACACTTCTCCAAGGGCCCTGTAGCAGCCAGAGATCAGCTGGCATCCCGTCCTATTACATCTCACTCATTAACGAACATCTGCGGAGGCACGCCTGCTGTGGCCTGGAGGGGCATGCCATACACTAGAGGACTCAGGCTCATGGAGCCCATTGCTCCGTCCACCCCTCCGGCTCTGGTCACCCAAAATGGTGGAGCCCTTAACTACAATGACTAAGCATGTAAGAATTTACTAAAAGGGAAGATGGTGTAGGGAACTGCTTAAGCCAAGACTCAGGAGCAACACAGACCTGAGTTCCAGGCCTCCCACTGGCACTTATTCACTGTACAACCACAGGTGGGAAATCACCTTTCTGAGCCTCAGTTTCCTCATCTGCAAAATAGGATAATACTAGTACTTACCTCATAGAATTGATGGGAGTTTTAAATGAGGTAATGCAAGTAAAGCACTTAGTCTGGTACCTAGCGCATATTAAGTAGTCAACAATATCAGAAATGATGAAGGTGATGACGGTGATGATGATGTAAGTCCAACACAGAGAAAGAGACAGGCAGGTACTAACAGATAATTACATAGGGCTAACTGACCCCCCAATTTCAGTGATGTCTGTCTCTGCTTTTCCATCTGTCAACACACAACATAATTCATCCTTGAATTATATGCTCCCTGAGGATTTTGCTTAAAACAAATAGGGTGTATTAGTTTCCTGTGACTGCTGTTAGAAACAAAAACAAAACAGCCGTAGACTGGTGGCTTAGAACACAGAATTTTATTTTCTTGCAGTTCTGGAGGACAGAAATCTGAAATCAACATGTTTTCCATACTCTCGGGGACAATCCATTTCTTTCATCTTCCAGCTTCTGGTGACCATGAGCATTCCTTGGCTGTAGCTGTATCACTCCATCTCTGTCTAGACGTCACATCTCCTCTTCTGTGTCTGTTTTCTCCTCTGTGTGTCTCTTATAAGGACACTTGTTACCCACCTGGATAGTTCAGGATGACCTCCTCACTCAAGATCTGTACCTTCATTACTTCTGCAAAGGTCACATTCACAGGTTCTGGGGGATTAGGATATGGACATATTCTTTCAGCCCACTGCTCAGAAAAACTAAGAACATGAGCTTTAGAATCAAACTGACCTGGATTCAAATACCAGATCCACAACCACCAGCTAGTTGAGTCACCTTGATTAAATTATTTAACATCTTTGAGCTTCAGTTTTTGGAAACAATGCCAACTCCTCAGTGTTTTTTGTGAGAATTAAATAAGCTACTATGTAAACTCCCTCTGTAAATGGTACTGCCTCTCATTAATGGTAGGTTTACGTCACCAGGCTAAAAGCTTATAAGACCGGGCAACATCTTGCTTTGCTTCGTTCATGGGTCCTTCTAGCACAAGTCTGCAAGCAGTCCATCCTCAGTAAAGACAGGGTGAGAAATTGGCTGAACAAGCAACCCAGGCAACCAACATCACCAATGACATGTGATTCTACAGATGATAGGGAGTTGGGTTCATGTTCTCCACATCTGAAGGAGGCTGTTAGAGGAGTCCAACAGTCACTCGAACCTGAGCATTGCAGGGCCAAGATGGGTGGGCTTTAGGGAGAGAATAGGACCATTTGGCAGGCATGCAACTGGCCTCACTCATCTCTGTTGTTACCATTAAAAAAAAAATCCCTCCCCAGTGACATGATTCCTTGGAGTGGGGCAGGGGAAGCTACTCTGGAGAAGCCCCAGAATTTCATAAACAGAATTTCATAAACAATTCCTAGCAAGGAGCACTTTTCCAGACCAGAACTGGGAATTCACCTACTCATGTTCATTTCAACACATCTGAATAACCCAGGGTGCTTAGTTAATGCAGATTCCTACCCCCTCCCCGACCCCAGACTGGCTGAATAAAACTTTAGTGGAGTGGGGCTAGGAACTAAACATTTCAAACAAACCACTTAGGTAATTCTGATTCATTTGGAGAAAACCAGCCATGATAATCAAATTATAATCCAACCAACACATCCCTAAACATGGGCTTGATCTCCAAACGTTCTACCGAAGAACCATTATATGTCAAACTGGGAAGAGTAAAAGTTTGGGAGTCAAATAGGATTGAGATCCTAATGGAGGTGCTTCACATAACAGCTGTGGGACCCTGGGAAAATTATTTCTCTGGCTCTCAGCTCCCAGTTCTGTAAAGCAGACCAATATACCTCTCAGGGCTCTGGTGTTAATTAAATGAAAATTATGTAAGGTGCCAGTACACAGTAGGTTGAAGCAGAGACTGCTACTGTTCACCAATCCATTTCTTCTTCATTAATCTACAGCTAGACTATATCTCCAAGCACCCTGACAGCTAGACATGGCCATGTGACTAGCTGTCACCAAGGGAATGACTGTTAAGTGATGTGTCTTCCACTAGACAAAGGCTTGAGGGACAGATGCATCTCCCTCGTGTTCTTTCGTCTTGCACCAACTGGATGTAGGTGACGGCCCTAGGGAAGCGAGGAGCTACAATATGAAAGGAGATACAATATGGAAGGAGCCTGGGTCTCTGAATCACTGGGTAGAGGAAAGCTACCCACCAACCAGAATACCTGCCTTGGACTTTTTTTTTGCAAATGAGAACTAAGTCCCTATACTTCTGGAATCTATTTTTTACAACTAATGTATAGGTGGTCAGAAGATGTTCACCTTCTTTCTCGGCCTTCAAATAATAATTACACGTTACCCAGAACTGGTTCAAGAGTTTATCTCCACTCGGAATTTCTTCGTAGTAGGCAAATTCTAAAGACGGCCTCTCTGAGATTCCTGTCCCCCCACTCCCCCCACCCCATTATTCATTCAATTAAACATTAATCTAGAGACTTCTGTGAAGGAATTCTTCAGATATAATTAAAGTTCCAAGTCAACTGACCTCAAAATAAGGAGATTATCTGGGTGGGCCTGATCCAATCACAGGAGTCCTTTGAAGGACAGATACGGAAGTCAGAGAGATTGGAGTGTGAGAAGACTCCATATGCCCTTGCTGCTTTGGAGATAGAGCACCATTTGAGAAGGAACTGAGGGTGGCCCCTAGCTGGCAGGCAGCAAGAAAACAGAGACCTCAGACCTACAGCCACAAAGAACTGGATTCTGCCAATAACTTGAAAGAGCTTGGAAGCAGATTCTTCCCGGAGGCTGCAGATAAGAGCCCCGTCTAGCCAACGCTTGCTTTCTGGCCTTGTGATACCCTGAGAAAAGAACTTAGCCAAGCCCACCCAGACTTCTGACCTCCAGAACTGTGAATGAATTCAGTTGTGTTGTCTCAAACCACTAAATCTGTGATAATTTGTTACAGCTGCCACAGAAAACCAATACATTTTCTAAATCTGTTTCCTCACCTATGTCTTTAAGAATTCTGTGGGGTGGTGGTAGAAAGTAGGTTAGGTGATATCCAGGCATCCTTTTAACTTTACATTTGTTCAGGCCCATGTCTCCATTGTATATGAGGGAGCCCCATGGCCCTACGGCACTTGGAATCTGGTGTGAACATGGCACAGTCTGGGTATTAGTTGTAGCTTTATGAGCAGATGATCCACTCCCACTTCACCAGCCCCCAAATCCAAATCTTAAAAGTAGCACTGCTGTCAAAGAAAACAAAGTTGGGCAAAGTGATTCCAAAGCCTACTGTGCTGACCTTCAATCTCCCAGCAGATCTCCAAGCCTGATGAATGTGGAGGATCCAGCCTTTACCACTGTTCTCCAGCTCTGGGTGTCATGAACGGGGAAGGTGGCTTATTCTGATCACATCTCCTGGAACCCTCCTGGCCTGATGCATATATCTTATTTCCATGTCTCTTACCCTAAAACACCCTCCAAAAGCAGAAAGTGTTCCCGCACATATTATGCCCTTGACCAAGATGAATTTAAGAAGTTTTTTTTGAAGTAAAGGAGTTCAATACATACAAGTATCATCATGAGATACTGAATATACAAACGGACAATGGCCAGACTATATATAAAAATAGAACTCTGGGGAATTCCCTGGCAGTCCTGTGGTTAGGACTCAGCATTCTCACTGCAGGGGCCCTGGGTTCGATCCCTGGTCAGGGAACTAAGATCCCACAAACCGTGTGGTGTGGCAAAAAAAGACCCCAAAAAACAAACAAACAAAGGAACTCTGACACACAACATGCAGCAACCAGACCAGGAACCCAAACAACCCTTGTAGCAAATGACTCAAAATGGCCAGGACTTGATTAATAACTGATAGCTTCCCTAATTTTTGCCCCCACTTCCAATTTAGGACTAACCAGAGAAAGCTAAATAGTCACCTTCACCAATCACACAGGATGCCTGCATCTAGTTAGCCCGTTAGCCTGCAAACAGTTTCCTCATGGCAGCAGCTTCCAATAAGAGCATCACTGAAGTCTTCTCTTTTCTCCACTATAAAGCTTTCCCACTCCTTTGTTTTTTTGAGCCTGCCAAGCACTGTTGACGGTGGCTCACTCCCCTGCGATACGGCAAGATCTGGAGAGCCTTTGCTTGTTCTCTTTTAGGTAGTCTTCATTTATGTACTTATTTTTCAAGCAGATTTAGAGCTTTGAGACATAAAGTGACTTACTGATTGTTTTTAGTAGTGTTATGTTATTCACACTAATTCCAATAATAAAAGGAAAATTTCACAGTAGGCTACAGGAGTGTTTACTGGAAACTCAGGGTCAAGAGAGCATCTGGGCCACAGGAAGACCTAGAACCATAGTCTGGAAAAGCCATCAGAGCTCTCTATCTTGCATCTTATCTCAGAAAGTTTCCGCTACCTTATCTTGTTGCAAACAGAAATCTCTGCTTTTCTGGCCCACAGGGCAGAAAACGTGACCATGAACAGGGCCTGTGTTTAATGGTTCTTGTCCAGCCAAGGGGGAGTTATCTGCAGAGAGAACTCCCCTCCCCTCCCCTCCCCTCCCTTCCCCTCTTTTTTCTCTTCTCTTTTCTCTGTCTCGGTCCTAATTGCAAGCTCCAGGGTAAGGGACACAGACCAGGCCACTGGGTCTAGGGCCATCTTAGAACAGTTCACCAACTATTGTAATTCTATATTCTAGGATAAAATAATTCATCCTAGAATAGTCCCCAACCCCGAACCCAGGTGGTCAGTGGCTGTGGGTGGTCTTGTTTATGACCACTGCAATCAGGAATCCATCACTGTAACTGTTTGAGGGGAAGCGGGGGATGGGGACAGTTCCCAGAGAAAATGTACAGGGGCAGACAACCCAGTAGGGGTTCACTCCATTCCTGATGGCACAGGGAGAGAGTAGTTATGTGGTGCTAGATTCTGTGCCTCCCAGTATCACTAACTGACATGGTCTAGTCACTGATTTTCCTTGGGAAGAGATTCATCCATCCATTTAACAGACAGCAAGTGCACATACCCCAGCATTACGCTAGGTGCTAGGTGTACAATGGTGAAAAAACCCATCATCTCTGCCCTCATGGAGAGGAGGATATCACCACATAAATGGAAAATTAAAATACGGTGAAGAGTATTATGCTCAAATTATAACCCAAATCTGATCCGGGTGGGGCTGAGGAGGGAGCTGTTTCAAGAAATGCTTTCTTAAAGAATATGATATCTGGGGCTTCCCTGGTGGTGCAGTGGTTGAGAGTCTGCCTGCCGATGCAGGGGACATGGGTTCGTGCCCCGGTCCGGGAAGATCCCACATGCCGCGGAGCGGCTGGGCCCGTGAGCCATGGCTGCTGAGCCTGCGCGTCCGGAGTCTGTGCTCTGCAACAGGAGAGGCCACAACAGTGAGAGGCCCACATACCGCAAAAAAAAAAAAAAAAAAAGAATATGATATCTGAAAGGAAATCTTGAAAATTAGGGAGGTTGGTAGAAATAAAAGAAGGATGAATGTTCCAGGCAGAAGCAAGTTTCACTGTCAAGGAAGGGCATTTAGGAACACTGAAAGTAGTAATAGTAAGGCTGACACGAGGAGTGTTCGGGTGAGAGCACTGGGGAGGTAGACTAGAGAGGGGGTCAGAGACCAGGTCTAAAGGTGAAACCATGACCCTCAGATTGGGACTTGAAGCCACACTGCCGGGACTCAAACCTGGCCAAAACCCAGACTGGGACTTGAAGCCACATGCTGGGACTCAAACCTGGCCAAAACCCACAGTCTTCCAACTGATACTGCACACCCGGTTTCAGGACTTAATGAAGCTCAGGTTCCTGATGTCTCATTGCAGAAAGAATTCAGTGAGAGACAAAGTGATAGGTAAGAAGCAGATTTATTTAGAGAGAAACATACTCCACAGACAGAGTGTGGGTCATCTCAGAATGTGAGAAAGGCACGAGGGTAAGGAGATGTCAGTTTTTATACAAGTGGGTTATTTCCCAGGCTAATGAGTGGGAGGAGTATTCCAGCTATTTCAGGAAGGGGCGGGGATTTCCAGGAATTGGGCCAGGGCTCACTTTTTGATCCTTATGGTCGGCCTTGGAACTGTCATGGCGCCTGTGGGTGTGTCATTTAGCTTGCTGATGTGAGCATATACTGAAGCTCAAGTTCTAGTGGAAAAAGTCGACTTGTCTGCCATCTTGGACCCATTTGGTTCTAATCAGTTTATGTCATGTCCTCAGGCTATATTATTCTTTCAAAAGTTGTGCCCTGCCTCCTTCCCTCCTGTTTCAAAGGGACTTGAATGCCATAAATATATGACGAAGGCAATGGGCCCCCTTACACAGGAGTGACCTAGATTACTAGATTTACATTCCTGAAAGGTCACCACGGCTGGTAAAGGATTAGGTGTACCTGAAAATGGAGAGAGCCAGGTGGGCAACTTGTGCAGTAACCTTGGGGTTCTAAGGTGAACTAAGACAGAAGGCAAACTGATTCAAGAGATGTTACCACATGGATCAAGAAAAGGCCATGTAGTGGATGAGGTGGTGGGGGGAAGATACATAAATAAAGTTATTACTTGAAATAATGGAGGAAAGTTTGAGAGAGATTGATTCTATCACCATTTATTCGGCAGGATCACAGGCCGAATCATGAGCCTTCCTGCAACCTAATCTAAAGTTTGTTCAGTTCAGAGATTCTATCTGAGCAAGGAGGAGCTAATGAGTCAGTCACCTGTCAATGTGGTCTTGTGAGCTTTCTTGTCTCCAAGAGACAAAAAAGGAAGAGAAGAACACTTTAGGATTATAATTATGAAAATTCATTTAAATATACTGAAAAACCAAAGTGGTGGGGTAGAGGGGAGAACTGAAAATCTGATTTCATCTCAACCACCAAGTAGATTTGGGACAGAAACAACCAATTAGGCAGAAATCCAATTTGGATTACAAAAAGCTAGTTCATCAGTAAGATCAGTACTGACTGTAAAAATCAGAAGCAAATGAAGAGTCAATTAAGCACAAAAGCTTCGCTGTGATAATATGCAAAGAGATCCAAGCTGTACTAACTGTAAGTTTCCTGCCAAAGAGAAATATCATCTTCCCTGGTGGCAAGAGTGAGAATTTCATGACATCAGCCAGATAACCACAAAAGAATGTATCTTATAATACAAAATGCCTCTATGCCATCATGAGACTATGCTCTCCCCACCCAACTAACCAACATTCATCAGTTACTGAGGTATGTATTTAACGAACACATCCCATTTTACAGCCACACTCTTTCTGAGCTGACAGGTTGGATAGAGCGATACCTAAAACACAAGCTCTCCAACATACATTTTTTCCTTCTATGTTGTGAGATATTAAAACACTGTTTTACACACATCACCCTTCCTATATTAAAAACAAGTTATCCACTGCCTTTTCTGTCCAAATAAAATTTATAAATTTTAATCTGGCTATGAAAATTTTAATTAAAACTTAAAATTTTTAATTTGGTTTCAAAATAACTATATATTCATTATAGAAATTTTCGAAGAAGAAAATTAAAATCACCCTAATTCCAATACCCAGAACCAATCACTTCTGTAATTTAAGACACATTGACATCATGTATGACAGGAGAAAAAGTAAATTATAAGAATTTTTAAAAATATCCTTATTCCCCATTATAGTAGGTTGTATTATTGTTCAAAATATCAGCTGCCCCACCCTGGGGGAGGGTAATACTTCCCTGCCTCATTGCATCAGCCTTGGCTATGACTTGAGGCACCCCTCCTTGTGGGAAGATTAGATATCCCCACCCTGTGGATCTCAAGAGTAGCCATAGGACTTGCTTTGATCAATGCAGTGATAACAGAAGTGATGTGTACCACCTCTAGGAAGAAGCTTTGGGAGTCACCATGTGATTCTGCCATGTTCTCTCTTTCTTCCATGAGACCAGTGTAGGGGAGGAAAAATAATTTTCCCTTTACTCTTCTAAGTTCTTAGCTGAGACCTCTGTAATAAAACAGTTAACAAAAGACAAAGACATTTATTAGCATGCATACCTCATGTATACATGAGAGATACCCAAGGGAAAAATGGCTCCCCAAAGTGGCTTAGAACTCACTTAAATACCATCTTAATAGGGAAAGAAGAAAGAGGATGTAGGCCTTTTAGGGGAGAGTAATGATTTTTAGGAAAGATGAATGGACCTTTAGAAGAACAGATGGGAGTTTATGTTGAAGTCTGTCTGGGTGTGGTGTCAACTTCTAGTCTCCTCTGGTTGATGAAATTCCCAGGGAAGGGATCTATGACTACTGAGCTTCTTTTGGAGGATCTGTCTGTAGGCAGGCAAGGGGCATTCAGAGAAAGCTTCTCCCCACTTGCTATAGCTCAAAACAATCAGTATGCCAAAGTGGCATATTCTGTGGTGGCACGTTTTGCTACCCTTCATTCTATACCACATGTATACATGGGAGATACACTGGAAAAATTAGTAGTTCTCAGAAGTAGCTTAGAACTCAGGCTTATATACCATCTTTAGCTAAAGACAAGGGAAAAGTATGGGAGAAGCCAAGTATGAGGAGGTGACCAGGAGAAGCATGGTAAACTAGAGTGTTTTATTATGCAGATTTAAGTCAATGTCTTCTCCATTGATAAGGGTCCAAAGTTGTCCCCAGGTATTAATGTTTGTCCTTACCGGTAGAGAGGGGAGAAGGGATGCTTTTCTAAATTTATGTTCTGCTCTTAGGCAAATGGGGGAGGGCAAGAAAGTTTTCTTGTATCTTCTCAATTGCGTTCAGCTCAGAAGAATTCTTCTTCCAAAGTAGCATATTTTGGAGTGGCAAATTCACCCACCTTCATCAGCAATGTCCCAAATAGGGGCTGCTGTATCAGCCTGGCTCTCAGAGTGAAGAGAACTTGGAGCAGAGCTGCAGACAGCCCACAGCTGAAATGTAATGTGAGCGAGAACTGAACTTTAGTCATTGTAAACCAGAGAATTTTAGACTTGCTTGTTACCACAGCATATCTTAGCCTATACTGACTGACACACCCAAAGTATCAACTAAATTTTTCTTATGTCTGAAGACAGCTTTTATGCATTGAAAGAGTTTCAACTTACATTTTATATAAATTATATGTATTTTTAAAATAATTTTTAAGCCTTTAAACTCATGTCATTTTATTTACAAATTGATTAATTTTGTGTTAATATTATTAGTCAATTTTGTTTTTGATTAATGTCTCCTTGGCTTATAAATGTGATACATACACTCAAATGTTTATCACGTTTTAAAAATTAAGTCTTAGAAATTTCAAAGTACAATCTAATTTTAATACATTTGATTTTCTCAAGCCCTTCAAAAACCCAATAAAGATGATTCACATTAGTACAGACAAAACTCTCTAAACATTTAAAACACATGACACCTAAAAAGTTTAACCTTATGAACTTAATAAACTATAATAACTTAAACATTGGCTTTAAACTTAACTACCTGTATCTTCTTTTGAATTTTTATTAATATTATAAGTCTAATTCATCAGTCTCTTCACTCACTTTCTCACCTTAAAAGGCAGAAAAACGCATAACATACTATAATGATTACAAACCTTATTTCTAGATAATACTCATTGCTAGACATAACTTAGCTTGTCATCAGAGCGTCTTTAAAATTATTCTTGTCTTCTGGTAATAACAAGATATTCCAGACCTTTATATTTCCTGCCCTAACATGTGCAGTGTGCTTCTCTTTAGGGAGCCCTGCACCCTTCCTTGGTTTTCTGTCTGTAATGTAGATAGGATGGATCTGCAAAGCAGTCCCTGGAGTCCACAAAAGAAAAGCCAGAAATTCACGGTAGCCTTTGGCCTGACACTGAGATGCTGAACCAAAATCCCAGGTGTTTATGACACTGAGGTTCACTGTGCTACTCAAATGCAAGTCCTTACTGATATAATCCTTATGCAAATAGAAAAACCAAGAGAAAGCTCTATATGCTAAAAGGAAAAACTGATCTACAAAGGAAACCTTGGGAGGTGGAGAATGGTAAAGAGAAAAGGAGATGGCAAAGATGGGTGAGGTGAGGTGAGATTTGGCAACCTCTGTAAAAACAATTGCATTTAGTAAGGATTTTAAGAAAAGTTCGCCTTTTTCCTTCACGTGTAAAATGAGAATTAGAACAGTAACTTCCACAGGATCATTGTGAGAATTGTACCAGGCATACATCAAGTGCTCAGTGAATAAGAGCTATCATTATTATTTCAAGCTGGGGTTCCAGAACAGAATTCAAGTGGGGAACATTAAGAACACCCTAAGAAATCCAGAAGTCCATTCTCTCTCTCTGCCCCACCCCTTCTCTCTTTCACAACTACCCCTCTACACATCCATTTTAATCCTAGATCTTCCTGCAAATTGGCTTTCTCCCTGTGTTCTAACTAGTCACTAGCAACATCTTTTAAGTTTCCCAACTCCTTGTTTCAAGTCCAAATTTCCAGAGAGGCTGATTGCCCAACTTAAATGGGAAGTCCATTCCTCAATCAATTAACTGTAGCTATGACAATTATGTGGAAAGAAAATAGCTGCTCCTGCTACAGGCATGAGAACAGTTCCCAAAATGTGGAGAGGGAAACACAGAGCGGAGGTGCTGCTATGAAGACAAAACAGAGTGAACACTTTGGGTGCATTTTCTCTGAGCGTGCAAGCATGCATGTGTGTTCTAACCAAGTCCCTCTCCTTGACCAAATAGTCAGGCTCCTCTGAGCTCTCTTCTTGACTAGACCTCAACCTTAGTCTTCCACATCCAGCCTGTCCTTGCCAGGTGGCACAGCCTAGTCTTAGCAAAACTCCCCACCCTTGATATCTGACCAAGTTCTTCATCCCCTCTACCTTTGATGTATAAGTCCTTGTGTTACCCAAAAACTGGGTTCGCCTCTTCATGGGTGTTGAGCCAAAAGACACAACCAAGCCAAAGATTGAGAGAAGGAAGGATTGATTATTACTTGCAGCCAGTAAGGAGACCACCAGGGATCTTTCTCAAAGCAGTGTCTCCCTGAATAGCAAACTTGGGGAAGCTTTAAGCTAAGGGTTCCTGCATATTCATGAAAGGGCTTGTGAGGTATATGCATATTCATTAAGGGGTGTGAGCAGAGAATTCAGCATAGACTTGGAACAAACGTTGACAAGAGTCCAGGCCCTAGTTGACAGAAGTCATGAGGGTCAGAAAATGTCAACATTATCATCCCTTAGGTTCCAGTTAATCTGATGGTTGAGGACTCCAGGGGTTTGAATTCTGCAAAACAACTCAAGAACGTGCTTCAGGGTAATCTTTACCTTTCAAACAGAACTAGTAGTCTTTACAACTGATATATTGTCTCTGATAAAGTTAGGTTATCTCCTTGTCCTGGTAGTAACTGTCTTTACCTTCTTTTTTTCCCTTAATATCACTGACTACTGAGACCTATCCCTCTGCAAGGGCAAGCACTGTGGCCAGGCTTAGATCACAAAACGGCTGAGGCCTAAAATGGCTTCTTATGTTAATAAAGCTAAGTCTGGTTCTTCCTCTGGGGGCCCCCTACCCTACCTGCTTACACTTGGCCTACCTTTAGCAAGAATCTCTCCACCCCCTGAGGTCTCCTCTTATAATTTTCCATCTACTGGACCCCCTCCCTCTGCTTGTTGGTTATCAATCCCCACTGTCCTTGCATTGAGTTAGCCTGATCTCTCTGCCCTATTGCAAAACTCCTATTGAATGGACTTGAATAAAGTCTTACTGTGTTGTTGTTGTTGTCATTGTTTTTTGTTTTTTGTTTTTTTTTTTGGCCACACCATGGGGCATGCAGGATCTTAGTTCCCCGACCAGGAATTGAACCCAGGCTCCCGCAGTGAAAGCACCGAGTCCTAACAACTGGACTGCCAAGGAATTCCCAAGTATTACTGTTTTAACAAGTATGAGAATAATTTTCTCTTTAAGAGTTCACACAGGCAGGATTTGGATCACACTGTATATATGGTTTTCTAAATTACTTTTCATTTAACAACACATTGAAACACATTCAATGAAATATTTTTTCAACAACACTATTTTTTTAACTACTCATCATTTCTAAGATGCCACAAATAAAGTGTAGCCTCAAGGTCAAGATAAAGCCTCTTATTATGACCTCAAAGATTTAAGGAGGTGCGTCTCAAATCCTCCTGGCTAGTGCGTCTCCTAATCTCAGCTAGATAAAAGGGCTTCTGTAAGAATAAGGGTATTGTCACACAGCACTCTGACCTGTAGCCCAAAGCAGAGGGGAGTGTATCTGGAAAAGATTGGTGGGGATGGTTTTACCTAACATAGTGAATCCCAGTAAGAGTCACACAATGTTTTTAAGAGAATTGAACTAACAAAAGCACCACCAGCTTGTACCAATAGGGACAGGGACAGAGACGGTTCAAACTGAAGCCACTGGGCTCCCAACCACTTACGGGCAGGAAGCAGGCTGAGCAAACTATTCAGCTACAAATCAGGCCTTTTTTTTTTTTTTTGCGTTATGTGGGCCTCTCACTGTTGTGGCCTCTCCCATTGCGGAGCACAGGCTCCGGACGTGCAGGCTCAGCGGCCATGGCTCACAGGCCCAGCCGCTCTGCGGCATGTGGGATCTTCCCGGACCAGGGCACGAACCCGCGTCCCCTGCATCGGCAGGCGGACTCTCAACCACTGCACCACCAGGGAAGCCCCAGGCCTTTTTTTAAGGAAAAAGAAGGATGACCCAGAAGGTGGGGCTTAGAACTAAGTCAGGTCCTGTTGTGGATGATGCTTCCAGGGGTGGTTCCTTGGATGTCGTTCTGTGGGTGCAGAGACTGGAAAACTAAAAAGACAAGTTTTTTTGTTTATTTATTTATTTATTTATTGGCCACATTGGGTCTCCGTTGCTGCGCGCGGGCTTTCTCTAGTTGAGGCGAGTGGGGGCTGCTCTTTGTTGCGGTGTGTGGGCTTCTCATTGCAGTGGCTTCTCTTGTTACGGAGCACGGGCTCTAGGTGCTCAGGCTTCAGTAGTTGTGGCACACGGGCTCAGTAGTTGTGGCACACGGGCTCAGTAGTTGTGGCTCACGGGCTCTAGAGCGCAGGCTCAGTAGTTGTGGCACGCAGGCTTAGTTGCTCCACAGCACGTGGGATCTTCCCGGGCCAGGGATCAAACCCGTGTCCCCTGCATTGGCAGGCAGATTCTTAACCACTGCACCACCAGGGAAGTCCCAAAAGACAAGTTATTTGCCTCCCATGATCTTAAGGGCAATGTGAACAGGGACATGATAAATACAATAGACAATTCCTTTCAAAAGGTGGGGATGAGTGTATGTAAAAACCAGTAAAATCTGAACAAGGTTTGTAATTTAGTTGACAGTTAATACTGCCAAGTGCTGGTAGGTCAAGTAAGATGAGGACAATGGATTCAGCAACATGAAGGTTACCAATGACTTTGAAAAGCACTTTCTGAAAAAGGTATGTGTGAAAGCTTTACTGCAGGAGGTTCAATTCAAGAGTGAATAGAAGAAATGACAGAAGCATAGTTTTTGGATCTTCCTGAGTTCCTACACAAAAACAGTGCGAGAGGGTAACACAACCAAAAACCCCATGGAAAACACTTACAACAAAAAGCGGTGAACCTCAAAACACAAACGCCAGAAGACCTGAGCAATGTCAGCATTTATGTGGGAAGAAGTGGTAGAGGGTGGGGATTGGCAAATTCATAGAGGTAGAAAGTAGGATGGTGGGTGGTGGCTGCCAGGGGCTGGCGAGAGGGGAACGGAGAGTTGCTGTTCAATGGGTAGAGAGTTAGGCCTTTGCCAGAGGAAAAGGATCCTGGAGATTGGCCGCACAACAATGTAGATGTATGCCAACTCAAGGTTGGCACCTGCCACCTGCCTCTACAAGGATTAAATCACAAGCTGCTGGGACCGCTGACCTTCAACACCCCCTGAAAGGAGTTCAGGGTGGAGATCAGGAGTGAGGCACTCTGTGCTCCAGGAAGAACTGGCAGAACAGGCCTTCAGATAGTTAGATATTTGCAGGAGAAGATTATGAGCCCAATTCTTGCACCTCCTCATATCTAGAAAAGCACTAAAATCTTTCATGGTGACGCCTGCTCCTGATACACTGACATTCCCCCCCAACCCCCCGCCGCCACCTCTTCGGAACAGTTCCTCGGAGCTGTCTGAAATGCCGTCTCTTGGGCTATAGTCCCCATTTTGCTCCAGATAAAACATAACTCACAACTCTCACGTTGTGCTTTTTTTTTTTTCCAGTCGACATGTATATAACACTGCTGACTGCACACTGAAAAACAGTTAAGATAGTAAGTTTTATATTATGCGACACATACTATTAAAAAAATCAGGATACTAACCTCACATACAAATGAGAATTGGAAGTATCAAGATTAAATCCCATACAAAGATATTTTAATAAAAACAAAAGGATCATTCAATACGGCTAAAGAAAATTTAAAAGGCCTATGTAAATGAAAGATACAATCATACATCAGAAGACTTAATGTTGTTATCATGTCAATTCTTCCTGAATTGATCTAATGACTCAATGCCATCCCAAATCAAGGGAACTGGCAACTTAATTCCAAACTTCAGAGGGAAATGCAAAAGGCCTAGAATAGCCAGATCTTGAAAAAGAAGAACCATGTTGGAGAACTCACACTACCTTGTTTAAAGACTTACTCTAATTCTCATATTTAAGACAGAGTGTCATTATCGTAAAAATAAGAAAAAGGAAGCAGGCTGCAGGGGCTTTCAGAGAGAAAGAAGGCAAAAAGCCTGGGTTTTCCTGTTTGAATTTTCATTCTCTAGAACCAGAACAGACTCTATGAAGCTTAAGAGAGAGCAAATTAACACCTGAAGACATCTTTGGAAAACAGTACCTGGAAGACTTTAATTACAAATGCATTCAACAGAAGGGAGAAAAAAACAACAGTTTTCAATTTTATTAAAGTTAACAAGTTTTGAGTATTCTACCTAGGAAAAGACTGGTCAACTTCGGCTGCTTCATAGAAAAATTAGCATCCAAGATAACAAACATAAATCCATAGTTGCCTTCGTGACTTAAAGGAAAAACAATAACTATTTTAAAAGTTACCAAAACTCCAACCATATCTGAGAGCATTATAAATTTCAAACAGTAGATTTACCACACGTATTACATTTTCAAATTCTAACATAGCAAAACATAACCATATAATTTGGCTACATCTAATTATTTCAGAAAAGTTAAAAAAAAAGTAACAAAGTTATGACTATAAAACTTTTGTAGTTTTTTTTTTTGCAAAGTAAAAAAACCTTAAATCTTTAATAAAGGAAAACAAAACAATCCTTAAATTTCTTATAAATAGCTCTCAAGACATATATTACCCATCTGCTACAAGCTTTCTTTACCTGAGAGAATTTCCCAGGATCCTTCACCACAAAGGATTACCTTAAAGAATTCTTCTAAAAAAAAAAAAAGAATTCTTCCAACATTTTACTCACATAAATATGATTAAACACCTATAGAAGTGGATGTAGACAAATGCATTCTTAATCCACCCTTCCCCAAGTAAGTTTTTGCTGAAAGGATTTTGCTTTTAAAAAAAGAACACCTCTTTGGTAAAAGCCAAATATTTCCTCCTTTCAAAATGAACGCCTCTGCAAATGATTTACTGAGGAAGGGTGAAAAAAAGAAAAAAGAGCGAGAGGTCTTTAGAATGGCTAGCATCAATTCAAAAGATCTGTGTCCTGTGAAGCAGGTCTAACATTAGAGAACGCATTTCTGCCTAAAATGTAAAACTGGATTAAAATATCTGAGGCTTTACAAATATATTAAAGATGGCAGGAAACACAGTTAAGAACAAGGCCAAAGGGATTTAGTAAATTAAGGAGAATACCCTATAGAGAATGCCATGAATCCAGGGGCATTGGCACTGTACCTGATTAAGGAGGGCCCAGCGTGCTCTCTGGACACGTGGGGTCTTGGCCCAAGGTCACAACCTTCTTAGTATAACTAAAACCACCTTTCACTTCCAAGAGGGGTAGGACATGAATACATACCAAGACGAGATGCTCGTTAGAAAGGCAGTCAAAGGAGAAAAAAGGCCTAGGCAGCTTAAATGCACACAGGCTCTGGAATTCCCTTTGCAGGGTAACAGGAAGCACCAATGGTAGTAAACTTCTGGCCAAAATTAAGCACATAATCTTAAAAAGGCAGAAGGTGACAATTTGGGGGGGAATTAGCACTGCACAGAGGTCACCCATAATGAAGGCACCGCTGAGCAACTGGAAATAAACAATGGGGTGTGGGAGCCCCTCTGTTAGCCATTCTGATGGGCACCAGAACCCGAAATCCCCAATAACCCCACCCTCCATCAGTCCACATGCACATGGCCCATCTACTCTACAAAGGAGCTCCAAAGACCTCTGGAACAATTCTTTCAAGCCATTTCCCAAGAAACTGTGAGAACAAAAAAACCAACTAACCAGTATTAAAAAATTCAACCCAGTGAGGACAAAGTAGGGTTTCCAAAAGCCTTTGACAAAAAAGTCTCTGGTCTTCAGTCAGGTGACACATCTAGACATACACTGCAACACTCCCAGAAGAATCCCTTCCCCTACTTAAGTGTCTGTACTCATGAAAATGAGAGGGGAAAAAATTTCCTCATCGGATGAACGGCACAGAGGAAGCATACACAGTTTTAAAATATCTTCGGCTTTCATCACTAAAGGAGTCTGACCAGCAGCTTCTGGGAATGCACTTTTTAAATCATGTATAAAAAGTTGTAGGAAGCAGAAGTCTATTATTTTAAAAAGACTATCAGTGAATTTATCAAATGAACATCATCCTTAAGAGCAACTCAGAGCAATTGGCACAATGTTTCCAGTTTCTTAAAACACAATAGCACAAAAATGTAGGTTTTTTTAAACCCATGAATGTTGACTTATCACCTGAGTATTGTTTATTACAATTAATAATCATTAAAGTCAACTTATTTATATGCCCTCTGTCCTCAGAGAACACCTACATCTCTTGATCATTCAGATAAGCTTGCTTAAATTTTCAGTTGAGAATAAAATCAGAGTGACTGTAACTCTCCTTCTTGTGTCAGACCAACCTTCAGAAAGGAACATTATTAGTCTTAAGCAGCTGGAAAATGGGGGTTGGCTGTAGGAGAATTTGGGCGGCTAAGGAAGGAAGCTCCGAGGGCCTGGCCACTGGCAATGTCCTTTCCTCTGTGTCTCCCTGAGCTTCCTTCGGCACAGGAAGGGCCCAACGAAGGCCCGCTAAGGAACACAGGGCCTGGTCAGCTTGACCTTGACCTGCCAGAAGGGCCAGTTCTAAAGTCACACGGCTGGATGCCAGACCCCACTAGACCCCAGCAGGGAGAAGACACAACGAAACCAGTCACTGACGGCACCCCGGCTCCTGAGCTGCCTCTCCTTTCTGCTTACCCAGAGCCCGTGTCACTGCACCGGCCGCTGCGGTGGCCTCTGCCAGGATGCTGCGACACACACAACCCCACTCCCTCCACCTGTCCGACCCACAGAGCTCACACTCCCAGTGGCTTAAGCTCGGGCTACGCATAGCGGCCATTCATTTTGTGCCTACAGAAGATCTCTGGACCACTGAGCTCAAAGAGCTCCTGGTCTGAAAACAACTTGATAAAGTTTACAAAACAAGGCTCTCACACACACACACACAATGAGCGAACCTCCAACACTGTAAATAAGTTCTTGGAGGAATTCATCCATTGTTTGAGCCCCGCCCCCCAATCTTCTTGAAAGGAGGGCAAAGCAGTGAGTGGAAATGAAGAACTAGACTAATTTCTCAGGCCGGCATTTGGCACACTGGAGGCCAGCTTAGGTGGGACCCAATGCATACAGCAGGGCACAAAAAGTACAGGCCAAATCTTTTCATCCTCAGACCCTCTCTGCCTGGGTGCTGAGAGGATTCTTTCCATCCCGCATGAAATACTAAGAGGAGGGTGCCCACCGTCCTCCACCAGGGTCTCTGATGGACTTTCCACTGCGTAAACTCTTCCCTGGCTGAGAGTATCAGCACTGAAAATGGACGTCTTCTTGGGCAGCTGCCTAGAGTCATATCTTTCTTCAGTATCACCTTAAAAGTATGTATTCTGGAAATTTCTGCGGCTTTTGCTTATGGCTTAGTTAAATACCTCCCCCTCACCCACCCTTTCTTTTAAGTATATTTGGTCACTTGTACAACTTGTATAACTGGAGGCCTTACCTGGTCAGCCCTGTTTGAGGTGTGGCCTGCGGTTCTCACCTCAGCAAATCCACCCCCAAAATCATAATGGACATTAACGGTGTGGTCACATTACAGGTCTGGAAAACAAAAGTCCTTTTGCTTTTACAATTTCGAAGGCCTCAAGTGGAAGAGAAAACTGGCTGACTTTAGTAATGGGAAGAGGGGCGCAGCAGGCTTCAGTCAAGAAGCAACTTCCCAGGTAAGGTCCTAAAGTATCATGAATATCAATCCACAAACAAGAACTATAGCAAAGAAAACAACACGAATATTGTTCTCTAATCAGTGAGTAACACCACGTGTAAGAGTCATAGTATTGCAGTAACTCAGATCAGGTAGTGATAACCTGGTGGGGGATCACATGGGTGGTGATGACAAATTGTGCTTTTTCACATTACAACAAAGATGTTGAACCCAGAAAGGATGAGGGGAGCTCTGGGAAGGGCAAGGACAGAGTGAAGTCTGTGATTCCCAGCATCACAACTTCAAAGGGAAACGTTTGGGGGCTGGGAGGAAACAGCACAAGGGTGGAGTTAAAAGCAGATGCTTCCTCTTGTAGCCAATAAATAGCAGGGAACCAGGAGCAGGGGTCCCGCAGGCCGAGGTGTGGGAGAGGGGTCTGCGTTCTGTCAGGAGCTTAGGGCCCCAGATTCTGTCATGTCTTTCTATTTCAGGGATAGGAATAATAGGCCACACAAGGTAAGCTTTTCTCCCTGTGATAAAATGTCATGTCCCAAACTCTGTTTTGGTAAAAACATACAGAAGGAAAATACTTGCCTAACTACTATCCCAGTTTTTAGGGGTAAGACACATACAAAATATATCACTCAGGATCCACTCGGGTGAAAATTTCAATTTTCGGGGGACAAACTGGTAGCTTCTTTTCAAATTTCAGAATTAAAAAAGATAAGCAGGTGATTTTTTTTCCCCCCTGTTAAGTTTTTTTAGACCCACTCAAGCCAGCCAGGGGGAATGCCAGCTTGTCACAAAGTACCAGTCACTGCTCAGACTCCTGGTACGTTTGTTCAAAGGACGTCACTTCCAGCCTGCAGAACCTAGGAGATTGCTCAGATCCTCACACGGAGAAGTGCGGAGAGGGTCGACAGAGGGGAGCGACCAGCGTTCCCAGGTATAACAGCACACATATCCAGCAGGAAGCCATCTTGACCCAGAAGATGGACCAGCTCCCGCTGAAGAAGGTTTCAATGTTGGCACTTTCATAGCTGCGGAAACAAGAGACCCAGTTGTGATCAGTGCAGGGTGAGAACAGGTGGTGAGAAGGTCTCTTCCACCAAGTCTTGTCTCTCCCTGCTTCCACCACCTCCAGCCTTTCTTTTTTTCCCTGGCAACTCAATTCAGGTGTAATTCACACCCACTTAAAGTACACGATTTTTATTATATTCATAGACTTGTGTAACATCACCACAATCAATTTTAGAACATTCTCATCCCCCCAGAAAGAAACCCTGCACCCTTCAGCGGCCCTCTCATTTCCCTCCTCCTGCCAGCCCCTGCCATGCATTTATCCACTTTCTGTCCGTATGGCTTTGCCTATTCCGGACATGTCACCATGCATGGAATCATGTGGCCTCTTGTGACTGGCTTTTTCCGCTCAGCATACTGTTTTCAGGGTGTATCCATGTTGTAGTATGTAACAGTACTTTATTCCTTTCTGTTGCTGAGGAATATTCCACTGCGTGGATATAGCGCCTTTTGTTTATCCATGTGTCAGCTGATGGACATTTGGTTGTTTCCACTTTTCGGCTATTATGAATGATGCTATTATGAACATTTGTGTACAAGTTTTTACATGGACATATGTGGTTTTTTTTTCTCTTGGTTATATAACTAGGAGTGGAATTGCTGCATCATATAATAACTCTGTGTTCAACATTTTTGAGGAACTATTTTCCAAAGTGGCTGCACCATTTTACCTACCAGGAGTGAGAGGGGGTTCCAGTTTCTCCACATCCTTGACATGTTATTTTCTGCCTCCATCCTTTCTTAAACTTCCGAAGCCAAAATTTTCCAGGAATTCTCCAGGTATCACTGGGAAGCATTAGAGGCTCTAACACCCTCTTCTCCCTCAGGATGTTGGGGAAGAATCTCCTCAGGGAAGCCTTCCCCATCACTCTATTTGAAACCGCTGCCCCCAGCATCCGCGACCCCACTGGGTACTCCTCATTCCTCTTCTTCATTTTTCTCCCCAGTAGTCATCACTGTTTGACACGCTGTATTTGATGTGGATCACCGTCCATCTCCCCTATTAGAATATAGTCCCTACCACCCACAGCAGTGTGGCATGAAGGAGTCACTCACATGTTTGTTGTACAATGAGTCTTAATGTCTATCCTAAGTTATTCTAATGTCTATGTTAGGTATATCCTCAGGCACAACAAATTATGATGCAACAGAAACTTTGGATCGGTCAAAGAAATCTCCAAAAGGAATCAAAAAGAATCTCCATGTAGTGACAGGGAAAGTCAGGCCCATCATGTATTGCCCATCACGTAAGTTAAAAAACAACCCTCAAGGGGGAGAATATGTGTAATCACGTTTATGTTTTAAAAATTATATAGGCTAGGGCTTCCCTGGTGGCGCAGTGGTTGAGAGTCCGCCTGCCGATGCAGGGGACACGGGTTCGTGCCCTGGTCTGGGAAGATCCCACATGGCGCGGAGTGGCTGGGCCCGTGAGCCATGGCCGCTGAGCCTGCGCATCCGGAGCACAGGCTCCGCAACGGGAGAGGCCACAACAGTGAGAGGCCCGCATACCGCAAAAAAAAAAAAAAAAAAAAAAAAAAAATTATATAGGCTTATAAATACACAGAAAAGGAATGAAAGGATACATACCATATAGTTAGCAGTGGTTATGGGGTGGGGGGGTCCATTGTTACTTTTCACACTTTCACCTTTTTTTTGGCTATGCCACGCTGGCAAACCCACGCCCCCTGCTGTGGAAGCAGGGAGTCTTAACTACTGGACCACCAGGGAAGTCCATATGTTAGTTTTTTTTAAGAAGATGTTTCAAACTTTTGTAATGAAAGTGTAAAAAAAAAAAAAAAAAGACAAAGTACAAAGTAGAAAAAAAGAGTATCTTCTCTTTCTTAAAGGCAGAATTCCATGTTCTTCCTCCTCACTGTTACTATGTTCTCAAGACTGCCCACGTGCCATTAACCTCCCATTTTCTTAAAGCTGCAGTAAGTATCACCAACTGCCAGGCTTAAAAGCATGCCAACAGAGGGACTTCCCTGGTGGTCCAGTGGTTAAGACTCCACGCTCCCAATGCAGGGGGCCCGGGTTTGATCCCTGGTCAGGGAACAAAATCCCGCATGCTGCAACGGAAAGATCCCTCAACTAAGACCTGGCGCAGCCAAATAAATAAATAAATATTGTTTTAAAAAGCATGCTGACAGACTGTCAGGAACGCGGACTGTTTCTGTGAAGATGAGTACAGCAGCACTTGGAGAAGAAGTTAGTTGACTCCAAGAGATCTGATCTTCGGGCTGTAAAGAATAGGATGTTTTTAACAAACAACCCAATCCAAAAATGGGCAGAAGACCTAAATAGACATTTCTCCAAAGAAGATATACAGACTGCCAACAAACACATGAAAGAATGCTCAACATCATTAATCATTAGAGAAAGGCAAATCAAAACTACAATGAGATATCATATCACACCAGTCAGAACGGCCATCATCAAAAAATCTAGAAACAATAAATGCTGGAGAGGGTGTGGAGAAAAGGGAACACTCTTGCACTGCTGGTGGGAATGTGAATTGGTACAGTCACTATGGAGAACAGGATGGAGGTTCCTTAAAAAACTACAAATAGAACTACCATACGACCCAGCAATCCCACTACTGGGCATATACCCTGAGAAAACCATAATTCAAAAAGAGTCATGTACCAAAATGTTCATTGCAGCTCTATTTACAATAGCCAGGAGATGGAAACAACCTAAGTGTCCATCATTGGATGAATGCATAAAGAAGATGTGGCACATATATACAATGGAATATTACTCAGCCATAAAAAGAAACGAAATTGAGCTATTTGTAATGGGGTGGATGGACCCAGAGTCTGCCATACAGAGTGAAGTAAGTCAGAAAGAGAAAGACAAATACCGTATGCTAACACATATATATGGAATTTAAGGGGAAAAAAATGTCAAGAAGAACCTAGGGGTAAGACAGGAATAAAGACACAGACCTACTAGAGAATGGACTTGAGGATACGGGGAGGGGGAAGGGTAAGCTGGGACGAAGTGAGAGAGTGGCATGGACATATATACGCTACCAAACATAAAATGGATAGCTAGTGGGAAGCAGCGGCATAGCACAGGGAGATCAGCTCGGTGCTTTGTGACCACCTAGAGGGGTGGGATAGGGAGGGTGGGAGGGAGGGAGACGCAAGAGGGAAGAGATATGGGAACATATGTATATGTATAACTGATTCACTTTGTTATAAAGCAGAAACTAACACACCATTGTAAAGCAATTATACTCCAATAAAGATGTAAAAAAAAAAAAGGATAGGATGTTTTTAAAAGACTTTTTTTTTTAACAACTTCTAAAACATCTAAGACAACGGAGCCACTCACTTGAACCAGTTGGTGACGGTCATCATCACATAGAGGGAAGCCAAGAAGAATACGAAGTGGAAATAGGCATAGCTGTAGACAGTGCTTCTCTTCTCATCATAAATGACCCTCGGGCCCTCTTTCACATTCTGCTGCTCTTCTGTGTCTGTGAACCACAAAGCGAGCACAAGCCCAGTGAGTGAACACACGCATGTTGACCATTTTCGCAAAGCCACACTCGCTAGTTTCCATCCCAGGGGCTGTTGAGTAGAAAAGCTGTCAAAAATCATTTGTACCCTCAGGCAATTTCATCTATGCCATAAGCCCCAAATGCCCACCTCACCCCAAAACCTTCTACAACAGGATGAGTTACCTAATGTCGGTCACGTTTAGTTTAACAGAAGAGAGCCCTTAAACACACAAAACGTATTATAAGCTCAGAAGAAAATGAGAGGGCAGAGCAAGAGTTCTCAAGCCCCTGGGATGCTCTAATTCAAGAAGAAAAGTAAGCTGAACGAAAGAAAATTTCCAAATTATCATTCGTTTAAAAAATGCACCTCCCGCTCCTTGAAATCTCACTGGGTAATGTAACTTATATAAACGCGACCCAAAATATAGACTGTTCTTCGCTTGCCAGAATATCAACACAAACGAATCCCAGCAACCCTTTGGGAAGCATGCGTAAAGTGTAACACATAACGATAAACCAGCTCTGGAATAAAAACGTCCTCTCACCACTCAAGTTATTTGTGCCTGAATCCCAAATGCCTACAGACTAGAGCTACAGGTCTGCAGGGCCGCACGGAGCGCAGAAGGAAAGCTGTCTACTTACCCTCTCCACCAGAGCCGAAGCAAAAACAACACCGGGCTACCTGCGAGGGCAAAACCAACAGTCAGGCGGCTTGCTTTCTGCTTTTCTATCTCCACACTGGTTAAGAACTAAAGGCCACCTATGTGCCAAACCTCCTCCATCTGAACTATATCCCAAGCCCCGAACTGCACGCTTCACTCCTTCGAAAGGTTCTGATCACGTGTGTTCTTCCAAGACGCTCTGGGGGCTAGTGACAGGAAATCAGGACATGGAGGTGAGCCACCCAGATCCCGTTCCAAGGTGCTCCCTTAGTGCTTGCTCAGCTACTGCGAGGCTCTAGAAGGCAGCTCCAGGCTTTGCCCCAGCTGTGGGTTGCCCCACCCTCGAGGGAGCCTATCCTGGGCAACCCACACAGAATGACTGCTCACGGCAGGGCGGTAAAGGCGCAGCCACTGACCCCTGGGGGACAGCTCTGATGGGTCGTGTATCTGCTCCGAGTGCCCGGGGGGTGAGTAGTGGCTCTGTCCAGCCTGCAGTGCCCTTCGACCTCATCCTCTGCCCCATGCTGCCCCCTTCCCTCCTTCCACATGTGTTGATCCCTAATAAACACCCGCATATCAGGCTCTGCCTCGGTGGCTGCTTCTGGAAAACTCAACCTGGAACACAAAGTGAGTGAGACAAGGTCGCCACACTCATGGCGCGCACTCCTGGTGCTTTGCTCTACTTGCTACTTGATGAGATCCTCTTCAGCGCCTGGGGCTGGGATCATTATCCTGTTTACACGTGAGGAAACTGGGGTCCCGCAGGCTGAATAACTGGCCTGAAGTCACAAAATTAGGTGACAGACCTGGGAGAGGAACACAGTGAACCCCAATAAGCAGCACATGGTATCTAGGAGATGGTGGGGCTGACAGACTCAGAAAGGGTAAAACAACTAAGGGATCTGGGGCCAGGAGGCCTGCCCACATTTCCTATGAAAATCGGGCTCTGAGCTGGCTGCCTCATGGGGGCAGGGGTGCTGGGGACAGCGATGGATGGGATGCTTTCCTTTAACAGTCCTTGGTTCCTTCCAAATGTCATGCCATGTTTCTGACCTACTCAAAACAATAAACAATTTAAAAAAAAAATCAGGTTACGAAAAATTACTCCATGATTCCAGAAGTACTCCGGTAAACAGAGTAAGAAATGCTACACACGCCAGGACAGTCTGCGAAGTGCTGGGTCCTCAGCACCTTCCGGCTAACAACAGTTTCACGACAAAGAACACAGAGCCAGGGGCAAGGACGTGGGAGCTTGAGCCTTCGTCCCATTTATACATCTCAAAGCCAAGCCCTTTTTCCTTCGTGCATCAAGGAAACTTGTCATAGAGGGATTGGCTCTGACAGAATCTTGGATCAAGTGATACCGTCTAAGATTCACTAATTCATTCAATGGGGCCAAGACATCGTATGCTGGGGTCCCAGTTCTTTTGAAGCTTAAGTTATAAGAAATGACTAACTCTCTCTTTCAAAGGTATATCCTGTGAAATGTGAAGCAAGGAGTTAGCAAACCAACTTCCATCCTGTGTGCTCTCCAGTTCAGAGGGAAACGCTGGGGCTCTTTCCTTGGAATGCGAAGAAAAACATCCTCTCTTAAATCTAACTCGGAGACTTGCTGTTCTTTGCACTTTAACTGTGTACACAATGGGGATATTGAAGCCAGAGAGGTCCAACCTCAGCAGGGGGTGACCCAGTCAGCGGTGTGAACAACCACTTGCCTTCTAGAGGCCATTCTCTTCTGGAGAATAGGCAGTAACCCATTCAAACTCAGCACAGTTTTCTCCTTCTTCAAGAGACAGAAAGAGCTGGTGAATGATACTGGCAGACTGACAACCCCTCATAATGGTCCACTATCTCCAGGTCAGGTGCAGGGAGGGCCATCCCCAGAGACCCACTGCAGAACAAAGTGCGCATATCTGGACAGACGCCAGGGCTCTTCCTCCATGCAGCCGGGGTTGGACGCCAGGCAGAATCAGCAGAGAGCAGCTGAATCTCGGGCAGTGGTGGTTAGGAACACAGCATAGACTCTGGAACCAGAGGGCACGGTTTACACGCTGGCAAATCAAAAGTTTCAAGGACTTAACTTTTCTGTTTTTCCCCCTTCTGTGAAATGGAGATAAAACGCTCCTTGGGTTTCTTTGAAGATTAAGTGAAGTCACAGATGTAGCGCTTAGAACACAGCTAGTCTTAGCCATCATCGGAACCTCCTGTTCGTTCCATCCTTGGGGTCAGGGCTGAGTCTCTTCCTGGCTGCCTCCATCTGATCAGACCTTTTGTGACCTTGGTGGATGTTCCACTGAGGGCCCCAGAAAAAAGGCGTTTGCACAAGAAAGAAAATGACATTCTGCTGACCGACAGGCAAATGCTGACCAGCCTGGTTCTTCGGACGCCGACTGTTCACCATTCTTCTTCGCCCCATGGGATGGCCCGCCTGCTGGCGCTGCTGCAGTTAACAAGCTCACGTACAGGCAGTGCCCAGCAGGGCGGCACAGAGCGCAGGCGCGTTCCTCCCCTCTCCTTCCCACAGCTACCCTATGACCTCATGGCCGTGCTGTGTACGGAGAGCGCAGACAGGTAAAGACGAGGGGGATGGGCTAGAAGTTAAGACAACCCGCACACATTCTGTTACAACAGAGGAAACGAGCAAAGAGCAGCCCAACGAGCTACCCAGGCCTCTGGTGGGAGCGGGGCGGCCGAATGCCACACCAGAGGCCAAATTTGTTGGAGGAAGATCAAGGATTTATTTTAATCCTGTAGTATATTCAGGACATTTCTTTTCCTGGGCGAAAATTGTATTCCTTCCTGAGGAGAAAAATGGGATCGTGGAATACAGACCACTAAGGATGCAAATAAACACATAAAAAGCCTTCTGAAAAATGGGTCTTCTGAGATGAAGCAGGGCCAGAAAAGGAAATAAGCTTACTTCCAGGTCAGGAGCTGCGTACCGCCCCTGCAGAGCATCCGAACTTGATCTGGTCGTCGATGTCAAACTAAGAGATAAACAAAAAAGGTCAGCAAGGCCTATTGACGTGTTATATCACATAGAAGGAGAGCAGAGTTTCCTGGCGGAGGCTCCAGTGAGAGGCTCACTCTAACCTACAGTCCTGCTTAAATGCAAGTTGTCTATTTTAACAACCCACTTTATTCCAAAATTGCCTGACCTGTTCGATGGCTGATGTTTTTTTCCCATGTTGCATGAGATCATTTTATGCAAAGAGAAGTTTATAGGTTAAAAAAGATAAAAGTCGTTTTTTGATCCTATTATCTTGTTTTTCACTATTGGTTTCCGCTTCTCCTCCCTCAAATGCCAATAATTTTCAGATTTCATTTTTATCTTTCCCCTCCCTTTGACTAGTCTCACTTAGAAGGGATCAAAAGCAATGAAAGAAGCCAGAAATGGCAACAAAACGCAAAGGCACGAAAAGCAAAGGTCATCACTATTTTCTGTGATAATCAGCCTTTGGCAGAGCAAGGTTTTCTGTTTGGAAATTCAGCACAGAGTAGTTATCAGTGTGATTAAAAAACATTCTTCCTGCCACTCTCCCCATGCCTAGAGAGGTAAAATGTTATAAAATTTGGCTTACAGGGGTAAAAAAAAAAAAAAAAAAAGTATTTATTTTTCCTGGGGGAAAAAAAGGACCATTTTAAGCAAATAGAAAAATATTCAATATATATGAATAATCTTTACAGATTGATTTAGCAAATATTTACCGAAGGTGTGCCATGTGCCAGGCCCTGTTCTAAGCACTGGGGACTCGGTGAAACACACAACAATCCCTGCCCTCCTGCAGCAAATGCGCTAGCCTGGGGGCGGAGGGGCTAGTGGAGAGGCAGGAATTAGCAGACCCATTTCAACCGAATAAACTGCAAGACGCAGCACTACCTTCTCTGCTCATTCTCATCCTCTCTCCCAAGGAGAGAAGAGATCAGTGAGATGCAAATAAACAATAAAAAGTTTTCCTCATAAAAAGGTCCTCTGGGATCCAAGAGCATTGCTTCTTTTGTGGTCCACTCAAGTCCAATGGCATCACTTTCACGTCTGCTTTGAACAGATGGATGTTAATGGAGGCCCGCTCCACTCCCACCTCCTGACTTTGAACCTGGTCTGAGGAAGGATAGAAACAATTCCCAATGGCTGTGCACCCAAGAGACACATACACCTTGCTCCTGCACTCAAGGCATGCTCCATTTTGTGCATATGAATTATGATTTCACACAGTACATCGTTTCCATGGAGGAAAATGTAACTTAACTTTAGGAAGAGATCAATATCTGGAATTTTCATCTGAAAGATGATATTTATTCTTTAAAAAAGTTCAAATAAATATTCCATTTCATAAATTCTTGGGAATAAAATGGTTTCAGAAAAGCAAAGCTTTTGATCCTGGCACCTCTGCCACTTTGCTTCCATCATCAGAGAGCACTTTAAAAGGGGAAGCTTTTGTCCTTCTAAAAATACCTATAATCAGTTCATCATTAGTGACATGTGACTTCTATAAGTAGATGTTACCATAAAATAAGGTCTTTATTCAATCATGGCCTTTACCCACAAAACACTCTTCTTAAAATTACTGAGAAAATATTGTTTTTACAAACTCTTTAAAAGCCTAGGAAATTCTTATTGTCTGCACTCTGGCTATTACTAAGACCCATCTGGTCGGCACAAGACAACAATTCCCGGATTATCCATAACCTCTTCCCTTCCAGGGCTAAGGCCTGAGTGACTTTAACCCAGTACTTCCTGTGGGGGTGGGAGGAGCCTGACAGCATTTGGTTGGGACAATGCTTCAGTGGACAGAGAAGGTCTAATCACCTTATTTGTTTACTATCTCGAGCACTCTCTCACCAAAAGCCAGGGGCATCTTGCAGTTGTTGTGACAACCAAAAAAGAAAAACGCCTCCCTGCTACCCCCAACCCCTCCCAACCTCTGTCATGCCCAGAATCTCTTCCATATTGGAAGAATGATTTGCAATGCAGGTGCCCCTCCACATCTGCTTCAGCGGTTCGGGAACTGGCCAAACTCCACTAGGTCACAGAAAATCTCTAGACAACGCGTCCAGACTTTCCTATCGAAGACCACAGATTCTGCCCCCGACAAACTTACAGGGCCCTTGAGAGATCCCGTGACTGTTCTCAGACTTGGTATAATCAAGTTCAGTTATGTTCCCAGTGGAAACCAGAGATGGTGAAAAGGGGTCCTCAACATGTTCCTGATGCAGAGACATGAAAACTTCTAGCTGGCAGGTTAGGCAGTAACAGGATTCCCAAAAGGTACTCCCCCCACCCCCTTCTTAAATAAAAGCAGTAGGTCCAGAACACACCAAAAGAATAGATAACCCTCCTTGATTTGCCAACTTTTCTCCATTTAAACCAATCTCTCCAGTGCCATCTTACCAATCTTGCACCTATTTCCATATGGTCTGCTATAGTGCTGTGAAATGTCCCATTTGGAACTAGCAAGTTGTTTGACCTTTACTAAAGATTCTTAGTTTTTCCAATTTTGTTCTCAAATTCCTAAGACAGCTGAAAAAAGAGTTATTTTTTTCTCTTAAGCATAGCTAAAACTGAAATAGCCGGGGAACATTTTACAGCACAAATGCCTCCTAATAATGCAATTATGCAAGTCATCCAGCTGATTGTTCCACCTAAGTGAAGGACCTTACTCCAAGTCTTCCCAGGGCGTGGGTGGGGGGTGGGGGGGGTGTGGAGAATGACTATGAACCTGTCTCTCCCAATACGCCAGCAAAGGAGATGTAAGGAAAGGTTTCCTGAACTGGGGGAGAAATATAGGAGCAGTCTCCACATCTCAATTTTCCTTATGTGTACAATGAGGGAATTGAACTTTTCTTTTGTTGGGGGGGTGGGGGTGGGGTGCACAGCCTGTGGGATCTTAACTTCCCAACCAGGGATGAAACCCGGGCTGTCGGCAATGAAAGGACAGAGTCCTAACCACTGGGCCGTCAGAGAATTCCCAAGAGGGAATTGAACTTCATCGACTCCATGATCCTGTCTCATCTGACAGTTTGTGAACTTGAATCCAACAGAATAACAATTTCAATCAAAATCTAGAGACCAAGGAGGGACTTAAGGAATAGCTGGGGGAGGCCAGGGCCTATGACAGCAAGGATCCAGGCCTAAGGGGGTACAGGGGCACCCGCTTATAGAAAGAGCCATCAGGGGACTCCTGACGGGGTCCGGGCTGTGACATTTCTTTACAGCATAATGCCTGGGTACAGTAGAAGAGGCTTTGGGAGAAAGGGCAGCCTCAGTTGGAAAGCTGGCGAGTGAGTTTTGGCTGAGCCCTTCTTCCAAGCTAAGACAGCTAAGAGTAAAACATCCTCATAGTGAGTGCCCAGAAGCAGGACTTGGGACAGAGAGCCAGAAAGTGAGACTGGAGGCCATCATGAGAGCCTCCTAAAGAAGTGTCTGAGAGCGAGAGAGTGTGTCGGGGGTGAGGAGACTCCAGTTGGGTGAGAACATAGCACAGCGAGCCTCTAAGATCTTACCAAAACAAGTTAACCCCAATCCCAAGCAATCCTGGACTTCCATTGAAAACAGGTGATTTCTTCTCCCTTCAACGCACACACCACCCAATCTTCTGGCTTCCTACAGAGTCTATGGAGAATTCTAGATATTCCTGCAATCATCTTCAAATGACAGTTTTCGCCCAGGCAGCGCAGCCTCCTTCTGTAGTATCTTGCAATCTCTCAATCCTCTGAGTCTAGGAAAGTCAAGATTTGAAACACTCCTAATTGGGTCACCTCTCACACCTCCCTGTTCAAGGCCCTCCTAGGCTGAACTCAGTACCCCTTGAGCTCCAAGATGCTTGGTATAAAGTTCTCAAAGCCCATTCCTCCTGGAGCTGTGGTGGGTAATCAGAGCAAACATCAGTCACTCAGACACCCTCACCCCACCCTGTGCAGCACTTCACTGACCCCTGAGGAATCACCTGGCATCACCAGTGTGTCCGCGCCATGTGTTACACCAATACCCTGGAGCTGCCTGGCTACTCCTCATCTCCACTCGGTGTGGCTGCTGTTTTCTGTCTCCTCGTTCCTTTGCACACTATGGTTTTGCAGTTTGATCACCAGCATTCAAAAACGTTTGTTGGGCTTCCCTGGTGGCGCAGTGGTTGGGAGTCCACCTGCCGATGCAGGGGACACGGGTTCGCGCCCCAGTCTGGGAAGATCCCACATGCCGCGGAGCGGCTGGGCCCGTGAGCCATGGCCACTGAGCCTGCGCATCCGGAGCCTGTGCTCCGCAGCGGGAGAGGCCACAACAGTGAGAGGCCCGCATACCGCAAAAAAAAAAAAAAAAAAAAAAAAGTTTGTTACTGGCATTTAGACAGATGTTAAGTAGCAGCTGTCAGCTTTGAAATTTGTTATCTTTTGGGAATATCAGATTAGACCTTACCAACCTCCACTAAAGTGCCTCTAAATTCCAAAAGGAGCAATGTTTCATTCATCATTTCTCACTCAAGGGTGGCAGTGAAAATCTAACAGGGTGGAAATTCCACACCACAAACCAACACCACTGGTGGCAGTTCCATCAGCACATTAAATAGCATTTTTGCCATCTTTTCCATTGATGGGCTTATAGCAAATCTATGCCCTATTTTTATCTAAGGGCACAAACATTTTTTATCATGCAGGATTAGGCATTCAGCAACTCAAAAAACACATGATTTTATTGTATCCAATATCTTTACAGCCTTTTTTTTTCTGATAGCACAAACAAAAGAAACACTAGCTCATTGTAAAAAAAAAAAAAAAAAAAAATTTTTTTTTTTTTTTTTTTAGAAAAAAACAGAAAAAAGTTATCCCTAATACCACCACTCTTACAAGCTTGGTTTATCTCCTTGCAGGAGTTTTTCTACATGTGTAAATACAACTATATTTTATTTTAAAATGGAATATTCTACACTTATAGTATAGTAACCTACTTTCTCCTCACTGGATTTACCAATATTTTTTTACATACCAATGCAGAAAAAAATGTGAGTGACAAATTGCAAAATTAGCCATGTTGCTGACACTTCTCCCCAAAGCCCAACAATAACAGACTCAGGAAGGAAAAACTTAAGAAAGGAAGGGCCGAGAATCAGCATTAAAATGTGGGTGGCCTTTATGGCTTTCCTGAAAACATTCATTGATGAGGGCCCGAATCAGTGAACAAGTATGGAATTAATAACGGTGCAAGGCCAGAAACCGGTCACCACAGTCCCTTCTGCTGCATCATGGAAAGGCTGTCACCACATCACAGACAGGCTGAGAGCTTGCACGCGTTTGAAAGCTTGATGCATGACTGTGAACACGTACTTTATAAAACTCAGTTCTCTTGTCTACGTCTGTCATCTGTCTATGTCTGTTGGTCTCTCTCTATGGCATTAGGGGGTGTTAGAAGCTCTAAGAGAAAAAGCCAACATGCTCAGAGAGACATTCTATTTATACAAGCTATCACCACCAGGATAGTACAGTTTTGGCCAGAGGAAGATTACCATGTGCCTGTGACTAGCAGAAATTTTTAGACACTGAAATATAACAAACGAGGGACTTCCCTGGTGGTCCGGTGAGTAAGACTCCATGCTCTCAATGCAGGGAGCCCAGGTTCGATCCCTGGTTGGGGAACTAGATCCCGCATGCATGCCACAACTAAGAGCCCACATGCCGCAATGAAGATCCCGTGTGCCGCAACCAGGACCCGGCATAACCAAAATAAATAAATAAATAAATATACATATATATATTTTTTTTTAATAAAAATAAAGAAGAAATATAACAAACGAAATGTAAAACACAGGAGTAAAACCTAAACATGAAAGGGTTACTGTCAAAGGGAAGCTTGATCATCAGTGAAATATGTACCTGAAGTAAGAAACTTATCATTCCTACTCTTTACTTTTCTCCTTCTCGTATCTTCTACAGATTTTGAAGGTGGAATAAACCTCACCCCAAGCATCTGCAACACAGCCTGTTTATGTATCACACTTACTTTTGGAAGAATGACTTCGCCTCCTTAATAGCAATGTGGGTTTTAGCATAAAAGAAAAGGGATGTTTCCTGTCTTTCCTGGACCAAGCACAAAATGACTGTGCATGGAGTACTTTGTACTCTTTCCATCAACAAGAGAACAAACGATATTTCCGCTGGAGTAGAAAGTTGCCAAAACATTCTGGCACATTCCACCTCTTCCTCACTTTGTGCCCCCTTACCCTCCAAAAATGCTTATGCAAGTAGTACTCAACCGTCTGTTAAAGCATTGCAACGTACCATATATATTTATTTTATTTACCACATAGAAATACAAGTTAGGCAAATGAAGTCCAAACACCTAGATTTCATGCTGTAATACCACCTTTTTACTTCAGGCTACATTTTCCCTCTTCCTCAGATGGTATTTGTTTGGCTGCCTCACACTGCTAAAATGTATTTAAATTCTCCTCTTTTACTTTTAAAGTCTGCAAAGATGGCCTTAGGTAACTCCTGAAACTTACCAGGAATACAAGATGCATGCACACAACAGAGTGGTACCCAGTCCAGCAACCAAGTTTTTGTCTCTGTACAGGTCCTGACCAAAGTCAGGCACGCAGATGGTGACATTCTTCCCATGTTGATCTAGAACTTGTGAAGAAAAGGGAAAGGAATCAGAGCCACATTAGAAAAGCCCGCTGTTACTCAGGGATGCAGTCACTTTGAGAAAATTCATGCAGTGCAGAACAGTGAGACTCAGCACTGGAAGCTTCTCCTCTACTGTCCCACTCGACTCAGACTAGATTGTTACTACTGTGAAGCACCCTCTGCCACCTAGGAAGCCTCTCGGAGCAAGACCCTCGGGTTCCAGTTTAGTGCTAAAGGGATCTTCAGTCCCAGGACTTGCTAAGAGTCGTGCTATTTTTCAGTACTATTGAAACGATAGTAAAGAGTAAACTTAGGTCATTTTTCAGTTGATTGGGCAGTTGATTGGCAGGTAGCGTGCAGCTAACTGAGAGCATCCTCCATGTCTATCCTCCCTGGAGGAGTGTCAAGACTATTACATCAAACAGGAACCTGCAGGAACTGCTATCTGGCCGACAGCCTCCACCCAGATGAGAAGTCATTTTACTGTTGGTAACAGGACAGTCATGACATCTTACGGCTGTAACCTGGGAACCTCCTCAAGTGGTCTAGAGCTTTAAAAAATTGTGAGAGGCTACATAACAAAGATTTGTATCATATTACCATCACTAGTCGTTTACTTTTTATCTATCACAGAGTCTTCAATTTTGAACACCCAAGCTGGGTCTGTTCGCCAACTCTGCCCAAAAATAAGGAACATAAACATAAAATAACAGGCTAGAAACCATTTTACAAACATGCACATTCTAAGAGTTTAAAGTTGGACTAAAATTATTGCTGGTGCTCCCACTTGAAACTGTAAACTGTGTGTGCTGTGGTTTAAGGAATCTTTATTCTTAGGCCAATGAAAATTTTCTTTACAAAACTGACCAAAATATGAACTTTGCTATTTAAGTAGCACCACCCAAAATTAAAAATAAAAGTTTTTTTCTGTATTTAAGTGATACCTGCCATTAAAAAGAAAAATGTTGTAACCAAAAACCCCGTTAAGTTAAAAACAGAGATTAATACATAAATAGTCAAAACACTCATAAAAGTCTTAAATAGAGTAGACTTAAATAAACTTAGAGTCAAGAGAGATTTAAAAAAAATATATCCAGGATAGACTATACTTAATATAAGATGTACAATTATATTTGCATTGTACTATAAATAGCTATAAAGGCAAGACCCATATGTAGTACATGTATATGCTAAAAGTTTCAAATTATCTTTGCATTTGCTTTCTAAATTTAAAAAAGGAAAACAACTTCAATTTTCTATTCTAGAGAAAAGAGAGTACATGTATTTCACCTGATGTATATAAGATAAAATGTACCCAAACATTCTCACATGTATATGAGTATACATTTATATACACATTTACATATCACAAAAGTGATAAAGATGATGAAATATAATGAGTTTGGAAATCAACACAAGAAAATCTGGTCCTTTACTGGGAAAGCTTATAATATAATAGTGCTTTTATAGTTCTCAAATATTCATTGCAACCACTCTACAAGAATAATAGGGCACCCTTTATATAGCACCTACTACATGCCAGGAACTGTACTTATACTTACATACACACACATACTCATTGAAATCTTAAAAACCACCCTATAAAAGAAGAATTTTATTTAATTATCTTCTTAAAATAATAATTAAAATTCTTATTTTAGGGGCTTCCCTGGTGGCACAATGGTTAAGAATCCACCTGCTAATGCAGGGGACACAGGATCGAGCCCCGGTCCGGGAGGATCCCACATGTCACGGAGCAACTAAGTCTGTGCGCCACAACTACTGAGCCTGTGCTCTAGAGCCCACGAGCCACAACTACTGAGCCTGAGCACCACAACTACTGAAGCCCGCGCGCCTAGAGCCTGTGCTCCGCAACAAGAGAAGCCACCACAGTGAGAAGCCCACGCACCACAAGAAAGAGCAGCCCCTGCTCCTGCAACTAGAGAAAGCCCCACATGCAGCAACAAAGACCAGATGCAACCAAAAAAAAAAAAAAAATCTTATTTTAAAGGCGAGATATCTAGGGAGAGAAAAGTGACTTCATACAAGTTACTTAAGTGGCAGAACAACTCCCATGCTCTTTCTACTCTCTGTTACAGTCAGAGAAATGATCACCTAAATAAAATTAATAACCATCTAAAAATAATAATAAAAAAATAGAGCAAAAAATTTTTTCTTGAATATTTTTGATTATTTCTTGAACATTTGAGTATTTCTGAGCAGGAAAATGCAGATTAGGCCTCAAAGCAAACTCAACAGCCCTCCTTAGTTCATGTCTTTCCTGAACAGCAGGAAGACTCAGGAGAAGGAAGTTTCATGTTCATATCCCATGTTGAGGACCTCATTTAATGAAGAAGTCTAGATCATCTCTCTATTTTGATGTGTCGTATCCCTGATACTTAAACGATAGCTCACAGAGACATAGTGCTCACTCCACAAATGACAACATTCATCCTGCAAGCACAGGCTCCCTAACAAGCTGGCTTACCTACTTCTACAGGTTTGCTGGACAGAGCTGAGAACGTGAGATACGTGACGTAGCAGCTGATGAGACCCGACTGCAGTAACCCAGAGTGCGGTTGTCCTGGAGAATGAGAAGAGACAGTGTTTTAAATCAATGATGAGAAAGCATATGTGCCTTAAAAAAACAGGTCTCCCCCAAATGATATCCCTCCAACTTGGAGCCCCACCCTTCAGGGTAAGAAGAGGTACGTAATGTGTTTCTCAGATGACGCCAAAACATTTGGGGAGGGGGCGGGGCGGGGAGTGATACACTGAACCTAACTGCTGTTTTAGAGATGACAAGTTCTACGGAGTTCTCCCCCAACACCCTATTTTGATAATAACTACAGCTGTACTGAAACATATTGCCTGGTCTCCGTGAGGTTCATAACATTAGTTCTTAAATCACAAAACCTCCAAAGAAAATTTACCATCGTTATTTGTGAGATCACATAGTTTAGTGGGGTAAATAAATGATGGATTTTATAGGGAGGGCCTGGATTCCAGATGGGGAGAAAGCTCGTATCTGTCAATGGACAAAAAATCCTTTGGGAATACCAGAGCTGGTCCAAACCAAAGAAGAAGGCTATGGGACTGAGCATTCACTGGGAAAAGGGTTTCAATGTTACAATATTTAAATTAAACTGTTCGGATGGTTGAGAGTAACCAAGATGTGATAAAAGGGATTTATCCTTTTTTTGGTGAAATTTTCAACCACCTGCAGACATAAAAGGATTTAGTTTCACCCAGTCTTCCATTTGATTAAATTTATTCCCAGAGTTATAATTATTAAATTATAATGACCCATAAAGGTAAAAAATAGGCCCTTTCATAATGTTGCTCTTTGGCATGGGAATAAGACTCACCTTAACAATTAATGGCATTAAACCAAATATTTCAAAATATTATAACTATTTCAAAAAGTAGGATTTAACCCAAAGCACATTTTAATCTGAATACTAATGCTTTAGGAAATTCTTAATTGATCAATTAAAGGAACTGGTGGAGTAATAACCATCTCAATTTCAATAATGAACTTCCATCATCTCTTCCTTTTAGCTTTGAAACAACCATGAGCAAGATCAGGCTCACAGGTTTCTGTTGGCTTCGCAGAGGAAGGATTGGGGTGTGAGAACGGTTAGCTCCCGGAGCTAGCTGCTGGCAGAGCCAGGATCGGATTTCCTGCTTCCTGACTCTGGGACCACGCTGTCCTCAATTTGTGGTCCACAGGGGTCTTAAGTGAAAGATGAGCCCCAGAACAGCTCCTTCCGTAGCCCTCTCACTCATTCAAGTTTTACACAGAGTTCACAGGGAAGAGCTAAATATCCAGTAAAGGTGTTTTCCATTGAAAGGCTCCTTGTAGTGCATTATGTAATGGCAACATCTATCTCCTTATTTATTGGCTTCATTACACTCAAATCTTGGACACAAGGCATGCGTGACTATCACATTCGCCCCAATGTGGGGCATGAAGGGGACACTGGGGTCCCACCTTTCCTATTGCTGATCCACCCATGGTAAATTAAGGAATGACCATAATTTCCAAAAAGGGAGGGGTGTTGCTCAAAGACATTTATAATATGAATAAGAATGGAAAAAAAAACTGTGCTTACGATCTTGGACACAGGGTGAGATGGCTACCACTGAAATAAGCAGACACAGGCCTCCGTTTACCCCCAGAAGAATTTTATTTTCCAGGCAACCATCTTTCTGTGTATAAAACACTGCCATCAAAATCAAGCCTCCCGTGGCGATGGAGTACATGATGAGAGTCACCAGGGACAGAGAGGCGTACCACAGCTTGTTGCTAGCTGTGCCTGCGGTCCTGTTTCTCCAGGAAGTGGAGAAGAGGAAGGGGAGAGAAGACAGGTCAATTGATTCTCCGACAGCATCTATCATCCCTCAGGCATTATTCACTAATGCTATCAGGCCCCAGCCCATAGTAATGAGTTATCCAAAGGCCTATCATTTTACCCACTAGAAGCTAGAAGGTACAGGTAAATATGCAAAAAGTTCTTGGCTCAAGGATAGAATTTTTTCTAAACACTGATAAAATTCCATCTTTGACTCAAGTGTATTCATCAGCTAAAATGAATACACCACAGACTTTATTCTAGCTTCCCCGTTCTGGATGTCAATTACCCTGGGACAGGTTTTGGCAGTATTAAAAAGTGGCTCTTTGCTGGAGTTGGAGTTTTCCCCATAAACACAGAGCCTGGAGGTGCCAGTCTCTTAGCCAAGTGCTGCCAGCAGCTCCTGCTGACACTCATCTTCCCTTTAGGGAGAGAGAAGCAAATGAACTTCACCCGGAGAAAGACTGGCTGACCTCAGCTCTTCTGTCTCTGCACTGAAAAGGAGAATCTGTACTAGTTCTGCTTCTCCCAAACAATGCCAGGTATGATTAAGAAGTTTGACATTAGAAAAAGTGAAGACAGGAATTCCCTGGTGGTCCAGTGGTTAGGACTCAGTGCTCTCACTGCCAGGGGTCCAGGTTCAATTCCTGGTTGGGGAACTAAGATCCCGCAAGCCACGCAGCACGGCCAAAAAAAAGAAAAGAAAAGGGGGGGGGGGTGGAGAATAAAATCAGCCGGGAAAAGAGTAGAAATTTTAATGGGATTTACAATAAAGAATCTAAAAGAGGAGGTTAATGTGCTCTCTGATTTATGTAAACATTAATAAAGGGATGGGAGAAATAAGTAGTGATTTAACAATCTACAGAAACTGTTCAGAACAAAGAAAAGAGGGCTTATTGATGCTAAATGAAGAGGACAGAACAACAGGGGGATGGACTGAATCACTGTCATCTGCCTTAGGATTCAATTGCCCTTTGTAACCACACTCTCACAAACCTTCACAGAGAAAGCAACATACTTACTATCTTCACAAAGCTGGAGAGTGTTCAAGCAACCCAGCTAAAATGTTTCAATTATGAAGTTACTGCAGCCCGGAGACAAAGAAAACAGGGAGGAAAGGCCAAAATGACAATGACCATCATATTCCTGAAACGGAGCCAGGTGCTCCGATGACCACAGTTATTCTAACAGGGAAGGCACACAAAGCAAATGAAGAGAAAATGAAACTAGAGAAAGGAAGGAGCCAAATGGTAATCGACGACAGGGAGAGAAAATGGATTAAGTAGAAAAAGGTGAACACTGCTGACCAGTGTGTAGGTGGGGTCCAGCTGTTTCCTCACTAGTCTTTTGGGCTATGTTATTACTATAAGAAGGACTTTCTTAACAGTTAATTTATGCTTAGATTCCCAAGGTTAAATCTTCAACCCTAACCTCTCCTCTCAACTCCAGGCTCCTATTATCCAACTGTTAATGTCTTCGCTTGGAGGTCTAATCTGCATGTCAAACTTGGCAGGTCCAGATTAACTTCCCAATATTCAAACCTCCATCCCCAAACATGCTCTTCTGTGATCTTCCCAACCTCAGAACATGGCAATTCCATTCTTCCCATTAGGGGTGGGGGTGGGGGTGGGGGGAGATTAAAGAACTGCAGTTGCTCTTGACTGCTGTCTTTTTCTCTCCCTGCTCCTCTCCTCTCCCCACCACCATGCCATCCCCAGCAGCAAATTCCACTGCTTCCAACTTCAGACTATATCAGAATCTGACTGCTGCTACCATGTGGTTTGCACTCTTCCCTCACCACTGGGGTCCAGCCACAGTGGATGTCCCTGTGCCCCTTAAAGAAGCCAGCACGATCCTGCCTTAGGCTCTCCCCAACTTCCTTCGTCTCCCTCACACCTCGTCATGAAAGCCTTTCCCTGCTCTGCTCACCCCAACTCCCACACCCTTTCTTTTTCTCCAGAGCACTTTTCACCATTAAACCTAGTACGTATTTGCTTGATTATAAGTTGATTATCTATCGCCCCTCTCCCCAGGAGAATGTAAGCTCCACAGAGCAGGACACGGTTGCATTCACTGCTGCTCTCCTACTGTCGAGTGCCCGGCAAATAATAGGTGCTTAATGAATATTGGTGCAAGGACTGCCAACTGTCAGAGGATAACTGGAGGCAGCAATGGTGGCAGAGTGGCTGTGATTCCTGCTGCTCCAGACTCAGTTGGTCCTCCCAATGACATCTGCTATAGACACCCCAAATAAGTGCTGTGACTTATTATCTTTATACTCTTGGTGCCCGGCACACAGTTAATAGTCCAAAAATTTTGAATCAGTGCTCAATAAGAAGCCCTTGGATGGAGATTAGAAAAAGACCGGGCAGTGGGGAGGAGTGTATGGACACAGAAGCAAGCAGGTTATCAGGTTAGGAAAGATGTCTGGGCTCAGGCTTCGGGTGAGGGTTAGGAGTAAACAAAACCCAACAACAACATTAATTTAAAATCCATAAAATCTAATAAATAAATAAATAAAATCTAGAAAATGGGTCTTTATTAGAAACAACTAAATAGGGCTTCCCTGGTGGCGCAGTAGTTAAGAATCTGCCTGCCAATGCAGGGGACGTGGGTTCAAGTCCTGGTCCGGGAAGATCCCACGTGCCGCGGAGCAACTAAGCCCGTGCGCCACAACTACTGAGCCTATGCTGTAGAGTCCGTGAGCCACAACTGCTGCGCCTGTGTGCCCAGAGCCCGTGCTCCACAACAAGAGAAGCCACCGCAATGAGAAGCCCGCGCACCGCAACGAAGAGTAGCCCCCGCTCACCGCAACTAAAGACCCAATGCAGCCAAAAAAAAATAAAAATAAATTAATTAATTAAAAAAAATGCAACTCCCTCCAAAAAAGAAACACCTAAATATACTGTTTACTTTTTGTTATTTCAGTTTTAATATAGAACTGATGCTTCGAATTATAAAAATTGACCTAGAAAGTGTCAAAAACAAGACAACAGGCTTAGAAAGGAGTCGCTTATGCTAAGCCCCACACCACCAAACCAACACAACTTAGAGTTTCAGCTCTCCCAGAAACGGAATCTTAAACCAGTCAATCAGGAATCCCCTGATTAGCACTAGTTATGTCACCTAACTGGTAGATGCCTGCCATCCCCTGAAGGGAAGTTACCTCACAATAACCAACCTGCTTTTTTGCCTAATATAACTTCCTTGTCCCTGCTCTCTGCTGCCTATGAACGTCTTTTATTTTGTACAGCTCCTCGGAGCTCCTTTCTATCTGCCAGATTGGAGGGCACCCAATTTGAATCAATTTTTGCTCGGACAAACTCTTAAACTAAATTAGATGAATTTACATAAAAATAACAATACTTGTACATTTCCTAGCTTAATCCTAATTTTAGGCAGACCAACCAGCTGTGAGTATGTGGACAAAAGAGATTTTATTGGGACACTGGCCTCAAAGCCGGGACAACAGCAACATCAATCGTTGCAAAGCTCTTAAGCCATTCCTATTGGGTGGTTTCTGGAAAGTTTTTAAAGCAATCAAACTCTTCCAAAATGCCCGTTAAAACTTGGCATCGATAATTAGTCCCAGAAAATGGCTTCAGAATCAATCAAAACATTAAAGTCAGAGTAAAAAAGCACAAGTATTCTCAAGGAAGCATACTATTTAATGGGCAAGTCAGGCACTCAGTATCAAAGATATTAGTATTTTATCATAAGTTCCTTACTCGAAGTTTATTTGTAAAAATTTTAGAAAAAAGTGTGATGTATTCCTTTTGTCAAATAAAAAATTCAGAATGAAAGTACATAAGAATCACCAGGGAATTCCCTGGTAGTCCAGTGGTTAGGATTCCACGTTTTTACTGCCAAGGGCCCAGGTTTGATCCCTGGTCTGGGAACTAAAATTCCACAAGCCACATGGTACAGCGCCCCCGCCCCCCCCCCCCCCGGAAAAAAGAATTATCATCGATGGAAAGAATGGTATTTAATCAATTAAAATGCATTTCCAACTTACTGTGCATATTTCTTCTGTATAACTGAGAACAGGGTCACATAAAACTATAGTCAACCATTTGACTTATCTTTAGGAAAACTTTGCTGCCTCGAAACAAGATCTAGTAGAAGCCCCAAACATACTAGGTTTCAGGGATGACTCAAAATGCAGGACAGCATGCAATAATAAACTTATATATGTATTCAGACCTAGAAATCTGTATTATCATACAGATTAAGATTTGAGGGGAGTTCCACAGCAGTCCAGTGGTTACGGCTCTGCACTTCCAATGCACGGGGCACGGGCTCAATGCCGGGTCAGGGAGCTAAGATTCCCACATGCCGCGCAGCGCGGCCCCCGCCCCCCCTCCCCAAAAATAAAGATTTGAAAAAATACCAAAACACGCCTGTAGCGCTACCTGTATGACTATTCAATGTGCTGCAAACATTTTTAAATTGGTATTTGGGTGCTTACTCCAATATTTACCAAATAATAAAATGTTTAACCTATCTTTTCACTCAGGCATCTCATGATTCGATTTTCAAAAAAACAAGACCAAAACAAAACAACTACTACTACTACCAAGCTGAGGAATATAATCAGGATGAAAAGTGTTTTGAGAGAATTTGGACAGTATATTTTGTTTTGTCCAAAATAAAAAATAAAATTCACATTCATATAGAACTTTCAGATACCCGCCCAAACAGTACAAAATAACATGATGCCTACAAAATCTACAAAATTACAAAAGCCTTACTGGATATAGCAGGCAGTTATTTTCATTCATATTTTATAAGTAAAGTAAGACAGAGCACTTCAGTGCTTTGCCCAGAGTCACAAAGAGAGTCAACCTGGCCTTAGCACCGAAGGAGCTGGACCCCTGTTTAGCTGTCACTTCCTCAATGTGGCTCAGCAAGAAATAAAACGAGCCATTAATAGTTTGGCATTCCCCATGTATTCTAGGATGTGAACTCTATTTTCAAGGCACTTAAAAAGGGTATTTTTTTTAAAGTCGGGAAGGCTTTCTAAGGTAGAACAACAGATCTTCCTAATGAAGGGGTCCTTCCCCTCTTAGGCAGTTGAGAAGGAACAAAAATTTTTTTAAAAAGAAAAGCACTATTTCATTGAATATTCTTTGCAGAAAATGAACCTCCAGCTCCAAAGTACTTTTTTCTTTTTAATCTCCTATGGATGGGAGCCTAAGATAAAGCCTACCCAAATTTTCAGCCACTAACGCAAGCACGGAGCAGGGGCTGTGAGGCGCCAGCAGTGGGGTTGAGTGTGGCTAAGTCTTAGAGCCCAAATGAGAGGGTGCAGGGAAAAGAGAGCCAAAGAGTGAAAAGCAATGAAGTGGAAAAAGGAAAAGTAGAAAGGCGAGAAAAACAGTATGGGAGAGGAGTAAATGAAGAGGTCCAAAGAGCAGGAGGGAAGGGAGAGAACAAGCAAAAATTGTTTTTGGTGTAAGCAGGCTGCTAATCGCTGGCAATACAACTCGGGGTAGAGCTCCTGTCATCATGGGCACTTTCTCTGAGTCAGAGAGTGAGTTCACGTGGAAGCTCTCCATAAAAGCACATACCAGTTCTTGTTCCATTTATGTGCAAACTCCACAAGTAAGAGGAGCTGGATGCCTATGAACAGGAAGCCTCCGACGGCTCCCACATAGCGCCAGGCTGCAAAAGAAGACCGTCCGAAAGGAGATGAGGTGACCGTCCCAAGTGTTTAACTCAAATGAGAGTAATGACTACAGTTAATTTTTACTGCAGGCTCCCTGTACCAGTAACACATTTAATTCCCACACAACCCTACAAGGTGGGTACTGCTATTACACCCACTTTACAGATGAGAAAAACTGAGAGTCTACACGTAAGCTGATAAGGTCCCATAGCCAGTAAAGGGTGGGGCTGGGATGTCAACACAGGCAATCTGGCACCACAGCATCCAAGCTTCACCTCCATGCTATAAATAAATGCCAGATATCCTAACAGATGCAGTAATTCATAAAATCAACAATGACCCTCAATTTAAAAGTAAAATCACACAATGCCAGAAAAACCAAGGATTCAAATTTCACCGGATAGAGACCCACCAATGTCCAGTGAGGAAATGAGGTTCACATGGGGGGCCACGGACTCAGGTTCTACTTCTGGCTCGGCCACAGAGAAGCCCAAACCTTGGATAAGCGCATCACATCTCTGGGTTGTCTATAATACAACTGAGCTGGGCTAGAGGATGGACAGCTAGGTCCCATCCCATTCTAAGTATATTACTCTAATATATACAAGGACCTCTGTGGAGAATAGAAAACTAGTTACCAGTATTTTAGGTAAAAAGACAACTTGGATACAACTTCCTTAAGGAGTACATAAAACCGGTATGACCCTAAGAAACTAGCTGGAGCCTGATATGTGGCTATTTGAGGGACTATGGCTGTTCCTTATTCACAATGTGAGTATTTTTACTATCTTAATAAGGAAAGTGAATCCATTTGGGTCTGAACAGTGTTCTGAACCTCTAAAACTCAGGCTTTTTTTCTCCTCCCTACCTCATATGAAGAAGGGCCCCTTGTTTCAGCTATGATTGAATGCATTATATTAAATAACTTTGGTAGGGTCTATCGATAAGGGATATAATTCAGTGTTGTACAGTTTCACATAAGGCAAGTTTAGAAATGGTCTGGAGGATGCCTTTCTTACCCCATTATAGCTACAGCAAATTTAAAGCTGCTGAGAAGCCTTGGGTTTGTGTGCAGTGCTCAGAAAGAACAAGGTCTCCCTGGGTCTGGCTGACATGCTAAACTAGTTTTCAAACAAGTTTTAAGTGCTTCATTTTCCCTTCAGGCTAATAACCTTAATTTCAATTCTTCAACCGGTAGAGTAACTAAAGGTCCTCTCACCCCTCCCAGGGAGGGAGAAGTGGAGGTGTGGGGTGGGGAGGGAGGAAGTACAGAGGGTGGGTGAAGTGTGGGCAGCTGAGGCAGGATTTTTTTTTTTTTAAGCTACAAGAAAGTTAGTAACCTACAATATCAAAGGCACCCTGGACTACGCTTTCAAACAGTTTTACAAAGTGAATAAAAACACAATAAATAGATACCCCCAATGCCCCATTTGTACCATTTAGAAAGGTCTCCTGATCTGGAATGAAGAAGGCTCCTGAGCACATGGCCCCCAACAGCAGAAGTTTAAAGAACCAAAAGCTGGAGGGGAAGAAAAAACAAAAAAGGAAATGTATTTAAATGATATTCAAGGAAGGACAAAAGACCTCTTAGAGGTAAGCGTGTCAATTCATGATTCTGTTCTCTCCAAATGGAGGGGAAGTAATTAAGTGACTGGAGACTGCCTTTTCCCATAATTAGACAGACTTCGGTGTGGCCTCTGATTGTGCAAGACCATTTTGTTGCAGGGGTGGAAGTGATCTGGGGGAAGCTCCTGGTACAAGAAATAAACTCTTATCTCCAATGCATTTCTCATTATGGTACCAGGTGTTACAAATAGGATTCCAGTTCTTAGGCCACTGTGTGGTAAGTATAAGTTCCACCTTCCCTAAAATCGGTGTCAACAATTTCAACTAGAGGAAAGCAGTCAGAGGGTCTGAAGAGTGAAAGAGGTCCTGGAATGTTGCTCTGAATATAAGGAAGGGTGAAAGGATACCCACAAAGACTCACCCATTGTGAATATAGGCTCTACAACTTTTACTGTTGTTGATTTTCAAGGTCAGGAGGCAGAATATAAAGAAGAAACAGGCCATTCCAAAACAGACTCTATATACCGCAGAATACCCCACCAGCTTCTCACAGGTGTCGCCAGCTTTAATGCCTTTACAGATATCTTCGAAAAAAGGGATCTGAAGAAAAAGAGAAAAAGTAATTTGTTAAAACTAGGAATAGAAGGGCTGCCAATGGAGTGTTCTTTCAGCCTACAAGTCAAAATCCAATGTGAAATACACCATGTGCAGAGAGAAATTAAGACTGAGAAGAAAGTCTCTCTTCCAAAGACCTCTTTCTTTCTCTGAATCTTTCTTAAAAATACAGTGCTCATAACATACCACTCCACCTCCACTTACTCCTAAGGAATTCTGAAATCCAGCATCAGAGTTTTAAAAAATGATACTTATAATACACAGGTATATTTTTCTTTATTCATCCATTCATTTTTGCTGCGCCAGTCTTAGTCGCGGCATGCGGAATCTATCATGCGGAATCTATCATTGCGGCCTGCAGATGTCTTAGTTGCGGCCTGTGGGATCTAGTTCCCCAACCAGGGATCGAACCCAGGCCTCCTGCATTGGGAGCTCGGAGACTTACCCACTGGACCACCAGGGAAGTCCCACGGGTAGATTTTTCTTGAAATGCATAAATATGGAGAATAATTGCACATATGCCATTATTTATATAGGATAAGCTCCTGACCTGGAAATGAAATCAGTGGGTCAAGTAGTATCTACATTTTAAAATTTCAAGAGATAAAGTCAAATCACACTTTTAAAGGCTGCCTTTACATCGTACCAGTAACATTTGAGACTGCTCACATTCCCAACCTGAGCACCAAATTTAAAGGTTAAAAACCACTATCTTGTTTTAATGTCCGTCTTCCTCATTACTAGTAAGGTTCACATCTTTTCTTAAATTTATGGCCATTTGTATTATTCTCTGTGAATTGGCAGTTAATTGGATTTTTTTTCTTGATCCACTGGAGCTCTTTATTTACGGACCTTAATCTTCTGATAAATGTTGATAATGGTTTATTCTAGTACAATTAGAAGGTTTTAATGTAAAACCCACTTACATTATCAGAATAATTAAAACCTTACATTATGAGAACAAGCAGCACGTTTCTATTAATGTCAGAAAATAAAGATTTAGTCAGTGTTAAAAAGAAAACTTGCTTCTTACCAACATCAAAGCTGAACACTCTTTAGAACAGAAAATAAGTTGAAAATCACATTACAGCCTTTACTCACAAGACAGAAAAAAAAAAAAAAAAACAGGAAAAAAAATGACATAAAACTAGAGGTAAAACTGAAGCATGATAATTTAGTTTCTTCTCCAGAAAATATCCTAAAGAAACAACAACAGTGGAGGTTATTAAGATTTCCGTAAACAGAAGGAAGACTACACTTAATTGCAGTTCATCTTCCTCCACTAGGGTTCCCTCCCTCAGAAAAGGGCTGCAATCATTACTACACCTGAATCTCAAACATGCTTTTCCAAACAAAGCATGTTTTTCAAAATTAGTGTCTCAGGCAAAAAAGCATTAATACTGAGACCCTATTAGGATAGCTCCATTTCCATGAATAGCTATAAAAGATTTCATGGGACTTCCCTGGCAGTCCAGGGGTTATGCTCCCCACTTCCACTGCAGGGGACACGGGTCTGATCCCTGGTCGAGGAACTAAGATCCTGCATGCTACGTGGCACAGCCAAAAAAACAAAAAGATTTCATAAAGAAATGCCAAATATTTTGCAGTCAGCAAGTTCCTGCAACTCCAATTTCTTTTTGATCAGAGCAAGAAATAAATGCATAAAGAGAGACACTACTATATTTTTGAGCAAGCCAGGTAAAATACTAAGCCTAATGAAATACAGAATGTCTAGTTAAATTTAAATTTTGGATGAATAATAACTAATTTTTTAATATAACAACACTTGGGACATACTTAGACTAAATATTGCATGGGACATATTTATGCTAAAAAAGCATTCCTTGGCAAGAGATGAAGCTCAAAAGAAGGCAGGGTCTTGGTGGGAAGGGCCAGGTGTATGCCATGCTAAGGAGTCTGGCTCCCACCCTGTAAGGGAAACAACTATTTAAGCTGGAATGCCTTTGGCTGCAGAGTGGAGAACATATGGGAAAGGGACAGGTTTGAGGCAGGAGGATAAATTAGAGGGCCACTGGATTAACAGTCCAGATAACAATTGAAGAAGGTAAACTACTAGCAGAGAAAACAGAAATTCTGTGGCTAGAAGTCATAGTTGGCAGGACTGTGAAGGATGGGGGGAGGGTTCTCTTCTGCTTTATTAAAGCTGTTTGGGGTGGTGGGGGAATAGGGTTGGCAGAGGATGAAGAGTGGAACTGAAAAGAACAGATCGGGAGTTTGCTTTTAACATATAGGGTTGGAAGCGCCTTGAAGCATCCCAGTGAGAACGGCTGGTCTGGAAATTGCTTCAGTATAGCGATAAGGATACAGGATACAGGAAGTGCCCTCACACAGGTAATGAGAAGTCAGGAAGGGCCTTCTGAAGGACCTTGAACTTTTAGCAGTGTTTCACAGTGAGTGAGCAAACTCACATGGTTAAGATCCTCATATACTGAAGTGATGGGGGATGCCACACAAGTGAACGTTTCAGAGCCTCTAGCAGGAAACAAAAGCTGCACCCGTATGAGTGGTACCGATAATAAGGAGGTAACATTGCATTAAATCTGTAAAAGGAGGCGCCATGCCACCTCACTTACTCCTGTTTTGTTCATATGGGATTTACTGTTCTGTAATATTCATGGAACTCTTCTTTTCCCTCCCTTCCGTGTCCCACTCTATCAGCAAAGCTAATCCCTGCTGCACACCACCGCCCTCACTTCCACTGTAACACGTGCATGGCAGCATCCCTTTCGTCTACACCAGCCCATCTTTCCCGATTAGACTCTTCTCCACCTCCCTACCCCACACCCACTTCTCTCTTCTTCTCAGATCAGTTCAAGAAGAACGTTACTGCCAGCAGGCCTGAACGCCTACCCTACCATCCCCCACAAATCCCCCCTCCCCTAAAACCCTTGTTTACCGCCAGAGGCCCTTAGGCTCATCAAAGGGTGAGTATGTGGCACTGCATACTTCATCCAAAATATCAGTAGGCAAACAACCCCCTGCTCCAAATACTAAGACCTGCTTTATGCTCTGTGGGTGACTTAGTCATTTAGCCTTCAGTACGTGGTGAATATTTTTAGGCAAAGAATCTCCGAGTTGAACAAGCTGGCAAGATTTAGTGAGGGGAATCTGCTCTGATTAAATATTTGCTGTTCCAAGCTCCATCCCGGTTTTAGAAAAAGAAAACATTCATTACACACAGATTCCACACCATGGGGTAGAGGGGACAGGCCTGCTAAGGGTGTTACCTCTTATGTCTGGTTCTGGGCATCCAAGGACGCTGCATCTGTGTTGGTTCTGTACAGACCCAAGGGCAACGGTTTCCCCACAAGCCTCAAGCAACCAAACTCAGAGCCACAAATTATCAGGAAAAATAAAAAGCTCACATGGACTTCCAACCCTGAGAATTAAATCGGTGAGTCGTAAAAAGTGCTCGTCACAGTTCCTAATCCATAGTAGCCATTAAGTAAACTTCCTTAACTCTAAGGTACTATTTTATAAAAGAACTTCTCGGGGAGGGAGTTAGGCACATTACACGAACCCCTGATTGGCTGATGCATACTGATTTAAACATGGGGGGACATGAACATCTTAGAACTCAGTAGATGCTCTATTCACTTTACAAAGGATTCATATTGAAAGTTACAGTTGGACCCCCATATCTGCCAGTTCTGCATCTGTGGATTCAACTAACCACAAATGGAAAATATTTTTAAAAATTTTTTTATTTTTCAGGGAGTTCCAAAAAGTGAAACTTGAATTTGTCATGTACCAGTAACTATCTACATAGTATTAGATATTATAAATAATCTAGCGATGATTTAAAGAATATAAGAGGATGTGCCTAAGTAATATACAATGTCATTTTATATAAGGTACTTGAGCATTGGTGGATTTTGGTATCCGATAGCGTCCTGGAACCAATCCCCCACAGATACCAACAGACAACCGTACCGGGTAACTTTCAATAAGATGAATCCTTCCCTGGCACATATATAGACATACATGAGAGATATCGTGGGTTCAGTTCCAGACCACTGCAATAAAGCAAATGTCTCAATAAAGCGAGTCACACAAATCTTTTGGTTTCCCAGTGCATATAAAAATTATGTTTACACTACACTGCAGTCTATTTAGTGTGCAATGGCACTATGTGTTTTTCTTTAAAAAAAAAAAAGCAGTGTATAGACCTTAATTAAAGAATATTTTATTGCTAAAAGAACACTAACCATCATCTGAGCCTTCAGTGAGTCATGGCAGTAACATCAAAGATCACTGATCACATAATAATGAAAAAGTCTGAAATATCGTGAGAATTACCAAAGTGTGACACAGAGACATGAAGTGAACAATGCTGTTGAGAAAATGGCACCAACAGACTTGCTAGATGCAGCATTCCCACAAACCTTTAATTTGCAAAAAACGCAGTATTTGCAGAAGTGCCATAAAGGACAACAAAACAAGGTATGCCTGTATAAGAATTGAGTTCTAAAAAACAGTGCTCACTACCTATCTTTCAGAGACCTAGTTGCCACCCAAAAGAAAACACGTCTGAACTCCCAAATCAGGGAAGACATTTTGAAACATCAACACAAGTATTAAGCTCAAAGAGATGGAAGCTAGAAAATCCCTGTAACTCATCTATATAGAAGAGAGGCTAGCTATGCCTCCAAAACAATTTCAATCTCAGGTAGATAAATATAAACAAACAATAGAAGAGCTACAGAAAGGCTTACAGGTCTAGTTGGCCAGGGGCCCACATGCTGCAAACTTAGAAATAAAGTATAGAATTTGGGAGTGTTTCTTACAGAAATGAAGAGGAAAAGGAGCGGCGTGTTCCTATAATATTAAAATATTATTTGGGAGAGATGAGAACATGGCATATTAGCAAAGCGAATGAGTCTTACATTTCATTACATCAAATTTTTAGGGCAATGAATGAAACCAAGCTGCAGAGAAAGCTTTGGGCAGCTGAGCAGGAGTGATACCATAAAACCTAGAAGAACCACATCTGTAGGTTCTGTTTAGCATCTCTTACTTGAAATGAATTTCAGAATCGAGACCCTCTCTCCTTTTTGATATTCCACTTATTTTCATACTTTCTAAGACAATTTCTTTTTGTCTGTGGAAAAACTCCAGTGTCCATGAGAGTGATGCCTGTCTGTTACCCACCCACGGACAGGAGCTGTGAAACAGGGAACATTAAGATCCGCTTCCATCCTCCCCTCAGTGGCCTCTAGCAACCAAGGCTCATTTCTCTGTAAATTATTACCTTTGAGGCCCTTTTTTTGGGGGGGGGGCTATTTTTAAAAACAGTAACAATCTCACATCTCTTTTGTTCGGGTTTCTAGACGTTTTTACAAGAAAAGTCTACGTTGTGCCATTATTAAAAGCCATAAGGGGAACTAAAATTTCACCGAGCCTGGTTTTATTTGACCCCGCCACCTCTGCCATCAGGAACTTGACATCCCCAAATAGTAACTCCCCAGAATCTCGGAAGCATGCAAGACAGAGACGGCACTGGTGCTCACAGCTTCTCCTCCACCATGAGCATTTCGTCAGGATCAAACCACCCCAAATATGATTAGACAGTTAGAAAACAACTCCAACCAAACTCTAAATAATAAGCTTTCAACCCAAACAAGACAACTTGCAGAGAACTGACTAATAATGATGGCACGAAGGGCTCTTCCTCAGGAGGGAAGCAGGCGACAGCTAACGTCGATCTGCTCAGGGAATTAAGGTAACATGAAGGCAGAATGTACGAGCAAGAATCACGCCAGTTACTAATCTTGAAGGAGAGATAAGAGTTAATCCCAGCGAAAACTCATATAAATCTTCAATTAGGCAATGGCAGTGGGGATTGGGGCTGTGGAATAGACAGGTCCCGTGTGCTGATTTGATGGGGCCTAGGAAGAAAGGCAGAGGAACCCAGAACTAAGATTCCCAGTTCCTAGCTTGGCAGTTGGTTGGATGGCGGCCCAGCAGTGGATAGGAATCACAGAAGAGCGGTTTCAGGATGGAGGGGCAGTCATTCACTTAACGACAGGCGGCCAGTATCCGGGGGAAATGTGGGCAGATGGCTAAGCAAGGGTGCAGTGCTCCAGAAAGACAGCAGGACTAGAGAGAAGGACTTGGTAGTGACCAGCAGAGATGGCAAAGGAGGCACTCAGTGGAGTAAATAAACTCACCTGGAGAGGAATGTGGGTAGAGGAGGGGGAGGGAGACAGGTGGGAACAGCCCAGAATGCTGGGGAATGCAAACATTTGGGGACTGGGAAGAAGGGGAAAAAAAACAAGGAAGAAACTGAAAAGGTACAGAACCAGAGAGAAGTTGAGGGAGGCTTTCAAGAAGCAGAGTGTGTCAAATACCACCAATGCGATGACAGCGCAGATTGGATTTGCCAACAGTCATCTGGGGCAGTGATCAGAATATTCTCTAGAGCAGATGGGGGCAGAAGCCAGACTGATGGCTGAAGGCTGAGCAGAGGAGACAGTCAGGAGGGCTGGGTAGCAGGCAGAAGTGAACCCAGCAGCCCTTTCACCCCTGCTTTCAAGAAATCTAACTGCAAACATAAGAGTCCAAGCATCATTCTAAAATATATTTATTTACAATTATACAAGCAATACATAATTATATTCTTGTTGCCAAAGATAATGTAAATTATAACAGATACAGATAACTGAATCCCCTTGCCCATCATTACTCCAACCCTAACCTGACTGCTTCCCAGAGGGAATCACTGTCACACTTTCATGTGTATCCTTTTAGGCCCTTTGCTGTGTTATTCCCCTCTCATTACGTCTCACAGATTGTTGCATGTTCAACACATAAATCTATTTTCATCCTTTTTAACTACTATACAGAAATCCACAACCCAGACCAATCATAATTTAGTTTCTGTGACGCTAGTGGCAGACATTTACATTGTTTCTGAGTTTTCACTCTTATAAACAATGTACAATGGTTAGTTCCCATATTGTGCATGTCTCTCTCTGCACATGTAGAGCATTTAGGAGGACTGACATCCACAAGATGAATACTGAGTCATAAAACTGGTTAAATTTTAACCGACACTGCCAAACTCTCCCCAGGGAGGGTTTCTGAAAACCCTAGGGTTGGGGGGAACAGGGAGAGCAGGAGAGAGACACAGAGATGCCCACAGAGCCCCCTACACACCCATCTCGGAGCGAGGAAAGTCTCTGCTGCTCCCCCCTAGGGTCAGCACCTCAGTAAGCACTGCCCCCCATAATCAAGAGAAAAGGGGTGGAAACAGGGGGCCCTCTGAGTCCAGAAAACAAATCCACACCTAACCTCAGAGACAAAACTGCAGCTATGGCGGCCTGGACTTTGTTTTAGATGGCAAATACGGTTATTGGCCCACACTCCCTCCCACAGAACGCAGGGTCTGATAGAGAACTCTGTGCCCCCTGAGAGGAACAAGGCCCACTGACAGTTCTCTCTTGAACACAGAGATGCTAAAGTTTCTATTAAGAGGACTGAATGTCTAAACAGGCAGAGCTTTCTAGTCAGACCACTCATCAGTGGGAAGATGTGCTTACGGCCTAAGTGAGCACCAAATCAGCTAGCTTCCTCCTGAACTTGTGAACCCGGAATAGAGTGGTGACATATCAAATGCAAATCCAACTATGCTCATGGCTGTTTTCTGTAAATAATTATTAAAAGCCCAGTGAAAATAGAGTTTACGTGTGTATTCTCCATCCCACACGATATATTATATAACTATACCTAAGCGTCACAGCACAGGGTTTGCTCATTCCCTGACTCATTCATATCTACTATGTACAGGTACTGTTCTAGGATATGGAGATTCAAGCAGCGAATAAAATAGGTTAAAAGATCCATGCTAACAAGGAGCTCCCTTTCTAGTGACATGCTGTACACACAAAGCCTGTGTGCTCTGCTTCATGGATATTTCAGGCATTTTCATGGTTTAATTTCAACTATCCGTGATTTTGCCTTAGGTGGGACACAAGAACCTAATCTCCTCCAAAAGACTGAATCCTACCAAACCTATACCCTCAAGGCTCTGAGAGCCCCTAGTCACTTGTTCCCCAATCCTAGTTCTGAGAACCCGGCCAGGCAGACATTTCAGTTTCTGGTCCAGCATCCTTCCCATTTTACACTGGACCAGGAATTGGGGGCCCCCAGGAGCAAAGCACTGGGGTACCCACACACTCATTCTCTCCATCCCCACTTCTTCCCAGTCACCAAAATGCTTGGCTTGGCTACCTAAGAAGAAGGGCTGATTATTATTATTATTATTATTTTTAATTATTATTATTATTATTTTTTAACCTGTGAATGATTTACCACGTATTTCAAAAGGCCAGGAAGAGTAAGACATCATACTGTTGAACGTGTCACACTGACTGTATCCCTACATTGTTCTTGCCTAGTCAACCCAGTACATACGAGCTCACACAGCCCAGTATTTGCAACTTAATCAGGAGCTCCGGTACCCTCAGCACAAAGTTGAGGCCATTCAAGTTTCCCCTTCAGGGAGAAGGGGAGAATAACTGCATATGACAGGCACAGGGCCACTGAGGTCTACCACAGGCCAGTGAAGCAAAGGGCAGAGTGTGGGTCAAATCCAGCTAGCTCCTGTTCATGTAGATAGAGAACAGAGCCACGCTCGTTTGCTGGCATTTTGTTTTGGCTGCAGAGTTGAGTAGTTGCTAAAGACCACAAGGCCCTCACAGCTGAAATGTTTACTAGCTGGCTCTTTACAGGAAAAGTTCCCCCGGCCCAGGACTAGGAAGCAGAGCTGAGGAGCTGTGCTGAGCTGCTGCTGAAGCATGAATTAGCATCTCAAAGGCAAATGACAACTGGTGATGACTTACTCTACGGATCGTAAGTCAAAGGAACAGCGGAGACGCGACTGGAGGAACTTGTGCTTTGAGAGAATTAAATCGGACGTCTCCCGTATGTCATTTTCAGAGCTGCAGCTTAAGGATTTTAATTTATCTGCCTGCAAAAAAAAAAAGCTTTGTGGAGGAGGTGGTGGAGGACATGCCTGCGAGTTCAATGCTTTTTTTTTTCTGCAGGTCAGAAGCCCGCATAGTAGGAAAAAACCTCACATCTGTTACACAAACATGGCGTGTAGAACCAAAAATAAAACCCACACTGATGAAAGCCGGCATGTAGAGAGATAATTTTAGACTTAATTTTAAGACTGTATAAACAGCTTCACTGAAATTTAAAAACCACACCCCCCAAATACCCAACCCCCCTTGCGATTAAGCTCAACCCTGCTTTAGAGGGCAACACACTCCAGTCCCTTTTACAAACCTCCTACCTCACCTCGGCTCCCAGTCTCCTATGAGGACGGCTCCCAGTCTCTCATGAGGACGGGGAAAAAGCACTCCTGAGTTCTAACGTCACCCCAAAGGTCAACAGAAGGGACAGCTGACACCACCGTCTCCAACAGTTGCTAACGGAATTCAGATTTTTTTTTTTTTTTTGCGGTACGCGGGCCTCTCGCTGCTGTGGCCTCTCCGGTTGCAGAGCACAGGCTCCAGACGCGCAGGCTCAGCGGCCATGGCTCGTGGGCCCAGCCGCTCCGCGGCACGTGGGATCTCCCGGACCGGGACACGAACCCGTGTCCGCTGCATCGGCAGGCGGACTCTCAACCACTGCGCCACCAGGGAAGCCCCAGATTATTTTTAACTATGCAGCCTAACGCTGGGGGCACCTTCTTTATACACTTTCCACCTGAGGCCCAGTTCTCTAAGGACAACTGTATGTTACTCACACCCACACCCCCTGCACCTGCCACACTGCTTGGTACTTACATAGGCAGGAAAGAAAGGAGGGAGGGAGGGAGGGAGGGAGGGAGGAAGGAATCAATTACATGACTTAAAAGATATTTTAAAACATGAACTCAGATTACAGTTTAACCAAGTAACACGATCACCCTTTTAAACTCTGTTATCAAGTATCAAGACTCAACTATTCACAATATTTATATTTCCTGCTCCCAGCGATCTGAGGCTACTGTTGTTTGTGTATTGTGCTATTTGTTCCCTCTGGCTCCAACTTTATAACAGAGCTGTTTCCAACCATAAGCTCTTGTCTGTCCCATTTATCTGCAGAGAGCTGCGTGGTCCCGTCTATGGACAGTTGCTTAACAGGTGCTTTTGATGGTCACAGAAAAAAGGATCAGGAAAACTTCAGTTCTCACATCTTATCATTGTACCCCTCCTACAGTTGGATGGATCCTGAAACAGAGATCCTGTTAACATCCGATGCTCCCCCAAAGCTTCTGGGTAACAGATCCTCCAGACCAAGGACAATAACTATTGTTTCTTGTTTTCTGGCTCCTGGTAAGCTCATTATTACTGGACTAGGATCAAACCTCTTTGTCTTTGGTTCAGACTCAAAAAGGCTCTCAGCAGGGTTTACATTAGTTCAAATCACTGCCTGTAGAACCAGACTATTTCCCACAATCACTCTCCCCGCATTCACTGAGCGCAGGAGGTTGGGGCCTGAGCCATGAGAGAAGCGAGGGATGGGAGGGCTGCAGGGACTGTTTTCTCCAGGTGGTGTTATGCCTGGATGAACTTGAGACCTAAGATAAAACTGTTTGGAAACATGTGTCCCCAGGGTCACCCCAATTTAGAGAGGAGGGGACCCACAAGATTTAAGAGGTGGAACCTCACTGCCAGCACACCCCAGGGAAACTCTGATCAGGCCACAGTGAGAATCTTTCCTCTGTGTTCTACAAAGAACTTGAAGTTCAGTGGCCCAGGCCCACCTTTAACCTCAGAAACACACTCGCTGATACACTGGACACATATAAGGTACAACAGTACAAAGAACTCAGCTGCTGTTCAGAACGAGGACTTTTGAAAAGCATTCTATCTCAGCTGGATTAAAAAAAAAAATACTCCAGACTCAAATAACTGGGTCAGCAATATTTTTTTTGGCGCTAATTCAACACTTGTTCTAACACAAAAGCATAAAATGCCAGCTGAGAATGGAGAGTTCTACTTCCTAGAACTTCAATGCACGATAGCAACACCTGATGCTATGTCTCAGGTACACAGTTCTCCTAACATTCAACCAGTAAAGACCAAGATCAAAACAGGAGCCAGACTTTCCAGCTTCAGCGTGAACACCTGTCATTCTATGCTGCGACAAACTACATGGTGTTCAGGATCAAACTGGAATATTTTTCGTTGCTGCTGTTTGTTTACTTTGAAAAGACGGTGACACCAAACACAGCTTGAAGGCAGGTTCTATTTCACATGCAACGCCCATGAATAAATTGGATGGATTTGTGGTTGCCCCTATTTTCTATTTCAGACTAACCATCATCCCTTGAGCCCAGCTTCTGGCTTTACAAAGGGAAGGAGGCACGTGGGGAAGATAAGCTAAGAAAGCCACTGAGGGCCCGAGGTGGTACTATTTCCAGAGGAAATACTTCTCCCTCACCACCAAGTCCAGAAGAAAGACCAGGAATCAAGAGGAAGGATAAGTTTGCTAAGCCTTCTTCTGCTACTTCTGTGAACATCTGAGCAACAGCCGACCCCAGTCGTACAGGCCAGAGAGGCACCCCTGGTCGGGGACCAGCAGTCCTGGGTCCTTTTCCCAGCTCTACCTGGTGTCACGGCCTTGGACAAGCCACCTCACTGCCCTGCGCCACATCCTCTCATCTGTCAAATGAGGGGGGTGGTTAGGGTTATAACAAGATTCTTCCACTTTAAAATAATGTTTTATCCAAATTATACTCTAAAAAGAGAGCAATATTTTCTCTACATGACACTTAACATCGCATAGTATCTGCTGTCTCTTCACTGGGCAGAACACTTATGAATGGGAGCTGCATCCTTTTTTCCATTTCTTATCTGTTTAACTAGATCCTTTAACTAGTAACTTTGTTTCATGTATTTTTTTTTTAACCCCCTGTGACTGGCACGGGAACGGGAATGGGAGGGCTTTCCCAAAACCAATACTTACTATAATGCTTTCATATTCCTCATACTATAGGTTAAAAAAAAGTAGAGTAGCTCGTTACCAAATTTCAGCATCTCTAACATGTTGGATCAAAGCTCTGTCAACTCTCTGTCAACTCTAAGAACCACCCAAGTATGGTTAAATGTCACTGTGAACTGACCACAGGGTGTACTCAGGAAAGCATTTTGAAATCTAAGTCGTCTCTAAGGAAAGTAGCTTCTGTGTTCATCTACAGTTGCTACACTGTGGGAACTCCAGAATTTGAAAATGGAGTATCATCTGGGAGACATACAAGTACAAACAGCAACCTCATGGGGTCACCCATGGGGTTAGTTCTCTGGAGAAAGAAGTCTGAGGGGAAGTGAACGTGTGAAGCTAGGGACATGGGGACAACCCAAGTCTAAATAAGACAATTGGAACAGGACATCAAGGAGCCTGGTGGGGTCGAATCAGGACTGCCTGAATGCTGAGTAGAAACCCAACCCTTTTATGACCTGCGTGGGGCAAGTATGTCGTCAGCACTGGACCTAGAAAAAAGGGGGAGAATGGATCTGTCCCCAGCACTGTCCTGAGAAAAGTGTGCCTCAACCAGCAGATAAACATTAGGAATAACCAAAGCCGGAAATGAAAGCACGGCTCAGGGAAAGCAGGCAGAGGAGAAGGGCTCAGGCCAGGAGGTGACCACTACACTCGGCACGGCAAGGGGAAAAGGATGACCAGATGTGGATATGGCCTCGGAACGAGCCTGGCTATAAACAGTCCTCCTTTATTCCATTTTCATCCATCTACTTCCACGTAATCTATGTTAATACAGCTAATATACATGAATTTCCCATTACCACATCTCCTTCTCCTTCTAATGAACAGTGAAAATGACTGAGAAATACAGACCAAAGCTCATTTATATATCACCTCTAGGGAATGTGTTGAGAGAGAACTGGATTTTCTGAATAAATAGAGAAAAGTCCTTTAAGCCCGTCCTGCTACCTCTGTTCCAGGGGCCTAAATCCACAGTTGGCAGCCTCAACATGCATCCCTGTCCCCCTTCCCTGGCAAATTATGGACTTCATGATAACTGCAGAAATCGCGAGTAGAATACCTACTTAAGATTTTTTTAAAGGGGTGGGGGGAGGTGATGACTGTAACTTGGGAATGTAACTGAAGGAGGGGCAGATTTAGATCCAATCAGGGTCCCACCTCCACTTAGTCCTGAAACTGAGTGGTCCATTGAGTTCAGTGGACCAAAGTGACCAGAACAATTTCTAAATAGTCACTTGGATAAAAATGCCAGATTCCAGCGTGCCAAGGGTAGACGAGTCACGGCAGAGACAGGCTTCTTGGGCCCCGGCCTGGGGCTGTGCGTGAAGATCTGCAAAGACCACTCGAGCACATTCAGCAACCTCCCTACCCCTCACCGTCTGGGGTGGGTAAGAAGCCTGGTGTCCGTTCTGACATTTACAGCCTTTTCAGAAACTCACGAACTCAAAGAGTTTAAGCTATTTCAGGAGTTTCAAATCCAAATGCTATTCTTGGGGGGCAAGAAGTAAGGGGAAATGTATGGGACCTGATGTAAGTAAACATCCAGTGATGGGGCCTGTGGCGAGCTACAGCATGCTAGCCCCTTCTTGCCAAATGCAAGAAGCAGGCGGCCAAGTGCACATTAAAAAAAGAAAACTCTGCTGGCCTAACAAGAGCCTGTAAGCCAACTTAACAATGGCTGAGCTAGGAGATTTCCAGGCGCACCTGAAGTCTCTGGGTGTATCACTGGCTAGTGGGGGAGGCTGGGGCATCAGGGGTTCTACCAACAAGAACGGGTTTTCATTAAGTCCAGGGAGAGAATGGAATTCAGAAGCTGCTTTTAAGACACTGAGGAGACTGCAGCCCTCAGCCCCCCTCACCTCTGGGCCCTGTCAGCTCTCATCCAACCCTCCTCTGAGGCCCACTCTACCCTGCAACAATTATCACCCTGTGCTGAAAAGAACGGAAAAGCTCTTCTCATCCAATTATGGGAATGGTTCAATTTCCACATTCTTACTCACTCAGAGGAAAACTGATCCAAACCCACCAGCAGAAAATAATGTATAAAGCAAACCATGTCTCCAAAAGAGATTCAGTAAGAGTACAAACAAAACGTTAACACCTTTTAAAACGACTGAAGGAGGCTTCCCTGGTGGCGCAGTGGTTGAGAGTCCGCCTGCCGATGCAGGGGACACAGGTTCGTGCCCCGGTCCGGGAGGATCCCACATGCCGCGGAGCGGCTGGGCCCGTGAGCCATGGCTGCTGCGCCTGCGTGTCCGGAGCCTGTGCTCTGCAATGGGAGAGGCCACAACAGTGAGAGGCCCGAGTATGGCAACAAAAAAACAAACAAACAACTGAAGGAACAAAAAAAGATTGCTACCAAAAACAAACATCATAGGAGATTCTCCTCTCAATACAAGGAATGATTCTTCAAGATTTAAATTGCAAGCAAAGAAACACACTAAAACAACAACATAAACGCGTCTTCCACGATGTGGGAGGTATGTTTTGGTTCTGGAAGAAAAAAAACGCAGAGGTTCAGGTACTACCTACCACCCATGTCAATGCCTCAGAGCAGCCTGGGCACCAAGTGGAATGCGGGATGGAGAAAATGGATTCTTCCACTCAGGAACCTTTAGGGCTCTTCTTCCCTCGGCCTGGCACACAGCTCACAGGAAAGAAGCCCTGAGGGCCACATAGATGCCCTGTCCTCCCTTTTCCAATGCAGGCTTAGTCTTAGGGGCTCCTGTCCCACAGGAAACAAGAAGAGCCTTCCTTTCTCCTCCCTCCCCAAATGCCCGCGCAGCTTCCTAGGACGCCCAAACTCAAAGTGTCATCATTGGTCTCCACACAGAAGTTCCACCTTGATTTAGTGGTGCCGGTCAGGAGGCTTAAATCTCTCGCCCATTTTGTGGTTGCTGTTCTACATTCTAAAATGGATTTTTAATCCCCACAAGCATCAAATATCTCAAGACTGTTCCTGCGTGAATTACATGGTCACTGACAAGAATGACCTGCAATAAAATGGCTGGTATGTTTTGAGATGGGAAAAATGCTCCAGGAGAAGACAGAAATCGCATCCCATTCAACCAGCACAGCAGAGCCGAAGTTCTCACGGGAAAGAGGAGTTTCCCCGAGAGAGATGAGGCGGGACGAAGTCTGGCCCAGCAGCTCTTTGCAGTTCCCTCTCGCTCAAACTACAACACAGGCCGCATTGGGAAGCCAAGGCAAAAACTGAAAACAACTGAAAAGGTGCTGCCTTGTGTTCAAAATCCACACACCCGATGGAGCCCTGGCCACTGCGCAGGAAGGCAAGGATGCCGGGTAGGAGGCAACTGCGCTCTCCCATCTGGGCTGTTACAAGGATACGTGCTTCCCCTCTTCCTGTCACACCCTTAACCATTTCCCCAGGCCAACGAGGAGGGAGGAGGAAGGACTGCAGCAGAAGCCCAGTGTGCATCCCCCAAGGGACCTTCCAGCGCTTGCCCCCAAGCACCGCCTGAGGGTGAGGCCAGCCTCTATTCTATAGGCCCAGAAACAAGCTGACTTGGTGACCAGCTGGCTGGCCCCCTGTGAGGCCTTAGAGATGGGAAAGTGTTGGTTTCACCCACAGGGGCCTCATTCCCTGTTCAGGAAGCCCAGCCAAACCATTTTCAAATCAGTACCTTCAGGGAACAGGCAGAGAAACATTTACAAGAGCCTCTGTGAGGCCTCGGGGTTGCTCCTTCCCTCTCTCCCTCCCTTCCTCCTTCCCTCTCTCCCTCCCTTCCTCCTTCCCTCTCCTCTGACCCCAAGTCACACTGCACACACACCACTGCTGGGCTCACCCCCTGAGTATCTCGGCCTGTTTCTATGACAACAGCCTCCTACTCAAGAATCTCTAATGGCTTCCCACTTGCCACAAGACCACGGCCAAATGCCTCACCTTAGCACTGAGATTCCTGTAAGTCATTCTACCTCCCCATGTTTCCTCCCTTCTACACATGTGTTGTCCTTATTCTACCTACAGAGCCTAGTCGCTAAGAACTCAGTCAGCCTGAATTCAAATCCCAACTCCACCACTTAGAGCTGGAGACCTTGGGCAAGGTACTTAAATGACTCAGTACCTCAGTTTCCTCATCTGTAGAGCAGGGATAATACTGCTCAGGTGAGTACAGTGGTCATGAACTGAGATGATAATGTAAAATGCCTAGAATAAAACCTGGTACACGGTATCACCCAACAGATATTAGCAATTGAAATATTCATTATTATCACACAAGTCACTTCTTCCACGAAGCCCTCCCTAGCAACACCAGTCAACACCTTCTGTTTCTCTTCTTTCTTTTCTTTTTTTTTTAAATCTTCTGTTTCTTAAACGTTCTATGAACAGTCAGATACTGACTGGAGTTGTTAGGGACTGTTCCATGAGGCAGGTTACTTGGATGGTAATCAAATGTTAAAATTATCATCATGAAAGTCATATCCTAAAATAGGTCCTGTGGTTCCCAAATTATCTTTACCTCCAGTAACAATGTTTCTGATGGGTTCATCTCTAAGAGGTACTATACATTTGTAGTTTCAGATTATGTTTCTGGGATCCAAAGCCTAATTCCACGGAGACTGAAAGCTTCTTAAGAGCACCATGGACACACTGGCAGCTCCTATCACAGTGACACACTGGGGCCTTTTTTTTTTTTTTAATTTTTCCTTCCTTCCTTCCTTCCTTCCTTCCTCCCTCCCTCCCTCCCTCCCTCCTTCCTTCCTTCTTTATTTATGGCTGTGTTGGGTCTTCGTTGCTGCATGTGGGCTTTCTGTAGTTGCGGCGAGTGGCGGCTACTCTTCGTCACCATGTGCGGGCTTCTCATTGTCGTGGCTTCTCTTGTTGCGGAGCACGGGCTCTAGGCATGCGATCTTCAGTAGTTGTGGTACGTGGGCTCAGCAGTTGTGGCTCGCGGGCTCTAGAGCGCAGGATCAGTAGTTATGGAACACGGGCTTAGTTGCTCCACGGCATGTGGGATCGTCCCAGACCAGGGCTCGAACCCGTGTCCCCTGCATTGGCAGGCGGATTCTTAACCATTTCGCCACCAGGGAAGCCCCACACTGGGTCCTTAAGCCAATGCTTGTTCATTTAAAAAGAGAGTATTAAGTTACCTGAAAAGCTAAGGTAAGAAGTGGGAGATTAAACAGACCTTCAGAATAAGAGTTAAAATCTACCCTTTCAAGTATTCCTCCTCTCAAACTTCTTGTCACAAACATTTAAGATTAAACCAAGTTAAGAAGAAGAGAAGAGTGGAAAACACCACCGAGATGGAGTAGGACCTGGTGTAGATGAACAAGGCAGCCTTAGCCCTTGGTCTCCCTGCCTCCAAACTTCCACAGCACTTCACGCATGCTCTCATAAGACACAACTTCTACCTGGTTTTAAGCCTCAGAAGACTTCATACCTGTCTCTGGGTTAGAAGCTCCTTTTCTCTCAAGTTTGAATGACCCATGGCTCCCATGCAGGGCCTTACTGAACAGAGATCCACTGTTTAAAGCAATCAGAGGAGAATCTAAACTTCACAAGTTTTCACATTAGTTCCAGTATATTCCAGATCATACCACCACAGTTATAAAAGCATTACCCAACAGAAAGCTTCAAAGGGACTACTTTAACGGATAAGAATATAACAAGTGCTTCTAAAAACATGATTGTTCTGAAGCCCTTGAGTGCATTTAAAATAGTCTGCAGTTTCAGCATAAGGTTGGGGAGAACAAACAGTTCCTCAGGAGTTGCTCCTGGCGATGCCATCTCCAGGCTTCCAGTAGGGCACTGCCCTGACCTTGCCCCCCCCCCCCCCACTCTGCTGGCCCCAGGAAGCTGCAGTGCTCAGCACTAAGGCTGCGGGGCAAATGGGGTCTGGCTGGCGAGCCTTTCTTCTCCCGCTTTCCCTCCGAGGAGAGCTGCCCCCAGAGAACACACCTGCAGCTCTTCCCAGCAAACTGTGCCCCTGCAGAGGAAGTGCTCCCTGGCTCAGGTGGGGTCCCCAGATGGGTTGTCTAACTCATTTTGGGGTTCAGTAGTAGGAAGACCACTTCCTTGCAGATTCGAGCCACAATGTCTTACATCAACTTCTGGGGGGATAAAGGCAATGTTTGGCATCTACCCGCTGAAACTGTAGTCTTTTTTGTCAATTTGTTCAAAACCTCAGAGCGGAAGGATGGTGTTATTTATTGGGCTCCCTCAGAACCCCCAACACTTCCCCCCATAATCAGGCCTACTACGAGGAAATTCCAGAAAAAAGGCCCTATATGTGTCTCTATCAGCATCATGTACCAGGGATACCTTTGTAGACACTGCCCAGGAAATGGCTGGAAGCAAATCCATCCCTCACCCCTGGAGACACCCACCCCACAAGTGACATGTCCAGAAAAGTAAAACTTGCCCAATAGCCCACTCCTCATTACCTGTGGGATTACGTAGGCTTTACCATACTGGCTACATTAAGTGTTTATATATAACAGCTGCTACCAGAGACACTGGCAGACAGCCTTAGGACAAGGGAAGAGTACAAAGGTCTGTAAGAAAAGACTACACATCTAATCAGGAACGGCCATCAACAAGGCTAAGATGGGACTTCCCTGGCGGTCCAGTGGCTAAGACTCCGTGCTTCCACTGCAGGGGGCGTGGGTTTGATCCCTGGTTAGGGAACCAAGATCAGGGAACCAAGATCCTGCATGCCATATGGCATGGCCAAAAAGGAAAAAAGACAAAAAAAAAAAACCCAAAATGAAGCCAAGACAACACACACAATCTTCTGCACCAAAAGCATCAGATGGCATCTGTCCTTCTACTAAAGATAGAGATGGTGAAGGGTTCGCCCACTTGGAAGGAAAGCACTGAAGAGGCTTCAGGGAAGTTTAGGGAGAGCGGGTATAACCCTAAACCACCCTGGGGTGGGTGGGCCCCATCCTCTAAACTGAATGTTTCCCACACACCCTCATCAACCATTCATCAGCAGTAGGAAGAGGTGAAGGGGTGACTTACATGCTCCCTCATCCCGTTGGCCACGGTGTTGGACATCATGATGCAGCAGATGATGACGACCAGGATGAAGTAGAGCGCGTACATGAAGCGGGTGCTCCGGGACTGGCGGATCTTGGGGCAGCAGCCGCAGCAGTAGGAGCAGCCAGCATTCCCACAGCAGCAGGCCAACTAGGAAAGGAACACAAAACATCCTCTCGGAGCCTCTCCTTCACAAACCTGCTTACCCCAGACCTCTGCAGGTGAGCTACCGTTCTTCCAAGGCGTCCTGCCCATAGGACATGTGTGAACAGTTGAGTGCGTGAACAAAGTTTTCGCCAGAATTGGTCTGACATTGTCTTTAATAAACATGATGGCTTGGGAGATGCCCAATACTTAAACAGAAAAGGCACACTTCACCTGAAGCACTGTCATCACTCTTAGACAAAAACCAATTGGTGAAGAGCAAGAAGCCAAGAACTAGAAAAAGGACTAAGTGAAGTGGGAAGGACGGGAATACCAAGAAGTTGGGCCCAAGAAAGGGACCTGTCAAAATCCATGAGCCAAAGAATGAACTGCATGGGCGGGGGGGGGGGCGGTAGGCTTTAGGCTAATGAGTGGGGCAGGATTGGGCTTTACTGGTCAATGCAACAGGACATAATTTTATTTGAGAATATTAAATAAAATAGGGGATTAAGTTTTCAGGTTTGGGTCTGGTGTTAATTTTTTTCTTCTTCTTAAAGAGCTTGTTTTTTTAGAGTAGTTTTAGGTTCACGATAAAACTGAGGGGAAGGCACAGAGATTTTCCATATGCCCCCCACTCCTACACATGTATAGCCTCCCCCGTTATCAATATCAGTCACCAGAACGGTACATTTTGGGTTCACTCTCGGTGTCATGTATTGAACAGGTTTAGATAAATGTATAATGACATATATGCAACATTATGTAGCAGAGTATTTTCACTGCCCTAAAAGGAAACTAGATCTTTAGTAAGCCTGGGTTTGGGCCCTGGCTCTGCCACCTACCAGCTATGAGCGTTTTCAAGGCTCAGACTCCTCATTTTTTTTTGCGGTACGCGGGCCTCTCACTGCTGCGGCCTCTCCCGTTGCGGAGCACAGGCTCCGGACGGGCAGGCTCAGCGGCCATGGCTCACGGGCCCAGCCGCTCTGCGGCATGTGGGATCTTCCCGGACCGGGGCACGAACCCGTGTCCCCTGCATTGGCAGGTGGACTCTCAACCACTGCGCCACCAGGGAAGCCCCAGACTCCTCATTTTTTAAAGTGAGGGTGCTAACAGTACTTAGTGTACTTGGTGGTCTCTTGGACAACCTAATCAGACACACCTGGTGTTAGGGAGGGATATCCGTTTAGCAAATAGGAAATAATACAAAAGAGATTACCATAAACCACGAATAACAACCAAATCTACATGTATTAACACTATACATAAAACCTAACAATGCAATCTCTTGATAGTTATTTAGCAGGAAGTTCAGAGCTTTGCATGGCTTCAAAACAAGCATCAATTAGAAGGCTACACTATAAACATCACTTACAGTAAGAAGAGACCACAGGTGTAAGACCACAACAGGTTATAATCATAATGACGTTAGGACAGATCTTAGAAACATACACATTTCCCAAGATATTTCATCTACTTCATGGAACCGCCATTGTTGGAGCCCTTTGTCATTCTGTACTATTTCATTACTTAAAATTTCTTAATGTACTCTCTCCATCTTACCTTCAGTTTTCTAAGCCATTTTTCTCAAGACTCTTCTTGCCTCAGAAGGCTGGGACTGCTCTGCAAGACAAGCTATTCTATCGGGCTGAGCTAACAGATCACACGAGTGGGATCCTAACACTGCTGCCTGTGTGGTGTTCTTACAGGCCACCTTCCTTTACAGTTCACTCATCCATATTCTCTGTCCCTGATTTTACTGATCCCTTTCCACTCATATGCCCCAGTTTTTCTTTCCTCTCCCTCCCCGGCTCCCTCTTCTCCGCTCCCACTGGCTTAGATGGCTTCTGGCCCAGACCCGCCTCCCTCCTCCTCTGCCTGCCAAATTCTTTCCAAACTGCCTCATTCAACGGTTGCTAACTCTTTAAGCTCTATGGTCTTAGATAACCAGTTTTACTGTATTTCAAATGTGATCAAATATTTATCCTATCTGGAAAAAGAAATACTTAGAAGCAGTTGATACATCCTATGAGAGAACTTACCCATAGCAGAATCAACATTTACACTTACTATCTCCACAGAGGGGAAAAATGAGCACATACAGACATAATGTCAGCCTAATGGGTCATTTAAAGACAAATAGTGACAGAGGAATGTGATCATGGAAAACGTGAAGAGAAAATCACATTGGTTTAATCCTACTCTGTCATTAAAGTCATGTGTCATTGTATGGATCTAATTTTTTAAACTCTCCTTATTTTTCACTTTCACCCTACATGTGGTGCTATGATATTTATGTGTGTATACATATATATAGACAAGTGTACATACATACACACATGCCTAATATTAGAATCAAAGAGCACTTCTCTACTAGCCTAAAAGTTATTTATGAAAGCAAACTATGCCAATCACCAATACCATAGTACAAGTGCATTATCTTAAGCTAAACGCTGATACGGAAGTGGAAATTCAAAACAGCATCCACACAAGCAATGTTATGTTAGCAGCGAGGAAAATCTCACAGCCCTGCTGACTTACTACTTCTTTCCGGAAGAGCATAATTTAGAATAAAATGGGTTTACCTTTTATTCCTTGCCACTTACAGCTTTATTACTGTGAACATGTCACTCCCCTACTCTTCACCCTCAAAACTGGAGAAAGCAACTCCTGGCCAACCTAACTTCAGGGGCTGTCACAAGCTTGGAGAGAAGTGCCTCTGTCTTGTTACCCCCGACTCCAGAGGACCTAAACATTTTACTGAACAAGTCAAGGTATAAAAAACAAAGGTAGAATGGACAATACCAAGAGTGAACCCTAATGTAAACTATGGACTTTAAATAATAATGATGTGTCCATGTAGGTTCACTGGTTGTAACAAATGTACCACTCTGGAGAGGGACGTGAATAATGCGTAAAGCTGTGCGTGTGTAGGCGCAGAGGGTATACGGGAAATCTCTGTACCTTCCTCTCAATTTTGCTGTGAACCTAAAATATCTCTTAAAAATAAAGTCTATCAAAAAACAAACAACAACATATGAACAAAACAGTGCCCATCAATGGCTCAATAAATGTTGAATGAATAATATATGATAAAGTCCTAACAGCAACACTCCTCAAACAAAAGGGCTGGCAATCCCACTCCACAGGGCCAAGGGCACAAGTCATGTGCTGCACTCTGAATTTCTCACACCCACATTGTATCACAAAGAGTTCATTATTAAGGGCTTTAATTTATAGATACTGCACACAATCTTTTTCCACAAGAAATCAGTAGACATTCAAGAGGGACTCAGGACAATCTTTTGGGAGGGCGATGCTTACAATTCTTCTAGAAGTTCATCCTGTAGGTATACTTACACAAGAGCACAGAGATTTAGGTATAGGTTGTTCATTAAAAGCATAAAAACGGGGACTTCCCTGGTGGCGCAGTGGTTAAGAATCCGCCTGCCAATGCAGGGGACACGGGTTCGATCCCTGATCTGGGAAGATCCCACATGCCGCAGAGCAACTAAGCCCGTGCACCACAACTACTGAGCCTGCACTCTAGAGGCCACGAGCCACAACTACTGAGCCCATGTGCCACAACTACTGAAGCCTACACGCCTAGAGCCCATGCTCCGCAACAAGAGAAGCCACCGCAAAGAGAAGCCTGTGCACCGCATTGAAGAGTAGCCCCTGCTCACCGCAACTAGAGAAAGCCCGTGTGCAGCAATGAAGACCCAACGTAGCCAAAGATAAATAAAATTAAGAAAAAAAGCATAAAAAAGGTATTATTCTCCAGCTACACAGGGGCAGAATAAATGAATTATGGACTATCCATACAATAGGACATAGTTTAAAAGAATAAGTCAGTGTTATGGGCTGAACTGTGTCCCTGCCCCCGCCCCTCCAGTCGTATGTTGGAAATCCTAACCCCCTGTATCTCCAAACATGACTTTATTTAGACAGATGGCCTTTAAAGAGGTAGTTAAGATTCAATAAGGTCACTGGGGTGGACCCTAATCCAATATGACTGGTGTCCTTGTAAGAAGAAGAGATTAGGACACAGAGACACACGGAAAGAAGACCATGTGAAGACATAGGGAGAAGACAGCCATCTACAAGTTAAGGAGAGAAGCCTCCTTAATCTCGGACTTCTAGCTCCCAGATCTGTGAGAAATTAAATTTCTGTTGTTTACACTACTTGGTCTGTGGTACTTGGGTTATGACAGCTCCAGCAAACGAAGACAGCCAGTATGCCCGGATATTTTATACGTACGCATATCCGTACGTGGGAAATATGTGTGTGGACACAAAGACCGCTAACATCGATCACCTGGGCCTAGATGAGTGGGCCTAGATGTGCGGAGGAAACTAAGACAGCCACGTCTCAGTCTCACTGTTTTGCTCTCCCGTCTGGGTTTTTACCATGTGCATGTATTACTCTCGTGATTAGAAAAAGAAAACGGACTATTTAAGAAAAGTAACTAAGTTTCAAGATAATGATACAGAAATATTTGCAGTGTGGTATTGACGTGTGTGTTTTCTTTCTTTCTGAAGAAACTTTCCCTCCCCCAAATATACTGAAAGAGAAAAATTTCAAAGAGCCGTTCACACCCTCTATCTAACTTCCTTTGCAATAGCAACAGCATGAATAGCAAAGGCTTTTCTAAATAGAAGGTGCTTTGTCCTTGCCGGGGCAGAGTCCAAATGAAAGGATTAGCCAGCCTCTTGCTGCTACCTGGAGCTGGGCCTCCCCCTTAGTGTTAGTTTTCTTCTCCTGTCTAAGGTGCGTGCCCTCGTGCTCGCGTGCGTGTGCACACACACACTACCAAAACCACAGTAAATAAATACACACTCTCCTTGTCCTCCCACTGGCCTTGGGCTGACAGTTCTTCTAAGGACTGATGCCAGGCACGTGAGGAAGTGATCACAGAAGCGAAACATGAGCTAGGGCTGGTAGTAACTTCCGGGTTCTTTTGTTAAACTAAAAAGCACAATTCCTTTATTACCTAGAATTCCCTGCTGACAACACCACCAATTGGAAATAGCAAAGAATCAGGAAGAAAGCCAAAGAGACGTCATAGAATCAGCACAAACACATGCTCATGTATCTTGTGAGAGTTCCCCTCTTCCTCCCTCAGGTCTTTTTTTCACAGTTCCAACAGGCTTGCTTAAGTCCACTGGTGGGAAGAGTACAGGTCTGAGAACCAGAAGGCCTGGATTCTAACTCTGTGCAGCTCTGGGTCTTGGTTTTCCTCACTTGCACATTGAAGGAGCCTAGGCAGATGACAGAGGATAGGTAAACAGGTTTCATCTGACGCTCAACTCATTGGCAGTGGTGGTCCTGAGGTAGGTTTTAAGGCTGAATGTCTCAATCCACAGGGAAAATGCAAGGACCAATGAGCACCATGTGCATGGTGACACCCATGCTACAGTCTGTTCATCCCTGTGAGAGGTGATCTGATTGATCCCTACCATCCACAAGTTCTTAGATGTTGAAAAATGACCTGCAAGAGGCAAGCACACTGGGTTAAACCCAAAGCAAGAAGAGAGAGAGAAAAATCGATCAGAAAGAGAAGAATTAAAAAGTGGAGCAGTCAAAAGCTCTTCAAGCAGGCGCGGGTTCTATGAGCATCACCCCATTGCTTCCTGGGCTACATTCTGCGATGTTCAGCTCCCACGGCAGTGAGATAACTCACATTCATCATAATGACTCAGGCACCCCATTAACTCGGGTTCCCTTCGTTCCACTTAGGAAGGCAAACGAGTTGCATAGGACACTTCTGTCGCAAGAATCACCGCAAACACAGATCACATTTTTTTCAGTTCCAATGCTTTAGTTTGGGGGAATGTAAATCCCTCAGCAAAGTGGAAAACGTTCATTCATTCAGACTTATTCCTTGAGAGCTCTGGACAGCCTAGTTGGCTTTAGCACGTCAAAACTAAGTTGAAACTGCAAAAGGAAAGACTGCTTCAAATCTGACACGGACCTTCATTCAGTCCCTTTTCCTGACTTGGAAATGCAGGAGCCCTAGCAGAACTGAGGAAAGACCTAAGAGATTTTTTGTTAACTACAATAATTACAATATTGTCCCTTAATAAATGGCGAGGAGGCGGGGCAGCAGTAAGGAAGTTCCTAAAAAACTGAAGTTGTTGGGGGCTTCCCTGGTGGCGCAGTGGCTAAGAGTCCACCTGCCGATGCAGGGGACACGGGTTCGTGCACCGGTCCGGGAAGATCCCACATGCCGCGGAGCGGCTAGGCCCGTGAGCCATGGCCGCTAAGCCTGCGCGTCCAGAGCCTGTGCTCCGCAACGGGAGAGGCTACAACGGTGAGAGGCCCGCGTACTGCAAAAAAAAAAAAAAAAAAAAAAAAAAAAAAACTGAAGTTGTTGAAGCTGCTGGAAGCAGAACCCAGGTGTTCCTGTGCAAGCTGTGGGGGGGGAGGGCGTTAATACCAAAGAAAGAGAAGAAAAACACACAAGACATAAAACCAGGTTCAGAATATTTTATTAAAGTGAACGGTGCTATCTTTTAATTTCCATTTCCACATCTCTTGGTAACACACAATACTACTCATGCCATGTCACAGCCCACTTTCCTTCCTTCTCCTTTGAGGTTTTAGGATTATCTATGAATCACCAGCGGTCAGCAGAGAGGTAAGGAACAATTGATTCTACTTTGATAGCAGTATTTATTTAAATTCTGGACTACATAACCAATATTTTGCACCTCATTCTCCTCACTAGATGCTCAGAAACAGCTTCCCACTGAGCTTATACAGATCTTTTCCTCCACTACAGTCAGGAGGCAGAGGCAGTGGTAAATAGCAACTCTTGCCACCGTGGTGCCACGTGCTGCCCTTTACCGGTAGCTATACGAGAGAATGATGCGACTTGAAAGCTGGGAGAACAAGAACACACAATTCCTCTGCTCAATAAAGGCGTATCTTACTGCACAAGAAATACAGGTGGCAGGTAGTCGCTAATTCACAAAAGGATTGTGTTTTAGAAACCTCAACACATATTATACATGTGTTAGTAAGTTGGTTTGTTTGGAGCTTACAGTGGATTTCTCCCACACAAAAGAATATAGGGGAACCTAGTAAAGCTTACTTAATCCATAATAATATTAGCTAACACTTATTAATCCCTTGCTCTTTGCAAGGTACTACAACTTATCATGAGCTATTATATCAACCCCACCGGACAGAGCTGGTGAGTGGTAGAGCCAGGATTTGAATCTGTAGGCTCTTTGCCATTCTGCTCTATTCACTGCTGGCATATACAGAGGGTGCACTGGACAGACAACACTGGCCTGAAACCTTGGTTTCCTACAGAAGGGAAATTGGCTGTGTGGGAAGGAAGCAGCAAGTGAGGAAGCAGTTTTTCTCTCCTGCTCTCAGGGGTACAGTAAGCATTCAACAGCTATCTGAAGAAGGCATCTCCCTCTGTGTGCCCCTCCTCTCTCCTGGCAACCTCTGGCTGCAGTGGACCTGGATGCCCTCTATTAGCGCCCTGCCAGAGCAGCTCAACCACTCCCATTACCAAGTTCCCCCCTCTCTCACCCCCAAGCCCTAGCCCACGTTAAAAGCCCTACTACCCCTAATCCTATGGAAAATAACCAGGCCATTCATTCACTCAACTAATGGTTAGTATACTACATACCCAGTTGTGCAATGTTAATTCCTGAGAATGCAGCAATAAACAACAGACCTTGTTTCTACCCGTGAAATGACCCTATGGGGCATTCCCCCAAACCCTCTGCTTCAGCTCCTCTCTGAAGTACCTAGATAACAGCATCTAATGCACATTCCTGAGTTGCTTGGCAGATGTGAAAACCTCCACCAAATGAAAGACGTGAACTACCTGATGACCATGAGCACATAGCCCCCAGACCTACTGGTGCCTAAGGACTGGTAGTGTTAACCCCTGTGACACTGCCCTGTTACCTCACCATCAGCCAATCAGAGAACTGTGCACAAGCTGATCACATACCCTGTGACCCTCTTCCCTCATCTGGCCTTAAAAATGCTTTGCTGAAACCTTCGGGGAGTTCAGGGTTTTGGAGGGGGCACGAGCCACCCGTCTCCTTGCGTGGCCCTGCAACAAACCTTTCTCTGCTCCAAACTCCGATGTTAGGGTTTGTTTGTCCTCACTCTGTGTTGCGCACACGAACTTGCGTTAACATAACAAGTTGTTTAGAAGAAAGGAACCTGGATGCTCCTTTCTGTACTGGAAGGAGTACTGATCACTGACATAATGGTGCATTCATATCACTGAATCCAATGCACCCACTGAAATGATTATACAGGAAAAGTTACGGCCATGGAAAGATGTCCACACTGCATTAACTGAAAATAGATAATAACACAACAGTATAGAGCATGATAGCATTTGGGGTAAAATTATAACACGATACAGATCTGCAATAACAACAACAAAAAACAATCTAAAAGGATATACCAGTATGTCAATGGTAGTTAACAGAATTGTGGGATTATGAGTGACTACGCTTTTCTGTATTTTCTGAACTCTTTGTAACCAGCACATATCTTGTAATTAGAAAAACACTTCAAGTTTCTCTTTTGGAAGAAAACAAAACATTTCTCTTCTACCTTACAGGTAGTAAGCACTCAAGCATTTGCTAAACGAATCAGCCAGCGAGTAAATGAGATCTACTTCTGCTACGTGATTGGTAGAAAACAGCCAGAGTGAACTATCACTGTAACTGAGGCATAAAACTAGAAAATTCTACTGTGCTGTTTTGTTTGTTTTCTTTTTTGTGGTACGCAGGCCTCTCACTGTTGTGGCCTCTCCCATTGCGGAGCACAGGCTCCGGACGCGCAGGCTCAGCGGCTATGGCTCACGGGCCCAGCCGTTCCGCGGCATGTGGGATCTTCCCGGACCGGGGCACGAACCCGTGTGCCCTGCATCGGCAGGCGAACTCTCAACCACGGTGCCACCAGGGAAGCCCTGTGCTGTATTTTTAAGTATGGTTAAGACGGTGAATTTTGTTTTTACCTCAATTTAAAAATTTTTTAACCCTTATAAAGTTTTTTTGAGTTTAATTGCTATAAATAAACCTCTACTTGGTAGAATTTGAAGCAAATGAAAATGAAATAGGAAAAATTAAATGGCTACCTAAGAGTGCAAGTTGAACAAGAAGCTGTGTATTTGCCTGGCCCAGAAATTGGCTCTTGTGTTTCCTTCATTTCAGGTTCTTAAGTTTTTCCCTTTTGAGTTCAGAGAATCACTTAAAGCTCCAAGATTTTCACAATCTTTTCCATAACTGTCACGACACGATTCTGGAGGGTTGTCGGAAAGGAGTTTGGGACAGGAGGTTTCTCACACAGGTTTCAACATTCTAGAACGTGCTGGTTTCAACAGCATTTCCATGAAAAGCATTGTCAAGGGTCAGTGTCCTTCCTTCATGAGCACTGAGTACCCACAGCCACTGGGACCGAATCTGAAACAGGCAAAGGACAGGTCATCAACACCCACCAAGCCAGCACTGGCTTTTGGGTCACAACGAATCTGGACACAACCGTTCCCCTTGTTGGGAGTCTCTTTCTCACGAGGTTAGGGTTACTTACAGAATGCTGATTGAGTTCTCTGTTCTCAGACAGCAGTTGGATTCTTTGAGTCATTCCCTCACACCACCCTCCGCTTATGCATCTTCTAAAAAATACCACACTCGATATACTTTAGTAAGTTGGTGGAGAGAACCTATAAGGTTTAAGGTTAAAAGGTAAACTAACTGTTTTCTGTTGAACTGCCAGAAAGCAGAAACACTCGTGGGAGACAGATCATTTAGAGCAAAGTTTGTCAAACTCTTTGGGGCACCATTGGGAGCCCCATAATTCTTTGGGGGGGGGGGTTGCTGTCCTGTGCACTGTGGCACAGGACAGCAGCATCCTTGGCCTCTCCCCACTACATGCCAGAAGCAACCCCCCCTCTTCTCCCTCACAAGTGGAGACGATCAGAAATGTCTCAGACAAATGCCCTCCCCCGTTCTCGATGGAGCCAGGCTGTCTGGGTTCACACCCAAGCTCCTGTCTGGGTTCACACCCAAGCTCCAATGCAGCCTGGTTAAGCGGCCTTGGGCCAATTCTTTACCTCTCCAGGTTTCAATTATCTCATTGTTAAATGGGAATAAAAATACCTACTTCACAGGGTTGTTGTGAGGATTAAATGAGTCAGTTCAGGAAAAGCTCTCAGCGCAGAGCCTAATACAGGGTATCCATCCACTTTCCCAAGAAAGCCACCTGTACTTATCATCTACATCATCAATAGTCATGTCCCTCCTCCCCAGAGAGGCCCCCCTCCTCAGTCCATCAGGTAGATATGGAAAGAGGTAAAGATGGGAGGGGGATGGGATCAAATCATTACTACCTCACTTATAACAATGCTTTCATTTTTCTGCCCTAATGTGAGTGATAAATGCATCTGTTGAAGGAAAATACTTTCAGAAATAAAACTTCTGAGATCTAAACCCAGGAAAGCATCCTAGCAACTTGGGGAAAAGTTGTCATGTGTGTGGAAGCACTTCCCACATGCCCTCTTTATTTCCACTGAGGAACAAGCAAGGCAATCAGAACATTCATTTGCACCCACTGAAGCCACAAATACCTGCCGCAGAACAGTTCTGAGAAAGATGAGTTAAGCAAGTTCCAGAAAAAAAATGCTGTAGGAAAACAAAACCTTGAAATTCAAAATGGAAAAGTGTAGGACAATGGGAAGAAAAGTGCTCATTAGGTTTAAACCATTTTTAAAAGTCAGTTTTAAGGCTTCTCATCAAAATGAGAGAGGGGGGCAAAATCCTGCTTGTTCCACTTCATAATAGCTTATCAACAAACAGTTAATGAAACACAAAGCCCAAAATGTGCCTGATTGTGTCGTGGAGATTACGCCGCAATGAAGAAATGTGCCAAGCCCTTTCTAAGAGGTCCTTTACGCCAGCCCAATCCCCAGACGCTGCCAATCCTGGTGATGGAGGCCACAGAGCCAACTAGATCCAAGTGTGCTCTGGGAAGGAGAACAGAAATGGGCTCATTTCACAGACAGTTCCAGCAGGCATGACCTCAGAGCTCAGGTGGGCCAGCAGTTTCAAGGGGTTAGCAGTGCACTCCTTTCCCTACCAAGTGAAATCCCATGTGCAACTCCAATGTATAAAACATATGGGTGCACTAAAACACTACAGATGTTCTTATATATACATGCAACACATATTTATCAAATGCTGACTAGTGACCAGGCACTGTTCTAGGAGCTAGGAGTACAGTCGCTGCCCTCATGAAGCTTACATTCTAGTCGATTTATATCAAACACGGCATCCCCCAAATTCCACCCAAACTGGGACATGTCGCAGCACCTAGGTTGAAAACCTCTGATCCAGTCCAGTCCCCTTATTTTCCTGATATGAAATCGGAGGCCCAGAAAGGTTAGGTTATTTGACTGAAGGACAAATCTAGTGGTGGGCATCAGTGGACCAGCAAAAAACACAGCATTTGAGACAATTCAGCAGTCTGGAGGCAGGACGAGCTAAAAACTCAGCCCGTGGGTCCCACACTTCTGCATCCATAGCGCAATCAACTCACAGACACGCAAACCCACTAAAACGTGGCACCATAAGTAGTTTAAACAACGCTCTGTCGACTCTAGCAAGAAGGCAGTAAGTGTCTAAGTGTCTAGTACAGTTTGAAAGGTTTCCATCACAACACAGTTAAAGTGATGGCTCACGATGAGTCAGCCCTGGGGTGGCCACAAAACTGAGCTCTCTGGAAGCTACGGGCTGTGGCTGCTAAGTGCCCAAGCCCCTGAGGCGCCTCCCTCCCTACTTCTGAGAAGCAGGCAAGTCCCTCCCCGCATCCCTCACACAACCGCAGGGTCAACTGCTGGTCGCTCTCCCTCCCCGCCGCCGTAGGAAGAGGCCACTGCTCAAGACACCTCCGACCCCTGACAAGTGACAAGCTGGCTATCTCTGAAGGTGAGACTAGCTGCAGTGGTTCTGTGCAAGGACAGACTCACACACGCCTCCTGCCCTAGATTTTCCAGCAGTCAGGACTTCATATAATCCTATTCTTTAGGATTCCCAGAATGCCTGATAGAAGGTGACGTTTTAAACCTGTTTTCACATAAACGAATAGAAAAACTGGAAAAGAGAGATGCCAGACAAAGGCCTCTGGCTTGGAAAACCCGTTCCCGTACGCGCCAGCCCTCAGGGGCGGGGAAGGGAGAGAGAAAGGGCCGCAGTGGCTCTCACGGGGACCCTCCTACAGGGACGCCCTCACCCGTCTCTCCACATGAAAGCCTGGTGGCCACATGAAAGGTCCTGGTCCCGCAGCCTTTTCTCAGAGCTGGAGTAACAGCTGCACTGTTTTCCTACAGCTGAGAAAACACCTTCTCACAGTTGAGATTGCCGTTCCTCAGTCCCTCAAAGATTCAGGAAGCCTTCTTCCCAGCCCCCCTCTCCTTCCATCCCCGAAGTTTACCTCCTCCCTCATACTTGTAGCTTGAAGAGGAAGGAATGAATAGGTGTGTACCCTTCCCCCAGGCAAATATCCACAGTTAACTGCCTTTTTTGGTTGAAGAGCTGCCCAGGGGCCCAGTGGATCTTATCAGCAACCCGCCTACCCTCTTCTGAACCTGGGTCTCGTGACAAGGCCAGCTGGCACCAAACCCTAGGTGTCAGGGTTTGTGAGGTTGCTTTTATTCAGCGACAGGCAGCTTTCATCACACCGGCCGGCAGAGAACTCTCACACATGTGCAACTCCCCCCTGCGACCGCGCCCCCATCCTGAGAAGCTTCCTGTTAATGTTCTTAAAATACCTCTGCAAAAGGAACCGAGGCCACACACGAAGGAGTGCATGAATCATATTTTTTTCTATCAAAATATCAACAGAAATGAAAATATTCTTATATAGCCCCCCCCCGCCGCCGCAACCTTCACCTTCATATTTTTAATCCATCAGAGCACTGGCTATGCCAGCAAGGAGGGCAGAGGGGAGTCTAAGGGATGTTCTCCCAGGGGCATTCTTTTCAATGACAGAAGTCACTTCCCAAGTTGGGAGTGGTGTTCCCTCTGCCACTTAAAACTACAAAGATAGAGCCCTTCTACTGGCCCTACACTGTGGAAGAACAGTACCCCGGCATCAAAACCAAATGCCACGGATCAAAAAGCCAGGCTGACACACATACTCAATGAACTGTTATTGGGCTGCAAGGTAAATAGGCCCAAGGGGTAGGCGGTTCAGGAAATGGACCTGAATTACTGTGATTTGTTCAGTCACACCCGGTGTTTCTCAAGCCAGCTGGGTGGAGTGGATAGGGGGTAGACAGATTAGAGGGTTCCCTGCAGGAGTCTGGTCTGTCTCGCCCCTCCTTCCTTCCCCCAGGGAAATCCAAGGGTCAAGGGGCCCAAGTGGGGCAAATGCCAGGTTGGGGCCAGGGCAGGACTGACGGAGGGTGCCTCACAGAGAGAGAGGGAATCAGCCAGCACAAGGCCCGAGCGCCTGCACAGGAAGCTGGGGCGATGGGGGCAGCAATGAAGTCGAAGTCGCGAAGAAACCTTCCTGGCCCCTGACTTGGTGGTGGCAGGAGGGGGAGGCCCAGGAAGCCAAGAGCTGCTGGAGTGACAAGAGCGCATCTGGTGGGGATGTGGTGAGAGCACAGGGCTATGGACAAGAGCCTGGATGAGGGGATGGACAGAGGAAGTGCAGGAAGGCCCCCAAACAGACGGGCCCAGAGTAGACTAAGGCACAGACTGCTTCACAGCAAGAGCAGAGAGCGCTCGGCAAATTCTGAGGTGCCCGAGCTCGAGGTGCCAAGTGTGGCTCCTGGGCCAGCAGTGTGGGCATCGCTGGGAGCCCGTCAGGTCCCAGCCCCCAACTACCACTCAGAACTGGAACCTGCACTTATTCAATAATAAGCTCCCAGGTGATCTGTGGCTCCTCAATGCTGTACCCAAGCTCAGGGAACTAGGGTGAGGGCTTTGCTTCTGCAGCGGCAGGGCCTCCTCTTCCACGGATCTGGAACAAGCCAATGGCAGGTGCGGGTGTGTGTTTAAGGAAGACATTTCACACCCCTCACAGGAAGCTCCCGAGCTCTCCACTCAGGAGGACTCTTCAGGGATGGCAAATAGGGAACGCACGTTTCCAGGGGGATCAAACACTGCTTCAATATGACAAGATAAGGGGATTCCGACAGACATGTATGCGGTCCCTGAAAAAGATGTCGTTAAATAATTTAATATGGGAAAATGCTCATGGACACATCCCTGGGAAAAGACAGAGTAAACACACTAAAATATTAACCAGAGCTGTGATTTTTAAATCATCTTTGTGTTCTTTACCTTGTCCTGATTTTTCCAGGTTTTCAACATTAGGATGAATTTCATAACAAGTTCTTTTAATTAAAAGAAAATTATGCAAAATTTTAATCAGTGAAGAATAAAAGAGTAGAAGTCTTCCGACCCAGAAAAAAGTACAAAGCCCATTTAATTTGCTACCTTCCACATATGCTATGACTTGCTATCTAGCTGTCTATTTTATTTATAAAATTCATTCTAGGAATTCCCTGGCAGTCCAATGGTTAGGCCTCCGCGCTTCCACTGCAGGGGGCACAGGTTTGGTCCCTGGTCGGGAAACTAAAATCCCGCACGCTGCGCAGTATGGTGAGAAAAAAAGCAAAAAAAAAGAAAAATTCATTCTCTTGGGGTACATTAAAAAAACAAGACAACCTTGGCAAAATCAAAGAATATCAGAAGGGAAGAAATACCGTAAGCAGTTCATGCAGCTCAATATCAAAAAAACAAACAACCCAATCCAAAAGTGAGCAGAAGACCTAAACAAACATTTCTCCAAAGAAGACATACAGATTGCCAACAGACACGTGAAAGAATGCTCAACATCACTAATTATTAGAGAAATGCAAATCAAAACTAAATGAGGGGAAAAAAAAAAAAAAAACACTAAATGAGGGGGCTTCCCTGGTGGCGCAGTGGTTGAGAATCTGCCTGCCAATGCAGGGGACACGACACCAGTCAGAATGGCCATCATCAAAAAATCTAGAAACAATAAATGCTGGAGAGGGTGTGGAGAAAAGGGAACCCTCCTGCACTGTTGCTGGGAATGTAAATTGATACAGCCACTATGGAGAACAGTATGGCGGTTCCTTAAAAAACTAAAAATAGAATTACCATATGACCCAGCAATCCCACCACTGGGCATATACCCTGAGAAAACTATAATTCAAAAAGAGTCATGTACCACAATGTTCACTGCAGCTCTATTTACAATAGCCAGGACATGGAAGCAACCTAAGTGTCCATCGACAGATGAAAGGATAAAGAAGATGTGGCACATATATACAATGGAATATTACTCAGCCATAAAAAGAAACAAAATTGAATTATTTGTAGTGAGGTGGATTGACCTAGAGACTGTCATACAGAATGAAGTCAGAAAGAGAAAAATAAATACCGTATGCTAACACGTATATATGGAATCTAAAAAAAAAAAAAAAATGTTCTGAAGAACCTAGGGGCAGGACAGGAATAAAGACACAGATGTAGAGAATGGACTTGAGGACGGGGGAAGGGGATGGGTAAGCTGGGACGAAGTGAGAGAGTGGCATGGTCTTATATACACTACCAAATATAAAACAGATAGCTAGTGGGAAGCAGCTGCATAGCACAGGGAGATCAGCTCGGTGCTTTGTGACCACTTAGAGGGGTGGGACAGGGAAGGTGGGAGGGAGACGCAAGAAGGAGGAGATACGGGGATATATGTATATGTATAGCTGATTCACTTTGTTATGTTATAAAGCAGAAACTAATACACCATTGCAAAGCAATTATACTCTAATAAAAGTGTTAAAAAAATGACATAAAATTCAAAAAAAACAATCCAAAGAATTATATGCTGTTCTGCCATCAAAACACCGAAAATTAAAACTGGGAATGTCTTAAAAAAAAAAAGACTGGGAGTGTCTTAAGCAACCAGGGAGATCTTTCTACCCAGTACTCATTATAAATAATAGTTACCTACCATTTCTTAAACACTTCTTCTGTATCAAGGTACTACACTAAGGTGTTTTCAAGACATTCTTTGATTTAATCTTTTTTTTGGCCGCAAGGCATGCGGGATCTTAGTTCCCTAACCAGGGATTGAACCCGTGCCCCCTGCAGTGGAAGTGGAGTCCTAACCACTGCACCGCCAGGGAATTCCCTGATTTAATCTTCAGAAGAGCCCTATGATTTAAGTATCACAATCCCCATTTTACAGATAAGGAAACCTCAATCTCTGATTGCAAAGCCCATCAGGATTTCGAAAACTGTTGTTACATTACCACATCCCCAGGAGACCTGGAGTACACTGTTTTAAAGCCTCCTCCACCTGCCCCCATACAGAAACATAAAATCAAGAAAGATCCAAAAGCACCTAAATGCACACAAGACCTGAGGCAGTCCGAAGGGCCCATTAGATATGCATCGTCCTCACTGGCCCTCACTCAGCACCATTCCAAAGGCTTGCTGTAGTATAATACAGCCAAGGCCTTCAGCATCAAGTATCATTCTGAAAGATATTTGGCAGTGTTTATTCTTCTTATAAGTTGTGGTAGCAGTAGTAATAATAATTTTTTTAATAATAGACAATTGTATTGTGTATTCTCTAGGTGCCAGGTAGGGCCCTAAATTCCTAACATAGTTTCATTTCATCCTCACAATCCTGTGAGGCAGATAATGATTTACCAGTTTTTCACTGGTATTTTTGCCATCTTCTCACAAATGAGAAAGTATTACTTAACTTTTTGGCATGAAAATGTACCACTTTTAGAATCAGAGAAAAAATTTATAAGTTATGCTGACTTTGAAAGAGTGATGTGAAGACAAAAGAAGAAGCAGAGGAAAGGAGAAAAGAGAGAAAAAGGAAAAAAGAATGTCGATTCCATTTTTTTCACAAACGAGAAAACTGATGTGGACAGAAGTGAGGCAACTTTCCTAAGGTCCTGAGATGTGGACTCAGTCAGCCAGGTCCTAACACTCAAACCCAAACCTTTATGCTGCCATCTCTAGGATGGAGCAGCCACCAAGAGCTACTGACATACACTCAGGATAAAATTACAGTCTACAGAGAGGGATGATGTTTAAAAGTTTCTAGCAATTATTTTGGACTCTAGCTTTAAAAACAGACACTAAGCATAAAACAGAGTGAAACTGAGTTTGGCACTTTGCAGCAAGCCTAAAATCTGAACTACAATCCAAATCTCCTTTTATCATCCGCCTTCTTCTTTCAACTATTACGTTAAGGAAAAAAAATTCAGGTTGCCTACATTCTCAATCATTATGATACGGCACAAAATGTCCATTTCTAAACTGTCCCATGATTCACATTTTTCCCATTGCTAACATGAGAACACCTCCCACGCTTTCTAATAGAAATGAAAAGATCATTCTGAACTCTTCCAAACGAATTATACAACAACAAGATACTTAAGCAAAAGACAGAAAACAAAAATTACACTTAGGCTTAAAGTAAATTTCATGGTAAGTTCAGAAGACTCCCTTTCCCTCAAAATATCACATAGAAACTTCTTTTTTTAATTTAACTTCTTGGGATCATCTCTTCAGAGACTGCATAAAACAAAATAGTTTTTCAACCAACCTCTGAAGTTATCAAATAACTGAAAAGTGATCAATATGAACAAACAAGAATTTGAAGTCACCTACATTAAACATTCACAGTTTAAGACAACACTAGGCAAGAGTAAAAGTAAACAAACAACAGAAACTTGCTCCTTTGTAGGTAGGAATCCCTTGGCCAGTGGAGCAATGCAAACAGACTTGTTCCCCCGTATCAAGGCGATAATGATGACATCTTTCAGGAGGACATGAGATCAGCCATGTAAAGTGCTCAGCCCACGTGCCTGGCACATAGTAAGTGTTCAACATTAGCTTGTATTAAATGCTCATCCCATCAATACAAGGTTACTTATCAGCTCTGCACCTCAATCACCTCATCTACAAAATAGAGGTAACAGTAGTTCCAACATCATAGGATTGTTAGGACAGAAAATGTAGTAAAGCACTTAGAACAACAATGTTAGTTACCAATATTATTCTTAGCGCCCTCAAAAAAGAAGCTGAGAGGCTTACGGGGCGGGGGGGGGGGGGGGGGGGGTCTGAACCCAGTAGCTCCAAAGTAGCTAGCATCTCATTTCCTCAAACGCAAAGCTGGAGCTGACGCTTAGGGAGATTTACCCGGCTGCCAGCTCTCTTCCCACGGCACAAGGAACAAGGGGACAAGGAACCTGTGGAAGCTTGTTCCCAAAGGACAAGGAACCTACGGGCTCCCTTCTTCCTGGCAGTTCCACCTGCTCCAGCAATGTGCAGCTTCAGCATCCTCAGCCCCATCACCCAAACCTCACATCTAACCAAAAAGTTATTCCCCTTTGCATTTCTGTTTGCCGACTTTTTCCAAAAGGATTTTGTTGGGGGGTGGGAGGGGGGTGTTTTGTAACTATGTAAACAAACAACAACAACAAAGGCAACTGCTCCCATTTCTGCAGCACTCACTCCCAAATGCTAGGATGGACTCTTACGTGTGGATAGTTTCTTCCAACCTGTGAGATACTTACTTTTGTTATTATCCCCACTGCGGCAATGAGAAACTTGGGCTCAAGAAGATAAGTTGCCCAAGGTCACAGCTCATTAAGGGTGAGGACAGGGCCCAAACCCAGGTGTGATTTAAAGTCAGCATTCTTAACTGCCTCACCAAACTAAATGTGGAAAAGAAGAAAGGAAAGAGGGATTAGCACCTTCGAAAAACAATAACTGCTTTGGAAAATCCAATCAAAATTCATTTTCTAATGAAGTTATTGCTTAATAAATGAAAATATTACATAAAGAGCTGGCTAGTGCTGCAGACAGCAAGGAAGCGTACTTTAGCCCTAACAACTCCATGACTCAGAAGCACAGTTTAACAGTGATATAGGGACGACTCCAGTTTCCACTGACACCGTATCTATACTTTGTGATTTGTATAAACAAAACCATCTTTCATGCCTCCCAACATCTACCACAGCCCTGTGAAACCTACAGATAGAAATCTGAAAATATTTAATCTCATGACCACACGAAGAAATGAGCCAACCATCTAAGACTGACTGGTCACCAGTCCCCAAACTGCAACCTCCAGCTCACTGACCAACAGTCCCACTGTGTCTAAATCCCAGATGGATAATTCCTCCAATGTAGGATCAATTTTTAAAAATTAATAGAATTGAGAGCCCAGAAATAAACACTAACATTTATGGTCAATTAATTTCTGACAAGTGGGCCAAGTTAATGCACTGGAGGAAAAAAACAGTATTTTCAATAAACAGTGCTAGAGCTATTGATAGATACCCAAATGCAAAAGAATAAAGCTGGACCCATTCCTTATACCATACACAAAAATTAACTCAAAAAATGGACCAAAGAGCTAAACGTATGAGCTAAAACTATGAAACTCTTAGAAGAAAACACAGGACTAAATCTCCATGACCTTGGGTTGGACAAAGCACTTTTTAGACACAAGATACAGCACAAGCCAGGAAAGAAAAAACTGATACATTGGACTACATCAAAATTTTTTAAATTTTATGTTGCAAATGAGGCCATCAAGAAAATGAAAAGATAACTCACAGAATGAGAAAACATTTGCAAATCACATATCTTACAGAGCTGGTATCTAGAATATAAAAAGAACTCTTAATATTCAATTTTGAAAACACCCAACTTAGAAATGAGCAAAGGATCTGAACAGACATTTCTCCAAAGAAGATATGAATAGACAATAAGCACCTGAAAAGATGCTCAACATCATTAGTTATTAGGAAAATGCAAATCAAAACCAAAATGAGATACTTCACAAACTAGGGTGGATATAATTTTAAAAAAAGAAAAAAACAGACAATAATAAGCATTGGTGAGGATATGGATAAATTAGAACCCACATACACTGCTGGTAGGAATATAAGATGCAGCAGCCTCTTTGGAAAATGATTTATTTAAAACAGCCATAAAGTGGAAACAACCTAAACAACCATCAACTGAAAAATGGATGAGTTAAATGTGGTATACGGCATAAAAAGGAATGAAGTACTGACACATACTACAACATGGATGAACCTTGAAAACATGCTAGGTGAAAGAAGTCAGTCATGAAAGCCACATATTGTACAATTCCATTCACATGCAATGTTCAGAACAGGCAAATCCATAGAGTCAGAAAGTAAATTAACAGTTGTCAGGGATCTGAGGAAGTTTGGGGAGAAACTGGGAACAACTGCTAATGGTCACAGAGGTGATAAAAATGTCCTAATATTAGACTGTAGTGATGGTTGTACAACTTTGTGAATATACTAAAACCCACTGAATTTTTACACTTTAAATGGATGAGCTAGGGACCTCCCTGGTGGTCCAGTGGTTAAGACTCTGGGCTCCCAATGAAGGGGGCCCGGGTTCAATCCCTTGTCAGGGAACTAGATCCCACATGCCACAACTAAGAGTCAGCACCCCACAACTAAAAGATCCTGCACACCGCAACTAAGACCCAGTGCAGCCAAATAAATAGATACATAAATATTTTAAAAAATAAATAAATGGATGAGCTATATGGTATGTGAACTATATCTCAAAACTAACTTTTAAAATTTTATAAAGAATTTCTTTAATTAAAAAAACCTAATATAGTCATTTTTATAAGACAAATAAGGAAGTATCCAAAAAAAGAAAAAAGAGGAAACCTAAAATAATAATTTTAAAAGGCTGGACATTTCTGCTCAAGAGAGAAGTAATAAACGCTTGGGCATTGCTCCAACTCACTTTAAGGATAAGAATAAAACTATGAGGTTTTTTTGAACACCTGTTAATTTAAACAGGAATAAAGTGTCCCCAAGGGCAAATTCCCAGCACTTTGGAGCTGAAATTGTTCCATGTGATTCTTAAATTATTGGTCAGCTATAAAATGCTTTGTAAAGTTTACATTAAGTATTTCACGGATCTTTCAACATTGAGTTTTCTTAAGAGACTGCACATTGGAAATGGCTGATTCTCAGTACTGGAGGCTCCCATTCCTCTAACAATTTTCTTGTATCAAAAACAGCCCTTTCAATACTTCCTAGTAACCCACAGCCGGCAGCAGCACCCCGACAAAGACTGATCTGACAGCTTAACCATAATCTTGGCACCCACTTTTGTGGGTGGCACACTTTTTTTTTTCTAGTTCTATTCACTTCAGTACACTTTAGTCAAGAAAAGCCTGCATTTACATATGTAACTTGTGGGTAATGCAGATAATAATAAATCATACCACACACCCTTATCAGCGGCGCAACCAAGCTGATAATCTCAGTTTCCTGTCTCTCTGGACTCAGTCTTCTTGTCACCAGAATTGGCTCTTAATTATTCAACTGTACTGTCTGTGGACTACCCACAAAAAAAGCTCACAAAATGCATACCGGAAATATATCTAAATGAACTCTCTCACCTTAAAGCATGCTTTTCCTTCTCCTATCAAACACATAACTTTATCTAACTAGCTTAGCTTAAGCACTCAATCTTAATATGACACTTCTGAGCAACACTGAAAGTAAACTACATCCAAAATACAACCTGCTGTCTGTATGTCAAGTTTTGAATGCATGTTATATAAGTCAAGGTGGTGCTGTGGTAGAATCATCTACCTTGCTTATCTGTGCCCTTTTTCATTTCCGTATGTACCACTGGAAGTAGGATTCAGTCCATTTTGCAGTTCTAAACTCCATGGAAAAATTATCAAGGCCAAACCACCAAGTGGTTCTTATCTGGGCAGCACCATCCTCCCTCTTTGGGCTTGTGGGTTGTTGCTTATAAAGGTGGAGACTGTTTTCACAAAGACTAGTGAGTGCTACTGATATCTAACTGGCTTAGCTTAGGCACTAAATCTTAATGTTATCAAGCATACTAAATACCAGCTCAGGACTCCCTCAAGAGAAAGAACTGCTTCACCCAAAATTCCAACAGCACTGCCCCGGGGACCCACTAGTTAAAGATCGTTCCTCCCAAAAGCCACAACTCACTTGATTAGTTATAGCTTTTTCTTTAACTCTTCTAATAAAAGCCCTATAGAATAGATACTTTTTTTTGATCAGGAGCTCCCTCCCTACTTTCTCTTAGTACCTCAAGCATTTTTATTACTCTCAGAGTCTTAGAAAGATCGGGAAGGGGGAATGGAAGGACAGTGCTGAGTGGAGGAGAAGAGGGGCATCTCTCTAAAATCTGGGAATTTGGTCAGGTCAGACTCACAATGAAGGGGAAATGGGATAAGTATCAGCCTCTTCCAGCGCTCTGTGCCCTGCTTTCTTTCTGCCATGTCACAGCAGGAAAATGAAGTCAGAGACTCAGCTCTGCTGCACCTCTAGCTTCCAAGAAAATACAATCCCATGACAACCCTCATCCCTCTCCTCCCCCCATCATAAGGAAATAATTTACTGCTTCATGCTTTTCAAAGCCTGCAGCCAGAAGCCACTGCTGGGTATAACAATTTGCATAGAGCGCCTCATTGGTTAACCAGCTCAATCTAAATGGCCTAATACCCCTTACTCAGCAACCTGCAACTTTCACAAACTACACGGCTTGGTAAGAAATAAAAAAGCACATTCTAAAAAACTGCTTTCTGCTAAAGCCCATGATCCACAGATGAAGCAGAACTTCCTGGAAAAAAGAAATTCAAACAGCTGCTTGGGAGTTTAAGAGAAGAGAGAGGACAAAAGGTTTAAACTGATTTGACTGCAGCAAAATACAGTGGAAAAAAACCAATGTGAGATTTCAACCATAAGATTATGTTTAAAATCTGCAGCCATGAGCTCTCTGTTGAACTGCAGATGTCTTCAGAAAAAGCCCAACACTCACCCATTCTCCCTCTTGTCATTTACCAAATGTCCACTGTGTACAGGCCACGGGGGCACACCAAAGGCCGGGGTAGCAGGCCAGGGTGGCAGTCCCTGCTGCACGCTGATTAGCTGTGTGAATCTGGAAGAGGGCCTGAGCTCTGCAGGCCTGTCTCTTCAATAACATGAGAGGGTGGACATGCCACTCCCTTAAGGATTCATCTAGCTCCAGAAGATGACGGTGTAACTAACCAGATTCTCACAGTCCATCAGGTACCTGAGAATGGTAACCCACCAAAGGAGTGACAGGCATCACTCACATCAGAAATCTCATGGTCAGCAGTGAGACTTTCTCTGGCTTGCTGCCAACCAAAAACTGCCCATGATGGTTCTAATTTCAAACTGCCCGACCATTATCCTTAAAAACTATTTAGGAGTGCTAGAAGTTCCAATAATTTGGCTTCCGACTGAAACTTCTCATACCCAGAGGTACAATTCCCCTCTGTCAGCATGTCCCAATTTTCAGTTTACGGTTTGGGTAGACAGTGAGGATTTTCGTAACCAGGAGAGCTGCGTCAACCCAACTGTGGTCCTCTATTCCCCAGGAGCCACAGCCCATTCCCACCTTCAATGCTGCCTCTTCTATACAAAACCACTGCAACTCTCTCCAAGTTCCGGGACAGCAAGTCATTTCAGCCTGGGGAGGCTGGCAGGAAGAGGAACTCAACCAGAGCTCCCCAAAATGAAGTAGAGCTGTTTCCAAAGATAGGAAGAGTTCCTATCTCTGAAGTTGTTCACTTACTATAGTACAAGAAATCTGAGCACAACTGGGTGGGAGGAGCAGAAGACCCTTCCAGCCACTTCCAGTACCAACTTTCTGGGAGTTGGTCCAAAGAGAAGCAGCGGGCCCAGCTCCTCCCTCACGCAGCTAACAGGCATACGAATTGGTCAGCCTTTCTGAAGGTTTGCAACGTCCAGGGCTTCTGACATATGCATTTTATAGTTGGTTCTGCTATACTTGCTCTGAAAATACAAATTTGTTCCAACAGGATTGATATGGAAGGAGTTCAGAGCATCTCACCCCAGGATATGCCACTTTGGCATATTGATTATTTTGAGTTAAGGCACCTGAGAAACAGGTGCAAGAAGCAGGTGCAAGAAGGGCACTCTGGGGGCTTCCCCAGTGGCACAGTGGTAGAGTCCGCCTGCCGATGCAGGGGACACGGGTTCGTGCCCTGGTCCGGGAAGATCCCACATGCCGCAGAGCGGCTGGGCCCGTGAGCCATGGCCGCTGAGCCTGCACGTCCGGAGCCTGTGCTCCGCAACGGGAGAGGCCACAATAGTGAGAGGCCCGCGTACCGCAAAAAATAAAAAAAATAAAAAAATAAAATAAAATAAAAGAAGGGCACTCTGACCTTCATGTTTCTTCCTGAAAGCAGAAGATGACATTCCCACGTGAGAGGTGCCCTCCCTGTACCAGAAGGAAGACATTCTTAACAAGGACAAGAAGTTGAGATGGAGAGAATTCTACACAAAGAGACCTTATTAAAATAATTTTTATCTTCCTTTCACCTCCCCACATAATTTAGTCATTTTTCTACAACTGCCTCTCTTTGTTCAATCTAATATAAAAGTAGGTTTCACTATTTCTTCGTTCTTCATTTCCTTATGAGGGCTCCCAGATCAAATAAAACTTGTGTTAAATGAATGTGTATGTTTTTCTCCTGTTAATCTTCGTCAGTTTAATTTTCAGATCCAGCCAGAGACCCTAAAAGGGTCAAGAAAAACTTTTTCCTCCCCTACCATGTTAGGGGACAATAAGGGCAAAACAGGACGAGCAGTTTTGTCTGTGAGAAACATATACTGAAGGCAGAACACTGTGCCCAGCTGAACTGAGCTACATAGAACATATGAAACACACACTCCTCCACTCCACCTGCATTATGAGTCACTCAAAAGCACATCTGGTGTTAACAACTTTCCATCCAATTTCAGATAACCCTCCATCCACCACTTCACAACAACTCACAGCTGCAACTTTTCCGACACCTGCTTCCACAAGCAAATTTCAGGTCTTTTTCAAGGTCAAGTGCCAAATTTTCATAGTATTACATATCTCTTAACCATTTAACATCTGTAGAACTGTAATATCATTTTTACCAGGTTCCCTTTTGTGTGTGTGTGTGTGTGTGTGTGTGTGTGTGTGTGTGCGCGCGCGCGTCACTGACAAAACTTTCAATGCTGTGCTCCAACCCCATTTTCCCCACAAGGCCTGTGGTTTTTGCTGTTCCATTTTGCATAGTGTGATTTTTAGGAATGCATATTCATGTTGTGTTACAGAAGGACTATTTCCAGAGCTCTAACCTAAAGGGGCATGGGACTAAAGAAAGATTACATAAGAGTTACTTAAGTTTTTTCTTTTTTTTTAATGTACTAAACATTTAATAAAGGGTAAACAGTGAAATAAATGTCCACGTGATCAATTAAATGTGATACTGCCATTAAAATGTTCTCATTCTTGCGATATGTGGAAATGTCCATAATGTTGTGTGAAAGTAGCTAGGATATAAAACAGTACATAAAGCATGATCTAATATTCATTTATTTATTTATTCATTCATTCATTCTGCATGGCTTGTGGGATTTTTAGTTCCCTGACCAAGGACTGAACCCAGGCCATCAGCAGTGAGAGTACGGAGTCCTAACCACTGGACTGACAGAGAATTCCAAGTCTAACAAGGGTTTGTTCTCTCTAGGATTATAAATGATATTCATTTTCTTCTTTATACTTTTCTGCATTTCCCAAATTTTCTATGATAACTATATATTATTTTTATAAAGCAGAAAGTACTGTTTGTTACTTATCATTTGCTAAAAAGAGTCTAGTAAACTGACCCACTCTTATCCTTTCTTCAAGATGCTATAATACATACTATAATCTTTACAAAATTTTAAGGAATAAAAAGGTAATAAAGAAGATAGAATACTGAAAAACATTTAATTAATGCCCATCCTACCCCTCCTCCCAAAAAAAGGTAAGAAAGAACAAAGAACAGACGAGGAAATGGAAATGACCAACAATATATAGCCTGAAGTTCAAGCATGAATAATTACATTAAATGTAAATGATCTAAACATCCAATTAAAAGGCAGAGACTGTCAGAAGGGATCAAAAAGCAAGTCCCAACTACATGTTGTTTATAAGAGCATTTTTAAATCTAAGACACAGATGAGTTGAAAGTTAAAAGGGTAGTATGGCCATCAGACAAAGACATGAATACAAAGAGCATTACCAGAGATAAAAAGGATCATTTTATAAAAGGATCAATTCATTAAGGAGACATAAGAATCCCAAATGTGTGTATACATAATAGAGCTTCAAAATATACTAAACAGGGGCTTCCCTGGTGGCACAGTGGTTAAGAGTCCGCCTGCCGATGCAGGGGACACGGGTTCATGCCCCGGTCTGGGAGGATCCCACATGCCATGGAGTGGCTGGGCCCGTGAGCCATGGCCGCTAGGCCTGCGCGTCTGGAGCCTGTGCTCTGCAACCAGAGAGGCCACAGCGGTGAGAGTCCCGTGTACCGCAAAAAAAAAAAAAAATTCTACTTGAAAATATACTAAACAAAAACTGACATAACTAGTGGCAGAAAGAGACAAAAACACAATCATATTTGAAAAATTTAACACCCTTCTCCCAGTAATTGACAGAATTAGACCCCTCTATCAGTAAAGATAGAGAAGATTTGCACAACACTAGCAACCAACTTGAACGCTATACCCAACCTGCTGGTAGTATGGAAAAATGAGCAGGCAGCAAAGAGACTAGGAGAGGAAAAACAGTTTACACGATACGCATTTCCATCTTCCTGCCTTTAAGTCAACCCCCTCAACACTCTGGCCTTACTTGTAAGGCTGTCATTTGGTCAAGCCACGATGGGCACAGTAACTACACAAGAACTGTAGAAAACATGTTCTTTTCAAGAGCACATGGAACATTCATCAAAATGTATCATTTTCTGAGCCATCAAAAGGAAATACATATATACAGAATATGTTCTCTTATCACCACAAGCATAAACTAGAAATCAATAGCAAAAATACGCCTGGAAAATCCTCAAATACTTGGAAAATAACAACACACTTCTAAATAACCAACAGGTCAAAGAAGAAATCACAAGGGAAATTAGAAAAAGTTTTGAATTGAATGATAATGAAAACAAAGCATATCAAAATGTGTGGGATGTAAAATGATTTTAAATATTCCCTTGAGAGGAAAGAAAATATTTAAAATAAGGGTTTACGGGGCTTCCCTGGTGGCACAGTGGTTGAGAGTCCGCCTGCCGGTGCAGGGTACGCGGGTTTGTGCCCCGGTCTGGGAGGATCCCACGTGCTGCGGAGCGACTGGGCCCGTGAGCCGTGGCCGCTGGGCCTGCGCGTACGTAGCCTGTGCTCCACGGCGGGAGGGGACGCAGCAATGAGAGGCCCGCATGCCGCGAAAAAATAAAAATAAAAAAATAAGGGTTTACGTTTCTACCTTTAAAAAAATCCATAAAATAATTTAAAATAAATAATAATAGATTAAGTAAACAAAAAAGAGGAAAAGAGCAGAAATCAATGAAATAGAGAATAACTAACAATAAAAAACTTGTTTCTTTCACAAGATTAATCAGATTGATAAACTCCTAGAGTCATTAAAAAAAGAATAAAGAACACAAATTACTAATATCAGGAATGACTGAAGAGACGTATTAAGCACATTTTTTTTTTTAGAATATAAGTTATCTCGATACAGACCACTAACAGATTCCTACAAAAGACTTGCATTTAGAAAATCCACTACGTTAACCCCAATGGTGTTGAAAAATCAGGCAGGGGATGACATGATTAGGACTATACTTTGGTAGAAGGATCAACCTGCTGGTAGTATGGAAAAAGGAGCAGGCAGCGAAGAGACTAGGAGAGGAAAACCAGTTTGCACGATAACGTATTTCCATCTTCCTCCCTTTAAGTCAACCCCCTCAACACTCTGGCCTTACTTGTGAGGCTGTCATTTAGTCAAGCCTCGATGGGCAGGAAGCACAGCACTCACTAGCGTTATTACACTAGTTCCTCCTAGCTTGTGCTCCACAGGGATAGTTCTCTCATTCAGCCTACATTCCCACCTTCTTCTATGGGTCTTCCAGTACTGAAGAATCTGGAAAATGTAACCACATTTCTCAGACTCCTTTGCTCTTGGGGACCTGACAATTAGCAACACTCACAATATTTGGAAGGTGAAAACAAGGTGGGGGCCATCCTCCTGCTGCAGTGTCTGCTTCCCAGCAAGGTCCTAGGACAATGGCCAGACTTGGGGCTCCCATGTTAAGCCGCCAGCTGTGTGGGTGTCAAGAGGCGGGGGGCAGCAGCCTGGGCTTTCAGACTTCTGGATTACTGCTGGAGTGGTGTGCCCTTAAATCCAAGAGTTCAAAGGCGGCCCCCTGACTCTTGCTCCTCTAGCTCTTTCATTTCTTCAACAGTTAATTCCCTACATTAAATTGTTCGGCTTAAAATACCCAGAGAGGTCTCAGTTTCCTGCATTGAACCCTGACACACCTGCATCACCAACTTACAGATAACAAAGAGTCTTAATATTGTCTTGTTTTCATCCCTTCCAACAATCATATAAGGGAGGCAAGACACAAATTTCCCCCGTTTGATGAACAAAGAAACCAAGGCTCAGAAAACTTAAAAACTGGGAACGGTAGTGAGCTCCCCAACACTGGAGAGGCTCAAACACACCAGAGGTACATTTAGGAGGGGCAATTTTACAAGACGTCTAAGCTTCAGATGGGGAATTAAAAGGGATGCCTTTTAAAGCCTCTTCCAAAAGTTTCTGATTCCACGATCTGCCTCATCAATCACCACACAAATAGCCAAACCTGGGCTAAGGATCATAGCATTAGGCGACTCAGCCCTCCGTTAACTTACTGAGATACAATGCAAGAAACAAAACACTGGAAAATAAATCCCGTAAAGACCTCATGAGCTTTGTTTCAAAGAGCAACTGGCTAGTTTATAAAAAACGATATTTAAACAAACATTAGCCTGATTTTCCATCTCTCCTAGTTATCTCTGCCTAAATAAGATTTAAGCGGTTGTGTGTATGTGTTTTTCCTACTTTTGTTTAGACTAGACAGTTTTCATGAGGGGGAAAATGCTGTCTAATCACTATATTTTGTAACCTTACTTCAAACCGAAATTGTTTCAAAATTTATTCTGTGATAAGAACCCACCCTAAGTTTTTCCATAACAGCTGCTTTCCTTAAACATCAGCTCAACTTTAATCTCACAAGGCAAACTACAGAAGAAAAGCCAAAAGTAAAGTCCTATTTCCTTCAAAATTCAAACAGATGTTTTAATGTAATCAAACAAATCCATTGTTTGAATTTCCTACCCACACACACTACACTGACTCCCAGATTATGTTCTAAAATCTTCTAAAATATCATTAATACACAAGCTAGAAAATAAGAGGATGCCCCCCCCCCCCAGAAATGTTTAAAATTCATTTTAACAAGGGTTGCAAAGGTTCACTTTGGACTACTTGAAAAACCTGATCGTTAGGGACAATCAAGGTGGTCTAGATGAGTAACTTGATCCATTGGATGCTTGCTCTCAGCATCCCATCGCAATCGCAAATTCAACTAACAACAGCAGTATGTAATGACAATTCACTAACAATGCTGGTTGGCTCAGGACGCTGAAAGTACACAAGATCTTTATCTATAATTACCATTATAATTAAAGATACAGAAAGCACTTTAGTCAAAGGGTAAAATGGAATTTGTGTCCAATGGCTAGTTCTGCAGACATACCATGTTACACTAGGACTTCCTTTTTAATGTTAAATTATCATAGGTGAACAGGCCACATACTGCTCTCCTGCCCTGAATACAAGTAGACAATGCCATCGTTATTGCTCTGTCCTTTCTAAAGGCTTCTAAAAGGCTATTTACATTAAAACACCTGGGAAACTGAAAAGTAAGCTTCTGAGTCTCACAGTTAACTCACTCCCAGATATTCAATATCTCTGGGAAATTGACAGGTGATATTCATAGAGAAAACGGGGGTGGGAAGCAAGCAGTGGGCAAGGGGGTGTTACCTTTTATCTCATTAGCAGAGAGATGAATCAGAGGCTGCCCTCTACTCTCTACAGATGGGCCCTCCCAGTAAAGCAATCCCACTCAGACCTGCCGCAGCCCAAAGCTATTTTGCCAGCCTGCCCAGGTCAGCTCTAAAGCCACCCAAGAAAACAAATCTGAATGAGCAACCTTCATGCTGACTCTCCACCTACAACGGCAAGGTCAGTGACAAACTTCTTTCCAACAACGTGAACTTGGCTAACTACACAGACGCATCTCCAAACCACTCTTTCTGTATCAGCAACAGTTCACTGTCAGCCGAATCACCACCACCTTTGTCAGTATGGTAGAGCAATGATGTGGCCATTTTACTGCAACTTGCCCGCATTTTATAAAACGCATAGAAAAATAAAACTGCCAATACTAGTGATAAGCACAGGACTCAAATTTAATGCAACTGAAACAAAGAAGGGCACCTTTATAGAGCAAGAAAACAGAGACAGAAAACACCATCTAGACAGATGGTATCCACATAAGTGACTGTAAAAAGACCAAAGTTAAAGATGATGTTGAAAATGGTTATTGTCGATGGTATCTAAAGGAGGTGTAGCTGGGATTTTCTTCATTATTTTTAATCTTTTGGGAATTGAAACACGCACACACACTCGTATTAACACATAAGCCTATTAACTGACTTTCACATATTTACGTTTACTTAATACCTCTGGAAAAACTGCCATGTTTGAAGGCAGAGGACTGCACTACTTTCTGGGTATAAATAAGCCCAGAAAACATGGCTGCAAATGAGTGGCTGGTGCACTTGAAAAACTCCTGTAATTCAGCAGAGTTGAATCAAACATAGCACCTACAACATAATCCCAACTCCACAAAGTAAAATCATATATATTAAATGTGAGTGACTGTTATAAAATATCAAAATACGGTTCTCTCTGGGTGATATGTATTTCACAAATGCCCCAAACTCTTCAAAAAAGCATCAGTCATGCAAAGAATGAACTTTTGTGCCTAGATCCCTTCCAAGGGTGGAAGCAACACGTGATATAATGAGGACCTAACATTTCCAATCACTATAAACAAAGAGCTGTAGGGAAAAAGTTTTGTAACCAAAAGCACACAACAGGGGGTTCAGCTAGGTCACACAGTACATGCTCTGTCTAGGAGAGAGGAAATGCACCCACACAGTAACCAGGAAACAACTCCAGTGCATCAGATGACCACATACTAGGTGGTGTGGACAGGTTTTGTGTGCAAGTTCTGAGAACTCTTAAAGCAAGAGGAAGGTCACTTCTTAGGAAAATGCTTCCTGAGCTTGGCCTTAAAAGCAGAGATTTGGGTTTTATAGAGAAGGAAGGACATCTCAGGGAAATTAGTACTTTTATGTGGTATGTAATTTACTTTTTAAAGAAGTCTTCATGGATTTTGTGTGTGTGTGTGTGTGTGTGTGTGTGTGTGTGTGTTTTAAGCTACAGTCTAGAGGTGATCAGATGCCCTGATGAGGAAGACCCATTCCAGCTAACACTTAACAAAAGCCAACCTCTAAATGCCTCCTGCGTGGGCTTCAGTTACTTCTAACACCAATGACCCCAGGCTTTGTTAACCAGCGTAATGATGAGACATGGTGAAAACTGCAAGAACTCTCGACATACAGCAACTCTGCTCAAACCCCTGCACGAAGGACTTGACCAAACTTTAACAGGCTTCTAGTAGCCTGAGGCTGCATCCCTGGGATGACCTAGCCGCCTTTTGCCTTTTTGAGTTCTTGTCTGGAAAAGTTCAGGGCTGTAAAAAGAAATTTACTGTTTGTTCTAGCCAGCACCTAAGATAGGCCCTAACCTCCCTTTTTTTTTTTTTTTTTTTTTTCATTTATTTTTGGCTGCGTTGGGTCTTCATTGCTGTGTGCAGGCTTTCTCTAGTTGCGGTGCGCGGGCTTCTCATTGCGGTGGCTTCTCTTGTTGCGGAGCACGGACTCTAGGCGTGCGGGCTTCAGTAGTTGTGGCTTGCGGGCTCTAGAGTGCAGGCTCAGTAGTTGTGGCTCGCGGGCTCTAGAGAGCAGGCTCGGTAGTTGTGGCGCACGGGCTTAGTTGCTCCGCGGCATGTGGGATTTTCCCAGACCAGGGCTCAAACCCGTGTCCCCTGCATTGGCAGGCAGATTCTTAACCACTGCACCACTAGGGAAGTCCCTAACCTCCCTTTCTTAAGAGCATTTACTAAATAGGGCTAATAATTGTGAATCCTTCCTCTGCCCATGAGGAGAAGGACAGATAGGACACATTTCCTACAAGTCTGGAGTGTCTTTCTCAAGGACTTAAATGCCATTCCTTTGAAATGTAATCAATCAGGAAGGATAGGGTCTATCTCCTAGTCTCGGTGGAAGGACAGAATCTAACCTGCCAGCTATCAGACCCAGCTGGCCTCATCACCCATACTGCAAACAAACTCTGGAACGTCTCACTTCCCTAACTCTATTGGGCCTCCACTCACTCCTCCCTATTCCCTCATCGTCCCTTGAAAACTCCCAGTGATCTGTGCTAATCAGGATGGAGCTCAGGTCTTTCTGTCAGTAAGTGGTTACTGAACAAAATCTGTTTTCATTGCTTTAACTAACGTCCAGCTTTATTTATCTTTGACAGTGGACAGCCCCTGGTGGCATTCTGTGGCTTTGTCAATCAATTAATATAAAAGACGTTAGAAATTTGCTTTCGTTGGGGAAAATCTCAGGGATCAAGTAATACAATCTGGCTGGAAACACCCTGGCGTAGGCATTCCCACCCTTATATGAGCCGGCTACAAGGACAAGGAGTGTTCTGCCTGAGAGTGGTACCGTGGGCTTGATCCATCCATGAGGTCCTGCGCTTCAGCAGTCTTGGTCAAGTTCTTCCTTCTAGAAGGTTGTCACATCTGCCTCAGGGGAACATGCAAGTTCCGTGTCAGTGCACCAAGAAGGGCAAAGAGCTGGAACTTCGTGAAGCCGCAGATCAGGCTGTGTAACTGTGTTGGGCCTGCCTGCCAATAAATGCCCGCACAAGTGACAGAATTTGGTCTGAGACTTGCTGTCTTTATAACCTGGACCAGACTGTGAGGAAGAAGCTAAACCCCACCCACTGGTAACTCCTGGCAACCACCAATATCTACCAAGACAGCCTCACAGCTATGCATTCAAAGCTGCCTTAGGGCCATTATAAGCAACAACAATGGGCAACAGTTCCTCATGATTTATTCATACTGTATTTAGAATAATAAGGAATAACAGTTTCCCAGTTAGGAGCTCCAACTTGAGTCAGGTGGACCAGTGTTGAAGGCCTGGCTCCACCACCATGTAAATATCAGTCAAGTTAATTTATCTCTCTGCACTTCAGTTGCCTCACCTGCAAAAGGAGGCCAATTAGAACATTCCCCGACCCCGTAGGGTTGCTGTGGAGAATGAGTGATATAACGTAGGTAAAAACAGCACACTTGTGAGCATGAAATAAGCTTCAGCTATTGTTACTATTATCATTAATGCTTATACTTGCCTGGAGTAAACCCTGCCAAGCCTTACTCTCAAATTGCCTTGACGGGGTGTCTAGATCTTCCAATTACACATCTCATTTCACCTCTGACAGGGTGTCCTGTCACTTTCTGTAATGAGCTTCCCCCACACTTCCAATCCCCAGCTAGCCCTTAAGTTCCAGGAGAGCAAGGATGCGCTTTGTTAATCACCCAATGCCCAGGGGCCTTACCACAGTGCTGGGTACCCAGAAGGTGTCGACTGACCACTGTCCTGTGACCTCTGCTTCCATTAGCATCGATCAGCCAACAGCCTAAGCAAAAGCTAAGTATATCAGGGTCAATGCAAAGATAAAATGACCCGGAGACTGTCCAGGTAGAGGTGGATAATGGTCACTAAGACTTTGGGGGTTCCTTACTCTGTGCCAAACCCTATACTAGAGACATTATCCCATGTAATACTCATAATAACCCTAGGAGGTATTATCACACCCATTCAACCTCGGAGGAAAACTGAGGTTAATTGAGGGTAAGTGACATGCACAGTCACACCACCTCTCCGTGTCCAGATTTCCCAATTCAAACCCAGACCTGAGTCCAAAGCCCAGGCTCTTTTCTGGGTTACACATTGTTTCTGACAATATCAGTTAAAGTCCCCCAAATTTCTATCTCCAACCTCAAACTTCTCCCAACTTAAAAATCCAACCGACGACTTACCATCTCCATTTAATTTATAATAGGCATCTCAAATGTAACAGAGCCAGAAGAAAACTATGGGTTTTCCTTGCCAAATGTCTTCCTCCCTTCAAGCCTTCTACCTCACCTCAGTGAGGCACTATCACCTATGCAGTTGCTTGGGTCATAAACTGAATCTCTCTCATTCCCACACCCCACTTCTAACCCATGTAAAAGTCCAGCTCTACCTCTACAATATGCCCAGAAGCCAATGACGCCCCACCGTAAGCACCACGACGCCCTAAATTAAGGTACCACACACTCTCCCCTCCTTGGCCTAGGGCAACAGCAGGTTGCCAGGATTCAAGCTTCATCAAGAAGAATTCGGGCTCACGGCGGAAGCCCAGACCACTGCTCACACGCAGGAGGAGGCAGCTTAAAAGTATTCACCGGGGAGCTTCCCTGGTGGCGCAGTGGTTGAGAGTCCGCCTGCTGATGCAGGGGATATGGGTTTGTGCCCCGGTCCGGGAAGATCCCACATGCTGCGGAGCGGCTGGGCCCGTGAGCCATGGCCGCTGAGCCTGCGCATCCGGAGCCTGTGCTCCGCAATGGGAGAGGCCACAGCAGTGAGAGGCCCGCGTACCGCAAAAAAAAAAAAAAAAAAAGTATTCACCGGGTGGCCAGCTCTGACTGCTCTCCCTCCATGCCAGTCCCTGAGAGTCAAGTCTTCACAGCACCCAAGGTGACCACTTCTGTTCCTCCAACACCTTGGAAGACCCCCTACCCAGGCCCTGACGTGGGTGCCTCTCCTCCTTTATCAGTCGCAATTCCCAGGGCACCTTCTCAGACAGACTTCCCCAGCAACCCTACCCAAAGCCACTCTGCCACCAGGACCTGTGGCAGTACCAGCACTTGCTGGTACTGGGTTCGCTGCTTTCATGCTTATGAAATGCTGCCCCACCCCAGTCACTGAGGGCATAGATGACGTTTGCCTGGCTCACTGCCATATCTCCAGCTCTTGGCACACAGGAGGTACTGTGATATGATCAGAAATATTTATTCGGTCTTCCATCCCGGTGTGGGAGGCCCAGAAGACTTGGGATTGGCAGCTGGAGTGTGCGGGGGAGGGGAGGGGGAGGAGGGCGGACCCCTAACCTGTGGGATAGTAACTCCAGGTAGTGTCAGAATTGAATTGTTGTACAGCCAGTTACTATCTGGGGAGCTGGGGAACTGGCTGGTGCGGGGGTAAAAACAAAACAAAAAACCCGTACATTGATGTCATAAGTGATGTAGGTAAAAACAATGCACAGGTGCTCAAAATTTTTTTTCAAAGGATTCACAGACTTAGATATCTTCTGACAGTGCTGCACTTTTTTTAAATGCAAACTTAACAGCCCCATTCATACGAAATTATAGTGTCATCACCCCCTCCCTGTGTTGAGAGCCACCACAGTGAAGCCTCAAGCAGTCCCTAGAAAGCAGAAGTTAATTTTCCTGTGATGACGGCCAGGATTTGGTTCTTTCCAAAGTCCTGAGAGGGGGATTTCAGAAACAAGTCACAAGGACTTCCCTGATGGCACAGTGGTTAACAATCCACCTGCCAATGCAGGGGACATGGGTTCGAGCCCTGGTCCGAGAAGATCCCACATGCCGCAGAGCAACTAAGCCCGTGCGCCACAACTACTGAGCCCGCGTGCTGCAACTACTGAAGCCTGTGCTTCACAACAAGAGAAGCCACTGCAATGAGAAGCCCGCGCACCTCAGTGAAGAGTAGGCCTCGCTCACAAAACTAGAGAAAGCCCGTGTGCAGCAACGAAGACCCAACGCAGCCAAAAAATAAATAAATAATTTTTAAAAGTTCTCACTTTAAAACAAACAAAAAGAAACAAGTCATGAAACCCTGCCAAAATATCAACCATACCAATAATTCTTTTATAAGACCCACTTGAGTACTGGCAATAATTTTCAGAACCCTAAATCACCTGCTGGGAGCCACAGAAAACCTCAAGGGACTGGAGAACAGGTGCCCTGAAATATCTGTAACGTAATCACTACATAATGAAGTGTCACATCAAATTAGAACTATCTCAAAATAACAACAATGGACGATTTGCAAAGCTTTGTTGAGATTTGGAATATTCTGAAAACAGCCTTTTCCCAACCACTTTGGTCTCCAAAGCCCTGAGAAGGTATTAAATGTCCTCCTGTCGCCTTGCCTGACTCAGGGCAAGGCATTCCACCTCAAGTTAAAAACCTCAATTTCCTCATCTCTGCAAAGGCCAGCTTGAATGCATGCCAAGTACAGTATTAGACCTCAAAAACCAAGTGATAACTTCACACGGCCACTGCAAAGAGGACGGATTATCTACCGGTGTAATCGGCGGGTTAGAGAAACCCACAGCTTAACCCCTGCATCAGTTACGGGCTGGCCTCTGATTGTCGCAAGGCTGAATGTATTAAGAAGCAAAAAGCCCGGTATGCCCTCCGGAGTTAGACTCATTTGAGAAAACGCACCATTAAAAACTGTACAGAAATGCCGATAATCAACACGGCTAGGAAGGAGGGAGCGCGACGTGCGGAAGGCTTTACCTACTTCTTTTTTTTTCTAACTCTGCAGGAAGGAGTGAAATCAACATTAAAGGTTAAAAACTACTACTAATTCTGCCCTGCTGCACTACTAACCGGTAGAAGACGCCCATCCCAAGCGGACACAGGTGTTTTAAGATCTCATGAGTTAAACAGGCGAGAGTTACAAACAGGCTCGGGCAAGTTCAGCTGAAAGGAGGGATGGCTTCAGGCTCGCGCTCTACCCAGTCAGCCGCGTTTGGGTCCAGCCAGGGTTGGGTCGGGAGACTCAGGAAGCAGGGCTGAGTCTTCCCAGCGCCCAGACCTGAGCACAGCGGTTTGGAAAGCAGTCTTCCAGACTTTCTCGAAGAAAAAGAGCCAATGCTCCAGAGCCTGGCGAGATGTCAAGCGCAACTCGTCTGGGCCACATACGACCCGTTCAGGGCATGGAAAAGGAGTGGCTGCCCAAACCCACGTCTTCTCCTGGGTTCATCGGGTTGGCAGAGCCAGGTGGCCTATGGAGCTGAGCACCACACACTTGTGTCCTGGGGAGGAGGCGACACGCTCCTGAAACAGTCGGGATCCTCCGCCCGAACCCTGCCCGCCCCGCCCTAAGCGAAGTTCCTAAGGCCGAACGGGAAGACCTCGGGGTAGCCTCTAGGGCTTCCCCGTGTCCCTCTGGCCCGCCTGCCGCGGCACACGGTTTTCCCCGAAGGCCGAGCGCCGCGCTCCGGCCCGGAGCACTCACCCAGGCGGCGCAGGGTCACCCACCCCACTTTCGGCGGCGGAGCTGGGACGTGCACCCAGAGAAGCACGCGTTGCCTCGGTTCCTGGCCCGGTCTCCCGACCTGTCTCTCCCCGCTCACCTGGCCCGCACAGCACTGCGCTGACATCGTGGCGGCCGACCACCACCAGCGCGCTTGCCGGCTCCCAGCTTCCCTCTGGCCCTCCTGGCTCCCTCCGGCCTCAAGCGTCCCTCTGCGAACCCGCTCACGGCTCCACGCGGCGTAGCCCCAGCTGAACGCGATGCACTGAGGCCTTGGTAAAAACAACTGCCGCCAAACCCCGCCCCGCCACCCCAGGCCCCGCCCCACTCGCTCGCTCCAGCCGCGGCGGCCGCCCGCAGCCCCGCCCCGTGCCCGCCCCTTCCCGGGCGCACCGCCTCCGAGCCCGCCAGCTCCCGGCTCTCGCTTCCGCTGGCGTCAGGCGGTGGGCGGTGGTCATCACTTCCCGGTGCAGTGCTGGACTGCGAAGGCTGTTCTCCAACGCGCCGGCCAGGTATTACCGGGCTCCTGCGACGGCCTGGCGGCGCTCGGTCCCCGACCCAGGAGGGCGCGGCGCCCCTAGTCCCCGGCTGTGGTGGAAGAGCTGATTGCTGACTCCAATATACCTTGGAGCCTTTAGTGAGCGATTCTGAGTGTCCTGCACTGCACAGGCGCAATAGGGGTGGCCGGGTGCTGGTCTGTGCTGCGCCTCGCGCCAAACTGGGTTATCCACGGGATCCCAGTTCCAGAAATCCCTTTATCTCCCTCATCTGCCAAGAAAACTTCTCAACTTTTGGGAAAGTACCCTCGACCGAAGCTTCGAATCCCTGGGCTTGGCTGTTCTGCCCTGACGTTACCATGGCACTTGGGGGATCCTGGGAGAACCCTTTCTGTGCTTCCCTGGATATTGATCTATTTTCTAATCTCTCCTCCACCACCCGCGTAAGAGCGCATCCTAGCCCAGGGACTTGGTTTGCATCCCTACTTCCTCTCGCCCAGCTCCACTAAAAAAGGGTTCCCTATATTTGTTTGTTACATGCAGAAGGCAGAGAGGGTGCCCCTAGTTTATCTCCCTACCCAAATCTTCTCTCCTCGCGGCCACTTCCCCAAGAAGAGGAATTTCTGTTACTACAAACTTTGTGCCAAGGCCTTTTTACTCCTTAAAATAAGCATTACTGTGTATATTTTAGAAATGAGGCAACTGAAGCCCACACAGGTTAAATAACTTGCCCTAAGCTTAACAGCAAAGCTGAAGAAGCAATACTGGGACTGGAATCCACGTGTCTGATCCCCTCGGGCATGATACAAAGCTTGACCTTAAGCCTTTGGCAAAGTAGTGTCTTTGAGAGCAGTTTAGGAGGTGGAGACTAAGAGGAAAGTCGCATGGAAACCAATCCTTGGATTAGGAGCAGCACAAGATCTAGAATTGAGGCAGGCTGGGAACTGGGATCCTCTACAAGAGTGCTTGCACCTGGACAAACGTCTCCTTGAGCAATAGGATACAAAAAATTATAAGTGACTAAAAATAACTGCACACATGCACAGTTGAGGCAAAGCTGAGCAATAGGAAACAAAAAGACCAGGAACAAACTACAAGTTGTTGAGGTGCCAGGAGCTAAAGCATGGTACTGTGCATGATCTGTCCACTGCACCACCAAAGAGGTGGACAGACCACGTAATGTATGCCTCCTGCCAAACCCACCCATCCATCCCTGTTGTTACCCCATTTAAGGACCCAAGCAGCTTCACTCCGAGAGCTGGCAAGGGTACCTGTTTCTTTCTTTCTTTCTTTCTTTTTTTTTTTTTGTGGTACGCGGGCCTCTCACTGTTGCGGTCTCTCCCGTTGTGGAGCACCGGCTCCGGACGCGCAGGCTCAGCGGCCATGGCTCACGGGCCCAGCTGCTCCGCGGCATGTGGGATCTTCCCGTACTGGGGCACGAAGCCGTGTCCCCTGCATCGGCAGGCGGGCTCTCAACCACTGCGCCACCAGGGAAGCCCAGGGGTACCTGTTTCTTGCTTTTGCTACCTGATGCTGCAGCTCCAGCCCCAATAAAGCCTTGCCTGAAATTCTCCTCTGACCTCTTACCAACTTCTATTGATTAAAGAGTCCAAGGGCCCGGGTGAGTAACAGAAGCTCCTAGAATCGCAGCTGCCAGCGTTTAGAGGAAGAGAAATAATGGACCAGGCCCTATTCAGAACCATGGAAAGTAATGAGAATTGGCTCTAACTAAAATTTTTTAAATAACAGTATTAAAAAGAAAAACAAAAGGGCTTCCCTGGTGGCGCAGTGGTTGAGAGTCCGCCTGCCGATGCAGGGGACACAGGTTCGTGCCCCGGTCTGGGAAGATCCCACATGCCACGGAGCGGCTGGGCCCGTGAGCCATGGCCGCTGGGCCTGCGCGTCCAGAGCCTGTGCTCCACAACGGGAGAGGCCGCAACAGTGAGAGGCCCGCGTACCGCAAAAAAAAAAAAAAGCATAAGCAGTATCAGACCAGTGCAGCCACCTGCTTGGTGGCAGCCTATGATTCACGAGAAGCCAAGGATCTCACCAAGACTGTCTAGTTAGGTTCACTGTTGGCTGGCGTGGTCACTCTGACCCCATTTCTTGCCCTGGGAGATTACTTGCGTGCCGGGAGATTCCTATACCCTGGGAAGAGCCAGGCAGCTTCTGGGGAGGGGGAAGATGTGAAATCTACCTACGTTTGAGCCTGCTGGGACTGCAAGGTCTCCTCACCTTTTAGGAGGAGCTCAGGAAGATGAGATCCCTCATCAGGCACCACTGGGTTACAGGCAGAGCTGGTAGTAGGATCCAGGCCTCCTGAATCCTAAACTCATTTTTTCCAAATGGATGCCAACGTGGGAGGATTCTGTGACAATATTACCATCAGCCTGGCAAAGAGAGAATATGACTTAATAACTGGAGGATTTGTAGACTGTGCCCAAGGTACCCAAAAAGCATAGTAGAAGCCTGAGCCTCTGGAGCCATAAAGTTGTAAATTTTAACTCCACCAAGAACTCGCTGGGTGACCTCTGAGCCTCAGTTTCATCATCTGCAAAACGGGGACTAATAGTGCATTAAACTCACCCCTACAGACCATGTGGTACAGGGCCTGGCCTTCATAAGCACTGACTAAATAGTAGCCCTGACTGGTATTAACAAACGAGTTAAAAAGACAATAACAAGTAATCTATGCAGGCTGATTCCTCCTCCCTGCTGGAAAATCTCAAACGAATATGACTATCATTGACCAAAAGAAAAACGTACAATGTAAAGTGAGTTGAGTTGTATTCAGAGAACTTACTGTGGATCATAGCCCAGGAGACAGCCTCTCAGATAACTCCAAATTGGGGAATTGCTCCAAAGAGATAAAGGAAGAGCCAGGATATATGTGAATTTTTTGCTGGAAAAAAAAAAACATGTAGTCAAACATAAAAGTATTACTGCTAATCACAAAGAACAGACATCTCAAGTTAATTATTTTAATACTTTTCTATGAATGGGAAGATACAAGAATCTGGGGTTCTTGAAATTTTTCCGTAGATGTGCTTCTTAACTATATAGGGGCCAGGACGTTTTTCCTTAGATACGCATCTTAACTATCTAGGGGCAAAATGCAGAATGCTTCCTGTTTTTCTCCATCCTGAAGTCCCCTCAGGACGCGTTGTTGGTGGGTGACAGTGGCTAATGGCTTGATCCCTGTAGAAATGGAATGACTGGCAACATTTTTTTCTTTATGCTAGGTCTGAAGGTTTACTCCTTTCCTGGCTCTGAGGGCTTCACACTTACTATTTAAGGTCTGGTCCATAGCATCCTTTGCATCTGTGGTCAGTTAGAGAGAATAGAGGTAATGTCAGTAGACATAACATAAAACAGTGGCACCTTAATTTTATTTTAAGTACTCTGCAGGCCTTTTCAAGAAAGACAGTTGTATGCTGTTCCTAACAGGAAGGTAATTTTACAGTCCATCCCTTTTGATGTGGATTTTTCAGGAACAAGCAGTAATAGACCTGTTTCAATAGACTGTAGCTCTTGGCAGACCATGTGAAATATTCTCCCCACAAAAATGTTCTTAAATTAACTAAATTAGCTCCTTTTATACGATTTAATTATACACATATATTTATGACATATTATAAATAACCAGCTTATAATTTGCTTTTTTCCCCTCCTGAATTTAAAGATTTTTTTTGATTTTTCCTTTTTAGGAAGGAGAAGCCACTGTTGAGCTTAAAGACACCACTCACTGAACTGAAAACAATAGTTATATACATATGTTATTAAAGAAGAAAAGTCATACATTTGCTTTTTTCTAACTTTGAATTTAGAAAACTTCATTACAAATTTAATTTCCAGTTCAAGAAATGGCTTAAAAGCCAATAAAATTAATTATTCTAATTCCCTAAAATTTTCTCAACTTTGAAAAAAAAAAAACCTAGTGATGTGTTATTGGTATTTAAATATAAAAGAAGAAATTTCTCCAATCTTCACTCATAAAGCTCTAGGGATCTCAATCTAGTATTGAAAGTTTAATTAATTTCAGTTACAAGTAAACAACAAAGTATTCATTTAGAAACAAATAGCTATAAATTTGGGACCCAGGCAAAAAACAATCGGCGTGCTATAGTGCCCCCACCCCACTCCTTATGGTAATTGCATTCTCCTTTATTTCCATTAAATTAATATATGTACAATGTATTTTAAATGTCACAAATACTACAAAACATAAAATAAGAAGTAGCATCTCCCTTCTCCACATCCTTTCTTTCAGTCCCTTCCCCAGAGGCAACCACTTTCAATTACTTTAGCAGTTTTTCCTTATTACCTCCATATTTTTTTAACATTTTTTTTTATTATTATTATTTTTCATGCCACACGGCATGAGGGATCTTAGTTCCCCAACCAGGGGTCAAACCCATGCCCCCTGCAGTGGAAGCACGGAGTCTTAACCACTGGACTGCCAGGGAAGTCCCAACTCCATATTTTTAAATAATATTTTTTTTTTTTTTTTTTTTTTTTTGCGGTACGTGGGCCTCTCACTGTTGTGGCCTCTCCCGTTGCAGAGCACAGGCTCCGGACGCACAGGCTCAGTGGCCATGGCTCACGGGTCCAGCCGCTCCGCGGCATGTGGGATCTTCCCAGACCGGGGCACGAACCTGTGTCCCCCGCATCGGCAGGTGGACTCTCAACCACTGCGCCACCAGGGAAGCCCTAAATAATATTTTTATGCGGTTATTTCCTGATCTGTTGACTATATTTATTGTGTATTATCTTTTATGTTCCATGTGGGCTGAAAGCTTAACCCACTGAGCACTTCTATCTGCTATCTTGCCAATCTAATTCTATCACTTTTCATAAAATAATGTGTAATTAATTTCATAAACTAATATGTAACTCTGGCTAGTAAAAATTATTCATTGCATAGCCACATAGTGTATAATAATAGCATTTCTTTCTTGTCTCTTTTTATTTTTCATTCCCATCTCCCTTTCCTGGAGAGGCAGTATATTTAGTGGTTAGGGTTAGAGACTCTGGAGCCAGACCCTGCGATCAGACCTTTGCTTTTGTCGCTTATTAGGTCTGTGATTTTAAGCAAGTGACTTCTCTCTGTACTTCAGTTCCTTCCTCTTTAAATGCTGAGGATTAATAAAAGTATACAGATTAAAGCACTTAAATAGCACCTAGCATGTATTAAGTGTCTGGAGTTGTGTTTGACTCGCATGGTTTTCTTTCTACCTAATCTTGATTTTTCTCCATTTGTCCATCTGATCTGTCATAATTCTTTTCTCCCAGATAAGCAACCATGTCAGATAATCTATCAATTCCATTTTCCCCAAGAGTCCTTTCTTTCTCACAGACATCTCCAAGCTACTGCAATCTGGATTCCTCCAGGCTGCTACTGATGGCTGCCATCCTGGCATTCCCCTTGCTACTCCCTTCCCGGATATCTGGCTTCCTGGAGTCCTCTTTCTTGATTTTCTCCCTTGCTTTGGTGAATACATCAACACTTTGGGACTCCAAACCCCTTCTTTTAACCCTATATTGACCTTCCTTGACCTGCTTAACTTAAAATAAAAGTTATTCATCTTTATTTTTAACTCTAATCATTCTATTGTACCCTCATCCTACCTTTGATTCCATTACCTCCTGTCTCCTCGACTTTCTCTCTTCCAAACATTTTAAGCCTTTGCTTTCTATTGAATCATTCTCAAGCTCCAAACATGGTCAGATTTCTCCTAAATTAAACAACAAACGAAAACCTCATTTCAACTCAGCGACCACCCTTTCCTCTTTTCTTCATCTTAAAACTTCTTGAAAACAAAATTTGGTGCTCCACTCTCCTGAACTCTCTCTGGCCTGGCTTCTGTCCCTCTAGGCCACCGAAGCTGCAGCTTCTGAGGTCACTGGGGCCCCCAGCTCCTGTTCCTAAGCCTCCTATTTGCTTTAACTCCTGCTTAAAATCATTTTCTTTCTATCTCTTTATCCAAACACAGAAAGAAAATTGAATATTACTCCACTAATTCCCGTTTAGAGGATTTTTTAAAGAAATGTGCTTTTATTTTTCCAAATTCAACTAATGACAACAAATAAGCTAACAATGTGTTACCTGGTCAAGATTTTTAGGGTAAATGCTTTGGAAAACCAGAGAAATCTTTTGTAATCATCCTCAGTTATTTTGTACTTAGAGAAAACTAATGATTCTTCAGCACTCAAATGGGTGCTTTAAAAGTTTTGTCTCAGTATTTTAAAGATTCTTCCTTTAATCCATTTCACATTATTAATTTGCTTGGAAAGTCCTTGGAGTGTAAATAATACAAAGGAATATACTCCTGTATAACACCCCAGGGAACCCGAAATCCAAGTTAATGAAGAGGGTAGAGCGTCGTTCAACAGGTTTTTCAGCATTACTCAACCCTTCTGGGAACAAATTAATATTTTTAAAGTCCTCTTGAACTAAGGGCCTAGTCTTCATATCAGTGGAAAGAATATATATGTATATTCTTCATATATAATATGTATATATTTCCCACACACCCCCCATCTCTGAGATGTATCATTTACACTCAGATTTTAAGTTACCTCTTTCTAAGAAAACTCAGTAGGAATGTTTAGAGAGGCTTTGCGTCTCTAACTTAATTAAACTATATAGTTGTCTTTGAGTAGATTTTTGAAAGGTTCCAATTTCTTCTCTTAGAGATAAATATTTGGGTAGATCAGGCAAATAATTATTACAATCACTATTCAATCGTATTATGAACTTTAATGAACACTTCCGAAAACAACTCATTTCTGTTCTTCTGCATACCAAGGAAAATTATTCTGACTTCTTTGGTTTTAAAACTCAATCCAGAAAACTTTCCATTTGCTGATTTCAAGTAAACACATTCAGAAAAGCTTGAGGTTGGAGGTTGGGGTTTGGGGGGCTGGGAGGGGGACAAAAAAGAGAGCAGGCATCCTTTTCAGTTTTCCTGGTTAATCCATTCTAATTAATTTCCTGAGCAGAAGAACAAGAGGTGAGCCCATTTCTTCAAATAAGAGTACTTTGTGTTGTCTTATCTTTTTAACGTGTATTTAAAGGAACTACTCCTGCTGGTTTGTTTTAAATTTGCTTCATAAGATGCATCCTTTGAAGTAAGAGATCCTTGGAGGTGATTGGTTTTAAAAGAATCATGGCCAGTTAAATGCCTGTGAAGCCATATAGTTTCATGAAAATCAATAAAAGGCTTTCATTGAGGGTTTCACTTGAAAGGTGTTTACATTGTTCTGTGAAGACTGGAAAAGCAAAAGAAGCTTCCTGAGGTTCCACAGAAAGACAATCCAGCTTCTTTATTCATAATAGGATTTCAGTTACAGAAGAACATTTTAGATTCAACAGTAGGCGAATTTTAAATGGCTGAGAAAAATTGTAAGAAAAACTTCAAAGAACATTTCATTTTTGTTTCCCTCTTTAATGCGAAAGGAAGGGAAATACACCCAGTGAAGAAAGTTAATAACTCTGAAGCCCAAATGAAAAGTTTTAAAAAACAGCTGCTTTAAGGGGGAAAAAATGAATGCATTTATTGAACTGACATCATCAATCAACAATTTTCAGTATTTTTCTGTGTTTTCTCCCATGCTGATTCTAACAGGTTGAAAGCAAGATTAAACACTCCTATTCCTTTGCTTTATATAAAAGCAGTGGGCTTCTATTCCATAATTGGACTACATTTTTTGAAGAAGCAAATGGAGCCTTAGGCACATTCATTTCTGTCCCACCCCTCAAAGTATGAAATCCAAATGGGAGTGTGTGGCTCAGTAAACTGAGGCAGGGAACAAGCACCAATTTTTATTTATGTATTTATTTTGCTGGGACATAGGGGCAATTAGTAGAAATGCAGAGTTAAGGCCACATTGTAGACTTGAAGCTGGAGAGGTAGAGACAAGGGAAGGAGGAAAGCAGAAGACTGTCCATTTAGCAGAGAAAAGTCTCGACTAAAGTCTCCCCCAAGGAAAACCTTAGATACGAATTTGTGAAAGGCCTGTGCTGTACGTAGTCAGTCTCCAGATTTACCTTCTAGCCCCGGAAAGGTTAATAGTGATGACTTCATACCTTTATCATGAGATAACTTGGGGAGATTTTCCCTTTTAGAAGTACTAGGTTTCCTGCTGCTGTTATTTTTAAATTCCTCTGGAACACAGAGACTTTTGGAAAAGTAGGAGACAGAGTAGAATGTTTTCGCTTCTACCCTAAGAATAGGTGTGAGGTTCAGTGATTGGGAGAAAAAAATACCAGTAGATGTAAAGCCTTTTGGTTTTTATGTCTTTAAGAATGCCAGATGCTGACCCTACCTATATGTCCACTGCAACCATATGCATGGTGGCGATCAGCTCGGACCCTGCTCCATAGGTGATGTTGTCACCATCTTTCCTCAAGCCCTGCTCCATGGGAATCTCCAAGAGGTGACAATACCTTAACCCTGTCACCTGAAAAAAATGCACAACCAAAAAGTTGAAAATTATGTCTTATTTGGCAGACCAAACTGAGGACTTAAGCCGGGGACACAGCCTCTCAGATAGCTTTAAGGGACTACTCAGAAGAGGTAAGGGAGGAGCCAGGATATATAGGCGTTTTTGCAAGAAAGACCAGGTAGTCACAACATCAGAAGATTACTGTTAGTTGAAGAAAAGCAGCCATCTCAAGTTAGCGCATTTAGCGCTTTTCTATGTATGGGAAGATGCAAGAGTCTGGGCTCACCGAAATCATTCCTTTGGTATACACCTCAGCTATCTGGGGCCAGTATCCCCAGGATATTTGTCATCCTGAGTCTCCTCAGGGTGCACCATCCGGAGTGACTGCAGCAGCTGACTGCTAGATGGCAGGCATCCTGTTTCTATCCTGAGTTCCCTCAGGGCTCACTCTTGGGGCCCTGTAATGTCATGGCTTGATGGCTGTATGTGATGGCTTTGATGGCTGCAACATCCTTTGTTTACTGATATGGCAGGCAACATTTTTTCATGGATAACCTAATCAGAGTTCTCTAACTTTGGGGGTCAGTTACACAGGGAGTGCTCGGGGGCAAACAGGCCTTTGAACAGCTGTTGGAAGTTGGATGGAAGCAAAATGTTAAGGTATAAACTCCTGGGCTTCTCTTTTACCATAGTTGATACTGGGGCCCCTGGGTTTCAGGCAAGTGCCTGAGCCAAGAACTACCAGCTCTTATGTGATGGGAGGCAGGGGCAAGGGAAACCCATCATGTCCCATTGATTTCCAAGCTTAAACATAGTGCCTTATTTCCACTCTTATGTCCAAATCAGGACAAGGGGTCACAGGGCACCTCAAGATGAGGACAGCTCATACAGTGAGGCTTGTCTTATATTTTTGGTCTGGTGAAATAACTTTAAAACAAAAGGGAAGAGGTTTGGGGTTCAAAGGGGCAGATTTAGTGATAGAATTTATCTCCCCTCTTTCACAATATCTACCCTTGTGTTTTCTGTAAATTCAGTTTTATTAGATTCCATATATAAGTGAGAGCATACAGAATTTTTCTTCTGTCAGATTTATTTCACATAGCATAACACCGTCAAGTTCCATCCATGTTGTCACAAATGGCAGGATTTCCCTTTTTATGGCCGAATAATATTCTATTATATATCTCACAGCTTCTTTATCCATTCATCCATTGATAGACACTCAGGTTTTTTCCATGTCTTGACTATTATAAATAATGCTGTGATGAATATGAGGGTGCTGGTATCTCTTCCATATAGTGATTTCACTTCCTTCAGATATATACTCAGAAGTAGACTTGCTGAATCATATGGTAGATCTATTTTTAATTTTTTTTAGGAACCTCCATAACGTTTTCCACAGTGACTGTACCAATTTACATTCTCACTAACAGTGTAGGAGTGTTCCCTTTTCTCCACGTCCTCGCCAGCACTTGTTCTCTTGTCCTTTTCATAAGAGCCATTCTAGCAAGTGTGACAAGATATCTCACTGTGGTTTTGATTTGCATTTCCCTGATAATTAGTGATGTTGAGCTTTTCATGTACCTGTTAGCCGTTCAAATATCTTCTTTGGAAACATATGTATTCTGGTCCATTGCCCATTTTTAATCAAATTATTTAATTTTTTACTATTGAGTTTGAATTCCTTATATATTTCAGATACTAATCTCTTATCAGATGTATGTTTTGCAAATATTTTCTTCCAGTCCATAGGTTGCCTTTTGATTTTGTTGGTAGTTTATTTTGCTGTGCAGAGCTTTTTAGTTTAATATAGGCCCATTTGTTTTTTGTCTGTTTGCTTGTCTGTTTGCCTTTGTTGTTTGTGCTTTAAGTGTCATATCCAAGAAATCATTGCCAAGACCAAAGTCAAGGAGATTTTTCCCTGTTTTCTTCTAGGAGTTTTATGATTTCAGGTCTTTTTATAATTAATTAATTAATTTATAATTAAGAATTCAACTATTTTTTAAAAAAAATATTTATTTATTTATTTTGGCTGCACTGGGTCTTAGTTGCAGCACGTGGGATCTTCGTTGAAGTATGCAGGATCTTTAGTTGTGGCATGCGGACTTCTTAGTTGTGGCACGTGGGCTTCTTAGTTGTGGTGTGTGGACTGTTAGTTATGGCATGTATGCGGGATCTAGTTCCCCGACCAGGGATCAAACCCAGGCCCCCTGCACTGGGAGCACAGAGTCTTACCCACCGGACCACCAGGGAAGTCCCAAGTCTTATATTTATGTCTTTAATCAATCTTGAGTTATCTTAGTGGTGTAAGATAGGTATCTTACATTTATTCCTTTAAAATGATAGTAAAGGAATAAAAGGAACGAGTTCCCCACATTAAAGCAAATAAAAGTGGATGAGAGATATGGACAGTTTCTGAAAGATAGAAAGCTGGAAGAGGAAAATGGTGGTGCATGAGGCTGGGTGGGGAAGCTGCTACCTACAGTACAAGCCACAAGCCAGCGAGATGCTCCCAGGGAGGGCACTAGTTTGACAAAAAGAACCCTGGAGAGGCCCTTTAGAGACAAGAGAGGGCCAGGGTGAAACTCCAGGAAAAAGCAAGAAAATTAATAGAAATTCCTAAATAGCAGTAAATTACTCCCATCATCACCCCCACCCAACCTCCTGTGGATAAAATATTTTGGAACAGCATTCTCCCTACCCCTACTCCCCCAGATAAAATCAGGTCAGCACCAGACATCTCATTTGCAACACTGGATGTTAGTAACACAGTGGAGCAACACCTTCAAAATTCTGAGGGGAAATTACTTTGAGCCTAGAATTATACAGTACAATAAAGTAAGGTACTGATATTTCAGATTTTAGAATGAATCCATGAATGTACTACAAATGGTTTAATTATGGGTACAGAACAGTATGTAAATGACAGAAAGTTTGGTGATGTCTAAGTGTAGATGAGAGAAGTCAGAGGATGGGAGGTTTGAGGTGAGGGGGTTAAAGGGAGAGTGGAGCCATTAATATCCTTGTCTTACTGAGTCAGGAGTTGTGGTAGGCAGACTAATGGCTCCTCAAAGATGTCCACATCCCAATCCCAGGATCCTGTGAATATGTGAGGTTACATGGCAAAGGGGAATTAAGTTTGCAGATGGAGTTAAAGTTGCTAATCAGCTGCCCCAGAGATGAGGAGATTATCCTGGATTATTTGGGCAGGCCCAATGTAATCATAAGGCTCCTTATAAATGGAAGAGGAATGCACAAGAGAGAGAGCCAGAGAGATGGCAGCATGAAAATACCGATACGGGGGTGTTAGTTTTGGATAAGGAGGTAACTGTCCAAAGAGCTAAAACAGAAACACTGAGATTCAGGAAGTTGTTCCTGAGGAAACTTTGTGCACTGGTGGTGGGAATGTAAACTGGTATAGCCATCATGGGAAACAGTATGGAATTTCTTCAAAAAATTAAAAATAGAACTACCTTATGATCTGGCAATCTTGCTTTTGGGTATATATCCAAAGGAAATGAAATCTAGATATGGAAGAGAGATCTGCACTCTCATGTTTATTGCAGCATTATTTACAATAGCTAAGATATGGAAACAACATAATGTCCATTGATGAACAAATTGATAAACAAAATGTGTATATATGCACAACAGAATAGTATTCAGCCTTAAAATGAAGGAAATTCTGCCATCTGAGACAACACGGATGGACCTGTAGGACATTATGCTAAGTGAAATAAGCCAGGCACAGAAAGACAAATACTGCATGATCGCACTTAAATATGGAATTTAAACAGTTAAACTTACAGAAGTAGAGAGTAGATGGGGATTGCCAGGGGCTGGAGGGTGGGGGTGGGGATAGAGGAATTTGGGGAGATGTTAGTCAAAGGGTACAAAGTTTCAGTTATGCAAGAAGAATAATTTCTGCAACACTGTATTGTATCCATGAAATTTACTAAGAGGGTAGATCTTAAGTGTTCTCACCACAAAAAAAAAGGGAAATGGTAACTATGTGAGATGATGGATATGTTAATGAGTTGGATTGTAATGATCATTTCACAATGTATACATGTATCAAAATAGCAAATTGTACACCTTAAATATGTATAGTTTCTATTTGTCAATTTAAAAAATAGCTTGAAAGAAGTTGTACCTGAGGAGCAAGTCCAGTAGTGAGAAGGAGTGGGGTAGAGGAAGCTCCTTTTTAGTATCAAACTCCTCTTTTAAGGTTGAATTTTTAGACATATGCAGATGTGACTTCATAAAACAAAGGCAGGAGGGACAAATACTGGTTTCAGAAGGGACATCAGAAAGGCCCAAGGAATGTCAGATTTTCCAAATCCCAAGGTTGAATGGGCACTTCTTTAAGAGGAGGTTGATCTTACACCTGGGGACCACAGAAACAATCAGTTCTGATGTCTATGGCAAATGTTTCATCATTTAAGAGCTAACAAACCAGTATTTGATAATGTTTTACTTTAAACAATTAATTAGAGTCATTCTAGATTATCTGTCCCTCAGTTGCATTCCCAAGTGTTTTGTTGGGTGGACAAGAAAGGGATGGAGCCTGAATTTTCTACTGCCCACATGGAACATTCTCTAGGACTGACCACATACTAGGACACAAAACAAATGCCCTGGTATGCCATGTGAGGTGTCCCAAGAGTCAATGCCATTCCTCATGGGTCTCAAGGATCAAAGCCAGGGAGCTACTGTGCCAGAAGACTTACCCTAAATAATGAGCTGGGGTTAAAAACCCACCCACCCTAAAACAGTCCTCAGGAGCTTATGCTTTGGGAACACCTGTCTACATGTGTTTAACTGTGAAATATAACAGTCATTTACTTAAAGTAAATCAGTAGCAGTTTAAAGAATATAGGGAACACCTGTGTATGCCCTTCCTTTCCCCTCCAAAGTTAATGTGTATCCTCAGTTTTATCTTAATTATTCACTTCCTTTTCTGTATTGTTTTACCAACTATGTATGCAGTTTTGAATGTTCTATAAATGAAATCTCATTGTATATATTCTATGAATAGTTTCTTTGGCTGAAAATTATGTCTTTGAAATTAAATTGTATTATGCATGTAGTTATAGTTCATTAATTTTTACTGCTGTATAATATTCCCTTGAAAGAATAAATTGGAATTGATTTATCCATTCTACTGTTGATGGGCACGTAGGTCATTTCCAAGTTTCTGCCATTCTGAAGAATGCTGCTGTGCACATGATGGGACAGGTAATCTACTTTGAGCCCAGAGCATCCCTGTACATTCCATGCAAGCAGGAATACAAGGTCCTGATTGCTTTTTGCTTAGGCCATTTCTCAGGGTTGTGCTTACAGCCAGAAACCTTAAACGTGTGAAATACTGTTTCCTTCCAGGACAAAGAACAGGCTCACTGTAAAAGAGGTTGATTCCTCTAGCTCAGCATTCCTCAGCTGTGATGTAAACCCATTATGTGTCACATCCATCTGAACCCCTCCAGTGTCCCTTCCTTGGGACTTGGGGACAAGGAGAACTTGTACGAACATGATACTCAGGCAGCTTGCTGTGCTATGAATAATAAAGTCCTTTGTCTCTGACCCAAGAATCTCATTTTCTGCCAGTATCCATAAAACAAGTTAACTTAACCACCCAAAGATCTGAAAACAGAAACAGACTGAGATTCAATTAGTTGTCCCCAAGGAGCAAGAGCAGTGATGAGGAGGAGTGGGGTAGAGGAAGCAGTTTCAACACCAAATTCTCATTTCATGGTTGAATTTTTATTCATATGCAGTTGTGACTTTATTAAAAAAAACAAAAACATAAAACAAAAAAAAAAACAGGGGTGGAGGAGTCACAACCACTGATTTGAGAGGGGACATCACAAAAGCCCAAGGAATGTCAAAACCCTTGTAGGATAAAGTCACAGACCCTGACAGCACATTCTTGTCCCTTTCTCTTAGTGAACATGTCCAAGGGAGTGTAGAATTGCTGGGTGGTGGAGTTTGCATTTTATTAGCTAATGGCAAACTCTTCCCATAGTGGCTGTACCAACTTTTTTGTTTTTGGTCGCACCATGCAGCCTGCAGGATCTTAGTTCTCCAACCAGGGATGGAACCCGTGAATCCCCTGCAGTGGAAGCATGGAGTCTTAACGATTGGACTGCCAGGAAAGTCCCTGGTGATACCAACTTTTATCCCCACCAGTGCAGATGAAGAGTCTGGTCTCCCTAGAATTTATGAATTAGTAGGGTTAGATGCTATTATTATATCCGTTTTTTTTTTTTTTTTTTTTTTTTTTTTGTAGATGAAGGAATTGAAGCTGAGAGAAGTTAAGCAACTTGCCCAACTTTGGCATGCAAGCAGTAAGTGGAAGAAACTGGGATTTGAACCCAGGCAGTCTAGCTTGAGCGTGTGTGTGTAACAACTGTACTATACTGCCCTAAGTAATATGCTGAGTGATTAAAGACATATAGAGTTTAGAGTGTTTAAAGAACTTTTAAGAAGTTAATGAGACAGGAAAATGTACGTTTTAAAAATTGGGGCAAGGGACTTCCCTGGTGGCGCAGTGGTTAAGAATCCTCCTGCCAATGCAGGGGACACGGGTTTGAGCCCTGGTCCAGGAAGATCCCACATGCTGTGGAGCAACCAAGCCCGTGCACCGCAACTACTGAGCCTGCGCTCTAGAGCCTGTGAGCCACAACTACTGAGCCTGCACACCACAACTACTGAAGTCCAGGCACATAGAGCCCGTGCTCGGCAACAAGAGAAGCCACTGCAATGAGAAGCCCACGTACCACAACAAAGAGTAGCCCCCGCTCGCTCCAACTAGAGAAAGCCCGCGCACAGCAAAGAAGACCCATCTCAGCCAAAACTAAATAAATTTTTTTTTAAAAAACTAAAAAAAAAAAACTTGGGCCCAAAAGGCATTTCACTAAGGAGGAAACAGGAATGGTCATAAACACAAGATAAAATGTTCAAATTATTTAATAATCAGAAGACGCAAATTGAAATCACAAAGAGATGCCATTTTACACCCACCACATTGTAAAAATTAAAAATACAATGACAAGTATTGAAAACGTTGGAAAGTGCTTAAAAGAGTGCCTGATATATGTTTTATATAAATATTTGCTATTATTGTTATCATCATCGTAGTCATCATCATTATATTAATACCACTACCACTACCTTTATTAACCTTTTGTCAGTTATATGTGTTTTCTCCTAGTGTATGGCTACTGTCTTTATGATGTTTTTGATTAACAGAAATTATTTATTTTACTATAGTTGAATTTGTCAGTCCTTTTAAGAAATCCTTCCCTACGTGAGGTTATAGATATTCTCCTGTATGAGAATAAAGATCTTCTCCTTGTATATATTTTAAAAGTTTTATAATATTGCTTTCAGTCTTTAATCTCTCTTCTGTAACTTATTTTCTCATATGGTTCCAGGTAGGGATCTAATTTTCTTCCAATATAGCCAATGAATTGTCCCTATGCTCTTTATTAAATACTTTATGCTTTCTTTTTTTTTCAGGTTTATTGAGATATAATTGACATATAATATTAGGTAAGTTTAAGGTATATAATGTGATGACTTGATACATGTATATATTGTGAAATGATTACCATAATAGGGTTGGTTTACACCTCCATCACCTCACATAATTAACCTTTTGAGTATGTGGGGTGGGAACATACTCTTAAGCAACTTTCAAGTATATACTACAGTATTGTTAACTATAGTCACCATGCTGTACATTAGGTCCCCAGGACTTATTCATTTTATAACTGGAAGTTGGTACCCTTTGACCAATATCTCCTCATTTCTCCCACTCCTCAGCCCCTGGCAACCACCATTCTACTCTCTGTTTCCATGAATTCAGCTTTTTTAGATTCCACATATAATCGAGATCATACGGTGTCTTTCTCTGACATTTCACTTACCATAATGCCCCCAAGGTCTATCCATGTTGTTGCAAATGGCAGAATTTCCTTCTTTTTCATGGCTGAATAATATTCCACTGTATATATATTCTGTATCATCTTTATCTATCTGTAGATAGACAATTTTAGATTGTTCCCATATCTTGGCTATTGTGATGAATGCAATGAATGTGGGAGTGCAGATATCTCTTCCACATCCTGATTTCATTTCCTTTGGGCATACACTCAGAAGTGGGATTGTTGAATCATATGATAGTTCTATTTTTAATTTTTTTGAGGACCCTCCATACTGTTTTCCATAGTGGCTGCACCAATCTACATTCCCACCAAGAATGTACCAGGGTTCCCTTTTCTCTACATTCTCACTGATGCTTGCTGTCTCTCTCTTTTTGATAACAGTCATTCTAACAGGTGTGAAGTGATTGAGGTGATAACTCATTGTGGTTTTGATTTGCATTTCTCTGACAATTAGTGATGCTGAACAATTTTTATGTGCCTGCTGGCCATTTGTATATCTTCTTTGGAAAAATGTCATTTCAGTCCTCTGCACATTATTAAATCAGATCTTTGACTTTTTGTTTTTGTTTTCATTTTTTGGCTATTGCTTTTGTTTTTTGGCTATTGTTTTTTGGCTATTTTATTTATTGGCTATAAGTTCCTTATAAATTTTGGATATTAACCTCTTATCAGATGGATGGTTTGCAAATATTTTCTCCCATTGTGCAGATTGCTTTTTCATTTCGTTAATTGTTTCTTTTGCTGTGCAGAAGCTTTTTAGTTTTATTTAGTCCCACTTATTTATTTTTGCTTTTGTTGCTTGTGCTTTTTGGGTCATTTTAAAAAAATCATTGCCAGGACAAATGTCAAGGAGATTTTCTGCTACTTTTTCTTCTAGGAGTTTTATGGTTTCAGATCTGATGTTTAAGTCTTTAATCCATTTCAAGTTATTTTTGAGTGTAAGATAGGGGCCCAGTCTCATTCTTCTGCATGTGATTATCCAGTTTTCTGAGCACCATTTATTGAAGAGACAATTCTCTCCCTATTAAGTACTCTTGGCTTCCTTGTCAAGTATTAGTTGACCATAAACGCATGGGGTTATTTCTGGACTCTCTACTCTGTTCTATTGGTCTCTGTGTATGATTTTATGCCAATACCATACTGTTTTCTTAAAAATTAATTAATTAATTTATTTATTTATTTTTGGCTGCATTGGGTCTTCATTGCTGCATGCAGGCTTTCCCTACTTGCGGCGAGCAGGAGCTATTCTTCCTTGCAGCGTGTGGGCTTCTCACTGTGGTGGCTTCTCTTGTTGTGGAGCACGGGCTCTAGACACATGGGCTTCAGTAGTTGTGGCACGTGGGCTCAGTAGCTGTGGCTTGTGGGCTCTAGAGTGCAGGCTCAGTAGTTGTGGTGCACGGGTGCCCAAACCCGTGTCCCCTGCACTGGCAGACAGATTCTTAACCTCTGTACAACCAGGGAAGTCCCAATATCATACTGTTTTGAATACTAAAGCTTTGCCACACAGTTTGAAACCAGGAAGTGTGATGCCTCCAGCTTTGTTCTTTCTCCAAATTGCTTTGGTTATTCAAGGTCTTATATAGTTCCATACAAAGTTTAAGATTGTTTGTTCTATTTCTGTAAAAATGTCACTGGAATTTTGAAAGAGACTGCATTGAATCTATAGACAGTTTGGGGTATTATGGACATTTTAACAATATTAATTTTTCTGATAAACATGGGATATCTTTCCATTTACTTATGTCTTCTTCATTTTCGTTCCTCAAACTCATAGTTCTCAGTGTACAGATCTTTCACCTCCTTGGTTAAGTTTATTACTAAGTTTTTTGTTTGTTTTTGATGCTATTGTAAATGGAATTGTTTTCTTTATTTCTTTTTCAAATATTTGTTGTTATTGAATAGTTTGTTCTTTCCCCATTCATCTGCAATACTCTCTAAGTCACAAATCAAGTTTTTTATATATGTATGGATCTGTTTCCTGGGCTCTTCACTACAATCCATTCATGTAATTGTCTATCCTTGCACTGTATATGCTTTATAAAATTCTTTGCCCTCCAAAAAAGTATTGATGTATGGTGGATTAAGCCCCACCCTTTCTTCAGGAATGTCTTAACTGTTCTTGGCCTTTTGCTCTTCCATGTAAATTTGAGAATCACCTTATAAAGTTTCATGAAAAGCCTGTTGGAATTTTTATTGTAATTTCATTGACTTTGTAGATTGCAAAGAACTGACATTTTTACAAGAATGGCTTCCTATTCAAGGATATGGTATATATTTCTCTATTTGTTTGAGTCTTTTTACTAACTTTCATTAAAATTATATCATTTTCTCCACATAGTTTTTTATTAAACATAATCTTGAGTCCTTTTGTTTTGTATTGTTATTGCAAACGATATATTTTTTATTGTAAAATTTAAAATACCTATAGTGAGTATATAAACATATATGTACAGTTTCAAGAGTAATTATAAAGCCATCACTCATGTAACCTCCATCCAAATGAAGAAATGAAACGTTGTACTATAAAAGTTCCCTGTGCCTGTCTTCAGTAACATCTTCCTTTCTCCACCCTGGAAATATTCACATTCCTTGCCTCTCTTTATAGTTTTACTACCATTGTATGCATCTCCAACTAGTTTAGTTTTGCCTGTTTTTGAACCTTGCAAAAATGGCATCATACTGTATGTATTATTATAGACTTCTCTTGGTCATTGCGATTTTGTGATCCATCTTAATACATCTAGCTGTTTTCATTCATTTTCACTAATATATATTTAATTGTATGAATATACTAAAATTTGTTTACCTATTCTACTCTTACTGGGTATGCCTTATTTCCAGTTTTTGGTTATTAAAAACAATGCTGTTATAAAAATTCATGCTCATAAGGTTTGTATGTATCTTCTGGGTCAGAAGTACATATATTTTTCTAGGTCAGTGGTTGTTAAAATGTGGTCTGAGGACACCTAGGAGTCCCTGAGACCCCTTCATGGCAACTAGGAGGTCCTCCCTTTTCCAAATATATATCTTTCTGAGTTCAAATATTCCTCATATCCTTCAGCCAAAACAGTATACCACAACATATTGAAAGCAGAAGCGGATATGAGGATCTAACTGTCTTCTATTAAGCAAACATTAAAAAGGTCTTTAAAAAAGTAATTGTTTTGTAGAAGATAGTTATTTTACAAAAATTTTGTTATTTTTGCTAACATGCAAATGGATTTATTATTTTTTAAAATGAATTACATAAATATTTAAAATCTGTATTAATTACAGATACAGTAAATAGCTATAACCCAAATAAACAAATGCTATTTGTTGTTCTCCACAATCTTTAAGAGTGCAAAAGGGTCCTGAGTTTGAGAACTGTTCTTCTAGGGCATGGTCTTCAACCTGGTTGCACTATTCAAGGTGTATACAAGGCACAGATAATTATAAAGAGTCTGTTTCCAGATCCCTAATGTCCAAATGTGCTGTGCCTAGATTCATATAGCTCTCCTTTCCTACCTCCCCCTTCACAAGTGACAGTCTTGCCAGAGTTGTCTTTGCCTGACACCCTCTGGTCAAAACAAAAAGTGCCAGCATCAAACTCTAAAGAACAAATAACAACTTAGAGGAAAACCCCTGAGACCACAGAGGAGCAATTTTTTTTAGGAAATGCTGCTTCACCAATGCTCTTGATGCCCCTGACCCCTGTTGTATGGGACAAAAAGGACATTGACTCCAAGTGGAAGTCATGATTTGTATGAGCCACGCTGACACAGTTATTTATTTTACAAGGTTAAAAAAACTATACCAGTATTTTTTTAAAGTTCTTTCAATATGTATAACATTTCAATTTTATATCACTCATAACTGTAACTTATAAGACTTAGATCTTTATGGTCACAGGAAATTAAAATGAGTATTTCAACTTATACACACATTTTTGTTGTAAAGAATTATGAGAATTGATAAGAAAAACTTTCAAGCATAAATACATGTTACATGAGGATAAAATTCTGGGGAGGGGGTGGATTGGAAATACAAGGATAAGAAATTTCCCATTGTTAAAGAGCAGCTTGTTTGTATATTTTTTAAGTGAATGGTGGTGCATATCAAAATCACTATAGTGTTTAGAGCCTATTGGATACATTTAAAAGAATGATGTGACAGTTAAATCTATGTCAAAACTTTAACATGCAGGAATAATATCCTATGTACTTAAATGAAATTTGATGAGAAATTTTAGCTGTCAAACTAGAAATGTGTGAGGGAATACATACTTCAAAAAACTTTTATGTGCAGTGTTCTGAGCCTGGAGATAGATGGGCTCCAGGTTAGGCATTTATAACTGGCCTCCTGTTTACATTTCTTGGCGAGAAAAAGATGGGCTTTAGGCTGGACACTTACAACTAGCCTCCTGTTTGCATTTCCTGAGACAGGAGATAAGTAGGCTCCAGGTTAGATATTTACAACCAGCCTCCAGGCTTTGTCTCCTGAGGACACTTGAAGATAACAGTCATGGCAGGAACAGAGAGGGGCTAAACCTTGTTTGAGTAAAGCATCAAGAGGTCACATATTTCCCATCCTTGGGGCAAGGGAGTCACTGCACAGAAAGGCTCCTTGGGGGTCAAAAAGGAGGAGGCACCACCCCAGAATAGATGATGCCAAGTCCCCCCAAAGCCCTCTGGGCTGGAATCCACCTTGGAAAAAAGTTGCACACACATGTTGGGGAGGGCCCTAGGGCAGGTCAGGTGTGGGAAAAGAAACCAGATGATTGGCCAAAGGTAAACAAAGACCTGGAAGAACTGCCCTATATAAATGATGTAACCACCTCTTTACTGTGCTTCTCATTAGGGAGGATGCCCACACCCTTTCTCTCTGGGTGTGTATCTCTGCCTTGCTTCTGTCTTAACTAAACAAACCGTTTCTCTGTGTGCTCTCCCACTTGTTGTGCTGTGTCTCTAATCATAAACTTTGTACCTGTTTTTACCGTTTTTGCCTTCTTGAGAAATGCATTTTTCAATGGGGTAAGAGCCAGGAAAAATTTGCTTCTGGCCTCTAGCCCTTGCTGGCCTAGTGACTAGGATTCCTGGTTTTCATCCAGGCTACCCAGGTCCAATTCCTGGGCAGGGAACTAAGATCCCGCTTCAAGCCACTGCTCACTGCTGCTGCCTCTCTGAGATCAATACTAGCAAAGAGATCTGAGGACTAATAACGTAGAACATTGACAAACATGTAGGTGTTCACAGGATCCAACCTAGTGATAGGAAAATAGGCATGTATCTGGACCAGTGGAATTCAGTGGGGTTATGCATATTTTATCTTCTACTTTTTGCTGGTATTTGAATGGAGTCCTTATGTCAGCAGTTCCTCCCAGAGAAAGGAACTCATTAAACTGCTCCACTGCAGCTCAGACCAGCACCGTGGCCTTGAGCCCAGAGCTCTGCCAGTGTGAACGGGGGAGGCCTGGTTTGCTCAAGAGTGAGGCACTGATTAGCAGTTAATATGAAATGCCTTTGAGGGGCACAGAGGCAGGTTAAGACAAATGAGAGGAGGAACTGAGGAAGGCAGAAGACTGGATTTAGGTTGAATTCAGGCCTATTTGAAACAAGAGCTGTGACAAGCTTATCCAGGAAAAGAGATCATTCAAGAAATATTTAAATTGTATTGGATCTCTATCTTACACAGACAAACACACTCACATTTTTTTTCTCCTTTCTGAGTAACTCAACCCCAAACTCCCCCCACTTCTAGCCCACAAAATGCTCCAGATGACTTTCCAATGAAGACAAAAATAATTCATTTCATCTCCCTTCACATTCCATCACTAATTCAGCAGTTATTCTTTTTCAAGGCAGCTATCGTAGCTGAAACTTAGACAATCCCAGGGCTGGGATCTTCCTTAAAGAAGGAGCATCCTTCCTGCTCAGGTGAAAATTCTGTTTCTGTTAACACCCCGCTCCATGTCTCCTTCACCTCTTGTACCAGGACAGCAGAGACTGCTAGTTGACTACCTCAATACCTTTCTCCCTTTCTGAGAACTCTCAAACTAGACAACGTCAGCCCAAGTTAAGAACATTAAAAATCAATCTCATTTATGAACATACCTGGAAAAGTTCTGAATGAAACACAAGCATCACTTTCACTTACATTCCATTGGCCAAAACATACAGTCACATGACCATATCATGTTGCTAAGAAGACTGGAAAATATACTCTACGCCAGGCAGCCTTGTGCCCCCCCAAAATTGGTTTTAAATTCTTGAAGAAGTCATTTCTGTCTCTCTCCACTCAGCAACAAGATCAAGATAAGCAAGCTTCCTTACTGGCCCCCTGTGTGATGTGCATTTATTTGTACTTTACCCTTACACAAAGAGCTTAGCACTTTGCAGACCCAGATTTATAGAGAAGTCTTCTATTAGACTCTGAGATGGGTTTTGTCACCTATCCTCCTGCATTAGACTCCACTGTCAAAACTGAAATTTAAGTTTATGAGGATTTGAATATGCCCTGAAGGAAGAATATGGTTTCTTGTTTTTTCTAAATTCCTACTTTCCTTTCTCTTTTGATTTTTTTTTTTTTTTTTGCCACCTCAGCAAGACAGTTATATAATTTTAAAAACATTTACTCCTGCCCAAGTGGAAGTTCACTCTGGTATTTTTAGAGGTTTGTTTAATAAAACTTCAAAGGACAGCTAATCTTCATCTTATACAAATTATTTCAGAGAACAGAAAAGAAGGAAAGTTACACAACTCATTTTAAAAGAGTTGTTTAATTGTGACACCAAAACCAGGTGCTGCCAAGGTCAGCACAAAAAGAGAAATTTAAAAATCATTCTCACTTATAAACACTGGAATTTTCAGTTAAATGGGCTAATATGTTCTCTTTTGTGCTTAGAACATGGTTTATAAACATAGATGGAAATGTCCCAAATAAAACATAAGCAAGGGACTTCCCTGGTGGCAGAGTGGTTAAGAATCCGCCTGCCAATGCAGGGGACATGGGTTTGATCCCTGGTCCGGGAAAATCCCACTTGAGCAGAGCAACTAAGCCTGTGTACCTCAACTACTGAAGCCTGCATGCCTAGAGCCCGTGCTCCACAACAAGAAAAGCCACCTCAATGAGAAGCCCATGCACCGCAACGAAGAGTAGCCCCGCTTGCCTGCAACTAGAGGAAGCTGGAGTGCAGCATCAAAGACCCAACACAGCCAAAACAAAAACCAAAAAACAACCATCTGCAAATCCAGTCCAATAGTGTATTCAAAAAGGACATGATTCCAAAATAATTCAAGGATGGTTGAATTACACTGATAGATTTTCTAGTATTAAACCATCAATTTCTTATGGCAGCTTAACTATCCCCTTTAAATATTTTGGGCTTCTATGGACACTCATAACCTCGGGGATTTACCTTTTATCTCAAGTAGCAATAGCGGCAGAGGCTGGAGGAAAGGAGGTCAGCAGAGGGGTTAAATGAACTGGAGACCTTCCCAGAAGGAAAGCGATACCTGTTTTTAGGATCATTCTAGCGTAGGGAGTTAGAGAAGCCCGAGGGGCCCCTGGAGAAGGAGGTCCCACCGCAGGGTGCAGGAGGGGCAGACCACTCTGTCTGATTGTGCGCGTTGGCGATGGCATGACTCAGTGGGTACCGGTCACATCTTACTCGTTGTGGATTCGTGCATTTATTACAACCATCTTGAGGCAGATAGCAGGACAGTATCCTGGAAGGAATGTCTGTTTCTAATTCCTACACAGGTGCCACTGGGCTACCTGTACTGCTGAGGAGAGAGTCTGACTATGGCAGGGCTGGAATAAGATCTGGAGATGGACCAGCCCTGCCTGATTCTGGAATTAAGATCTGGGTGTCAGGCCCAGACTCTGTACAGCAGGAGGTCCTGGGGGACCAATGAATCCTGAGCTCCAGCTCTTCCTGGACTTTTCTTCCCAACTGGCTCTGCCAGGAATCTGCTTCATCTGGTATACCCACTGCCCATTCTGGGCCGAGGCTCCTAGCTTTGGCGCCTGCTGGCCTCAGCATTCTCTCTTCTCTGCCTCATCACGGTCCCCCACTGCAGCCTCCATAGCCTGATTTTCAATAAGTGCCTTCGGAATCTATAAGCATAACTGTCTTACTAAGAAGTAATTACTTTGGCATTTTCCAGGGGGAAAGAGAAAACGATTTTCTCTATAAAGAGAAAACGATATGAAATGACTGGCACTGTGCAGAAATTTAAAAGCTTCTTGGGGGAAAAAAGAAATTCTTAGAGTTGTCAGATTATCAACTGATCAAAGCTACAAAGATGTTTTGGGGGGAACCCAAGAGACAAATAAGAATCTCTTTGAGGAAATGGCCTTAAAGATGGAATCAAAGGGCTTGGAGGAACAAATCAAATGCCAGTGGTAAATCCACTTGTTATTTTAGGCCCCAAGAACAGGAATATAAAAACCAGGATAAAATATTAGAATGCAAGAACTCAGTGGAAATAGTACTCATTTTTACAAGGACTTTTGCAAACTTTCAGAGTTGAAAAGAGCCTTTAATGAAGTTAATTTTAGTAAAGGGACAAAACCTGGATTCCCAAGGGTTAAAAAAGAATATACTGGACTTAAGAGACTTGGACACTTACAACTGGGAGCAGAAAACTGAAAGGAGCTGAGTGATATAATCAAACATTGCCAGAAATTTCCAAAAAGACAAAGCAAGTGGTCTGGCTCACAAAGAAAATGAAACGCAGGTTTTGAGCAATGATATTGTGCAGCGGGAGTAGCTGGCAGGTGACCAGACTGAGAAGTTAAAAACAGATGATAGATGGCTCACGAAAGGAGCCTTTGTTAACAATAGTTGAAAAAGATAAAGGCCATTTCCAATCTAAACTAAATGCTGAGATGCTAACTCGGCAAGGGCTGGAAAACAGAGATGTTGGAACACGAATCTTGCTGACTTCTTTAAGCCAAAGTTCTACTGGATAATGACTACAAAACTTTGCATCAGAAAGCTGATATTCTTAATAAACTCCTGGGCAGAAAGGCAGCATTCTTCCAAAGAAGCTATTTCAGGAAGAATAAGAAAAGGAAGAGAGAGAGCAGAAATACCAGCTAGAGAGTAAGTAAGATTCCATAAGCAGAAAATTCAAGAAGCGGAGGATGAAGTACAGAAAACAAAGATCTTACGAAACCCAGATTTCCCTTCATGATGAGAAAGGTCATGACAGCTGGCTGATTGCACATACTGCAGAATGAGCTCTAGCGAGAAGATGCAAGCTGCTAGCCCAAGGCAGATATTAATATGTGTGCGTCAAAGGACAATAATTTTTCAAAAGTCAGTGAATGTCCAACCAACCCCAGGAATACCATAATGATAGAAACTTTCAAAGAGAGAGTTACTAATCCAAGATCAGTCTTTTGGTCCACTCGTTGAAACTAGTGAAAGCCTCTATTTTATTGGTATTGTTTCTACCTGGAATCTCTTACTCTTGTCGTAATGGCATAGATCTGTAAAAATGAACCTGTGTCTGTCATTGGTCGTATAGCTGATCCTAGGAGGCCATTTCAGGTATCTGAACTAGTATCTATTTCTTATCTGCATCTTGGTATAGCTTCATCAGTAAATCTTACCAGGGAAACTCACCATGATCTCACATGTATTCATTCATTCCACAAATATTTAAGTATCTTTCATGAGTCAGAGATTTTACAAATGTCAGAAATACAACAAAGAACAAAACAAAAATCTTGCCTTTGTAGAGCTTACATTTTAACAGAGAAAACACGTAGGTAAAAAAGAAATTAGAAAGTAATCATATAATGCCAGGTAGGGATAGGGCTACAAAGGACAACTAAGCAGATTGAAGGGGTAGTCACGGGAGCACACTTTACATGTGGTGATCATGGAAGGCTGCATAAGGAGATGACATTTGGGTAGAGACATGAATGGAAAAAAGGAGCGAGCCATGTGAAGATCTGGGAAAGATCCTCCCAGGCAGAGGGAATAGCCGTGCAAAGGCGCTGAACCAGAAGCATGTTTGTTGTGTTAGAGAAACAGCAGGAGTTTCCGAAGGAGAGTACTACGTGTCTGAAGGCTGAGAGCTGAGAGGTGAGAACTGAGAGAGAACATTCTATGTTCTCATATATATGAGAAAATAAAACTTCTAATGGCTCCAATAAGGTAAGCAGGGAGTTATAAGTGAAGACGGTAGAAGGGTAAACCCCTACCAGATGCTATCGTACATTATGAGTCATGTTAAAAAGTTGAGGGCTTCCCTGGTGGCGCAGTGGTTGAGAGTCCGCCTGCCGATGCAGGGGACACGGGTTTGTGCCCCGGTCCAGGAAGATCCCACATGTCACAGAGCAGCTGGGCTCATGAGCCATGGCCGCTGAGCCAGCACGTCCGGAGCCTGTGCTCCGCAATGGGAAAGGCCGCAACAGTCAGAGGCCCGCAAAAAAAAAAGTTGAAACTTTAGTCTTAATAACATATTACTATCGTATGTTGAGTCCTTACCACATGTCTGTCAATGTAATAAATACTAGGATTTTTCTCACTTGATCCTCATAAATATTCTATGAGTTAAGAATCAATGTTATTTCAATGTTAGAGGTGAGGAAACTGAGTCACAAAGTGGATAAATCATTTGCCCAAACACCCAGAGCTACTAAATAGCAAAATTGGCATAGGAACCCATATCAACTTGAGTCCCAAGCCTGAACTCTTACCCTCCACTATTCCACATTTTTATTTATTTATTTTTGGCTGTGTTGGGTCTTCGTTGCTGTGCACGGGCTTTCTCTAGTTGCGGCGAGCGGGGGCTACTCTTCATTGCGGTGCGCGGGCTTCTCATTGCAGTGGCTTGTCTTGTTGCAGAACATGGGCTCTAGGGCACGTGGGCTTCAGTAGTTGTGGCTCGTGGGCTCTAGAGCGCAGGCTCAGTAGTTGTGGCGCACGGGCTTAGCTGCTCTGTGGCATGTGGGATCTTCCCGACCCAGGGCTCAAATCAGTGTCCCCTGCATTGGCAGGCAGATTCTTAACCACTGCACCACCAGGGAAGTCCCTGTAAAGCTGTTATTTTAATTTTATTTTATTTGGCCGAGCAGCATGCGAACTCTCAGTTCCCCAAGCAGGGATCGAACCCTGGTCCCCTGCATTGGGAGCACAGAGTCTTAACCACTGGACCCCCAGGGATGTCCCTATTCTGCACTTTTAAATGATCCATATGCATGTAGTATAATGGAGGCTATAGAGTGGGAAGGAAACCCATTAGAGGTGGGGGTTAAAGGGAGAGGGGATGGTAATGGGATCTTGGTAATAAGAGTGGGGTTGAGAAGAAAGAGATGGGATTGAGAGAGGTTTAGAAAGTGGAATGATTGGGATTTGGTGTTTGATTGGATCCGAGGAGGGAGGGAGGAAAGGAGGGGGTGGGGGGAGTCAAAGATGATTTCCAGATTTCCGGTTTATGAAACTCTGTGGTTACCATTTAAGGAGACAAGAAACCAAGCAGGAAGGGCAGTTTGGGGCTTAGGGGGAAGATGATGAGTGGTTTTAGATTAAGGATGGTGGAATAAGGACCTCTGAAAATCCGCTCCTCCATGTAAGCAACAAGATCACTGACCACAAAAAAAAGTCAAAATCAACTTTTTAGAACTCGGAAATTAACCAAAGGCTTGCAAGAATCCAAAAAGCGTTTATTCAAGAAAATCGACGGAATCTCAGTAGAAACAGTGGGCTTTGTACTGGGGCAAGAAGGCAGATTCTAGCGGTGTGAAGAGTGAGCAGGAGTGGGGAAACCAAAATAGTGTTCAGCCCTTTGCTTGGAAAGACAAGAGAGATGGGGCTTTAGCTGGAGGATGGGTGAGGATGCAGTGCTCTTTTTTATTTTGTAGAGATGTAAATAGTGCAATATAGCTGGCAAAAAGCCTGGTCTTTCAGGAGGTGAAAAGGCCTGGCATCCTGATAGGCAAAACAGCTGAAATCTGACACCTAGAGACAAGCTACTCAGGTTCTTCTTAACTTTATTCTTGGATTGATTTCACTGTTGGCCCTTTTTGCTCTAGAGATAGAAGCTTGTCTTTAAAAATTTAAAAAAAAAAGGCAGAATTGATGACCAAGAAACATCATTGTGAGGGAAGATCGGTTATTTACATAATTCAACTTCTGTGCAATTCTTTTAATGTAGTTTTATAGTCATTAGTCTTATCAATTTCCATAAAGGTATGCCAATGTTAGGTTTATAGCATGTCATCTTGACAATCTGTCTTCAGAACATCCTAGGGATTCTCAAACACCATATGCAGGAGTTGGAAAACTGCTTGGTCTAATTGCGCAAGCATTGAGTTCTAACTGAAAACCAGGGCAAATAAGTCTAGAGATCTAATGTATAGGCATGATGACTATACTTAATAATACTGTGTCAACCAGAAAATATGCTAAGAGAATAGATATCAGGTGCACTCACTGGACAAAACGCTAACTATGTGAGGAGATGATATGTTAATTTGCTTGACTCTACTACTTATTTCACCATGTATATGTATATCAAATCATCATGATGTACACCTTAAATATATACACAATTTTTATTTTAAAATATATAAATAAAAAATAAATCTATTCATTAAAAAATAAAACAGAGGAAGGACTCTACTTGTTCTAAAACTTGGCTGCACATGGAAATCTACCGGGAGCTTTAAAAAGTACTGATGCCTGGGTTCCAACCTAGAAACTGCATTCAAATTTAGTTTCATGTCTTCTAAAGGTCAATTTTTTTTCAGTTCAGGATCCAGTCTAGGATCACATGTTGCATTTAATTGTCATGCGTCTTCAGTCCCCTTCAAACAAATCCAGTCTTTCTTTGCTTTCATGACTCTGAGTTTTTGAAGAGTATAGTCTATTTATTTCACAGAACGGTCCTTCCATTTTTGTTCTTCTGATATTTTCTCATGTTCAGATTGAGATTACGCATTTCTGGCCATGAATACCACAGAAGTGATGGTGTGTCTTTTCTCATTGCATTCTGGAGCCACAGAAAATTTTATTTGTCCCATTACCCGTGATGTTAACTTCAGACACTGAAGGGGTACATGCTATTGACATGACTCAACACTGATGATGTTAATAGGCCCAGATAGAGTTTGCCAGCTTCCTTCACTGTGAAGTTACTTTTGCTCTCTCTTTCCATACTCTACTCTTTGGAGGCAAGTCATTAAGCATTGTCACAATCTGCGTTTCACCCCTTGTATCTTCCGACCTCTTGGTTGATGTAGAAAAAAAATTTATACATTACAGTTTACTCTGTGCTGGTAAGTTTTGAGAAATGCAGAGTCATATATCTATCACTCCAGTACCATACAGGTTAATTCTATCACTCTAGAGATACTCTGTGCTTTCCCTAGTTAACCCCTTCTCCTCCTGGAAACCATTGATCTGTTTTCCATCCTTACAGTTTTGCCTTTCCTAGAATGTCTCATGAATGGAATCATTCAATATGTAGCCTTTCCATTCTGGTTCTTTCAACTTAGTAAAATACATTTAGGATCCATCTATGTAAATTTGTGGATGAATAGCATGTTCCTTTTTTCTTGCTGAATAGTTTTCCATCATGTATACCACAGTTTGTTCATCTATTCACCTATTGAGGGACATCTTGGTTGCTTCCAATTTTTGGTGATTATGAATAAAGCTGCTAAAAACTTTCACATGCAGCTTTTTGTATAGGCATAAGTTTTCGATTCAGTTGGGTAAATACCTAGGGGCATGATTGTTAAGTCATATGGTAAGTCCATGTTTAACATTATAAGAAACTGTCTTCCAAAGTGCCTGTATCATTTTCGCTTTTGCACAGCTCTTGTTCCAAATCTTTGACAGCATTTGCTATTGTCAGAGGTTTTTCTTTTTAATATTCAAATGAGATGACAGCATCTCATTGTTTTGCAATTTGCCTTCCCTAATGACGAATTATATTGAGCATCTTTTTATGCTCAATGCTTTATTTGCCATCCATATATCTTCTTTGGTGAAGTGTTCTGGTTAGATATTTTGTCCAGTTTTAGTTATTTTTATTTTTAAAAATAAATTTATTTATTTTCATTTATGTATTTTTGGCTGTGTTGGGTCTTCGTTGCTGCGCTCAGGCTTTCTCTAGGTGTGGCGAACGGTGGCTATTCTTAGTTGCAGTGCGTAGGTTTCTCATTGTGGTGGCTTCTCTTGTTGTGGAGCATGGGCTCTAGGCATGCTGGCTTCAGTAGTTGTGGCTCGTGGGCTCTAGAGCACAGGCTCAGTAGTTGTAGCACACGGGCTTAGTTGCTCCGCGGCATGGTATCTTCCCGGACCAGGGCTCGAACCTGTGTTCTCCTCTTAACCACTGTGCCACCAGGGAAGTTCCTGTCCAGTTTTAAAATTGAGTTTTTTGCTTTCTTATTGTTGAGTTTTAAGTGTTTTTTATGTATTCTGGATACAAATCTTTCATTTCATATGTGATTTACAAATATTTTCTCCCAGTGTGTGGCTTGTCATTTCACTCACTTCAGCAGTATCTTTCACTGAATGAAATATTTTAATTTTGAGAAATTCCAATTTATCAAACTTTTCTTTTGTGGATTATGCTTTTGGCATCATATCCAAAAGCTAATCACCAAATACAGGGTCATACAGATTTTCTCCTATGTTTTCTTCTATAAATTTTAGTTTTGCATTTTACATTTAAGTATAAAATCCATTTAGAGTTAATTTTTTTGTAAGGTGTGAGTGTCAAAATTTATTGCTTTTTTTTCATATGGATGTCCAATTTGTCCAGCACCATTTGTTGAAGCACCTTTCTGTCTTTGATAAAAATCAGTTGACTATAATTGTATGGATCTATTTCTGAGCTTTCTATTTTGTTCCATCTATCTATGTGTCTATCTTTTCACCAATACCACACTGTCTTGATTCCTATATCTTTAGAATAAGTCTTGATATCAGGTCATGTGAGTCCTCCTACTTTGTTTTTCTTTTTCAAGGTTGTTTTGGCAATTCTGGATCCCTTGAACTTTTACATGAATTTTAAGATCAACTTGTCGATTTCTGCAAAAGAGGCAGCTGGGATTTTGATAGAGATTGTGTTGAGTCTGTGGATCAATTTGGGGAGTATTGCTATCTTAACAAATCAAGTCTTCAAATCCATGAACATGAGAGGTTTTCCACTTTAGATCTTTAATTTCTTTCAACAATATGTTGTAGTTTGCAGAGAGTAAGTTTTGCACTTTTTTTGTTAAATTTTCCCCTGCATACAGCCACTGTCATTATTTGCAGCAGTTTTGTTCTATAAGGTCGCTGCCAACATTGAATTAGCCGATACTTGAATACTGCTTCTAAGGGAAATGTGGACAAGGTTAGATTCTTGTGAGTCTCTGGTCACATTTTCCATTTTCGTCAGTCAAAATACCATTTGCATTATGTAGGTTTGTTTGCCAACATTCTTGCAAAACAAGCCAGTCTCAGCAGCTGTGAAAACCTGTTCTTCCACGTAATTCTTTTTCTATTAAACCCTTAGCAGAAATTGAAAAATTCTTCCACAGTCTACCTGGCTTCCTGGGCAAGTTTAACGAGTTAAGGCAGGAGGGTGGCCTCTAATTCCAGCTCTCATCATAACTAGCTGTAACTTTGGGCAAGTCACTTAGAATCTCCACTCTAAAACTCTGATAAAATAAGACTGTGGATGGGAATATCTCCATCGTTCCACTCACTCTAGAGTCCTATAGTTAAAAAAAAGGGGGCGGGGGGAACTGGTGGGGTGGGGGGAGGTTATATGGTAATTTTTAAAGCCCACAGCACCACCTGGTGGTCAAAGAGAAGACAGACTGAGGAAGAGTGTTAATAGACATATCCAGCTCCATCTACATTTTGCTCGTTTGAAAACTTCACATTTTCAGACCATTTCTCCTCTAAAATGGCTACACACGTACAATAATACCTATAAAAGCAGTCATACGGCATTATGTCTAACATCACACCCTGCATAGAGTGCCTTGTAAATATAAAGACGCTAACCCTTGAATAGCCATCATTACTGAGCTATTATTATGCTTTGGTTAAAACAAAAACAAAAACAAAACAAAACAAACAAAAAACTACTGAGCAAGTAGGAGAATTACATGAAATGAAAATATACTTCATTGTACCAAAAAATCCATCATGTTAAAATTATTCACACATAGGTGAGTAAGAAAATGATAGTATTCATTTATAACCTCCCCCAAATAAAATATCTGTGAGTCCATACGTATATAAATACATAGGTGAGTGAATAAAATGGAGCTGTAAATACAGGAAAAGAGACAGCTCTTCTTTACAAAATAACTCTAATCAATAAATATAAAAGGAATGAGAGAAATAGAAAATCACCATTAGATTACCACTGTAATAATTGCTGCAGGCAATATTCACTTCTGTACACTAAAATTATACGGTATAAGCAAACGTTTGAGGAGAAACAGGATAATTTCCTAGTCTCAAAACATCCTCCCCAGGACGTTTATTAATTATAAAGGGAAAGATAGTAACTTTATAATACTTTAATGCAGCAGATATCACTTAATGAAGTGACCAAGGTTAACATCACCAGAAGTAAGACATGTTGATATCATGTACCCTTTGATATGATTTCTATTCTTGTTAAGACAAACTGGTTTTAAAAAGAAAGAAAAGTCTATGCATGTTTTCTCTCTAAGAGCTTTTTGCTCTTCTTTTTCACATTTCTTTTTTTTTTATTTAAGTCATTAAGCTAAGGACACTTAGTAGATAGCAATTGTAAGACAATCCAAATGTGTTTAACATTCATAGTTATCCACTGGGCTTACGGGTCAATAAAGAAAAGAAGACCACTCTGGTGGCTTTTCAGTATCTACAGTAAACTCAAATTTCAGTAAAATTAACAGAAATTTTATTTGAAATTCATTGTATTTGTAAGGAGGAAGGAAATATTTAAATCCCCTTTTGATGAAAAGAGAATTCTCATGGTATCTTGACCAAGCTACCTTCAAACCAGTTTCCAGAAAAATCAAAGACAGGGTAATATCAGACTTATGTCCAAAAGCATTAAAAAAACTGCAAGCACAAGAAGAAAGTAGAGAATTCAGTTTCTTTCAAGTATCCATAAAACATCCATGAACATTGTTAATCTATTAGGCCAAAGAGAAAATATCAATTTCAAAAGTAGAAATATTATATTTTCTGATTACAACACAATAAAGCTAGAAATTAATTACCAAATCAGGAAAAAAAAAGTTTCCTTGTCCTGGAGATTTAAAAAGTATCTTAAATGATGGCTTGAGTCAAAGGGAAAAACCAAAATATCAATCAAAGTTGGACCTTATGAGATGGATTTAAAGCATAAGGGCAATCTCTAGCCTCTGTGGTATCATTGTGTGTGGGTCAGAAAAGTGCTCCTTCTTCAAGTAAAAAGCAAGACCAGCACAACTGCATCTGTGGATGGTCATGAGGTGATGGCTCTGAGCCCAGCTGGCTGGAAGATGAGCATGACACTCAGGGAAACTAAAGTCAAAGTGAGTTGGGAGCTGTGAAAGAAAAAAAATGTAAATTTCTCTTCTCTAAGGAAAAAAAAACCAAACTGCTAGATAATGAGTTTTCCTTTAAGATTAGAAGCAAACTTCTAGTTAGTAAAGTGCCTGCTAGCAAGATTTCGAAGGCCAAGAAAAAGTCTCACCTAAGGAATGTTTTCTTTGGTTGAACTTAATATTCTCAAGGCCGACTCCTAAGGACAAAGAGACAAGAGTACACTTGGTTTAATACTCTTCAATTACTTTTCTATAAGACAGTATAGGATTTAATTGTTTCAAATACTTTAGGTAAATTATGCCATTTTAAACAAGTTCTTGTAAAGAGTAATTAAACTTTTATATCCCCTGATGTAAATGATTCAGGAGCAAGCTTACTAAGCCTGTCCTAAAGGATGCCTGAATTCAGGGCATCCTGGTGGTCCAGTGGCTAAGACTCCATGCTCCCAATCCAGGGGGCCTGGGTTTGATTCCTGGTCGGGGAACTAAGAGCCCACATATCGCAACTAAAGATCCTGCATGCAGCAATGAAGATCCCACGTGCGGCAACTAAGACCTGGCTCAGCCAAATAAGTAAGTAAACATTTATTTAAAAAAAAAAAAAAAAAGGATGCCTGCATTCCAAGCCAAGAAAAGTCTCAATTTGTAATTGTGTTGTTAAGAAACCATTCAGACATTCTCTTACTGCATTAGCATATTTTTAATGGAGCAATTCCTGATGTTATTTCCCTAAAATCACAGAAAGATTGCAGCATTTTTGGGGTTCTATTTTGTAAGGATGACTTTCTTTTGCAGTAGCATCTCTCCTAGAACGGGACCAATAAGGGCTCCAGGTGCTATGAAAGAATGGGTAACCTCACCAGGGACGACTTCTCTCAGCCATGCACTTAAGTGTTAGAAAAACATACCACAGTTGACAACATGTTGTGTATGGTGGGGATGAGAGGAAAGTCAATGAATATGATGAATATGAAAGTCACTGAATGAGATGAATAAAAACCTAGAAAAGTAAGGAAGGGAAGGACTGGTGTAGAGATCTTTCTGGAGTGGGGAGTAGCTTTAGGTTTTGAGTCACCCGGTGGGAGTTTAAGAGGTTTCTATTGTGACTCAAAGGAAACAGAATCTGGGGACAGACCACAATGGTTCAGTGATAGAATAAAGACCTGGTTTCCAGGATCAAGGAATAAACACCAGAAGCCTGGAGGAGGAGAGATGGAGCCCTAGTTCCTAGTCCCCTTTCCCACCCTCCTTCCCCCTAAGTTGTGTAAGATGTTACCTTCCACCTAAACATCATCTTCCTGGTTTCAGACCTTAACTCTGGTCTCTGAGTTCTGCTTAGTTCCACATTCTCTACCCATTTGCACAGAGGACCACCACCTTCCCTTCCTGGAATCTCTAAGGTTTTCTGCTTTGCTCATGCCCTGCTCATCAGCCCTACTAATTCAGTCTGAGATGGAAGTGGCCACCCTCTCCAAAATGCTTAAGTCTCCTGATCTCAATGAAGAGTCTTTGCACCCTAGGATTATCATTGCCTTATTTGAAATTGGATCACTTCCCCCTGTTTCTTGCAGTTCTCTCCCTTCCCTAAAAAACAGTGACCATAAAGCAACTGAACAACGAATTGCAAAGAAGTTTGAAAACCTCTTAAAAGAAATTAAAGATATTGTTAAACATATGACAAGTTATGAAGAGAAGATCATAGAAACAAAAGAATCTTTTGAGGAAACCAATATCTCTGAGGATGTGTCAGAACTTAAAGAAAAAATCAGAGAACTTGATAAAATAAATAAAGTACTATTGGAAAAGCTACTTGCTAGTTGGGACTTAGGGAAAGAACAGAACTCAAAGAAACAGGAGATGATGTTGGAAAACCAGAACTCCAAGGACACCATGCAAGGTTGTGCAACGGATTTGGTAAACTGTTCAGAAGAAAAAAGAGCCCTTCATGAAACTCAACTAAGTAAGGAAAAAGCAAAGCACAGATTTCCTCTTGTCCAAGAAGAAAATATCAAACTGAGGTACAACATGGAGCAGTTACTATAGGAAGCAAAACACTGGAGTGTGCAACATACTGAGCTCAGTGAAATAATAAAATCCTATCAGAAATCTCAGACAGACATCAAAACTCTTGAAAATAATGGCGCCCATTCCCCAACTCAAATGAATAATGGGGTGTCAGCTAAGCATGAGCTGGAAGAACAAGTGAGGAAACTGAAACAAGACACATATTCACTGCATTTGATTGCAGCTTTGCTGGAGAATGAATGCCAAATCTTAGAGCAGAGGGTAGAGCTTCTCAAGGAATTCCATCATCAGAAAGAGGAACCTCTACAAGGGGAGCCAATTCAGATAAACTATGAGCAGAACAAGAAAGAACAGAAGCTATCAGAGGCAGAGAAGGTCAAAATACATAAGCAAAACATGCAAGAAATGTTTCAAAAAGGAGACCAATTCTATAGAAGCCTGAATGTTTGTCATAAAAAGAAAGCTCGTAATAATTTGTTCAATACTCATATTGCAAGAAGAGCTCTTGTAGGAAAAAAGAGGCCAGCCAGCAGCCTAAGTTAGAAAATACCAAAAGTAGAAGAAAAGGCAGTTCTTTAAAAAACAACAGTATATCCAGCTCCAGGCACGTCAATCATCAAACCTAGGATAGACCTTTCGTTTCAACCAAGAAATAGCTATAGAACAAGAAGATTAACATTTAACATTATTCATTACCTCAGTGGTTAGGTAAGTTTGGTCTTTAATGACTATCAGTGTCAACTTTTGGTCACATTTGTCATATTTACAATCTGTTTTTGTAGTTATTAGATAGAGATCCTATGACACTTAAACCAAAAGTGAGAATTTACAGGTCCAAATAAGTAAAGATCTAAATAAAAACCACAACAAACAAAGGAAAGGGTTTTTTTCTTTATTTGTTTAATCATTACCTTGGGGAGGAAGTTCTGGGGGAAAAAGTACATAACACTTTAACTGTGAACCTTTAAAGCTCCCTTTTCAAATGCATATTCCTTTTCCTATTTATTGATATTATCTACTGAAGTGTGGGCAGTAGTTGAGTTAAAAAAAATAAAAAGCTGATGAGCCACCCCTAAAAAGTTTTTCTCTTCTCATAAATCTCCCTATTCCCTGGATCTACTGTTACTAATATTCCTCTCTTGCTCCTCAACTAGTAAATGGTGGGCATACCAGGCAGCAGAGGCCCTTGGGGAAGGACACCTTGGCTTCTTTAGAAGAATAGATGTGTGTCTAGATTTTGTTCTGTGCTGGAAAAATTCCTCTCATTACTCCAGGTGGGGGCAGTAGAGTTATTCAGGGAAAAAAGCAGTATCTTCTGTTAAGTAAGCTGAACTTTTTGGTTCCAGAAAAGATGGAGCAGAAGCATTTCTCTCTATTCCTCCATTAAATAAGCTAAAAACCCTGGACATTATGTATAAAATGAATGTAAGAAGACCCTGAAAGATGGAGATAAGGAGATGTACTGGCCAGGGACCTTGAGACTTAAAGAACAGCATAGTGTTAAGTTCCCTGAGTTTCCTTTTTGTCTCTCATATATGCTGGGAGCCGATAACCCAGAAATACCAATGCATTTAGACAAAAAATGCACGTGCACCCACCCCCACAAGCCCGCGTTCTCTTGCTAAGGGATGAGGAAACAGTCTGGCAAGACAGAAACCTTTTTAAAAAACTGCCCTACTCTGGCCAAACTGCATAAAAAATGCCATGCCTCCACTCTCAGCCCCATCAGCAAATACTGAGCAGAGACACTAGACTTTCACACTTGCCTGGGAGTAATGAAGCACTCTTCCTTCTTTCTTCTAGGGTGGTACATACAGAGATGTCAGAGAAGGGACCTTGGAGTTCCACTCCCACCTGATGGTAACAAGGTGCTCTTCCCTGAGCCCCTTTTCCCAGCAGAGTAAAATGTCAGTGAAGGCCCCATAGGTAGCCTAGATTCCTATACCCTCCCCCTGCTGGCACAGCATAGCCAAAGCCTGCTAAAAGAGAAGATTTAGCTAGGATCCAGGGTCTCAAAGCACAATGCCCCAAATGTCCAGAAAACATGGAAAACTCACTCATCATATCAAGAATCAGGAAAATCTCAACTTGAATGAGAAAAGACAATCAACAAGTGCCAACAATGGGATGGCACAGATGTTGCAATTATCTGACAAGAAATTTAAAGCAGTCATTATAAAAATGCTTCATTGAACAATTACAAGCACACTTGAAAAAACAAAAATAATAGAAATTCTCAGCAAAGAAACAGAAAATATAAAGAAGAAACAAATGGAAATTGTAGAAATGAAAAATATAATTTGTAAAATAAACTCAATGAATGTGCTCAGTAGTAGAATGTTGATGTCAGAGGAAAGATTCCATCAACATGAAGATAGAGAAATAGAAATTACCCATTCTGACCAACAGAAAAAATAGGCTGAAAAAAACCCACAGTCTCAAGACACTTGGAATAAAAATAGATCTAACACTGGTGTCATCAGAGTCCCCCCAAAAAAGGTAGAATGTGGGCTGAAAAAGTATTCATCGAAAAAAATGGCTGAAAATTCTCTAAATTTAGTGAAAGGCATAAACCTACAGATTCAAGAAACTGAGTGAACTTCAAATAGTATAAATTCAAAGAAGTTCAAGGCATTCATAATCAAATTTCTGAAACCTAAAGACAAAGTGAAAATCTTGAAAGCAGTTATAGAGAAAAGACTCATTCGATGTAGGGGAACGATGATGGGAACAAATGACAGTGACTTTCCCATCAGAAACCTCAGGGGCTTGAAGGAAATGAAAATTTTTCAAGAATTGAAAGAAATGTCAACCCAGAATTATTTACCCAGTGAAAATATCCTTTAGGAATGAAGGTGAAATCAATAAATTCTCACATAGAGGAAAACTGAGAGAATTAGTAACTCATTTCTCATTTGTTGAAAAAGCTCATTTGGTTATACAACTAACCCTCACTTTTTTATATTCAAGAAAATGAGTGTTCCCTCTAGCCTCAGACTTTGTCTTTTTCCATTTCCAAACAGGAACTTCACATAGGAGATGCTAAATGAATGAAATGAGAAACTACAGCATAGTTGAATGAAACAATCACTTCTTGTATTTCAGCTTGTTCATATGCATTACCTAACAAATTCTGTCAGTGTCATTTATCTGTCAAATGTTAGGAGGCTAACTTTCTAGTTCCTCGTCTGTGCACTAATGTTCCCCTGGTACCACAACAAACAAGAGAACTGCAGGATTTTCAAATTTTTGAGAGAAACAGTGCAATATGCAACATCTGTTGCACACAATACAAACTCAAGGTAGTCATAGTTTCAACTTTAGATTGATGTAGCACCATACCCAGTAGTAAAATTTCCATTGGTGAGAACTCAGTCACAAGGCCACACCTACCTGAAAGCAACTGGGAACTGAGGTTTTTAGCTGGATAACCATGTTGCCCAGGCAGAAGAAGAATTACTTTTGGAACCCTGTGAGGTGGAGAGAAAATATTTTTGTTTCTGCACAGTTAGGGCATTCTAAGCAAATTTTATGGAAACTTGAGATCCTGGACTACAAGCAAGCTCTAGAAGATATTTTCCAACCGTATAGATAATGAGTGTTCAAAAGACTTACCTAACTTTAGAGATGTGTGTTAACATTTTAAATTGGGGGTGAGGCCTGGGATTGGGAGACTCTTCTGGGTTATAAAGCTGGAGACACTGGACTTATATAACCCCTGGAGAGATTTACTGGATTGGCTAAAAAGTTCATTTGTGTTTCTCCATAAAATGTTACAGAAAAACCCAAAGGAACTTTTTGGCCAACCCAAAACATTATAAAAGGGTTATAGTGAGAACCCAAGATCCAGAGGGTTTTTTTCCTCCCTCCTTTTAGAGGGGGAGAAGGACAGCTGCCTTTCTTTTCTACATAAAAGTCTGGATTCCTTTTCTCATCATTCCTCCCTTATATTACAGGCCCTGTTGCATGTAGGGTGACATCTGGTTCTCATCTCTCTCCAGGGGTAAGAATTGGAGCAAGGGGAACTAGCACAATTATTATTATGTAAGTAATAATAATCTGTCTCTGATTAAAAAACCTCACGTGTGCATTCAGGATAAAAGAGAGATGAATATTAAAAACCCAACAAAGACAATCACAACCTCCACCACAGGTTCTATTATGAATGAAGCATAGGGCATGAGAAATTTTCATATGTTGGAAGTACAAAATATGCAATTTGAAATATTGCTCCCTACTCCATAAACATTTCTTTCTCATGTCTGGAATATGTATCACTTTATAAATTATCTAAGAGACAAAATTTTCCTGTTATAGCCCTTAGTAAAAGAAAAAGATTCCCAGTTAAACAGTATTGGGGCTACTAAAAGAATCACATACTTTTTCCATTTGCCTTTCCCTCTAATGGAAACTACCATCTACTCTATTCTATTTTCCAGCCATCTTGGTTAACAAAACATTGTGCAGTTCATTCTATACTTTACCAAATATGTGCTACATGTTACCAAGAAAAAAATTTTTGCTAAAATAAATTACAGCTTTTTAATTGTCAGATATAGCAAGTGATCTCTGCTCTATCAGACCCTCTAGATCTGGTATTGACTTTAAGATTTTATATGTGTGATAAAATTGTTCTTCTACCACAAGGTCATATATATATATATTTTTATCCAATTCCTAAACATGTAAATGAAAATTTCTGAAAAGGCATTTTTAAAGGTGTTTCATGTGGGTTCCAGTGGATAACAATCTATTATATACTTTTAGTTAATGTAAGTTTATTTGGAGAAGTATCATGGCATTTTATACATGGAAGGATCTTTAGGCCATCACTTGTTGGCAGTGAAAAGCCAAGGTGTGAAATTAGTGAAAATCTAGAACAATAATTAGTATTGACCTAGTCCAGAGTTCTTTAACCCTATATTTTCTCATACCTGAGGGTCAAATTCCAATAAAAATCAAACTGTTTTTGAAACTTGTAGATATCCAGCCCTATCATCAGTATACTTCTGTCCAACAGCAATAGTAACCTTCAAGATATATATTTTTGGATAATCCTCTTAGGAAGAAGGGAAAATCCATACAAACTTCTTTGTCAAATAAATTTTTCCCAATAAATTCTTCACAGTAATGAACTAGATTCTTGATTTCAAAGTACTTGGATCCCTAAAAGTTTTCCCCATCAAGCCATAGCAGTTCCACAGATTTTTTTTTAAAATTCTTGATAATAGTGATATTTTAGTAAAAATAAGTACCTTGTTTCCCCTTTAAAATATATTCCATGAGCCAAATATTATTTTTTAAAATTTGGTTTCCATTCAGATCAAAATAAGAGTTTATTTACTACCTTTTAACTGTTTAAAAAATTATGAAATATACAGAAAAATACATAAAACTTATATGCACAATTTAACAAATGATTAAAAATTAAAAATCTATGTAACCACCCCTTGGGTCACGTCATACTGTTTTCTAAAGTGGTTGTACCAATTTACGTGCCATTCATTACTGTAAGAGTGTTTCTATTGCCCTATAGTTGCACTTAAATTTAGTATTGTCAGACTTTTTAATTCGATGGTTATGTAATAGTACCTCTTGGTGGCTTTAATTTGCCTTTCCTTGATTACTGGGTTTAGTCAACTTTTTATGTTTGTTAATCATTTGTGTTTCACTTTTCATGAAGTGCCTATCTTTTGCTTCAAATTATTGATTTATAGGAGTTTTTTATGTATTCTGAACACTAGTCCTGTGACAATTATGAGTTGCAAACATTCTCTCCCACTCTGCGGCTTGGCTTTTTTACTTTTTTGTGGTTTCTTTTGGTGAATTGAAGTTCTTTTTTTTTTTTTTTTAACATCTTTATTGGAGTATAATTGCTTTACACTGTTGTGTTAGTTTCTGCTGTACAACAAAGTGAATCAGCTATATGTATACATATATCCCCATATCTCCTCCCTCTTGCGTCTCCGTCCCACCCTCCCTATCCCACCCCTCTAGATGGTCACAAAGCACCAAGCTGATCTCCCTGTGCTATGCGGCTGTTTCCCACTAGCTATCTATTTTACATTTGGTAGTTGAACTGAAGTTATTAATTTCAATGTAGCCCAGTTAATTAAACTTTTCCCTTTTAATTGTGGCTATGTTTTATTTAAGAAATCCTTACCTATATCATGGATAAAAGTCTTCTAAATTTCTTTAATTTCTTATCTTTCATATTTCTTTCTTTAATCTCTGAATTGGATCTAGACAGAGAGATTCATCAATGTATTTAGGTTGGTTGTCCAAGGATTCTGCAATTATGGATATTTTCATTCCTTTTTCCATGTCTATGCTTTGGGGGCACTTTTTAATCTTTCCAATAAGAAAACTATGAGAAGCTTTATATTAAAAAAGTAAGGATGGTATAATGAAAGAAGCATTGCACAAAGAGGGAGGTGATTCTGGATCCTAACTCGTCTGGGTCCTAACTCATCTGTTCCTTTTACAAGGTGGAGATAGTAACTTTCTTTTGGACCAGGGACCAATGGTCAAAGATTCTCTGGTTCTCTCAGCTAAGGTCTTATTGCTCTCTGAGGAGTAGGAACATATTAGATGAGAGAATTAGAAACTAACCAGAAGCAAGCATGCCCCAAAAGGAAGGGAACAATAGCAAATAATCCAGGTATACAAGATGTCCATGAGTTGGGGTCATTGATATTTTGAAAGTAAAACAGAAAGGTAATTTTACATAAAGGAGAAAAGTATACCAGATCAAAGTGAAGTAGAGGAGTGGATTTATCATCATCACGCAATCATCATTATTATTTTTAAAATGTTCTCCCACAAACCTGATCAATGTAGAAAGTAATGTTTAAAATATTTCTTAACACAAATAAGGCCTCAGACAAAGATTCATCATAGGAGTGTCACAGTCAGTTGAGTGTTCTTTTCTAACAATTACAGTTTTCTCGAAGAAACCACTAACCACTAATCCATATTTAATTAAGTCTTCTCTCACAGGGAAGCATACTGTACAGCATTTTGGTTGGCACTGGTCTGTTATAAAGCTTCATCTTATGAGGAAGTAGGTGCTGATATTTGCATTCTATTTTTATTTTAAGAATTTTTTTTTTAATTTAAGAGAAACGTACCATTTAGTAATTCTCAGACTTTTCTGGGGAAATATCCTATTTTGTTTATTTGTATCTTTACCCTTTTTCTTGATCTACCACATTAGTCTTTTCCAAAAACTGGATTTGGGTTTGTTAATCTTCTTCATTATTTTTTTAATTCCATTTCAATAATTTCTGTCCTTATTTTGATGCCCCCCTTTTTTTAGTGTTTTGTTGTGCTTTTTCAATTTCTTGAGTTGAACCCTTGCTGTGTTTATTTTTAACCCTTATTGTTTCCTCAAAAAAAATATTAAAAGCTATAAATTTCCCTGTATATACTGTGGATGTAGATCATAAATGTTCATAGGAAATGCTTTCATTATTATTAATTTTAGTTTTAAAAAATATTTTTATATTATTTCCTTTATAACCCAAACATTAGTAAGCAGGTCAGTAAATACACTGCTATGACTTTAAGTATTATTTTTTAAGTTATACATAGACATCATATGTTGTCCTTTGTGTGTCTGATATATTTCATAGGAAAAAACTTATAATGAAAATATACTTATAGCCCAGCAATTTTACTTATAAACTCTATAGAAACTCTTGCACATGAGCAAAAGTAGACTGTACAGTAATATTCTTTGCAACATTGCAGTATTGTGGGAAATAAACCCTAATCTATCAGTAAAGAATAATTAAATTGGGCTATATTTTGAAAAGTAATAGTATAGAAATTAAAATGAACTAAATCTACATGTATCAGCATGCAGAGATGGTTTTTGACGTCTTTGGTCAGAACTCTGGGCTGATATCAATTACAATATCTAAGCATATTTTCTTAGTAATCTAAGAATTTTAATAAAACTAACCACCTAAAGTTTTACATATCTTAAATAAACATAGTGTTTACACAAGTATTTTTATAATGTTATCATTTTTCATTGTTTTTCTTATATATTTCTGTCAACAGTAAAATACTATCTACTATTCTTTTATTTTCTTTATTATTATTTTTGGGTCTTAGTTGCAGCATGCGGGATCTTCATTGAGGCATGCAGGATCTTTCATTGCGGTGCAGGCTCTTCATTGTGGCGTGCAGGCTTCTCTCTAGCTGTGGCGTGTGGATTTTCTCTCTCTAGTTGTGGCATGTGGGCTCCAGAGCACCTAGGCTCTGTAGTTGCGGCACGCGGATTCTTTCTTTGATGCATGAGAGCCCAGTAGTTGTGGCACGGGGGCTTAGTTGCTCCATGGCATGTGGCTTTTAGTTCCCTGACCAGGAATCGAACCCGCATCCTCTGTATTGGAAGGTGGATTCTTTACCACGGGACCACCAGGGAAGTCCCACTATCTAATATTCTAACATATTTTTAAGTCACTTTTTTAAAAGGGACAATCCTCTGAGGAAGAAAAGAGAATGGCAACTTTAACCAGTCATCGTATTCCAAATATATTGCTGTCAGTTATGACCATAATTAGATGTTCTGATAGTGTCTTCTGAACACCAAGTTCATTGGTGAAAATTATTTTTAAAAAGAGGACATTGGCACCTCTAACATGCATACACCCAAATATGCCTATAACTTTTTTTTAAGTCTTTATTGAATTTGTTACAATATTGCTTCTGTTTTTTTTTTTTGTTTTTTTTTTTTGCGGTACGCGGGCCTCTCACTGCTGCGGCCTCTCCCATTGCGGAGCACAGGCTCCGGACGCGCAGGCCCAGCGGCCACGGCTCACCGGCCCAGCCGCTCCGCTGCATGTGGGATCCTCCCGGACCGGGGCACGAACCCGTGTCCCCTGCATCGGCAGGTGGACTCCCAACCACTGCGCCACCAGGGAAGCCCTGCTTCTGTTTTATGTTCTGGTGTTTTGGCTGCGAGGCATGTGGGATCTTAGCTCCCCAACAAGGGATCGAACCTGCACCCGAGCAGTGGAAAGCAAAGTCTTAACCACTTGACTGCCAGGGAAGTCCCCTATAATTCTTAATTATGAAAAGCAACTAGTAGACAATATAATGTTCTTAGCTAACGTCCAGTCATTAGTTGTGTTTCAGCCTTGACATCTTCTGAGTTCATGCATTTATTATTAACATAGGAGTTTTGCCTTGTTATGAGCTTTTAAAAATGCCTTTATTTTGTTGCCAGGCTGGGCTTGGCTCCTCCTCATAGGCAGCTGTGTCTTGGAAGACACAAACTTGTGGGAAAGCATTCAGCCTTTTGCCACCGAATATGAGGTTAGTTGTAGAGTTTTGTAGATATTCTTTATCAAGTAGGGAAGTCTCCCTCCATTCCCAGGGTCCTGAGGGTTCTTATCAGGAATAAATGTTGAATATTGTCAAATGCTTTTTCTGCATCAATTGAAATGACTATGTGATTTTTTAAAATTCGCCTGTTAGGACTTCCCTGGTGTCACAGTGGTTGAGAGTCCGCCTGCCGATGCTAGGGGACACAGGTTCGTGCCCTGGTCTGGGAAGATCCCACATGCCCCGGAACGGCTGGGCCCGTGAGCCATGGCCACTGAGCCTGCGCGTCTGGAGCCTGTGCTCCGCAATGGAAGAGGCCACAACACTGAGAGCCCCGCGTACCGCAAAAAAGAAAAAAAAAAAAAAAAAAAAAATTCGCCTGTTAATATGCTGGATTACATAGATTGATTTTTGAATATTGAGCTTGCCTTGCATCCCTGAAATAAATTCAGTTGGTCATGGGATTTTTTTTAATATTACTGAATTATATTTGATAATATTTTGATAAGAATTTTTGTTTATATTCATAAGGGATATTGGTATTTTGTTTTCTTTTTTTTGTACTGTCTTTGTCTGGTTTCAGTATTAAGGTAATACTGGCTTTATAAAATGAATTGGGAAGTGTTCCTTTCTCTTCTAATTTCTGGAAGAGATTGTGTACAATTGATGTTAATTCTGCTTTAAACATTTGGTAGAATTCTCCAGTGAAATTATTTGGGCCTAGAGTCTTTTGGGGAAGATTTTAAATTATGAATTCAATTTCCTTAATAGTTATAATGCTATTCATATGCTCTATTTCATATTGAGTGAGTTGTGGTAGTTCGTGTTTTTTGAGGAATTAATCCATTTCATCTAAGTTGTCAAACTTACATGTGTAGAGTTGTTTGTATTATCCTCTTAATTATTCTTTTGACATCTCTAAGGTTTGCAGTGATATCCCTTGTCCCATTCCTGATATTGAAAATTTGTGTCTTCTCTGTTTTTTTCCGTTGGTCTTACTAGAGGTTTGTCAATTTTATTGATACTTTCAAAGAACCAGTTTTTTGTTTCATTGAATTTTTCTCTTTTCAATTTCTTTGATTTCTGCTCTTCATTATTTCCTATCTTCTGTTTGCTTTGGGTTTATTCTTGCTCTTATTTTTCTAGCTTTTTGAGGTGGGAGCTTCGATTATTGATTTGAGACTTTTGAAAATTCCCTATAATACCAAAATCATAACCTGAATATATGATTGCTGTACAGCAATTGGTAAACTTTTCTTTTTATTAAGTATTGAAGGACATTATTTTTCACAATGTTTTCCTAATATTTAAAGAATGTTAGGAAATATTATTAAATTATAATTTTATTATATTCAATATTTCAGTTGAGATTATTGCCCTATTATTTAATTTTATCAATAAAACTATCTGTATGGCAGGATCTTATGAGTACAAGAATATAACAAGAATAAGCCTTACACGAAAGCTACTAAGTCTTCTTGTAGTGTACTGAAGATAGAATTCTGGGAAACATTTTTAAAGAACATCAGCTCTCACACTCTTTCCTTCAAGTAGACCCCCCCCCCCCTTACACACACTTCTTATCAACTATTTTCTGGTGTCATCTCCCTTCCTTACACTGGAATTCTTGCTGATTTTTTTTCTTATTGTTGAATCCATTGGCATTTTGCAATCATTTTTTTAATTGTGGTCTATGTGGTCCTTGACACCTTTGATCCTGCTCCTTATGCACTGACTTTCCTTAGGGTTCTGTTCTTAGCTCTAATCTCTTCTTATGTGATCTCATTAGTATCCAAGCCTGCATTAACCCAGACACCCCACCTCAAACCCTTAAAAAGACTGCTTAAACTAAAGAATAGACATAGCAGGGCCAAAAAGTAGGGATGAATATGAGATTCCATATCTCACGGGCTATATATTCAGTATGACTTGGTGAGGATATGTGCAGTTGGAAGAGTGAGGGTGAGGAAAAAGGAGGAGCTGAAGATAAGACCTAAGTTTCCAACTTCAGCCCTGGGTTCCATTCACCAAGCGAGGAGGTAAAACAGGTTTGGAAAGAAATATAATGAGTCAACCTTTGGATGTGAAATTTCTGTTTCTTTGTTGTTTCCCACAATGCACAAACAACTGAGGGCATATATTTGAAAAGAAAATAATTCCATAAGTGAAAGTTCTATATGTCTACCTTTAAAATAGAAATATGTAGGCATATTAGTCAACAAATTTTTATTAAGCACCTATTTTGCACCAGGCCTTAGGTAAGGTATATGTTAAAGAAACAGAGAGATAGAAAGATGTTTTGAGAGCAATTCATCTTGGATTTTTGTGGTCTTGTGGCAGCTTTTTACTGAATCACCTGTTCAAGGATGTTTGTATAGCAAACAGCCTTGCAAGATTCAAATAGTGTTTCCCTCCAGGACAAACAGCAGGTATGTTTGCTATCTAGGATAATGAAGATAGTGTTTCCCTCCAGGGCAAAGGTTGGGTAGGTTAGCTATTAGCAACTTTTAAAGATTGGGATTTCCTAAATTCAAATTTCCTCAACTGGGACATAAATCGATTACATGTGCAGAATCTATCTGAGTTTTTCTCTCTACCACCCCCATGGGATCTTGGGGAACAAAGAAACAGATGGAAATATGAGGTTCATGCTGCCTCTGCTATGAGTAATAAAGTCCTTTGTTTCTGACCCAGGAGTCTCATGTCTTCAGCCAGCACCTGTGAAACTGTGACATGTTAACTAGTTAGCTTGAAAGTAGGGTAAAATCTCAGATCATTCATAGTTCTTGACAATGTCCAGCTGACAGTTGGATAAGAGATCTTGAGTTTCTTCTGAACTCGAGATCCTGAATCCAACTGTCTGCTGGACATTGTCCAAGATATGGCTTTGGGTGTCATCAGCATATAAGCGGTCATTAAACCATGGTAGTGGATGTGATCATCTAGGTTAGTGTTATCTGGAAAGGAGGACTTAGTACAGAGCTTTGAGGAACTCCAGCATCTAATAATCTGATTGAAGAGGCGGGTTCAAGGGAGTCTTGAAGAAGACTTCAAGTCAGTGTGATGCCACAGAACCAAAGGGAGAGAGTGCTTAAAGGAGAGAATGGTTAAGTGTATCAAATGCTGGGAGACCACATAAAATGAGAACTGTAAACGTCCATTGAATTTAGCAATTTGGTCACTGTGACTTAACAACAGCCGTAAGAGCAGTTCAGTGGAGTAATTGGGTGGAGTCCTAACTGGAGGAAATGGAGGCAGAAAGTAAGGGCCAACAGCTCTTTCCTACAGAAGGGGAAGGGGAGGAAGCGGGTTCATGGAAGAGCCTTTGCTTTCAGCTTTATGGGCAAAGATTATGCAAATAGCAATGTGATCACCACCAGTGCTTTTCAGGTGAAAATACTTTCTCTGCTTTCAAGAACTTGCTGGTAGGACAGGAATAAAGACACAGACATAGAGAATGGACTTGAGGACACAGGGAGGGGGAAGGGTAAGCTGGAACAAAGTGAGAGAGTGCATGGACATAGATACACTACCAAATGTAAAATAGATAGCTAGTGGGAAGCAGCCACATAGCACAGGGAGATCAGCTCGATGCTTTGTGACCACCTAGAGGGGTGGGATATGGAGGGTGGGAGGGAGACACAAGAGGGTGGAGATATGGGGATATATGTATACATATAGCTGATTCACTTTGTTATAGAGCAGAAACTAACACACCATTGTAAAGCAATTATACTCTAATAAAGATGTTAAAAAAAACACAAAACTTGCTGGTCTAAAGACCGTCATTCCGTTTGAGGCTGAATAGAGTCTGTTGAGCCAGTGTGTACTAAATTAGAAAAGTTATACTTATTCCAAGAGATCTTCCAATGCCTCCATTGGAAGACCTCTTGAAATAAGAGACAATAGGAAAAATTCAGAAATGGACTTAATGGGGATATAGGCCATCATCAAAACTGCAAAAACAGATAAAAAGCTAAGAATGAAAGCCCCATTTTGGGAAAAAAGTGTATGAGGAAATTTAGTGTCATCAAGATAACTAAAGCCCAGATGGCCTGCTTAGGAGCTCTTGGCATTAAAAGGACACTGATAAAGAGATGATCATATAGGGAATTCCCTGGCAGTCCACTGGTTAGGACTCCACGCTCTCACTGCTGGAGGGCCCGGGTTTGATCCCTGGTCAGGGAACTAGGGTCCCAAAATCCATGCAGCATGGCCACACCAACACCCCCCCCCCCAAAAAAAAAGAGAGAGAGAGAGAGAGAGAATCATAAATAAGGAGAAAATACCAAGGAGGGAATGAGGTTCCAAATAAGCTAAGTTCCTCTGTAAACTCAGCACCTGTTGCAGTCACCCTGTAAGAGGAGAGGCATAGAGAGAAAGGTTCCGTTTTTCCATTTAGTGCATACTTTTCTTTAACCTGTTTGTCAGATTTTTTTGTTTAATTTATATTGTAAGCACCTGAAAAGCCATGTGTCTCTATTGAGATTTATTTATCCAATGAAGATGGGATGAAATCAATATTAAGACAAATTATACAATATGGAGAAAAAAATACATGTAGTGCCTCTTAGAGTCTATTCTCGATGAAGGAATAAATTAAAGATTACTGGCTACAACACCCAAGGAGCAGAAAGTACTAATAAAGATCATTGGGGATGTTCCTATAGAGGGAAGTATTCCTGCTCTTTTTCAGTCTTCTTTATTGAGAGATTAAATTCCATACTTAATGGGCACTAAATGGTAGGGTACAAAAAGTCACAAACCCTTACTTCCCTAAATCACATGTATCTACTTTGAGGAGGGGGAAAGTCAACCTCAGTTATCTGAGGACTCCTTTCGCTCCCCAGGATTACACAAGAATTCTGGGCTCCTGCCTCTCAGAAAATGGGTTAGGACTGGCTCTTTGTCCTCGGTGGTTGCATCATTATCATTGCTTTGAAGACTCTGCAGTGCTGCTATAGAGCCTGGTCCCAGCTACTGTTTTTTGGGCCCTGAGGCTCCAGGCAGCTTCGGGCATGAGTCTCACCTTATTCTTCCTACTGACTTCAGGACATGCCCCCGTTCTCTGGTTTCCTACCACTGGGTGGTCCCTGTAGTTTCCTATTGCCTTCCAAGGCCTGAAAGAAGCTTAAAACTCTCTTTCTCTGTCCTGAGAAACATGATCCATCTTTGTAGTGGTGGGGATGAGCAAACAATAGGCTAATTCCAGTTGATTTTTAAAAATAACATATCTAGTTTAATTCATATAACTCAAAGTTTATTTTAGTCACTTTTTTTTTTTTTTTTTTTTTTTGGTGGTACGCGGGCCTCTCACTGCTGCGGCCTCTCCCATCGTGGAGCACAGGCTCCGGACGCGCAGGCTCAGCGGCCATGGCTCACGGGCCCAGGCGCTCCGCGGCATGTGGGATCTTCCCGGACCGGGGCACGAACCCGCGTCCCCTGCATTGGCAGGCGGACCCTCAACCACTGCGCCACCAGGGAAGCCCTATTTTAGTCACTTTTTTCATCCTTCTCTCTCACAAAATATATTTATTGAAGAAAAGATAAATGATTTGAATTTCACTACTTTTCCCGGCTTCAGTGTTAAGAGGTGACTGTCAGGAGAATTAGCTCACCAACAGCTGGCTGTTCTCTATAGATTTGTTATAAGCCTGGTAGTAACTGTGCCATTTTGGGTCCAAGGGTGAGTGTCTTGGTACTCAGCTTTCAAGCATTCAGTTCAGATGCTCCATAAAATAGTACAGGGAGAGCGGCCAAGATGGAGGAACAGAAAGACCCTGAGCTCACCTCCTCTCAAGAGCACACCAAAATCACAACTATCTGCAGAGAACAACCATCGTTGAAAAGGTGTGAAACCTACCAGAAAAGATCCTCAACATCAAAAGACATAAAGAAGGAACAACAACAAGACGGGTAGAAGGGTCATACTCTTTTTTTTTTTTTTTTGCGGTACCCGGGCCTCTCACTGTTGTGGCCTCTCCCGTTGAGGAGCACAGGCTCCGGACGCGCAGGCTCAGCAGCCATGGCTCACGGGCCCAGCCGCTGCACGGCATGTGGGATCTTCCCGGACCAGGGCACGAAGCCGTGTCCCCTGCATCGGCAGGCGGACTCTCAACCACTGCGCCATCAGGGAAGCCCACGAAGGGTCATTCTCTTGATATAATCAAATCCTACACCCCCTGGGTTGGCGACCTACAAACACATATTGCAGAGATTCTCTCACAGGATTGAGAGTTCTGAGCCCCATGTCAGGTTCCCCAGCCTGGGGGTGTCCAGCACCAGGAAGACGAGCCCCCAGAGCATTTGGCTTAATTGTAGAAGCCCCACACTGGAGAAACAGAGACTCCAATCTTCAAGGGTGTGTACAAAACCTCACATGCACTGTGACCCAGGGCAAAAGCAGTAATTTAATAGGAGCTAGGGCCAGACATACCTGCTGGTCTTGGAGAATCTCCTGGAGAGGTGGGGGGTGGCTGTGACTCACCCTGGGGACACAGACACTGGTGTCAGACATATTGGGGAACGTTCAGCTGCATGAACACTGTTGCTGCTGGCTACTAACATCTTACCTCATAATCACCAAAACCTGGCTCCACCTAAGAGCCTGCAGGCACCAGTGCTGGGATGCCTCAGGCAAAACAACTAATTGTGTGGGAACACAGCCCCACCCATCAGCAGACAGGCTGCTTAAAGACTAAAGGGCTTCCCTGGTGGCGCAGTGGTTGAGAATCTGCCTGCCAATGCAGGGGACACGGGTTCGAGCCCTGGTCCGGGAAGATCCCACATGCCGCGGAGCAACTGGGCCCGTGAGCCACAACTACTGAGCCTGCGCGTCTGGAGCCTGTTATCCGCGACAAGAGAGGCCGCGATAGTGAGAGGCCCGTGCACCGCGATGAAGAGTGGCCCCCGCTTGCCACAACTAGAGAAAGCCCTTGCACAGAAACAAAGACCCAACACAGCCAAAAATAAATATACATTAAAAAAAAAAACTGTTTAAAAAAAAAAAAGACTAAAGAGCCCACGGTGGCCTCTGGATGCACCCCTAGACATGGCCCAGCCCACCAGAGGATCAAGACCCAGCTCCACCCACCAGTGGACAGGCACCAGCCCCTCCCACCAGGAAGCCTGCACAAGCCTCTAGGCCAGTCTCACCCACGAGTGGGCAGACACCAGAAGCAAGAAAACGACGATCCCCCGCAAAGCAGGCCAGACCCTACCCTGGGACCAGCTGGGCCCTGGCCCTGCCCACTCACAGGCCAAAGCAACATTTCAGACACCCTGGGCCCCATATCCAACTGTGCCAGGAACTGCCCCTCCCCCCCAATGATCTGAAACAAGCTCTGTGATCCTGGGGTCCTGAAGCCAGACTCCAGGAACCAGCTCTGCCTGTCACTAGACTGGCACTAACCCCAGGATCTGGCTTCACCTGCCAGTGGGTAGGCAACAGCCCCAGAGTCTTTGGGACCCTGACTCTGCCACCAGTGAGCCAGCACTAGCCCCAAGGGCCCCCCAGGATTCCACAACCAGCCACCTCATGACCAGGCCCCACTAAACAGCAGCCAGCAGCATGCGCACAAAGCACGGCCTGGCAACCAACCAGTCTAGAAGTCCACCCACTATGCAGGTGGTCTGGTTTGGTTTTCCAGAAGGAGCTCATAATAGAGGACTCCCTTCCAATCCCACCATATATACAACATCACCTCTTTGGATGAAGATCGGCCTTTGGTGTGGCTGGTGGTGATTCATTTCACTTGCCCCATGATCTCTTCCATTCCACATTATTGTACAGTATACAATTTTCATCGCCTGTCACAATTTGTTTTAAAAACAGAACGTTTTCATTACGTTTCAGTAGAGAATCGCATGTGGAAATACGGTCAAGAAGGTTTTTCTTTGCTTATGTGGAACCCAAACATCAAAGCAATTAACATAACCAAGTTGGTGCAAATGATTTTCAATGCTTGATTTGGATATTTTGAGTATGTCGGCTATCTCTCAGGTGGTATAATGTTGATTGTTCTCAATTAATGTCTCAATTTGATCACTATCAACTTCAACTGGTCTACCCAACTGCGGAGCATCATCCAGTGAGAAATCTCCAGCATGAAACTTTGAGCCACTTTTGACACATTTGATCAGCCACAGCACCTTCTCCATACACTGCACATATCTTATTTTGTGTTTCAGTTGCATTTTTACCTTTCTTGAAATAATAAAGTATAATATGCCAAAAATGTTGCTTTTTTTCTTCCATCTTCAATATTAAAATGGCTACACAAATATTCACCTATTTTGATAAGTTTTTTAAAATAAACGCTGATATGGCAGCTGTCACAATACAATTTAACAAAATTGTTTCAAATGAAGTTAAAGACAACTAAGCACTACTAGATCCATCTTACGAGAAAAACCAAACTTTGTGGCCAACCCAATACAAATAGCAACTTAGACAAAATGAGGCAGCAGAGGAATATGTTCCATACAAAGGAACCAGATAAAACCCCAGAAGGAGAACTAAGTGAAGTGGAGATAGGAAATCTACCTGAGAAAGAAGTCAGAGTAATGATCATAAAGATGATCAAAGAATTTGGAAGGAAAATGGATGCACAGAGACAGAAGTTAGAAGTTTAAACAAAGAGTTAGAAAATATAAAGAACAAACAAATAGACATGAAGAATATAATACCTGAAATGAAAAATACACTAGAAGAAATCAATAGTAGACTAAATGATTCAGAAGAATAAATCAGTGAGCTGGAAGACAGAGTAGTGGAAATCGCTGCCACTATACAGAAAAAAGAAAAAGGAATGAAAAGAAATGAGGACTATTTAACAGACCTCTGGGACAACATCAAGTGTACTAACATTTGCATTATAGGGGTCCCAGAAGGAGGAGAGAGAGAGAGAGAGAGAGGGCTTGAGAAAATATTTGAAGAGGTAATAGCTAAAAACCTCCCTAACCTAGAAGAAGAAAGAGTCACCCAAGTCCAGGAAGGGCAGAGAGTCCCATACAGGATTAACCCACAGAGGAACACACCAAGACACATTGTAATCAAAATTATAAAAATTAAAGATAAAGGGCTTCCCTGGTGGCGCAGTGGTTAAGAATCCGCCTGCCAGTGCAGGGGACATGGGTTCAAGCCCTCATCCAGGAAGACCCCACATGCCGTGGAGTAACTAAGTCCGTATGCCACAACTACTGAGCCTGTGCTCTAGAGCCTGTGAGCCACAGCTGCTGAGCCCGCGTGCCACAGATACTGAAGCTCACGTGCCTAGAGCCCATGCTCTGCAACAAGAGAAGCCACCTCAACGAGAAGCCACCGCACCACAACAAAGAGTAGCCCCTGCTCACCACAACTGGAGAAAGCCCACACACAGCAATGAAGACCCAACACAGCCATAAATAAATAAATAAACAAAATTAAAGATAAAGAGAGAATATTATAAACAACAAGGGAAAAGCAACAAATAACATACAAGGGAACTCCCATAAGGCTATCAGCTGAGTTTTCAGCAGAAACTCTGCAGGCCAGAAGGGAGTGGCACACAATACTTGAAGTGATGAAAGAGAAAAAACTACAATCAAGAATACTCTACCCAGCAAAGCTCTCATTCAGATTTGATGGAGAAATCAAAAGCTTTGCAGATAAGCAGAAGCTGAAAGAATTCAGCACCACCAAACCGTCTTTACAACAAATGCAAAAGGAACTTCTCTAGGTGGAAAAGCCCACAGCTAGAAACAAGAAAACTACAAAATGGAAAAGCTCACTGGTAAAGCCAAACATACAATAAAGGTAGGAAAACATCCACATACAAAGCTGGTAGAGAGGTTAAAATACAAAAGTAGTAAAATCATCTATATTCACAATAAGTAGTTAAGGGATATACATAAAATAGTACATATTTGAGAGGATATGTTACTGCTAGACCTCGGGGCTGGAGGCCCAGCCCTGGCTCCACCACTCCTCCCAGAAGGGACTGGACCATCCAGTGCCTGTGTCCGTCCACCCAGGGCCTCCAGCGGGCCTTTGGACCAAATCCCTGGGCCTCCTTGGCTACAAGTCAAGGTTGAGTCGTTCATCCCCAAACCCCCAGATGGCAGTGTCCAGCCCCTGCTGTTTGCTGCAGCTACTTGGTGATTGTAACAACCTCTGGTGCTCAGCCAGCTGCCTTTCTCCATTTAACTCCCCCTTCCCCCGACCCTGCTGCTTTGGCAAAGAAAATGACATTGGGAGGGGAGGTGCCTCACCTCTTGGCTTTTCTCCAAGTGTTCTCATAGATACTGGTAATCTGTAAATGAAGAGGTAATTCTCTGTGTGTACCCACTCCTGCAGAATGTCCAAGAAACCATTCTGTGTTAGTATTAATGCCAAAATTTTTTTTTAATGTTTTGTATTCAGCGCATCATATGAACACACGTTCTTTTGGTCATTTCAGGGCAAACCGACTGGTGGGGAGCCCTTCTTATGTGCTATTTTAAGCAGTGAGTCATTGGCCAAGTTGCTTCCCATGTATGCTACGACGTGTTTATATCGTCCAGAAAGTATTGTTGAGGCTTTAAGCAGATGCAACTGGCAAACCCTGGAGAGAGAGTGCCTACCATCTTGACCAACAGCCTGTCTCTTCTCTTTCTTGTTTAGTTACTTAAAGCAATAAATCATCTATGAGTTAAAAAAAATAGTACGTATTTGCTTGATAGTATATATGTTTGTATATTATTTTTAATACATATGACATATTAAGTATAATACATAACACATATACATAAAACATATTAAGGTAAAAGAAATACATATACACTTGTATATGTATTAAATATATGTATTTGTATGTGAAAGTGTATATGTATATAGCTTCGAAGATATATATATATATGTTTTACACCTAACCTTAGATGTGAAAACAAGCCTATATTTTTGAAAAAAGTTGCGGGCCTCTCCCGTTGCGGAGCACAGGCTCCGGACGCGCAGGCTCATCGGCCATGGCTCATGGGCCCAGCCGCTCCGCGGCATGTGCGATCTTCCCGGACCAGGGCACGAACCCGTGTCCGCTGCATCTGCAGGCGGACTCTCAACCACTGCGCCACCAGGGAAGCCCTAGTGAGGGGAAATTTATGTAAAATATACTTACCTGGAAAACTATAACAGGAATAAGTATAGGGTAATTTGCTTATGAAGGAAAAAAAAAAAGAGGTTTAGAGAAAAAAAAAATGAGAGGGAAATGCTATTGCATCATGTCTCTCAAAATATATTTTGGGTGATTCAGAGATCTTGTGTAATGATGTTGAAGTAGTATGTACTAAAAACCTGCTGAAAATATAGCTATCCCTCATTCTAGATTCTATGAACGTAAGCCCAACAATATATCCATCATTCAAAGACAGCCGTAGTTAATGATGTAATGTATTTCCTCCCCTCCTTTTTGTCTGTTGACTTCATTTTACATAGCATAATCACACTATATATTCAACTTTTGGTTACCTGTATATGATTTATATATTTTATGGATTATATATAGGAAAATTTTTATCACAGTTTGGCTTTTCTTTCATAACAAGCTAAGCTCTTAATTGTTATTTGTCAAAAAATAGAAATAATTTTAATATGAAGAAAGTAACTGGACTGACAAAAATTCAAATGTCTTTTGCAAACAAGTCAAATAGTTCATTAACTGATTCATTTACTATATCACTACTTCGTGAGTACTTACTGTATGAAAGGCACTGTGCTAGAGTCAGTGAGAATCAGAAAGATAACATGTTTTTGTCCTGGAGGAGTGAAGGATTCAGTGTATTATAACATTGTGACAATTGCTTGGAGTTAATGATTATTTTTCAAACCAACATGAATATATTGGGACATGAGTTCAGATTCTTTTCAGATTTGGCCAATTAAATGTTCTGTTATTTCACATGATGATTGAAATGAAGAAATATGTACATCAGATGTAGTACTAAATCAAAAATTAATGAAAAAGAATTCCTTAGTGTAATTTGAGAAATAACTGCTAAGAATCCTTCCAGGGAAGATCTCCTTATTTCTAAGTGAGCATTTGGAGCACTTGAGGAATTCATGCCAATTTTAAAGTATTTGACAAATTTATTCCCTCTCAAAACTAGTCGTAACTTTAATCATCAACAGCTTCACTATTTTGAATGGTAGTCAAATCTTGTTGATGGTTTTAGGAAGCTTAAATTACATAGTAGAATGTTCTTCCAAATTTCCAAATGTTTTACCCTGAAAACCATATTATTTGTAAACAAGCTATTTTCCATTTGTGTGTAGCCTGGATGTAGAACATACCAGGAGCATATAACACTGAACTATTTGTAGTTTTCCCCTCAATGTTTATTGTTTCTTAAATGGTCTTACTATACTAAACATTTTAAAGCAAGGAATCAATGCCGTGAAAAAAATAGAATGTGATCTGTAATTTTATTTTTGGATTTGTACTTGGCCATTGGATTTGATAGTACTTTTTTTTAAGCACCATGTGTTTCTTTGAAAACAACTGTATTTCAATACAAACAGCTAAAATCATTTTCTCAGAAGAAAGCACCCTTGTTACAAATAATCTTCTGGTCCTGGGCTAGTTCTGTTGGTTAAAGCAGTGATATTTAAGAAAAATAGCCATGGTTTTCATGACCACAAGAACTTTTAAATTACCTTTACTCAGTGCCAAAGCCACAGACTGTTAACTGTAACTACATTTTCGGAAACACGCATGTTACAAAGTAATGCAAGATGAGTGAAAAAACCACTGTCTATATCTATCTATCTATTATTAACTAAAGTCCATACTTCATTCAGATTTTCTTAGTTTTTAACCTAATATCCTTTTTCTGTTGCAGGATCCCACATTACATTTAGCTGCCATGTCTCCTTAGGCTCCTCTTGCTGTGACATTTTCTCATCTTTCCATGTTTTTGATGACCTTGACTGTTTTGAGGAGTTCTGATCAGCTATACGACAGGATGCTCCACTATTGAACTTCATTTGCTATTTTGCTCATGATTGGACTGGGTTATGGGTTTATGAAAGGAAGATCACAGAGGTAAAGTGCCATTTTCATCACATCATGTCAAAGGTACATATTATCAGCATAATTTGTAGCTGTTGATATTGGCCTTGATCACCTGACTGAAGTAGAATTTCTCAGGTTTCTCCACTGGAAAGTGACTCTCCTCTACCTCCTTTCCACTCTGTACTCTTTGGAAGGAAGTCACCACGCACAGCTCACACTTTCACCATTTTCTTTTGGAAAACAATTTAACGTGCATGCCTTTCTGGTTATAGATTAGTAACAGACTTCTGTTTCAGTTCCAATAAATTAAGGAAAACTCAGAATTTGGGTAGAACATTATAACTGAATACTAGAATGGATCTGAAGAAAGTTTCCATTTATCCGCAACAGCTGAGGAGTGAGTCACAATATGTAATTTGTAAGGATTATTAATTTACAAAAGTGTAATAATAAAATACTGTTACCCTTAAAATTACACACACCTTTATGTATCTATTTCTTAGTTGTTATGATTTACAAGGTACTTCAGGACCTTGCAGTGCGTGTACCAGGATCATCAACAAGAACAACAATTTAGGGACTTCCCTGGTGGCACAGTAGTTAAGAATCGGCCTGCCAATGCAGGGGACAAGGGCTCAGTCCCTCGTCAGGGAAGATCCCTCATGCCACAGAGCAATTAAGCCTGTGCAGCACCACAACTGTTGAAGCCTGCACTCTTGAGCCCATGAGCCACAACTACTGAAGCCTGCATGCCTAGAGCCTGTGCTCCACAACAGGAGAAGCCACTGCAATGAGAAGCCCACGCACTGCAACGAAGAGTAGCCGCAACTAGAGAAAGCCCATGTGCAGCAATGAAGACCCAACAGAGCCAAAAAAAAATTTTAAAAAAAATTATTTTGAAAAGAAAAACAATTTAAAAAACAACAGATATTAGTTGATTTGAATAATAGATATTCCCACATTTCACTGAAGGTGTAGGCAGTAGAAAAGTTTTGCATAAGCAACATGGATGGACCTAGAGATTATCATAATAAGTGAAGTAAGTCAGAAAGAGAAAGACAAATACTATATAATATCACTTAAATGTGGAATCTAAAATATGACACAAATGAACTTATCTATAAAACAGAAACAGACTCGTATAGACATGTGGTTGCCAAGAGGAAGAGGAGGTGGAGGAGGGATGGATTGGGAGTGTGGGATTAGCAAATGCAAACTATTATATATAGAATGCATAAACAACAAGGTCCTACTGTATAACACAGGGAACTATATTCAACATCCTATGATAAACCATAATGGAAAAGAATATGAAGAAGAATGCATATATATGTATAACTGAATCACTTTGCTGTACAGTAGAAATTAATATGACATTATAAATCAACTATACATCAATAAAATAAAGTAAAATAATTTAAATAAATTTGTTCTAGATATGACTACCAGGAAGCCAGTAAAATAATTGGCATATCTTATCTTGTTTACTGATCCCAACCCCTCTGACCCCCCCAAACCTGGTTATTTGTACTTTCTGATATTTGGAGTGTTGAATGTATAAGGACACACTCTGTTACTCTTTCCAAGGATGTTCAGTGATTGCATTGTGGACATTACAAATGTGACTACACTTAGAGCATCAAAAAAAGCTCTTGTAAGAACCAATACTAAATAATAGTGTTTGGTTGAATTCTCTTATTTAATCAACAACTATTTTAACACCAAGAAGAATTACTGATAGATAATTTGGCTCACAGCTGAAGACCAAAATTGTTCACAATCAGGACTTTGTAAAAAGACACAATGAGTTAGCTCTTGTTATGAGTATTTTTGCATATAAAGCTAATGACTGTAATCAATGGATAATAACTGCTTTAGCTCTCTTTTGGAATATTGCTTCTTCACGAACTTGCCATCAGAGATTAACAGTTTGCTGTTAAAGTTTACGTGAAATAACTTGGAAGAAAGGCCTATTTGAGTTGTCATTGGATTACTGTTTTATTCCCATGCAGGGACTAAAAGTTGAAATCTGAGTTCCTGAATGTAACTTTTTTGCCTGTTTTGACAAGGCCAGAGTGAACCACTTTTTAGAAATTGGTAAATATATTTCAAATATAATTATGTCAATGTCCTTCAGCCAAAATCCACCAGGAATACACTTAAGTTGTGTTGATTACTCATTGTAAGTAAGGGAGAGGCAACACCACAGGGAACTACAGCAGGTCACAGGAAAGGGATGCTAGAAAAAACTTAGAGGATTTGGGCTTGTGTTAGGTGATGTTGGGGGGTGTTTGAGGAAGCAGGGATTTGCTCTGGATTGGAGACTGTTGGGAAGGGGGAGTAATTCTATGATTAGGTATCTTAACAAACTTATGTAGGAGAAGAGAAGACCAGACCCACACTAAAGCTTTAATTAATAGAGGCAACACTCGTGTCAGCCAGGCAGGGAGGTGTTTGGTATTTTTGAGGCTTGGACAATTTCATGTTTTCTCTATATTCAGATGTGATTATGGGGAGGTCTTATTTTTGTCTTGATCCATCATGGCTTTATATGATATTACTATTCTGTGAAATTTTTTATGTTCAAGAGGAGAACACCATGGGCTAATTGTGAGTGCCAGGCCATCTCCCAGATGTGGGGAGATGATTCTCTTAACTGTTAGGTCGTTAAATGACTAAAGTAATAATCACTTTTTTGAAGACTTTTTTCAATATTTCGAAGACTTTTTTCAATATTATACATGTGAATGAAATTCAATATCTACTCAAAATATGAAACAGACATCACTATACTTCTAAAGATTTACTAAACTGTTGCAATGTATTTGGTCAACTTCAGAATTAAATTCTTTCTTTTTTTAAAAAAATAAATTTATTTAATTTTGGCTGTGTTGGGTCTTTGTTGCTGCGCAGAGACTTTCTCTAGTTGTGGGGAGTGGGGACTACTCTTTGTCGCGGTGCACGGGCTTCTTATTGCAGTGGCTTGTTGAAGAGCATGGGCTCTATGCACGTGGGCTTCAGTAGTTGTGGCACGTGGGCTCAGTAGTTGCAGCTCGTGGGCTTTGTTGTTCCATGGCATGTGGAATCTTCCTGGACCAGGGCTCAAACCCGTGTTCCCTGCATTGGCAGGCGGACTCCCAACCACTGCGCCACCAGGGAAGCCCCAGAATTAAATTCTTATCATTAAGTTCTTTGGCATTAAATTTGAGAGTCAAGGAGTATAAATTTTGTATTTGCTAATTTTTTATTTCTCATTCTAAAAAATTTTTATCTGCATAAGGTGGCAATCCAGTGGAAAATCAATGTGTCCAATGTCTTGTCTTTAGTTTATTTGTTGTAGTTGTCTCTAGTTTTATAGACCCGGAAATTCAGTGTATTAGAATATCCAAGTTAGATTGGGCTCTAGGGCACATAGGCACACTAACCAAAATCACGAAAGACTAACATATCTACAAGAATGCTAATGCATTAGTTCACAGTGGGAAATATAACCATCAATAGTAATAATAGCTAATTCTTATTGAGTGCCTACTACAGTAAGCATGTGATATGAATTAATTCGTGAAGCTTTCACAACAACCTTATGCGGTAGTCACTGGTCATTTGGAAAACACTAGATGAGACAAACTCTGCATGCCCCTCCTCTTCCTCCAGGAGCCTCCTAATTTCCTAACTTGTCTCTCTCTCTCTCCCCCACCCCCAACTCTCATTTCCAAGAGTTGTTGGATCTGTGCTACTATTATCTTCCATGCTGATGCGATACCCATTTCCCACTGGTGTATTCTATCATTTAGAGCAAAATGATGTAGTGTGTTAAAAACTGAGGGGTCCTTTCCCACCTCCTTTTCTTTGAAAAAAAAATCTGAAAGATGACCAGAATTTTATAGTATTTACTTATTTTTATTTATATCACTACAAATTCTTTGGTTATGACAGATTAGAAATTAAATGTGTTGGTGTTCTATGCAATTTTGACTTGAAACTAGACTCACAAATGAGATAATCCTATGATAATCTCTTTTTATGAAAAAATAACATTTATCACCTTAATGTGTTTTATCCTTTTGCTCAGTCATGCATCTCTAATGTATCAAAATCAGGTTTAAGGAGTTGATCAAGATATTCATATATATGTAGCCTGGGGTTTTTTAGGGGGTGAAAGAAGATGCTTTTTAATTGTTATTGTTACAATATATGCTTATGGTTTTAAAAAAATTGAAAAGTACAAAGTAAGCAAGGCACAAAAAATAAAGAAGGAAAATAAGCCCTAATTCTCCCACTTAGAGGCAAACAGTTACTAACATTTTGTGTTGAGTCCTTCTACGTGTTTTTCTACACAATTGGCATTGTACCTAAAATTGAGTTCTCTACTTTTTTTCCCACACAATATCACATTACAAGCTTTTCCATCTTTAAAAATGTAAACAAAAGATTTAAATATGCATGTAACACATGAATAAAATATCTCCTTTTTCACATATTAAAATATTTAGGTGTAAGGATATGTATCAATTTAATTTTTTAAAGATTCTTTCTTAGAGCAGTTTTAGCTTCACAGCAAAATTGAAAGGAATGTACAGAGATTTCCCATATATACCCTGCGCCAACACATGCAGAGCTTCCCTGTTAACAGGATCTCCCACCAGAGTGGTATATTTGTAATAATTGGTGAAATTATATTGACACATCACAAGTAATCCAAAATCCGTAGTTTATATTAGGGTTCACTCTTGGTGTTGTACATACTACTGATTTGGATAAATGTGTAATGGCTTGTATCCACCATTCTAGCATCATACATAATACTTTTACTGCCCTAAAAATTCTCTGTGCACTGTCTAGTCATCCTTCTCCCCTCCCTCTTCTCTCCCCTCAACTCCTGACAACCACTGATCTTTTTATTGTCTCCACTGTTTTGTCTTTTCCAGAATGTCATATAGTTTGAATCAAACAGTCTTTTCAAATTGGCTTCTTTCACTTAGTAATATGAATTTAAGATTCCCCATGTCTTTTTATGGCTTGATAGCTCATATATATGTATATATTTTTTGGTATTTATTTTTAACATCTTTATGGGAGTATAGTTGCTTTATAATGGTGTGTTAGTTTCTGCTGTATAACAAAGTGAATCAGCTATATGCATATGTATATACCTATATGCCCTCCCTCTTGCATTTCCCTCCCACCCTCCCTACACCACCCCTCTAGGTGGTCGAAAAGCACAGAGCTGATCTCCCTGTGCAATGAAGCTGCTTCCCACTAGCTATCTATCTTACATTTGTTAGTGTATATATGTCAATGCTACTCTTTCACTTTGTCCCAAATTTTCCCTCCCCCACCCCTTGTCCTCAAGTCCATTCTCTACATCTGTTTCTTTATTCCTGTCCTAGGTTAATCAGAACCGTTTCTTTTTTTTTTTAGATTCCACATATATGCGTTAGCATACGGTATTTGTTTTGCTCCTCCTGACTTACTTCACTCTGTACGACAGACTCGAGTTCCATCCACCTCACTACAAATAACTCAATTTAGTTTCTTTTTATGGCTGAATAATATTCCATTGTATACATATGCCACATCTTCTTTTTTTTTTTAACGTCTTTATTGGGGTATAATTGCTTTACAGTGGTGTGTTAGTTTCTGCTTTACAACAAAGTGAATCAGTTATACATATACATACGTTCCCATATCTCTTCCCTCTTGCGTCTCCCTCTCTCCCACCCTCCCTATCCCACCCCTCCAGGCGGTCACAAAGCACCGAGCTGATATCCCTGTGCTATGTGGCTGCTTCCCACTAGCTATCTACCTTACATTTGGTAGTGTATATATGTCCATGCTTCTCTCTCGCTTTGTCACAGCTCACTCTTCCCCCTCCCCATATCCTCAAGTCCATTCTCCAGTAGGTCTGTGTCTTTATTACTGTCTTACCCCTAGGTTCTTCATGACATTTTTTTTTCTTAAATTCCATATACATGTGTTAGCATACGGTATTTATCTTTCTTTCTGACTTACTTCATTCTGTATGACAGACTCTAGGTCTATCCACCTCATTACAAATAGCTCAATTTCATTTCTTTTTATGGCTGAGTAATATTCCATTGTATATATGTGCCACATCTTCTTTATCCATTCATCTGATGATGGGCACTTAGGTTGCTTCCATCTCCGGGCTATTGTAAATAGAGCTGCAATGAACATTTTGGTACATGACTCTTTTTGAATTATGGTTTTCTCAGGGTATATGCCCAGTAGTGGGATTGCTGGGTCATATGGTAGTTCTATTTTTAGATTTTTAAGAAACCTCTGTACTGTTCTCCACAGTGGCTGTATCAATTTACATTCCCACCAACAGTGCCAGAGTGTTCTCTTTTCTCCACACCCTCTCCAGCATTTATTGTTTGTAGATTTTTTGATGATGACCATTCTGACAAGTGTGAGGTCATACCTCGTTGTAGTCTTGATTTGCATTTCTCTAATGATTAGTGATGTTGAGCATCCTTTCATGTGTTTGTTGGCAATCTGTATATCTTCTTTGGAGAAATGTCTATTTAGGTCTTCTGCCCATTTTTGGATTGGGTTGTTTGTATTTTGATACTGAGCTACCTGAGCTGCTTGTATATTTTGGAGATTAATCCTTTGTCAGTTGCTTCATTTGCAAATATTTTCTCCCATTCTGAGGGTTGTTTTTCCATCTTGTTTATGTTTTCCTTTGCTGTGCAAAGCTTTTAAGTTTCATCAGGTTCCATTTGTTTATTTTTGTTTTTATTTCCCTTTTTCTAGGAGGTGAGTAAAAAAGGATGTTGCTGTGATTTATGTCATAGAGTGTTCTGCCCATGTTTTCCTCTAAGAGTTTTATAGTGTCTGGTCTTACATTTAGGTCTTTAATCCATTTTGAGTTTATTTTTGTGCATGGTGTTAGGGAGTGTTCTAATTTCATTCTTTTACATGTAGCTGTCCAGTTTTCCCAGCGCCACTATTTGAAGAGGCTGTCTTTACTCCATTGTATATTCTTGCCTCCTTTATCAAAGATAAGGTGACCATATGTGTGTGGGCTTATATCTGGGCTTTCTATCCTGTTCCATTGATCTATATTTCTGTTTTTGTGCCAGTACCATACTGTATTGATTACTGTAGCTTTGTAGCATAGTCTGAAGACTGGGAGCCTGATTTCTCCAGTTCTGTTTTTCATTCTCAAGATTGCTTTGGCGATTTGGGGTCTTCTATGTTGTCATACAAATTGTGAAATTTTTTGTTCTACTTCTGTGAAAAATGCCAGTGGTAGTTTGATAGGGACTGTACTGAATCTGTAGATTGTTTTGGGTAGTATAGTCATTTTCACAACATTGATTCTTCCAATCCAAGAACATGGTATATCTCTCCACCTATTTGTATAGTTTTTAATTTCTTTCAGCAGTGTCTTATAGTTTTCAGAATACAGGTCTTTTATCTCCTTAGGTGGGTTTATTCCTAGTATTTTATTCTTTTTGTTGCAATGGTAAATGGGAGTGTTTCCTTAATTTCTCTTTCAGATTTTTCATCATTAGTGTATAGGAATGCAAGAGATTTCTGTGCATTAATTTTGTATCCTGCTACTTTACCAAATGCATTGATTAGCTCTAGTATTTTTCTGGTAGCATCTTTAGGATTCTCTATGTATAGTATCATGTCATCTACAAACAATGACTGTTTTACTTCTTCTTTTCTGATTTGGATTCCTTTTATTTCTTTTTTGTCCCTGATTGCTGTGGCTATACCTTCCAAAACTATGTTAAATAATAGTGGTGAGAGTGGGCAACCTTGTCTTGTTCCTGATCTTAGAGGAAATGGTTTCAGTTTTTCACCATTGAGAATGATGTTGGCTGTGGGTCTGTCATATATGGCCTTTATTATGTTGAGGTAAGTTCCCTCTATGCCTACTTTCTGGAGCGTTTTGATCATCAGTGGGTGTTGAATTTTGTCAAAAGCTTTTTCTGCATCTATTGAGATTATCATATGTTTTTTATCCTTCAATTTGTTAATATGGTGTATCACATTGATTGATTTGTGTATATTGAAGAATCCTTGCATTTCTGGGATAAACCTCACTTGATCAGGGTGTATGATCCTTTTAATGTGCTGTTAGATTCTGTTTGCTAGTATTTTGTTGAGGATTTTTGCATCTATGTTCATCAGTGATATTGGCCTGTAGTTTTCTTTTTTTGTGACATCTTTGTCTGGTTTTGGTATCAGGGTGATGGTGCCCTTGTAGAATGAGTTTGGGAGTGTTCCTCCTTCTGCTATATTTTGGAAGAGTTTGATAAGGATAGGTGTTAGCTCTTCTCTAAATGTTTCATAGAATTCGTCTGTGAAGCCATCTGGTCCTGGGTTTTTGTTTGTTGGAAGATTTTTAATCAGTTTCAATTTCAGTGCTTGTGATTTGTCTGTTTATATTTTCTATTTCTTCCTGGTTCAGTCTCAGAAGGTTGCGCTTTTCTAAGAATTTGTCCATTTCTTCCAGGTTGTCCATTTTATTGGCATATAGTTGCTTGTAGTAATCTCTCATGATCCTTTGTATTTCTGCGGTGTCATCTGTTACTTCTTTTTCATTTCTAATTCTGTTGATTTGAGTCTTCCTTTTTTTCTTGGTGAGTCTGGCTAATGGTTTATCCATTTTGTTTATCTTCTCAAAGAACCAGCTTTTAGTTTTATTGATCTTTGCTATTGTTTCCTTCATTTCTTTTTCATTTATTTCTGATCTGATCTTTATGATTTCTCTCCTGCTGCTAACTTTGGGGGTTTTTTGTTCTTTCTCTAATTGCTTTGGGTGTAAGGTTAGGTTGCTTATTTGAGATGCTTCTCTGTTTCTTGAGGTAGGATTGTATTGCTATAAACTTCCCTCTTAGAACTGCTTTTGCTGCATCCCATAGGTTTTGGGTCATTGTGTTTTCATTGTCATTTGTTTCTAGGTATTTTTTGATTTCCTCTTTGATTTCTTCAGTGATCTCTTGGTTATTAAGGAGTGTATTGTTTAGCCTCCACGTGCTTGTATTTTTTACAGATTTTTTTCCTGTAACTGATATCTAGTCTCATAGCATTGTGGTCGGAAAAGATACTTGATACAATTTCAATTTTCTTAAATTTACCAAGGCTTGATTTGTGACCCAAGATATGATGTATCCTGGAGAATGTTCCATGAGCACTTGAGAAGAATGTGTATTCTGTTGTTTTTGGATGGAATGTCCTATAAATACCAATTAAGTCCATCTTGTTTAATGTATCATTTAAATTTGTGTTTCCTTATTTATTTTCATTTTGTATGATCTCTCCATTGGTGAAAGTGGGGTGTTAAAATCCCCTACTATGATTGTGTTACTGTCGATTTCCCCTTTATGGCTGTTAGCATTTGCCTTATGTATTGAGGTGCTCCTATGTTGGGTGCATAAATATTTACAGTTGTTATATTTTCCTCTTGGATTGATCCCTTGATCATTATGTAGTGTCCTTCTTTGTCTCTTCTAATAGTCTTCATTTTAAAGTCTATTTTGTCTGATATGAGAATTGCTACTCCAGCTTTCTTTTGATTTCCTTTTGCATGGAATATCTTTTTCCATCCCCTCACTTTCAGTCTGTATGTGTCCCTAGATCTGAAGTGGATCTCTTGTAGACAGCATATATACGGGTCTTGTTTTTGTATCCATTCAGCCAGTCTATGTCTTTTGGTTGGAGCATTTACATTTAAAGTAATTATTGATATGTATGTTCCTATTACCATTTTCTAATTGCTTTGAGTTTCTTTTTGTAGGTCTTTTCCTTCTCTTGTGTTTCCCACTTAGAGAAGTTCCTTTAGCATTTGTTGTAAAGCTGGTTTTGTGGTGCTGAATTCTCTTAACTTTTGCTTTATCTGTAAAAGTTTTAATTTCTCCGTCGAATCTGAATGAGATTCTTGCTGGGTAGAGTAATCTTGGTTGTAGATTTTTCCCTTTCATCACTTTAAATATGTTCTGCCACTCCCTATTGGCTTGCAGAGTTTCTGCTGAAAGATCAGCTGTTAACCTTGTGGGGATTCCCTTGTATGTTATTTGTTGTTTTTCCCTTGTTGCTTTTAATATTTTTCTTTGTATTTAATTTTTGATAGTTTGATTAATATGTGTCTCATCATGTTTCCCTTTTGGTTTATCCTGTATGGTACTCTCTGTGCTTCCTGGACTTGACTGACTATTTCCTTTCCCATATTAGGGAAGTTTTCGACTATAATCTCTTCAAATATTTTCTCAGACCCTTTCATTTTCTCTTCTTCTTCTGGGACCCCTAAAATGCTAATGTTGTTGTGTTTAATGTTGTCCCAAAGGTCTCTGAGACTGTCCTCAGTTCTTTCATTCTTTTGTCTTTATTCTGCTCCCTGGCAGTTATTTCCACCATTTTATCTTCCAGCTCACTTATCCATTCTTCTGCCTCAGTTTTCCTGTTATTGATTCCTTCTAGAGTATTTTTAATTTCAGTTATTGTGTTGTTCATAACTGTTTGTTTGCTCTTTAGTTCTTCTAGATCCTTGTTAAATGTTTCTTGTATTCTCTGTTCTGTTTCCGCGATTCTGGATCACCTTTATTATCATTACTCTGAACTCTTTTTCAGGTAGGTTTACTACTTCTTCTTCATTTATTTGGTCTTGTAGGTTTTTACGTTGCTCCTTTGTCTGTAACATATTCTTTTGTTGTTTCATTGTTTTTTCTTTTTGATGGGTGGTGCTGTATTACTGTCTTGCTAGTTGCTTGGCCTGAGACATCCAGCACTGGAGTTTGCAGGCAGTTGGATAGAGCTGGGTCTTGGTGCTGAGATGAGGACCTTCAGGAGGCCTCAGTCTGATTGATATTCCCTGGGGTCTGAGGTTCTCTGTTAGTCCAGCGATTTGGACTTGGAGCTCCCACCTCAGGAGCTTGGGCCCAACCTCCAGTCTGGGAACCAAGATCCCACAAGCTTTGTGGCACAGTAAAAAAAAAAAAAAAAAAAAGGAAGAAAGAAAGAAAGAGAACAACAATACAATATCAAAAAATAAAAAACAACATAAAATTAGTAAGATAAAAAATATATTAGCAAAAATAAAAGTATAATTGAAACAACTGCATTAAAGTAAAATAAAACCACAGCAGAAAAAATTTTTTTAAAAGGGGGTGGGGCAACAAGCCAAAAGGAGAGATCAGTAACAAAGCCTAAAGAATAAAATAAAACTAGAAAAATAAAAGATTTATTAGGAAAATAAAAATATAAAAGAATCAACAGCAATGAATCAACAAGGTAAAACAGAACTCCAATCTAAAAGAGGAAAAAGGAAAAGAAAAAAAAAAAACAAGCTTCCTGTTCCCTTCCGTTCCTTTGCTCCCCTCCCCCACTGTCTCCCCCAGGGTCTCCCCCATCCCCGCTGGACTCCTAACCATGGGTGGGTCCCACTGGGTATAGGAAGTCCTCCCCTCCCCCAGCCACCCCTCAGGGGTGCCCATCCCAGAGTTCCGGTTCCCCCTTCCTTCCCTCCCACTCCTTCAGGACCCGCGCGGCTGGAGGGGGCCTAGGTGGGCAGAGGATCAGGCCCAGCATCTCAACAGGTTCCCAGGGGTCCAAGTGGGCAGGGGAATCCTGACCACACTCCCTTTTTATTCTCTGCCCTCCCAATGGTTCCCCAATTTCCCCCTTCGGGCATGGGATCCCTTCCCCTCCCCCAGCTGCCCCTTAGGGCCAGTCCCCTCCCACCTCCACTTTTCCTCACTATTCACTCCCCACACACCCCACGTCTTTCCAGGGCTCTGGGGGTTCCTTCCGTCCCCTTAGGTGTCCATGGTCCCCCACTGGTGCCTGGTAGGTGCCCTAGTTGTGAGGAGACGTGAATTTCGCGTCCTTCTAGTATGCCATCTTGACTCTGCTCATATCTTTTGGAGGCTGAATAATACTCCATCTTCTGGATGTATCACAGTTTATTTATCTATTCACCTACTGAAGAACATCTTGGCTGCTTCCAAGTTTTGGCAATCAATGAATAAAGCTGCTATAAACATCTGTGTGTGTGTTTTGTATGGACATAAGTTTTCAACTGCTTTAGGTAAATATCGAGAAGTGAGATTGCTGGATCGTATGGTAAAAGTACATTTAGCTTTGTAAGAAACTATCAAACTTTCTTGCAAAGAGGCTGTACCATTTTGCATTCCCACTAGCAATGAATGTGAGTTCCTGTTACTCCACATCCTTGTCAGCATTTGGTGTTGTCAGTGTTCCAGATTTTGGCCATTCTAATATATGTGTATCCCATTGTCATTTTAATTTGCATTTCTCTGATAACACATAATGTGGAGTGTCTTTTCATATGCATTTTCTATCTGTATATCTTCTTTGGAGAGGTGTCTATTAAGGTCTTTGGCCCATTTTTTAATTGGGTTGTTTGGTTTTTTATTGTTGAGTTTTAAGAGTTCTTTGTACATTTTGGCTAACAGTCTTTTATTAGATGTGTCTTTTGCAAATATTTTCTCCCAGTCTGTAGCTTGTCTTCTCATTCTCTTGACATTGTCTTTTGTAGAGCAGTTTTTAATTTTTCAATTTAATTTTGAACACCACTCCTGATTAGAGTATTCCTCATATGAAAATGCCACTCTTTATTTAGTCATTGTCCTGAGTTATTTCCATTATTTTCCTAGTCAAACACTGTTACAATGTACATTCTTTGACATATCTTTGATATATGTTTCCTCAGGGTAAAAGGTAGAAATGGAATTTCTGGGTTATAAGGTATGAAAATTATTTAGTTATAATAGATATTTTTAATGCTTAAATAAAAATCTATTGTATGATTTTAATGTTGCACTTTAAATGCTCTGTTGAAAATATCTTTGGCCACATACTTTTGTGCTTATTTTATGTTATTCCCTTAAATTTCTAAAAGAACTACTCATTCAAAGGGTATAATAATTTTGAGATCTCCTGATACATAGCATCAAATTGTTTTCCAGAAAGATTACTTTAGTTTATAACCTCAGTATGAGTGTATGAGATACCCATTTTACCATCCAATTAAACATTAGATGTTATCACACTTAAAATATATATTTTTCAATTTGATAGGGATGAAAGAGTTGTCTGCCTGAGAATCATCTGTTATTCCTCCACTTTCTAAAGAAAAATTTCCCTGCATCCCTCTTATATCAAAATAGGGATTTTCCTCCTTTGATGATAACAATACACGTTCATTTATCACTATGTAAACTGTATTAATTTACTTTAAAACACTTTTTATTACTTATATCATCTTGTTTTCATTGTTCTATTGGTAGATTTTTCTATTTGTGAAAAAATTGTTTGGGTGTTTTGAGATGGGATAGACTAAATCATCAACTTCTCCCATTAAAATTAACGGAAATACCTTTTCATTTAACGGCAGGATCTTGAGGAATGAAAGAAGTCATTAATTGAGGGCTAAGTATTAATTTATTTGTATATTTTGTAAAAACAAACAACCCATTTT